>NC_040910.2:40262881-40887881 GCF_004126475.2 Phyllostomus discolor
GGGGGAGGGCTGCCCTGGAGGACAGACTCCAAGCTCCTGGTGCCTCATGGCAGGAAGCAGGCGGGTGACACAGAAATGAAGAAGCAGAAATGAAGGAACATTGTTCCCTGTGGTGGGGGAGGAACACTCCTGTCTGCCCCTTTGGGACCACAGGGCCTGCAGAGGCCTGCCAGGGAGACCTGAGGGGCCACAGAGCAGACTTGGGGTGACCCCGCCTGTCAGGGTGCCAGCTCGGGGCAGGCGCCCTCAGCCCGTTTCCTGTCTGGGACAGGGAGCAGCGACGGCCCCCATCTGCAGAGCCCCAGGGTGGCTGGGCCTGGCTCTCTCCCTGACGCCCGGGTCTGCCCGACCCCATCTGCTGCCAGACTGGCGCCAACCGTGCGAGCACACGCATGCTGCAGCCTTGCGCCACCGCCAGGCCAGCTGACAGACAGCTGTTGTTCTAAGTGGGGCCCCTGGACACCCCCCAAGAGCCCACCTCTACGGGGTCTGAGGCTGGTGTCCATCTGCCCGGTGGCTCTCCCTGTCCATCACACAGGTGGACTCCTGCTCTTACGTACATATGCCTGTGTCCACCTACGTCCCTGTCCCCACCCCGCAACACAGTCACAACCGGCACCCGAAGGGCACTAACCCTAACCCCCCGCCCCCCACGGAAGCCAGCGCAGGACAGGTGGGCAGAGAGAGGCGGCAGAGAGATGGAGGGACCGAAGATGAAAACAAACGAGGGGCGCGGGGCGGGAGCCGAGAACAGAAAGACACAGGAACTAACTTTCAAAGTGAAACCCCGGCTCCCTGAGGGGGCTGCTGAGGCCTGAATCTGCAGAAACAGCAAACAATAAATAAATGAAAACACGCGGGTGGCCCGTCTCCCCCACCCCTGCTGGGTGCACGCACGACAGCTGGGCGACAGACGCAGGGTGGGGGGGCAGAGCGACTTCCACACGGGGGGGGGGGGGGGGGGGGGGGGACACACGCGGCTGCCGGCCCCGGCCCGGGGTAGCTGCTGTGCTTTCTCTGCCTGGGGTTTGGCCATGACCTTCGGGCTCTCCTGTCAGTGCTCCCCCCCATGCCAGCCTGGCCTTGGGCCCTCGTCGGGGTCCCTGGGGGGCTGGGGAGGAGGAGGCAGGACGGTGAGGGAGAAACCCGAGGGCCGGGGAGGGACACAGGGACCAGTGCTCGAACTTGAGGGAGGGAAGCAGCTGTCGTGAAACATGTGCTTCGCCCGCGTTCGGATGGAAGAACTGACGTCAGACAGGAAGGAGAAGGGAGCACGTCGGAGGGGCCCTGTGAGACCTCCAGGACCCCCAACGGAGGGCCGCGGATGCCAGGTGACCCCCGAATGCTCGAAACCCTCGTCTGGGCGAACACACACACAACTGACACGACACAGCCCGGCAGCAGCGCCAAGGGGGCGTCCGCGGGCAGGGGCACGGGAGCCCTCGGTTAGTCACGGACGCTGAGTGCCTCCGTTCGGTTGGGGAGAGAGCTAACAGGAGCCCGTTCGGATGCAGGGAGCGGAGACCCGAGTGCGAGTGCAGGTGGAGGGGCGGCGTACACGCTGAGCTCCCCGGGGAGGAGCGGCCACGGGCAGCATAAAACCGGTCAGAAGCAGCCGGCAGGAGCCCATTAAGAGGGAGGAGATGGGGAGGGTGTGGCTCACTGCACACGCTGCCGCCGGTGGAGGACAAGACCCTGACTCAGTGTACCCCCCAGGTGACTTCAGCTGCACCCCTTCCATCCACAGGGTGCTGTTTAGAGGCAGGAGTGTGAGGTCTGTGGCCGTGGAGGGCAGGACAGGGCGCGTGGGAGGCACGGCTTCTGTACCTTGCTGGGTGCACACCCTGTGGGGGGCACACCTGGGGGGCGAGGGGAAAAGCCTGGCGGCCTGAAGAGGAGCAGGAGCGGTGTGAGCAGAAGCCCAGCTCTCCCTGCCAGCAGGAACGGGTGGGGGCAGGGGCTACTTCCTCCCAGGAGAGGGCCACCACCAGTGAGACCCAACTTTTCCCGACTCGTTTGGCAGTGAGCAGAACCAGCCCTGGAGCGCCCCGGCTGGGACCCACGCGGGAGTTTGGGAGTCGGGACTGGAACCGCACCGAGCACGGCCTGAGGGGGCAGGTGAGGGTCGCCGGGAGGCAGCTTCCTGTCCCCCTCAGTGTTGCCCCTGGCACCTGGGATAAGCACACACCTGGTGTCTGGAAGTTAATGCGTCTCATTTCCACGGGGTCCTTGGGGTGGTGGGGGGCGAGGTCGGCGTTGTTCAGCAGGCATTTGGTGCGGGGCTCCGAGTCCTTGCGTTTGCTTTGCGGGGGGAGGAGGAAGAATCCGAGAGTGAACACACTCCAGGACCCAAGAACGTCTCACCCAGCGGTGGGAAAGGGACTGTGTGTGTGCCTGACTGGGACCACACGTGCACATGTGTGCAGTCTCTGGGGCAGCCAGGCCCCCCCCACAAGGTTCAGCACCACCCCATTCTCCCTCCTGCCCCAGGCCCCTACAGGGTGGGGCCAGCTCTTACCTGTCAGGTTTGCTGCTCCCAGACGCAGACACACGGGTGAGGAGGAAAGAGAAGTCAGGTGAGGGAGTGCTGGCCACAAAGGGCCTGTTCTGACGGCGGGTGGCTCTGCGAACCTCCCTGAGCCTGGTCTCATCCAGAAAATAGGGCCGACCCTTTCTGCCAGGCCCACCCTGCTCCCTCTCCAAGCTGGGACAGGCCCCATGTGGCCACTACACCCACCCCCCGCCTTAAACTGGGCAGAGAGCCTCCACCCCGTCCTCCTGCCGAGTGGAGCGTGAGGCTCAGACGGAGTCACACTGCCGGCCTGGGGCGAACCCCGGTCCTGCCACTGCCCAGGCTGAGGGACCAGGATCGAACGCCCGCCCCCTGGGCCTGGGTTGCCCTCTCTGCACCCCGGAAGGCCTCCCCGACGGTCTTCAGGAGGACGCTTCCCTGGAGCTTTCCACGACACCCGCCTTCCCGGAAAACCCTCTCCTCGCAGGCAGGGGGGTGCCGGGGACTCACTTCTTGTAGAGCAAGATGGCAATGACGATGCAGATGATGAAGACCACGGCCAGCACGGGCCCGATCACCCAGATGAGCCCCTCCTCGCCGTCCACGATGGGCTGTGGGTCCGGGTTGTCCAGCTGGAAGGGGTCTGAGAAGGGGCTGGCGGCGAACGTCTGCGTGGGCAGGCGGGTATGGGGGAGGTGCCCGTCAGCGTCCGCCCTCCCTCCGGGGCCACACGGGCCACGTCCCTCCCCTGCTCTGGGCGCTCTGCTCTGTGGCTCCCAAGAAAACGGACCCTGGGGGTGGCCTGCATGGCTTGGCCCTTCTCCCCGTTGGCCCTCTGCTTCAGCCGCTCTGTAGCCCCTTCTGCTCCTCTTGGACCTCCAGACCTTTGCTTGGGGTGCCGTTTTCTGTTGAACTCCTACACATACAGTCAGGGCCCCAGTTCTCAAGTCCCTGACTCCACAACGCTTCTCCATGTGACTCCCCTAGCTCCCGTCTGCCCAGGAGGCGGGATCTGTGTTTGGCTCTGAGGCCAAGGCCCCAGAGGCAGAGGCCCTGGGCAGGGCTGGGCGTGGGCAGACACCCCTCGGGACTTACAGGCTCGCTCTTCTGCAGCACAGCGAGCACAAAGAGCACGTATCGGTGGCCCGGCTCCAGGCCTCTGTTGTCAAAGCCACCGTACTGCTTCTGGTCACCAGGCTGGAAGGTGGACGGCAACATGGAGAAGCGGGCTGCGATGTAGGGCCGGGGCACCTCGAGCTGGCGCGAATGCCGCAGGCTGCGCCGTTGCAGCCGGGAGATGTCCTGGATGAGCTGTGGGGACAGAAGTGTGGGCTGCCCGGGGCCCAGCTGGGAGCCAATGGGCTCACGACAGCCGGGACATCTGTCCCTTGCAGGCTGGGCCCCAGCCCTCACCTCCTCCAAGTCCATGTCCTCTGGGCTGCCCAGCGGGGTCAGGAACTGGCCGCCACGAGACTTGCGCAGCGGCACCATCACGATGAAGTAGCTCCTGTCACAAGATGAAGAGCCACAGGGAGGCCGTCTACAGGCGTGACCAGACAGATGCTGCCCGGGGTGCGTGGGGGCCTCCCTTTCCGAGTCTTCCCTTCCGCCCACGTAGCGGGTCCCTTCCCTGTGGCCCCAGCCGCGGTCCAACCTCCAGGCCTCTGATTGCACCGTGCCTCCTGCCCGGGAAGCCTATCCCTTGCAGTTATACTTCTTGAATTCCTACACAGCCTCCAGAGCCCCAGCTACCACGCCCACACGCTTTTGTGGCCCTCAATTCTTCTCTGCCTCTTGCTGCCACACCACCCAACAATCTGGGCGCCCAAACCAGTAGATGGGCAGGCACCCAGCGGTGTCAGAAAATGTCGGAGAGGTAGACGCACGGCCACAGGCGGCGACCACTCCCATGGGAAGCGTGGGAGCCGCACAAGATGGGGCTGACGTAGCCCCCGTTTTGTGGCCAGGGGAGGGAGCCAAGGCGCGGAGAGGGCACGGGGCTGCCCTGCCACACGTCGGCTGGCTAACGGGGGGTGTGTGGGACCCGGGGGCTGGGGGGCCGAGCGTACTGGACGGGCACGGGGCTCTGGCTGTCAGGCAGGTGCACCACGATGAAGCCGTCGGGGTTGGGCCTGGTGGCCACGCTGGGCTTGGTGCTGAGCAGATTGAAGGCGGTCCAGGCAGTGACCGTCTGCTGGAGGCCGCCCAGGCTGCTGCCGCGGTTGGTCAGCACGAAGTTGTAGAAGGTGTTGGGCTTGAGATGCGTGATGAGCCTTTTGGTGGTGCGGCCGTCCACGTCCAGAGTGAGCCCGTTGTACTGGATCTGCGGGCCGGGCCGGCTCAGTGCGGGTCTGGGCCAACCGCCACCCCAGACTGCGTCCCAGACACAGCCCTGACCCCGCTCGACTGACCCCAGACTGATTCTTAATCCCAATTAAGCCCCAACTCTGACTGAGCCCTAATCCTAAACCTCAACCACAACCCTAGACAGAGCCTCAATCCCCGCTCAGCCCCAATTCTGAGCCCTAATTCCAGGCCAGGCCCTGGCCCCAGGCTACCTGAGCCCTAATCGCAAACGAAGCCCCAGCCCAGACTGAGCCTCAGTCCCAGGAAAGCCCAACTCTCCTCAGCCCTGAGCCCATCTGACCTCCAACGCCACCCGCCACCCCAGCAAGCCTCGACTCCAGACCGAGCCCCAGATCCTGGCCCCGCCCACCGGCCTGCCAGGGGCCGCACCTTGTAGGGCGTCGGTGAGTTGTAGTTGTCGGGGAACTCCCAGCTGAGCAGGACCGACGTCTTCATGATCATCTTCACCTTAAAGTTCTTGGGCGAGACTGCGGGCAGCAGCCGAGCGGGGGAGAGAAAAGAGAAGCCCCGTGAGAGCCAGGAGTGGGCTGGGAGGGGGTGTGTGGGGGGCGGGGCGGCCCAGGCGTTCCCTGTCGTCCACTGTGCCTGTGGCCTTCCTGCCTGGCCCTGGCCCGGCCCTGCCTGGCCCTGTCCCAAGACCCTGCTGGGGGAGACGGCGCGGCTGCAGAGAGAAGGCAGAGGGGGAGGGGGTGGGGGATGGCGGTGCCGCCGAGGCACGTCCCACCTTTGCCAACGCCAGAGCCTCAGGGTCCAGACTCGCCTCGAGCATCCACGAGGAAGCAGAAAAGTGACCACTTACCTGGGTGGGGGAGAGGGAGGGGGCTGGGGCGGGGGTGGGCACGAGGCCGGTCCGGCTCTGGTGCGGGGTTGCCGCGCCTACCTTGGTCCCGCAGGAACGTCCGGTAGCGGACGGGGGGGCTGTAGGGGCCGGGGCCCCGGCGCGTGTGGGCCCGCACTTGGAGGTCATAGGCCGTGTCGGGCTTGAGGCCCTGGAGCGTGAGCATGTTCTCAGCGCCGGGCTCGGCCGCTGCCGGCAGCTCGGTCTCTCGGGCAGGGCCCAGGGCACCGGCCTCCCGGACTGCCACTGTGTACTTGACAATGGCCCCGTTGCGCTCGGCAGGCACCGGGGGCAGCCAGCGCAGCAGGACAGTGCCAGCCGAGGCGTTGCCAGCCGCCTCGAGGATCTGCGGGTGGCCGCGGGGTGTGTCCTCTGGGATGCTCAGGACCTCCACTGCCTCCTCGCCCAGGCCGCCTCGGCTCCGGGCCGCCAGCCGGAACACGTATGTGGCCCCCTTGTGCACTCCTGACGCCGTGTAGTGATCCTCCGTGGGCGGGAACTCAAGCGTGGCCAGGGGCGATGAGTCCTCGCGGCCAAACTGCAGGCGGTAGCCCAGGACCTGGTCCTCGGTGGTGCTGGCTGGGGGCTCCCAGCGTGCCAGCAGGCTGCCCTCAGGGGACTGCTGCACCGACAGGGTGGGGCGGCCCAGCACTGTGGGGACACAGGGCTGGCGTCAGTAACTCCCTGCCAGTCTGGGGGCACGGGGCGGGGTTGGTGCTTTTAAAAGCGGGTCTCAGAGAGGCCTCCCTGAGACACGGACACCTGAAGGAGGTGAGGGAGGAAGCCGCAGGGAGATCTGGGAAGGACAGAGTTCCAGGCAGAGAGAATAGCCAGTGCACGGGCCCCGAGGTAGGACGGTGCTGGGGGAGTCTGAGGAACAAGGAGGCGGCCAGGGACTCAGAGAACCCAGTAAAGGAAAACACCCCGGAGTTCAGAGCAGGCCTCGCCTGTCTCTTCCTTTAGTCAGTAAGCCGCACATTTCCTGCCTGGTCCATTTGCCCATCCTGGCACCTGATTAATATCCATGGGACACAAGAGCATCCGAATCCTGCCCGTGCCCTACGGTTCTCGCAGCCTTAGTACCGAACATGCCGAAAGAGGTCTCGGGGCCTGGTAAGGGAGAGGGGAAGCACGCTTCTCCACTGCAGGGCCTTGGATGGGCGGTGCTGTGAGCGGTCGCCGTGAATGCAGTGGGTTGCGCTCGGCAAGCACGGCCCTAACGCCACGTCCCTCAGAGAGGGGGAGGGAGCCTTGGAGGCTCCTCGGAGGAGGCGGCAGGGGCACTGGGCACTGCAGGATGCACAGCCTAGCCAGGCTCAGGAGACACATGGGCATGGCGGACAGCAGTGTGGAGAGGGGTTGTGTCGAGCCTACGTGTCTGGTTGTGAGCGTAGAGGTGGGGCACCGAGGGCCCCAGAGGGAGCAGTGGGTGCGGGAAGTGGGACGGAGGCCTTTCTGTGGTTTCTCGGACACACTGAGCCTGTTCCCCTCTCCAAGCCTTTGCCTGGGCTGTGCCCTCTGCTTGGAGCACCCTCCCCTTACATCTGCACAGTCGCCTCTTCCTCCTTTCTCCCCTCTCTGAGCCTTTGTGGCTGGAGAGAAAGCAGACCCTTGGGACTGACAAGAAGAGCCAGAAAGGGAAAATGAGGAAGGGCTGTCAGAAGGGGGGCTTGAAGGTGCAGCTGGGAAGACAGGCACAGCTCCCCAAGTGACAACCCCCCCAAGGTGGCCAGAGCCAATAGAGGAATGACAGGGTGTTGCGGGGGGCCCAGAAGGGGCACAGAACTGAGACTGTGGCATGGAGGGGGTGGGAAGCCTCCCCCAATGAGAGAGAGACAAAGTAAAGACCTAAAGTGTGGGGAGGAGCAGGCCAGAGAGAGCGTCCAGGCAGCCGGGCAAAGCCAGGACAAGGGGTTTGAGGCGGCCCTTAGCTATCTGCATCTGGCTGCAGCCAAGTGGCTACTGAGGGTGAGAGTGAGGAGGATGAGATGGGGTTGGGTCTGGCTGGGCCCCAGATGCCCCCCTGAGCAGCACCCACCCTTTTGCCCTGGAGGTTCCCCCTGCCCAGCCCAGCCCACCCTCTCCCTACAAGGGCGCAGTAACTCTGCAGGGACACCGTGAGGGCCGAGGAGCCATCGGAGGAGGGGGTCTCATACCTGCTCCCTTGGTCACTACCACCTTGGGTTTGCTGCGAGCGCCATCGCCTTTCATGGTGTAGGCGGCTACAGTGATGGAGTAGGTGGTCTCGGGCTTCAGGTTTGTGATGATCATCTCCTGCAGGCAGGGGCAGGGTCAGCGATGCAACCGGAGCTGAGACAAGCCCCACCCACCCTCCTTCCAGGGCTGGGCTCAAACATGTGGGGCCTGGCCCCGGGCAGAGACGTGCACCCGACCGCATGCACAGACCCCGACAGGTGTAGGTCCATGCTGATCCGGGCGCACGCAGCCTGACTGCATGCAGTAGGGCAGTTGCCTTTGCTCCAGTAATCTGGCTCCCACCCCCCTCCCCAGAGTCGGTCCTTGCAGCAGCCACCGGAGGGTGCCTATGCCGGTCCTCTGCCCACAGCCCTCCAGGGCTCCCACCTCCCTCGGGGTAAAAGCCCAAATCTTCCTCGGGGTTTACAAGGCCCTGCAACACCTGCCAGGTCCCCTCCCTGCTCTCACCTCCTCCTCTCCCCTCGCTCACTCTGCTCCAGCTACAAGGACCTCCTCACTGTTCCTCCAACATGCCAGGCCTGGCCCTGCCCCAGGACCTTCGCACAGGCTGTTCCCTCTGCCTCCACTATGCCCATTGGTATGCTGGAATTTCCTATACCAGCTTGCGAGAGCCAACAATTAAGTTCTCAGGAATTTTGTGAGCCAGTTATTGAAGTCATTATTAAAAAGTAAATTATATAAACTTACAATTAAATAAAAATAAAATTTAAAGACTCAAGGATATTATATATGCAACCCCCCCATTTATTCTACTATGTTTACCACTGTCTACGGTAAGGTAACCATCAAGGTTAGCTCGTCTCTTACACCTTGTGGTGCAACACGACAGCCAGCGGCTGGAGACCGACGTGGTGGGCATATCCCCACCACCGGCAGAGGCCGCATGCCGACCATGGCTGCCCCCGCCTGCCCCTCTGGAAAGCTGACGTCTATACCACTGCCTACACCCTGCCTCCCCGAGAGCAGTAACTAGACATGTATCTGTGTCTTTCCCCCAGGAACGTCCCTCTCCCACACTGAGCCGTGACCCCAGGAAGGGCAGGCGCAGGGCTCTGTCTTGGTCACTGTCACTTCCGCGGCCCCTTGCACAGGCTGTAACCTATAAGAGGTGCTCAGCAAATGACTGCTGGTTCAAGGAACGCCACACACCCCCACGTGCACCGCCACACGCGTGCCCATCTCCCACACATGCACACCACAGACGAGGCCCAGCATGCCCGGGGCTGAAGGGTGTCCCCAGGTCAGGAGCACGAGGAGGGTCAGGGATGCGTGAACAGAGGGTCTCCTGCCCCTGAGCCTTGCACTTACTCCCTCTCAGGGTCTGGGCGGCTGGGAGGGGCTGACATTCCCTACGGGAGGGGTAGGGCCAGTGTCACTTTAACATCAGACCTGGGGCTCGCAGAAGACCCTGTGGCCTCCATATTGAAAGCAGAGAGACAGCCCAAAGAGGCAGTGACTTGCCCAAAGTCACAGAGCAACCGCGACTCTGGTTCAGGGCCTCAGGGGAAAGCTCGAAAGGACGAACACAGTGGTGCCATAGGCTTCCTCTCCCACCCCGGGCCCACTGACCCCTGTCATTACGCAAGGGCCAGGAGGAAGCGGACACTTCGGATAGTGAGAGAATTCCTAGGTCAGGGAGGGTTGAGGCAGGTGATGAAAGGGTCAGGCTGGGTCAGAAACTGACACAGCTCTGGCCTGGGTAGGATGGGGAGATGCTGGGGTGGAGGAGGCATTCCAGGAAGGGCCTGAGCACAGGTACGGCGGTGAAGACCTCCAGTGAGGCAGGGGCTCGTGTGGCTGGGAGCCTGGGGGCCACCCAGGTGAGAAGGACACAGATGGCCTCTGGGTCCGGGGCTCTGGCTTATGGCCAGGGACCCCTTCTAGAGTCCCCAGCAGGTGCCTCCTGGGGCTGCTGTGCCCATTTGCCCAATGTGAAGACTGAGACTACGAGCTCTAAGAGGTAATGGGATGTGCACCTGGGACCCAGGGGAGGAGACCCAGGGATGGGGGCGGGGGTGTCACAGCACAGCAAGGCACGGCCGGAACACAGCACGCCAGTGGCCGGAGGGTGCTACTTACATATTCAGCCGTGTCATCCGTCTCCCACTGGGTGTGGGAGGAGGCGGCAGGGGAGAGAGGAGGAGATGAGCAGGGTGGCCAGAGAGAGAAGCAGCAAGAGGGCAGGAACACAGGGTGGGGCAAATCCCCGCCCACCTGGAACCCCGCCCACCCAGGCCCCTCCCTGAAGCCCCGCCCACCTGGGCATCAGCCAGCATGATGTCCTTTATGCGTGGCGGTCCCTGGGCCTCGGCACCCTCCATGCGCACGTAGTGGACCTGGTAGCCGCGAATCTGGCCATGCTGTCGGCCTGGCGCAGGTGAGCGCCACAGCACGCGGATGGCCGTGGCGTTGAGCGCCTCCGCCTCTACCTTCCGCGGAGGCGCGCTGGGCACTGGCGAAGGGAGGGGAGCAGGGAGTGGAGGGGGAGGGCGGGGGGCACCGTTACTGGGGCGTCCAGCCCTGCCCCGGGCGGCTGCCGGATGCCAGGGTGCCGAGCGGCTGCTAGTTAACAGGGTGCCTGCTCTAAGTGCACACCACAGCCAGGAGGGCGTGCCTCCACCACGCCTCCCCCGCCCAGGGAGGGGCCCTGCGGGTGTGCCCCGCGCAGAGATGGGGCGACTGCGCAGCACCCCAGCCTACAGCTCCCACCCAGGGCCTCGTGACTTTCCGCAGGCTGCCACCATCCTCACAGCAGGCCTTCTAGTCAGGGGCTCTTTTTCTCATTTACAGAGAAGAAAGCTGAGGCCCAGGGCACTGAGCCCGTGATCACAGGGTGAGAAACAGGCACAGCAGGGGACAGAACTCGGGTAGCCAGCTGCCTGCTCCTACAGCCCCCGGAGTGCAGCTGGCCTGCTCAGAGTCTTTCTTGGCCGGCCCCCAGACCAGAGGCCTCTCCACCTGCCCGCCCCCCACAAGGAGCTGCTTCGTTTCCTCCCTATGCTCAGGACACAACATGGGGCTGCCGATCGAACCTTCCAGGTCAATGGCTCAAAAAGCAAACCAGGTTCGAAGGGGCTCGGTTTTATCAAGGAAGCTGCTCACTTCAATTCGACCCAGGCCCTCAGCTTTCCCAAGGTGAGTGCCCACATCCCTTTGCATCTTAAAACTTTCTATCATGCACTTGGCTACGGCAGGAATATTGACACCGCAGAAACTGACTAATGGTATAGATCCACCTCCGTCTCCCAGAGAGCTGGTGGTTCACTGTTATCGGCCCATAGTCTACCTACTTTTAGGCAGGATGGTTTATACCCAGGAAGCTGTGAATGCTGGCTCATCCTAGGATAAATCTAAAAGCTAAATCTGGGGTTAGAGACCACAATTTTTTTTACAAATGCTACTTGCTGCTTCTTACACTTTGCTTCCATGGTTTCTGCCATTGGACCAAACTATAGGGCTGCCAGCTCAGCTTTCCAAGCACAAGGCTCAGGGAGCCAACGGTGCCCAGAGGTCTGGGACAGAGAATTCCAAGTCAAAGAGCCCAGGACTTCTTGGGCAGGGAGCTTGCTTCTTGTCTCCCTCTCATGACAGTGGCTTCTACCTTTTGGCCACCAGCCAGCCCAGTTTTCCAGATAGGAGGCTCCAAGGTGGGATGGATGGGCTGGGGCCTGCGGGGGTCCCCGGGCCGGGGCGGTGCTTACCGTCCTCGTCGGTGCGGATGACCACGGGCGAGCTCTCGGGCCCTGGTCCCACCTCTGTGTGAGCGACAGTCGTGATGCGGTACTCCGTCCACTTGTCCAGTGACTCCAGCAGGATCTGAGTGGTGGTCGGGGGGATGCCGTTCACCTCCTTGGGTTGCGGGTCCTCCGAGCCCAGCGGTCGGTAGCGGACGCTATAGCTCACCAGGGCCCCGTTGTGCGTTTCCGGCGGCGGCGGGCGCCAACTTACCAAAATGGCCGTGGAGCGTGTGCTGACACACTTAACATCTTGAGGGGGGGCAGACGGTTCTATTGGGGGGGGAGAACGTGGGAGTGGGGAAGGGAGGCGGGATGGGCAGGAGGGGCGGGGAAACAAAAGATGGGAAAGAGAAAATAAAAAAGAAGATGATAACAAACAAAACAGGACCAAAGCAAAGAGAAGTCGAACCCAAAAGAAGCGGGTGTCAACTGAAGGTGAGATGGGTGGGTGGAAGCAGGGCTGGGAGGGCTGGCCAAGAACACTGCGCTCACTCGCGTGGCTGCACCTACCCGACACAGAGCAGGTCGTAGGTAGTGGGCAGCCACAGCCTCTGTGGGGCACACAGGTGTGTGCCAGGCATTGTGATGAGGAACAGCAATAAAAGACCCATTTACTGGGCACCCATTATGTGTCAGGCACCATGCCAAGTAGAACAGCAATAAAAACCCTGTTTACTAGGCACCTACTATGTGCCAGGCATGGTGCCAAGAACTTCACAGAACAATAACAAAAGCATCTATTTGTTAAAACTCCCACTATATGCCAAGCGCTTCATAGAATAGTACAGGTACTTACTTATCGAACATCTACTATGTGCTGAGCCTTCTGCCAGAGGAACAGCAATAAAAGCCCCACTTACTGGACACCTACTATGTGCCAGCCACTATGCCAAAGTGGAAAAGCAATAAAGCCCCATTTGTTAGGTAACTACTGTGTGCCTGGCACTGTGCCAGAAAAAAGTCCATTTACTGGGCACCTACTGTGTGCCAGGGATGGGTAACATAAATACACTAATTTACTGAACACCTACTGTGAGCGAAAGGAACAGCAATAAAAGCTCCATTTATTAGGCACCCCGAGCTTTACAGAGTGACAGTAAAATATTTGTTTATTGAACACCTACTGTGTGCCAGGGACTATGCTAGCAGTAAAAGCCACATTTATTGGGCATCCACTGTGTGCTAAGTATAGTGCTAGAGCTTCGCAGCACAGCAATAAATGCATTTACTTACTGAATGCCTACTGTGTGCCAGGGGAATAGAATGTTGGGGAATAGCAGTAAAAGCCCCATTACTGGGTACCTACTGTGTGCTTGGCATGGTCCTAAGAATTTCCTGAGTTAACAGTAAAAGCACCTATATCCTGAACACCTGCTCTGCAAGAGACCCCGGGGGGATGCCCTACTGTAGGCTGGGCACCATAATGGCCCTCTACAGATAAAAACAGCAGTTGCCTTTTATGCAGCACCTACACGTGCCACCAGGCACTGTGCCGAGGACTTTACCAGGTAACAGTGACAGTCTCCATATTCTAAAAAGCACGCACTGTGTGCTAGGCACTGTGCTAGGGGGTTAACTGAAAAACAGTAACAGTTCCTACATATAAAGCACCTACAGTGTTAGGCACTGTACTAAAGGCCTTGTAGAACATGAATAGTTCTCACTTCTTAAGCATCTACTATATGCCAAGAACTGTATTACTGGGTAACAATAGTAGTCCCCATATATTAAGTACCTACTATATGCCAGGCATTATACTAAGGGTTTTACTGGGTACCAGTAAAAGTTCCCATGTATTAAGCACCTACTGTGTGCCAGGCACTATGCTAAGGGCCTTACATAAAAATGGTACTAGTTCTTATTGAGCACCAGTTACTTGCACACATGGGGCCCAGGGCTTTGCAGATAATAAGCTCCATATTCTGAGCAAAAACTGAGTCCTGGCACTGTGTCAGGCCTTTCAGGCTGACAACGGCTCCCACCTGCACACCTACTTCGTGTCTAGCACCAGGACAAGTTCTTTAAAGAATGCACCACTTATTGTATGCCAGGCACCGTACCAAGGGCTTTGCAGAACAATAATAGTAGCCCTCGTGTTTTGGGTACCTACTGTGTGCCCGCAATGAGGTTAACCTTGTGACAAACTGCTAATAGCTTTGATTCACTGTCAATGATGTGCTCAGCACTGTGACCATCTGTTTAGATTTAAAACAGCAGATGCATATCTGGAGCACCTACTGTGTGTTAAAGGCTTTATGAAATATTCTCCATGTGTTGAGCACCCACTATGGACCAGGCCCTGTGTAAAGGCATTAGGGATAATAAACCTCAAGTTCTATGCACCTTTTGCACACCCAGCACCCCAAGTACTTTATAGGCTCAAAATGCATCCCACTGATCAAGCCTCATTTAATATTCACAGCCACCCTAGGGAGCCAGAACTATCACTCCTCCAGCCCTGCCCCATGTTACAGGTGGAGAATCAGTTCAAAAACTCAACTGCCCAGGTTTTCTGTTATCACTGATTAAGTACCTACTGGGCGCTCTTCATATAGCACCGCCCCTTTTATAGATGAGGAAACTGAGGCCAGGAAATGGCAAGCTGCCAGCCCTAGGGCATGTGGCAAGAGGCAGGACAGGGACCTGGGCTCAGCCACTCTCCGAGGGCAGCCTCAGCGTGTGGCTGGGAATTCTGGCCTCAGCCTGTGCTGCCTGTGAGCTCTGGGCAGTTGAGGATGGCTGGAACTGCACTCCCCCTGCCGCCCACGACGTGAGTCCGCCTCGCCTAGAGGGTGGCCCAGAAAAGTCACTGGCCTTGCTGGATGTCAAGGCACCGAGAAGCCTCCCCATCGTGCCAGCCCCATTTGTTCTCTGCACATGTGTTTGCAGAGTGCTCACTATGTGCCCACCCTGAGCCAGACCCTGGGATCCAGAGAGGATCGGAAGCCTCTGTCTCCAAAGTCATCAGGCTACAAGAGACCCCAGAGGCTATTCCACCGACCCACTTCAACTAGAATGACCCTGCAGCCTCACTCGAAGTGAAATACCGGAATGCCCCCTCCCACATTTCTTGACCAGCCACCCCAATCAAAAGTGCCCACGGGAATCAGGCAGGAGTGAAAAAACCAACCAAGGAATGTGCCAGAAGGAATGAATTCACTGAGACAGAGAGGAAAAATAAAACCAAACTATAATAAAACATAAAACAACGGTGATGGTGATGATGATGAGGAAAACCATAATAAAAGAAAGACGCCTTCCAGGAAACTCCCAGTCTGGTTACCTACCTTCCACTCTTCAACTGCTAACTTATATGACTTTCTTACGAGGGAGGGAGTGGCGAACGCTGAGCTACAAGGCCAGACCGAGCTCTGGGTGGGTCTCCAGAAGCAAGCGGGCCTACAGCCCCGCTCTGGCCCCCAGTGCGGGCAGGCTGCAGTTCCGGACTGGTGCCGGTGAGGCAGGGAGGTGGGATGGTGTCAGGGGAGACCCACGGCTGAGTGGTCTGGCCTCCACCTACCCTTGAGTTCAGCCTAAGAAGCCCGCAGCCCTGGGGGAGACACGCCTGGCCCTGAGTCTTGGCTGCCAGTTTTCTCAGGCCCCACCCATCTCAGGGTGAGAAGTGAAGAGTCCCTTCTCGCCCGGTCCCTGTCCTGGGCCGCCCCGAGGTTCGCATGGCTGGGCCAAAGCCACTTTCTGGACGACCCTGGAGGCCGCCTCCTTCACAATCCGGCCCAACCTGCATGGCATCTCAGGAGGGGGCAGGAATGGACGGGATCAGGCAGGTGTGTGCGGCATCGTGTGACTCCAGATTCCCCATGTCTAGGCGGGCGGGCCTCTTGGCAGTGGGGCAGAGAACTTGGGGGGCTGAATTTGGGCTCTGGACTGTGCGTGCAGCCCAGAGCTGCTGGGGCCGGTGGGGGACATGCAGGGTGGGCCGTCTTTGTGAACTTGCTTGAGACCAGCGCGTACTCACCTGGGTGGCACCTGTGCCAGTCTCTCACGTGGCTGCCCAAGCCACAGGACACCCTCACTGATCGCCTCACGCACAAGAACGCCCAGACACCTGTGACCTGCAGAGCGCCCAGCTCGGCACGGAGGAGCGTGGAGGAAGGAAGGGGCTGAGGGTGGCAGGGTGCTGTGTCTCCGAGGCCCCTGACCCCAGCAGCTCAGACATCCTGACCCGAGCTGCTGCCATTCTCGACTGACCAGTGGTCCCCCCCAGGTGCACACACCTGGCAGGGAGGTGGGGGCGTGGCTCAATGTTTGCACACTGAGACTGCTTCCAGTACAAGGCCTGGGTGGCTAAGCGTGACTGACTGAGAAGTGGGAGGGGAGGAGGGCCACAACGACGAAGACCACAGCAGTGGAGACCACGGCAGTGGAGGCCACACCAGAGGCCATGCCGGGCTAGGCTGAGCAGAGAGGAGAGAGCAGAGGGAAGAGAGGGAGGCAGCACGACAGCGGGAGGAGGGGCCTGCACATGCTCTCAGAGCTTGGAACAGGCAGGGAGGGTGGTGGCGGGGGCCACAGGGTGGCCCAGAGCCAGCTCCCAGCTGCAGTGTCCTGGCCAAAAGGTAGCGTATTTGTGACAGGGAAGCCGGGCAGGCACAGCACAGAACTCTAGAAATGGGAGAGCCCTGTACTGGGCCCTACAGTACCCCCAAAACCCAGGGTCAGCTCTGGCTCCACCACCCCTGCCCTTGGCCATGGGGACCCTGTGGTGGGGGGGGAAAGGGCCTCCAGGGGAGCCGAGATGGGTCCGCACCCTTTTATCTCCCTGGGGTGCAAGACACGACAGCCTCGTGTACCCTTCTAATCAGCCCCAAACCAGGGAGAGGAAGAGAGAGGTGCAGTTAGCAACTCCTCCCAAACTAAGGGCAAGCCCGCAAAACCAGCCCCAGGAACACAGAGAGCAGAGCCCTGCTGCCCTGGCGGGAAGAGCGAGGACAGCACTGGTGGGCGGGCATGGGCCAGAGGCGCCCCCACCCCCTATGGCAGGCTCAGCCTAGGTCAACGCACACAGAGAACATCTGCGATGGCCAGGGTCCCCCCAGAGATGAGGGTGGGGTCCGCGAGACACCTACTGGACTGCAGCGTGCGCTGCCGCACCACCGAGGTGAAGGCGCCCAGGCCTTGCGGAGAGTGTGCCGCCAGGCGGAAGGCGTACTCTGTGTTGGGCTTGAGGTCATCCACCACGAACGTCGTGGCTGGGTCGAAGGTCCTCCTGACCTGCGAGCAGGGGCAGGGGCGGCGAGAGAGACACACACAGAGACACAGAGAGACAGAGATTTAGAGACGACAATAAAGACGGAAACGGGCACACGGACAGGGAGGTGCAAACAGGCATAAACAGAGAGGTCATGGAAGAGAGAAACACAAAAAGACACAGAAAGAGAAAAAGGAGTGGAAAGACACACAGAGACAGAGGCACCAATGAATTTATAAATAAGGGAACAGGGTGAGACACAGGAGAGAAGAGAGAGGGAAAAAAGTGGGCAGAGGAAAGAGGGAGAGAGACAGAGACGCATAGAGAGATGGAGAAACAGCAAGGAGAGGTGGGAAATTAGCAACACACGGGGCAGAGAGAAGAGGGAAGAGGGAAGAGGGGTTGGACGGAGCCAGCGAGGCAGCAGCAGCCCCGCAGAGCAGGCGAGGGAGGCCCTGGCCAGCGCCGCCCCCACCCGGCCTGGCCCCCAGGTACCTCTCGGCCGTGCTCGCCTTCCCGGAACAGGAGCTCATACATGATGATGCTCTCTTGCCTCGGGGGGCTCCATGAGAGTCCAATGCTCGTCTCTGACTTGGCCTCGGCCCGGAAGTTCATGGGCTGGCCAGGCACTGGGGCGGGGGACAGAGGAACAGAAATGGGGAGAGGACAGGGAGGGGTCCATCCCCGGCATGCCTAACCTGCCAGGTGCCTGCATTCTCCTCACAAAGAGCCCCATGGAGCTCAGGCTGTTTGTCTCCAGACACTTCCAGAATGTTCTCCCACTCTTCTTATTACTCTTTGCTTTCCAGGGGTACTCCCTGGAGTCAGTGGTCCACCTCAGTCCCCCATCCTTTCTGCTTCCAAATCCCCTTATCAAATCACCCTGCCGCCTCCCCCCACCCCACCCCCCCAAACTTAGTGACAGAAAAACTGGTGGGGACGATGTTTGGAGATGGGGATCTCCATCCCTTCCGCTCTGTGGGGGCAGAGTCCCAACCCTCCTGTCCCTTCCCTTGAGCTGCCTGAGTCTTCCTGGATTTGAGGTTCGGGAAGCCTGCACCCACGAGGAAAGGACCAGAGACCCGCAGAGGGCTGGGGCCCCACACACCAAGATGCCCGCCACCTGACGACCCTGGTCCTCCAGTCTGAGTGGCCGGAGGCCAGCCCACTGCCTCTGGGTCATGCGTGTCCCATTTGTTATTTCAAAATGGGCAGCGTGAGTCTCTCCAACGGGAGCAGCCGACAGTGGCTCTCAACCCAGACGCCAGTGGGCCGGGCGGCTAGCGGGAAGCGGCGGCGAGGGGAAGTGGCACGCCTTCACCCAGACACAGCCAAGGGGACCTGTCTGCCTGCCTGGCTACAGCCCCGTGGGCTTGCCAAGTCAGAGTCCCTGAGTGAAGCCAGAAATCTGGGTTTTCTGGGACTTCCTGCTCTGAAACACTAGCGTGAAATGTTTTAAAGCGGGACCAATAAGCCACGCTGTGACTTCCAGGCAGGATCAGCCAGCCGCCCGCCTGCCCGCCCACCCGGGAGCAGGCGCGTCACCACGCCTGTGCCTCTCCCTCTGCCGGGGGCCCCGGACCCTGCTGCCCCCATCGTCAAGCCCACTGTGGGCACCTCACCTCCCGGCTGTGTCTTGACCTGAATGGGGTCTGAGAGGGGCCCGTCGCCCACGGAAGTGAAGGCCAGCACACGCACGGTGTAGGTCTCGTCCTCCAGCAGGCTGCCCACGGTGGTCAGCAGGCTGTCGTCCACGTTGTGCTTCTGCCAGTTGCCCACGGGGTGCTCGGGCTCCATGGTGTAGTAGATCCTGTAGCCCCGGATGAGGCCGTTGGGCTCCACGGGCTCCTCCCACTGGATGATCATGGTGGTGGCGCTCAGCATGCGGGCCTGCACGTTCCGCGGCGCGCTGGCGGGGGCCTGCTCGCCCGTGCGGGTCACCACGGACTCGCTGGGGGGGCCCTGGCCGATGGAGTTGACTGCCGACACCCAGATCTCATACTCCGAGTTGGGGCTCAGGCCACCGATGCTGTACCGCGTCGTGGTGATGTCCTCCTTGATCTGGTACGGCCCGTCCTGGCTCTTGGACTTGTACTCGATGACGTAGTAGGACACGGGGTCGGGGTTACCCGAGTCCCAGGTGATGGTGATGCTCGTAGCTGTGTTCTCTGTCACCACGGGAGTCCCGGGTGCTTTGGGAAGAGCTGTTGGGGGAGGGGGGCCGGCATGGTCACATGTTGGCCTGGGCACCCTGAAAGCTGTGTGACTTTCAGCTATACTACTGCCCTCTTCGAGCCTTGATTTCCCTGGCAGTGACCAATGACTCCCATCCCAGTGCCTACAGCAGGGGTCAGCAAACTACGGTCCAAGTCTGGCACCGTTTTTGTGAATCAAGTTTTACTGGACTACATCAGCGTTTACTTATTTATTGCTGATGGCTACTACCCTATCAGAGCAGAGGCGAGTGGCTGCAGCAGAGACCAGGTGGCCTGGAGAGCTGAAGCGTTCATCAGGAGTCCAACCCCTCAGCCAAACGACCAGCAAACCAGCTGACACTGACACTTCCATAGTCCTGGGGTGGGGCTCCTTACACTTTTCCAGCAAAAACCCAGACACCAAATACTTGCAGCTTTACAGGCCTCTGTTGAGACTACTGAGCTCTGCCTTTGTAGCCAGAAAGCTTCCACAGACGAGCCCTGAACAAATGGGTATGTCTCAATAAAACTTTATTTATAAAACAAGTTGAGGGCCAGATTCAGCCTGAGGGCTGCAGTTTGCTACCCCATTTTAAAGCTGGAAAAAACATCTGTGGGCACCTCCCCCTGAATCTCATGATGAACTTGAGACATAGGGAAACTCGGCAGTCCCCACGCCTGCCCCCATGATGTCTCCGAGTCCTGGCACGGGCTATTATTCTTTCTCAGAACTGTGCCCTGTCTTCTTCGGCTCGAATTCCCTCTCAACTTTTAGTCTTTCCCTGAACTCACTTTCCTGGGAGGTGGGGCCTCTCCTCTGGGAATGTGGCCGGGGCTGCATGGCCCCTTACAGGCCCTAATCGGCCCGTGTCATAGCTCCCGGGCTACACAGGCGCCTCTCACTCTGGACTGTGAGATCCACAGAGCAAGACCATGAGACCATCTCTCATTCCACAGGGCCCAGAATAATTTATAACCAATAAATATAGATCCACAGAATGGTCCCCCTTCGAAGCTACGAATGTCCACAGCCAAAACTCAGAGGTTTTCCCGCTGCACTTCCGCACCTGCACCTGGGCTCAGGGAACCCTGCCTCCCCCGCACCCCCTGCTTACATTTCACCGTGATCTGGGCCACGGCCTCGATGACGCCCAGGCTAGACATGGCTACACATGTGTAGTTGGCGGAGTCCTTGACATCCGTGAGCTCCAGCACATTCCGACCCACGGGCATGTCGTCTTCAGGGGTCAGGTCCTCGGCGCCCTGCATCCACTTGACGTAGGGCATGGGCGAGCCCACGGCGACACAGGTGATGTTCACGTTGCCGCCTGGCATGATCTCGTGGCTCACGGGCAAGATGGAGAATCGAGGGGCCACTCGGCGGACTGGGGGCGGGAGGGAGATGCACAGGGTTGGGGGTGCGAGTTGGGGGGAGACAATGCAGAGGAAGAAAAAAGAAAGCAGGAAGAAAGAAAAAGAGGAAAGACGGAAAGAAAGAAAAAGAAGAGGGGAAAAAGTGGAAAACAATTTAAATATAAACAAGGCTGTTTCCTTCCCCCAGTTGAAATTTTTTATTTCAAATGAAAAAAAAAAAAAAGAAACCAAATAAAAAAAATTCCAACACAAAGAAACCAAAACTTCAAAGGAAGGTACTTCACAAACAATAGAGATATATCGATATATAATCAGAGACATGAAGCATTATTTCATAGCAACAGGGTTTCAGAGACCAGAGGGGCTGGTCACAGCACAGTTACGAACACAAAAATTTATCAGCTGTTTCTCATCTTTGATGGCAGATGTGGCTTCAGGGAGCAGACCCTCCAGCCGCTCTCCCAAGTGGGGAGCTTTGGAAGGTCCCAGCTGTGTGTGGGGGGTGCTCTGGGAGGGACAGAATGGAGCGCAGAGCTCAGGGGGAGAAGCTGGAACCAGGAGGTGGGGGGGGGAGAGGGGGGCCTGGGCGGGAATCTCAGCCCTCCACCCTCGCCCCCTCTGGTGACTCAGGGACCCCGCCCACTTCCCCGGGGACCCTCCAGGAAAAGATGAGAAACTCTAATGAAATTTTTGTGGTTTTTGGGTATAGAAACCCTTCTAAAAGCTTCTGTCGGATCTCACAAGTTTCCATTGATAAATGCAGCTCTCAGAGTCACAAACAGCATGCAAGAGAGACTGGTGGAGAGAGAGAGAGAGAAAGGAGAGAGAGGAGAAAGAGAGAGAGAGAGAGAGAGAAAGGGGAACAGAGAGAGCTCTAATGCATCAAAGAGGCCTGGATCTCAGGGGCCTTAGTGCATACTCATGGGGGTACCAGAGAGCAGAGGTAGGTGAGGCGAGAGAGAGAGAGAGAACACAGGGAGAGAGAGAGGGGGAGACAGACAGAGAGAGGAAGAGGAGGGAGGGGGCCCACTTCAATGCTGCATATTAACTCTAGCAGATGTGACCCAATGTGACATGCCACATTGTCACATCCTAGCCCTGGCAGAATACAACAATAATAGTAATAGTAGTAGTAATAGTAATAACGATAATAATAACAATAGTAATAAATGGGGCAAATGAACTTGAATGCTGGGCAAACGGGGACATGTTCTGTGCATTTCTTAGCAGGGAAGCGGTGCAGCCTTCTGTCCCCAGCTCGCAGACCATGAAGGCAGCAGGACCCATTTCGGGGGCTCCGTTTTCGGAAGTTGGGGAGGTTTCTGGGTTCGGGGTGAAAGGGGCTGATGCTCACGGGCACCTGACCTTCCAAAGGGCACTGTGGTCCCACTGAGAGAGGTTTAACCGCAGTGGGACAGCCTGGGAAAGGCTTCTGGCCGGAAAAAACGTGTCCCTGGCTAAGAGCTTAGGGCTTCAGGAAGTCACCTGGGCAGGTCCCCAGCTTTGGGGGGGTCAAGGAGTCTTGTCTCCAAATGGAGACAGGACACGGTGGAGTCTCAAAAGGCAAACCAGGGATACAGCGTGACTTTTGGCATTCTACCCTGCCTCTATCTTTCACATGGCATTGGGGGTACAGTTGCACCCCTAGGAGGATGTTTGTAGGGGTGTGGCCTGTGCTACAGAGGATAAAGGGAGGCAGCCTGGGCTCCCAGCCGGAAACCCTGGTTTCTGCTCTCCAGATCCCTGAACGGAAGCAGAGCCCTGTGGGGATGGGCAAGAGGGTCAGGAAGTCGGCACCCTTCAGAAAAGGGAGCCCCACGAAAAGTCCAGAGTCACACTGGAGACAGGATGGAGAAAGTGGAAGGTGCCCCCTGAGGGGCGGGGCGGGGTCGCAGGGAGGAGGGCAAGGAGCCATGCAGACAGTCGTGGGGTGATGGGCGGGGGTCTGAGATGGGGGGCGGCTCTCCGGCAGGGCAGGGTTGGGGGGGTCGGGGCAGAGGATGGGGTCTGGCCAGCCAGTGAACGTGGTCCAGGCCAGCCGCCGCCACCGGCATCCACAGCGAGGCACATGAGTGGGATGCCCAACGCTGCGTTGTCATGGAAACGGAACACGATGGGGGATGAGCGTGAGGAGCTAATTAATCAAGGACAGAAAACGGCATCAACGTCCAAAACAAAACCAGGAGAAACAAATGAAGAAACAAAGCGGAAAAAAAGAAAAATCCAACCAAACACCAACCAAACAAAAAAACCTTTCCAAAAGCAGGAACGACAACAAAAAAGATGGAATGGGCGTGGGGCTGAAAATCGGGGTCTGAAAGGAGAAGGGCTGTGGCTTCCCTGGGCGGCACCCCCCACCCCTGGCAGAACACAGGGTCTGACCCCCTACCCGGCACCCCAAGAGCCTCGGCAGCTACTGAGGTGACTGACGTCCTCGCGGTGCACGAGCCTTCGGGGCAAACCAGCCCGGCCCCACAGGAGCCCCTCTAAGGCCACCTCCCAGTGACACCCTGCCTGTGGCTTGGGACCGGCCAGCCAGAGGCCCAACACTAACTGCACAGACAGGCCAACTCCTCGAGGCCCAAGAAGGCTTCTCTGGGTGGAGGTGGGGGCGCCGATGGGACTGAATGAGCCCTGTGGCCTTGGGAAGCGCCCTCATCCTTCTGGAGCCTCAGTTTCCTCATCTGTACAACGGAGGCAACTGGTGACATGCTGGGGCCATCAAGCTGCCTGGGGCAGCGCCTGGCATGGGCCTAGTGAAGTTTCCTTCTGGATTTCTGGGGTGCTGGGAAGGAAGGTCAACTACATCCTCTGCCTTGGGCGAGTCTGGGGAAGAATTAGAATTAAATTTTTTAAAAAAATGAAAGAATTTCTACCGAATCCCCATGTGGCTTTACCCCTCCCAGCTTTGAAGGGCAAATGTTCTTATGGCAGCTTGGCAGGTGAGGGAGCAGAGGTTCGGAGCGGTGGCGGGGCCGCCGGGAGGGCATGCCTGGCCCCGGCCGCAGGGCGCGCCAGCCCTCTCTTCTCTCCCCGCGGTGAGCAGCCAGAATCACAGGCAGGTGTCCCTGCTCCGCATTTGGCTGCTCCGCACTGGTGCGTCCTCACCCGCTGAGGACACCCACAAGCGCAGAAGCGCCCGTCTCCGCGCAAGGCTGCAGGCCGGGAAACGCCCGGTCGCCGCCAGTCGAGCACGAACCGGCAGCCATGACGACAAAGGCCCAGAAGCCTCCGGGAAAAGGCTTACACGGAGGGGGTTGTTGAAACATCAAAGGGAAGGAGAGCCGGCTTTAGAATCGCAAGATTACACGTGAGCGCGGTTTATCCCCCTGCGAGGCTCAGCGTCGCGCCCAAGAGACCCTGTTCGCATCTGATCCTAAAATATCTCCCCCAGGAAGTGTCATAATTTGGAAGGCACCTTCGTCAGAAGGAGAGACGAGGCTTCTTGAACATGGAAATGGAAAAGACTTGCTGTGCAAGGTTGTTAACTGCAAGTCAGTTAAGTGTGGGAGGGCACTGATCAACAACAGTAATTTTAGTGCTTACAATCCCCAACATGGCCGGCAGCCATCGGCTACGTGGATCTGCCAGTAGCTGTGCGCGCTGGCACCTGAGACACTTTGCCCACTTGCTTTCTCACCCACCCGGCTCACTTCTGGGGCTGTGCTGCGGAAAGAGGGCTGGTTTGCCACGAGTTTGGACATCATGGTGCCCACGGGCACTGGGTGGCTCAGCACCCCCTTGGGGGTCTCATAAGGCTTCCAGACGCCCTCCTAGCTGGCGAGGACGGGTGGCTGACGCTGTGTTCTGCCCAGTTTGGTGCTGACACCCACCCACGTCATCTTTCCACCCCCGGCTGCGAGTTTGAGGTGCGGGTTAGAAAGTAAGGTGGGCACGGAGCCCATGGGACAGCGTGGCCCCACGGGACCCCCGCCCCCAATTACCGACCTGAATGGAGGGTCCAGGCAGGTTATAAGGGGACCACACCAGCCTTGGTCCTCAGCACGCTCCGGCTGGCTCTCGTTTCCAGCTCTTCTCGTCACCGAGTAGCCGGGGGTCCCAGCGGGGGGACCCGCGTGGGTGAGGGGGTCAGGAAGGTGGGCGGTGGGGGGGTGGCGGGTTTGGGATGGGGGTGGGTCGCTTCAAACCCCGATTCACATGGAAAAACAACTCAAAAGCCGTCAAAGCAACCGGGAGACGACCCCTCCCCCAAACAGGAAGAGGCATAAACTCAAAAACCAAAAGTGGGGTTCAGGGGAGAAGGGTGGGGAAGGGTGAGGGGGAACTGAAAAGTGAGGTGATCTGGTTGAAGCACTAGGCAGGGGACTGGACAGTGTCAGACATCTCGATGATTCAGCAAGCCGCAGCTCTGAGGGGTGGGGCGTGGGGCTCTGGTGGGCATTTTGGGGTGAGAGAAGCTACTGGATGCTCCTCTGGACTCCAAAATGGGGACCGGGTGGGGAGGGCAGGGGACGGATGCCAAGAGTTCTGCAGCCTCCACGGGGTTAAGCTTAGATTACACCTGTCGGGAAGGGAGGGGGTCCGAGGCCTAATTTCGAATCCAGTTTCTCAGCCCCTCCATGGAGCCCCGGCCTGTAGCCCAGGGAGGGCGAGCACCCCCCCCCCCCCCCGCGCCACTGGCCTGCCTCCAGTATCTCCCCCCCGCCCCACCTGGCCTCCCTCCGCCCACCACCAGCTCCCTCCGCCATCAGAATGGCATGCAAGGCCTGGAGGGACCTGGCTGGACCTCTGGCCCACAGGCAGGCCAGTGGCCTTGGCAAGTTGGCATTTTGAGCTGGACATTTTGCTTTATTTACGCATTTAATCACCCTCTCTCTCCCCACTTTAAAAAAAAGATAGTTTGTTCTAGCAGAAAACAGGATGACATCTTGCCAATCAGTGGACCCCCCTTGCCCGCTCTGCTACAGCCGGAGACTCGGGGCTTCTCAAATGACGAGGTGTAATCTAACAACCCCTCACCCCCCACCAAACAGCGGAGACAGCAAGGCAAGAGTGAGAGGCAGGCAGCAGGCGAGAGGTGTCTGGAGCGCAGTGTTCCTGCGGGGAGCCTCCCTCCCCGCCACCCGCCCGGGAGCCCCCTCCCCCTTGGGGTGAGGGTGGGAGGAGGAGGAAGGCTGGGTCCTGATCTGCCATCACCTAGCCCCAGGGGCACCTCAGGGGCCTTCAGGGTGGCACGGCTGGGGATGATGAGCGGAACCGGGGGGCTCACAGCACATCCCCATGGAAGCCTTCCTGGAGATGTAGGAGGTGACAGGGGTTCCAGGCCTCAAGACCTCCATCTACTCCTGTTTTGGGGGGCCAGGAGGTAAGGGGAGCACTTAGAAGTCATATCCACTAGTTACATGGCTTTAGCGCTAGAAATTTAACTTTAAAGATGATTTGTCTCCTAAGATTCCAGGCTACGGACTGCTCTGAGAATACCGGGGGGACAGGCTCCAGAAAAAGGGTTAGGGAGAGTGCCTGGAGACTGGGGCACCCCGCCTACCCCGCCTGCCGGGGGTGGGCGCCGCGTCCCAGTTTCCTAGTTCAGCGTTTGAGACCGGGCCTCAAGCTCTCCCAGCCCTGCATGGCCTCCTCCAAATCCCTGACGACAGCTTCAGGGTAAAGGTGGGACGTTCTTCCCCACGTCTCCAGTGTGCTCAGAGTTCTGCCTGCTCGTTCCCGCAACATGGGTGTGAGGCTCATGTTTAACTGGGTCCTGTGCATCAAGGGTCAATAACGCCATGTTGCTGGACCAAGTGATAAAGACACCATCTTTAACCACTAGCTGGCATCTAAAAGGCTTATGATTTTAAAGAGACAAAAAAAGCACATTAACAGCCAGGGAGCATGTGATCTGATCATCTTCCCCAGGGTAGTTCCGGGAATGTGGCCGCCAGGTGTGTGAAAAACGGGCTTGGTTTTGACTTTGCCCTTTTGGATATCAGAGATAAAGTTCAGGACCAGAAGGATAAATCTGAATATTCTGCCCCCTGAACAACCCAGGATCAGCAAAACTGGAGATCATGAGTTGAAGAAGAGTCAGATTTGGGGTGGAAATTCGTTGCAATTAACTCCCAGGACTGGCTGCTCTGGCAACAATGTAAATGCTTGGAGCTTTCAGGGCAGATCATGCCAGGCGGCCCATCTCTTCTGGCAGGCTGGTACTTATCTGCAAGGGTCACCTAGCACCCAAGCTGGGCCTTTGCTGCTCCCCTCTGATACTGTGGCCACAGAACTGCCTGGGGGAGTGGCCGGGAGTGAGATGAGAGACTCGGCCCCAGGGAGGCCACTGATCTCACAGGAATGGGTTTAGAGCCAGGAAAAAATGAGACCATGGCATGGCCTCAGAAAAGCATCAGTGAAAATAAGATCAGAGCAAATGAATTAGCTTCTGCCCTTTTCAAAGTTTCCCACAGGCCATACTATTCAAACAGTGGACCTGTTAAAATACATAACCGGGAAACTGAGGTCCCCAGAGAAGGGAAGTGACTTGTCCAGATCATTTGTTTGGACTCTTTGCTTCCCTGTTCTACCACAACCTCACTAACAAATTTTTTTGGTGCCATGCCCTACACAGGGTGCTAGAGGAGCATTAATTAGCTTGATGGAATCCTCCCAACTACCGGGTAAGCTAGGCATATTAATGATCCTTACTGTTTATATGAGGAAATGGTGAGTAGCCCAAAGCCACACAGCCAAGGAGAAGCAGAGGCAGGATTTGAACCCTGGTCTGCTAGAGCATAGTCTCTGCTCTCATCACTAGGCTATACTGCCCCCCCCCAATCCAAGTGGTCTTCAGAGACCCTCAGCTACCTCTCAGTTCCAATCCACTGGGACCCAGCTTTGATGGAGGGGCTGGGAGACCCCTCTCTTCCATCTGTGGGACCTCCCTGAGGGCCAGCCTGGCAGCTCGCACACTGGATTAAAGAGGAGACAAGGGAAATTTACCCCCTCTTTTTGCATCTAAACTCCTCTTGCCAACTTGGACAATTAGACTTAATAATTGGGAGTTTAATGAAGGCAGATAAGGGACAAGAGTGGAACAGGTGACCCCCAAAGAGGTTGACCTCTGCCCTCAATTATCATCTCTGTTGGGTAGCAGCTGGGGGCTGGAGATTAGAAACCTAAACAGACTTTACTGGAGGCTGCTTTGGGGGCTGAAGTGGAACTCTCAAGGGCCTGCCTTTACTCAAGGAAGGGAGCAAATGATGGGAGCGTGCATCTCCGAAGGTCTGCAAGACGGAGAGAGACAGAGAGAGAGAAAGCTGAAAGAGAGAGAGAGGCAGAGAGAATCGGGGAGGCAGAGGGAAGAGGAGGGGGAGAGGCTGTGTCCAAAGTTCCCCTGGGTTTTCTCCGGAAGTCCACAGTTCTGATGCTCAGGTACTCAGAAAGTGACCATGCAGTACTGCTGGACAAAAGACACCTGTAACTAGACCCAGAGCCTGTGAGGGGGTGGGGGAATCAGCCAACATCACCTGGGAGGTGAAGGCATAACACTAAAAGGCAGGATAGCCTTCTAAGTATTTCTTCCAAAGTCTGTCATGCTACATTTTCTGATGGGCGTTCCGTATCTGTGCCCAGCCAGGACCCATGAAGTCGTCATACCAGCTGCCATTCTGAGTGCTGCCTATGTGCCAAGCATGCATGGTTTTGGGAGGATGGTCCAGTTTAAGGTGGCCATTTCCCGCATTTGGACTTGCCACTGTATTGAACAAGAACTCAAAGTGCCCGACGGCCCATTCACAGCTGGGTTGTTTGGGAGGGTGGGAGGCGGTCTCATGCTGAGGCAGAAGAATGGGAATGTGTTTGCTTAAGTCCCCTTCCAGCATCGATGCCTGACAGGGCCTGGCAAAAGGGGGCTGGCCGGTGAGGTCAAGCCAATGGGGCTGCCCTCCCCACACACCCCACCCCGGCGACGACCACGTGCCACCAGCTGTCTATGCCCCCTCCCTCCCACCCTTGAGCCCAGTGGTCACTTTCTGCCCCAGCATCCCAGCTGTGGGACCCCTTCCGCCCTCCCAGATAGTAGTTGGGACAGGAACACTGGCTTTTAAATCACAATGCGTTTGGAGAACAACCACAGAACAGCTCAGCCCAAGAAACCGAAACCAAATAGCACGGAAACACAAGACAGAACCAAAGACAAAACGCTTTGGAGGAGAAAGGGGCCGGGTGACGGGAATGGGAGGGGGAAAAAATAACGAACAGATCGGTTTTTTCCCCCCTAAAATGAAACAAAACAACAGAAAAAAACCCTCATAATTAAATAAAAGGAATAACAAAAGGAAAATGAAGAAAACCAAAAGAGAAAAACGGAACAGAAGACGAGAAACACTCCAACAGAAGGCGTTGAGAATTCACCAAACCGAACTGACAAGAGTGGCATGCAGAGAAATTTTTACATTCTCCCAGCATGCATCAGGCCCAAGTTACCATGACGACGAGGAGTGCAAAAAACTTAGCAACAACATTACCAACGGATGCAAAGAGGCGACCACAATGCAAGCATCGCATGTGTGCGGCCTGCCCTAGGCCGGGCTGGGCGCGGCTGAGATTTTTGTGTCTTTCTGGGTTTTCGCTCTCGCGTGGCGGTTTTTCATTTTGTTTTGTTTGCTTTGCGCTTATTGTTTATATTCCATTGTTTTTACTTTTTTAGTTCATTTTTCCACGTGCGTGTCTGTGGCTGTCTGTGCGCATGTCTGTGTGTATTTCATGTGTGTGCATGTCACTTTCAGAATGTAAAAATGTGGGTAAAGAAAGTAAAAAAGAAAAAAACACACCAACCTTCTCGAAGCTCTGAGGGATGTAAAGGGGGTTTGATGCAGAACACAATGACATGGGGAGAAGAGAAAAAATAGGGGAGATACAGAGAGTAAAAAGAGGACTTCCCAAGGCTAAAAGCTGCAATAGTTTGTTTTTTTCTTTAAACCAAAAAAAAATTAAAATTAAAAAATAGAAAAGAACAGCAATGACCTTTTTCCTTTCCTCCACTCCTTCATTGACAAACACAGTCTACATTTGCCTTCCACGATTCTTTTTTTTAAATTCAATTTTGGAGCATCTGAGACCCAGGCAAAGGTTGGGAGGCTGGACCCCCCCCAACAGAAAGAGGCACATGCCGGGCACCCCCACTCCGGGGGGGGGCTGAGGACACAGAGGGCCCCCTCCCTTGTCGTACGCCCGCTAGAGGCCCCGCCCCCACCCTGCCCACTCCTGCCATCCACACTGCCCCTGAGCTCTGCCAGACTCATTCATCCCCACCCCAGGTGTGTGCAGAAAAGTCAGCAGGTTAGATGAGGCGTCGGCTGGAGGCATGGACGCACTGGAACTCACCAGAGGGGCCGTGGCAGCAGGTCAAACGTGCCCCCTGCCCGCCTGCCCGACCGCGTCCCCGTCCCCTCCCTCCATGCAGCCTCCTCCTCAGAGGCCAGATGCAGGACCCAAGGTGCGGAACCAGGGAGCTGCTTCAGGGCCGGTGGGGCTGCACTTGGTGGGGCCATGGGTAAGGGAGGGGCTGCCCAGCTGGTTATGCCGAATGGGGGAAACTGAGGCCTGGAGAAGGAGCGTGATGGAGCCAAGTGTGCCGAGCCGACGGGAAAGCCCCGGGGTTTGGATGGGGCCATTTCCGGGCAGGCAGAAGCTGTTCCTTCCACAAACAGGACCAGAAACACCCATCAGGAGGTGGGAGACAGAGGAACAAAAATAGTGGAGGATGGGGCAGATTAAACTTTACGAAGGGACTGAAGAGAACCAACGGGGCAAGGGGTCAGCAGATGCATCTAGGGGCAGGGGAAGCCCCCAGGACCTTTGAGGGGACACCAAGGGAGCCAAAAAGAAGTGTGTGTAGATGCTCCCTGGGGCATCCCTGGGGGTGGGGGGTGGGGGCTACAAAGTCCACACCTCTGGGCGGGACAGACCTGGCTGCCCGCCTGGAGAGAGCACCAGGCGCAGGGCTGGCCGGGGCCCACGCGGGTCTTTTTTGAGGGCGACCAGGAGAGGGTGCATCGGGCTCCGGGGAAGATGAGGGTGCGGGGCCGGTGGTGGGGGCACCCTCGCAGACCTGTCCCCGATTCTTAGATGGAGGGTGCTGGAGGGGGGGGCGGTGAGGCGAGCTACGAGGCCACGGAGTTTGGAGAAGCAAAGCGAGCACATGACAAGGGGAGGCACGCACGACACACCACAGAAGAAGCTGACTCGGGTGGGTGGGCGGGGTGGGGCAGAGGCCTGCAGACTCCCCCGGCCCTGTAGGCTCAAGACTGAAGCCCTCCCCCGGCCCTGCCCTGTTCCCTCCTGCCGCCACCCCCAAGACCTGCACCCCACTTGGGCGTCCATCACAAGGCACAGGGGTGGGGGCTTAAGCTGCCCCCATTTTGCCGGCAAGGACACTGAGATCCGGAGAGGGATGCCACCTGGCCCACAGTACTGCCACGACCAGCCAGGGAGGCCCTCCTGCTCAGGTCTGCAGGGGACAGGGGAGCCCGGAGGCTGTGAGCCCAAGGAGGGAGGGGGACGGGATGGGGCGGGTCCCTGCCTCCGACCTGGACACGGCGTTCCCTACCTCGCACGTAGAGGTTGGCAGGGGAGGAGTAGCGCACACCAGCGTTGTTGGTGGCCACGCACTCGTATTTGCCCTGGTCGGTCTCCTCGCTGCTCTCAATCTGCAGAGCCCCTGTGGGGAGAAGGGAGAGAACGCAGCCAGTCAGGGGAGGGCCAGGGGTGGGCCGGAAGGGCTCTCCCAGAGGCCCAGCTGGCCCATCTCTGGTTCCACTGGGCCAGAGAGGCAGGTGAAAGAGCTGAGTTGGCCTGGAAGCCCCAGCTGGGCCGGTGCTTCCCTGCCTGTCTCGCCCCACCCTGAGTCTGGCCCTGGGCTGTTCTGAACACGTCACGTTCCCCAGAAATCCTCCACTGTCGCTGTGAAAGCAGTCGGTCACGGGGCTGGGGCTTCATAAGGGGCTGCAGAGGGGAACTTCAGAACTTTGGGGAGCGTGGGCCACGAAGGTATGTCTGCGAAAGCTCTGCGGGCTACCGCCCAGGCTAACGGGCAGGGCGGGGTCAGCGTTCGTACCCGCAGCAGTCTTCCCAGAGACCCTGGGACCTCCCAGCCCAGGGGACGCGCCAAGTCAGGGAGCTGGGGGGTGCACTGATGGTCCCGCCCAGGGCGCTTGTGGAAGTGAACACGGGCCTGGGTTCCTCAAGCGTGTTCGGAATCACGGGCCCCAAAGCCCTCAGTGCCCGTAAGTCAACCCAGGCAGGGCTGCAGCTCATCACGGGTGTTGGGGCCAAGTGTCAAACAGGACTGGCTGCCCGTGATGATGGCTACAATCAAGGACATGGAGACTGACGTACATCAAGTGTGTCTGAAGTCACAAGCCTAGATCAAAGAATTTGTGGGCCATGTATGAGTAAAAATTTAAAGAGCAGCCCAATTTTCTGCAGCATATTTAAAAGCGCAGGCCCAAATCACAGACCTCGGTGCCCGTGAGGTACATGAAAATAGGGCTGATTCCCCCTCAGCATGTCAGAAATCGCAGGCCCGAAGCAGACGTCTCCGTGAACACAGAAGAACGAATGAAACTTCTTAAAAACGCCTGGAAGCACAGGCCTGGATCGAGCACTACAGTGCCCGCGGGCAAGTGAAATGAGCCCAGGCTTTTCCCAAGAACACCTGAAACCAAACCCTTGGGCCATCCCTCATTTTCACGGTAAATAAAGATGAGTGAATGTCTCTAAGTACGTCTGAATTGCAGGCCTGGACTCAGGTGCTTGCTGACCTGTAAACAGAAATGAGTGAGCACCTCCCAGTGTGTCAGAATCCCAGGCTTCAGCCAGAGTCCCTGGCACCAAGAGTCTGAAAATCCAGTCCAAGCTCCCAGACAGACCCCTCCTCCTAGCTTTGTTCATGGCTGCCCCATGGGAGTTACACGGGACACTTCGCTTGGGAGGTGGATGAGGGTCTGCCCCATAGAACATTGCTACTTTTCCCCGGACCTCAAGGCTCTGGGGAGCAGGAAGGCAGGTATTGCTATGGAGGCCCAGAGAGGGCAGACGGGCTGCTCTAAGTCACATAGCATTTTGTGGTAATTCCAGGATTAGACAGACTCTTTCCTGGGTCTCCTATCCAGGTCTATTCTAGTCTATTCTCCGGGGCAGCGCCCAGAGGCTAACGTCAGACCTGGCCTCTGAGACTGCCTGGCTCTCTGCTCCTTCATGCTGGACCCCACCCTGGATCACAGCTTCAGAGCTGGAAGACCCCTTCCACACGCTTATTCCACTGATGAGAAAACCAAGGCTGGAGACAGATGACAAGGGCTGCACACAGAGCAATGCCCACAAACGTGGCTTCCAGCACCGTGGGTGGGCATGGGAGGCGCTGCCCCTTCCCGAGCAGGAGACAGCCCTCTTTTTGCAGCCAGGCGGCCTGAGGAGCCGCTATGGCCAGACTCAGCCCCCAAGCCACAGGCGGCCACACAGACACAGAGAATGGACGAACACTGGGCAGGGTGGCGAGGAGGAGACACGTGGAGGGGGGCCTGAGGCAGCCCCTCGTGGAGCCTGGGGGGCTGGGTGGGCAGCGAGAGCGTGAGTGGGTGGGTGGGTAAAGAGCCTCTTACCTCGGATCGGAGTGCTTTCTGTAAGGGAAGCAGAGAGAGTCAGGTGAATGACAGAAGGCAGTCCTGGGGGGCCGGGGGCCCCAAGGAGGCTAGGCCGGGCCCTGAGTCAGGCCTGTCCACTCTGACCCCGGTGGAGCCAGGCCAGCCCAGGTCTAAGGACCCTGCAGACCTTGCTGAGGAAGAGGAGGCAAGGCTCCCAGGAGCAGGGTGGGTTTGGGCGCTTGTCAATCAGGAGGGCTTCCCGCAGGCGAGGCAGGAATCTCCTGGGGAAGGAGGGGCATCACTGTGCCCCAGGAAGGTCTATGGCCCGGCCCGGCCCTGTTGGCTGCCTTCCTTCTGGGCTGAGGGAGGGAGGTCCAGGACCTCCCTTCCTTCTTTCCTTCTTGGGAGGGGCAGGGAGCCACAGGGGTCTCAGGAATCTTGTTAGAGACAGTGGGAGACCAGTTAGTGCCCCAGGGTCGGGCATTGATAAAGCAAGGGGGAGGAGTTACAGACGGGCCAGGTAGGAAAGACAGGGGAGGGCGGTGAGAGGGGATGAAGGGCAGAGGGAGGGCCCTGCAGCCTCCTTCACTTCCAAAAGGAAAAGAGGAAAGAAGGGCTATCTGTGGGGCCACCTGGGTACTGGGGGCAGGGACACCTCAGTCAGACAGGAAAAGGAGGTCCCGGACTGGAGTGTCACACCCTCAGCTCACCTTCTTGGGGACCACCCCCCCCCCCACCCCTGATGACAGCTGATAACCCTGCCGAGGACAAAGGGACCCCAAGGCCAGGGCACAGAAGCTGTCAAGGATGGAGAAAACAGCTCCATTTCGTGGCCCAGGCCCATCTTATGGATGGGCTAAGGGAACCGTCACACTATGAGTCAAGGGCAGGGGTGGGCCCTGGATCCTGCTTGCCAGTCTACCAGGCTGGGGACCCTCTAGTCTGAACTTTTTGGGCCCCCACGTTATCTCTTACAAAATCTGCAACCCAGCAAGGCCACTCTCTCTTCTTTACACAAAGGAAATGGAAATTTGCTAAGGCTGCAATGTACGGAACTAGAATCCTGGGCAGTTAGGAAGCTGGGTCAGCCCCAGCTTTGGAGTCTTTCACGACATGTGGATTATGATGATAGACACCAGAGGCTAGAGGACAAGGCTTCTTCCGAAGATGGCCAAATAGCCCATGGCCACTATATTGAGAAGAAAAGGATGTACCCCAAGGAAGACAAGGAAAAATCATGGGCCACTATCAGTCATTCTCACCTTAGTAAGAATTAGCCCAGCAGTTGGTTTCAGGGAATTCAGGTTAGACACTGGGAAGAGAATGAGTAGTGCCCAGTACCAGCCTTGCTAGAAAATTTCCTTCTCATTCCAGCCCTGGCCCTCGAAACTTCCGTAACTTCATCATTTTCCAGCAGTGTCATGGCGCAGAATGGAGCAGGTGGACAGTTACATGCGGAGCTCAGAATGCCCCTGATTTCCCCTCAGCCTCCCTTCTGGGGTTGGAATGACCCGGTGTGGCCTTGCCTATTTCCTCTTTTCCTTTTGGGGTCCTCTCTCTGTAGCTCCTTGGTGCCTGGCTGGGAAAGACTCAGTGGTCAGTGGGGAGTGCCGGCAGAGGGGACTGGGTTAGTAAACATGCCACGTAGAGTGGGTCACAGTTACTGTCACGGTGGCTGTTAGTCTGGGGGGACAGGGCAGGGGATTGAAGGGGGAACGTTAGTTGCTGACACGGTGAAGAAGTGAGACTTACCAAAGGTTTCTGAATGTTTACAACAGAGAGACGAGAAAGAGAGAACAGGATCATTAATGTGTGGTTATGCAGAAGCCAGTATACTCACGAGAGCAGGGTGGGGAGCGGGAAGTCAGGATGATCAGATTTATTACGATCAATAAAGCAGCTGCTGCTCACTGCGCACCATCACGTGCCAGGCATTCCGTCCTGGGCCCTCACAGTGAGGTCAGGGAGCAGCAGGCACACTTTGCAAGGATGCCGAGACCCAGAGGGGACCTGCTCTAGGACATAGCTAACACCTGACCTGGGCTGTCCGGCCCTAAGGTCTGTGATCTCAGGGGATTCCCTGTACTGGGGAGGTGACGCTGGGAGCCAACAGAAAAGCAACTGGGCTCCCAAGGCTGCCATCATCCCCCAGTTGAACCCCCAAAGCTGCAAGTATCCCCAGACAGATCAGGAGGGGTGAGGCTCTCTCCCCAGGGTGGAAATTCTGGGCTGGATGTCTGCCCTTTTCCGGAGCCAAGGTCTTCCCCGGGGAGGGGAGCAGAGAGCACGGGTGGGCAGAGAGGCCCCTGGAAGCTGCAGCTGGGCAGTGAGTCAGAGGGTGAGTGAGGGGCACCGGGGACGACTGGGAGGCCTTTGGGCACGGGCGGTCCGAGGCGGATCCTCAGAGGAAGGGGAGAGAGGAGCAAAAGGAGATGCATTCCGACGCGTGTACTCACAACAGACTGACACGTGTGAGTACACATGACCACAACCCTACAGCGTGTGTCTGCACACGCAAGGACTGGGGGCTGGGGCCCGAGATGTGTGCAGGTGGGGAGCCTGCCCAGGGAGGAATGGTAACGTGGGTATACGGGTGGCTGAGACGTGCAGAGAGCAGCTCTGCCCGGGGGCGGGGGCCGAACCCACGTGCCAATGGCACGGCCTGCATGCGCCCACGATCCAACCGGCACAGGGGCCCAGACACACACATGTGGACACAGCGTGAAGCGGGGGGGAAATGAACACAATACACACACAGCATCCCCCCGACACGTGGACTCACAGGGCACGTGGGTGCTATGCTGAGACACAGCTGTGGAGCCACCCACCCCTGAGGTGACTGGGTCACTGTGCTCTGTCCCAAGGCCCCCTAGCCCAGCCGTGCCCTAGACAAGCAGGCTAGGCTGCCTGTCTTTGCTCCGTAACCTCCTCAGCCGCTTCAGTCTTAGAGACACTCTATCCCTGCAGCTCTCTATGGCTCTCCATACCTTATCTGTGGCTCTTATCTCCTGTGGAGATGTTTACTACTTGAACATCGGAGACACTCTCCCTATGTCACCTCCCATGGCTCCCCAATACCTTGACTGCCCCCCATTATAAACCCAGTGGTTAGGCATTGGAGATGGCCCCCCATCACCTCTGGCTGCCTGTCCCCTTTCGTGTCCCCACTGCTGGGACACTGCAGATAGCCACCATCCTCTGTGGCTTTCTATCACCTGGAACTACCTGAGCCTTGCTGGGAACCCACTGCTGGGTACTAGAGACACCGTGCCCCTGGGGCTTCCACAGCCCCATCGCTGGGCACCACTGGGCCCGCTGTGTGCCCACTCAGGCATTAAAGAACTCTCCTCCTACCATCAGCCACAGCTCCCCATCACCCCGGCCAGTCTACGCCCCATCACACCCCCATCCCCACTGGTTCAGCTCTGCGGACACTCTCCCCACCAGCAGCGCCTCCGTGGCCACCCGTCATCTCTGCCCTTCCGTCTCCCGTTAGTACACGGGCTTGGGCTGGAGCTGCCGCCCTCACCCTGCTGCCCTCTGTGGCTCCCAGGTCCTCCTGCCCACCTGCGCTCACCTGATCTGAGCTGCTTGATGCGCCCGTTGCTGGCACTGGGGTCCACGGGCAGGAAGTCCTTGAACCAGGTGATCTCGGGGTCAGGGTTGCCGCTGGCAGCACACAGCATCGTGGCTGTCCGCGTCCGCTCTACCACCTTCAGCTGGGGGCCCATGTCGATGTTGGGGAAACCGGGGGGCAGCTGGTCCTCTGCAGGCAGACAGGAGAAATGGGGCAGGGCCCAGTTATCGCATGGCCACCCCTCCAGGGGAGAGCTCGGGGACTGGCCACCCTGGCCAGGAGCCATGGCGGGCACCTCATTTCCCCAGTGGAATGAGATGGCTGTGGCCGTGGCCCACGTAGGGCTTGCTGCACAGAGGGCAAGAGGCCCCAGTCCCAAGTCCTGAATGCTGACTGTGTTCTAGCCTGTGCCCTCCTCAGAGAGGGGGCTTACTTCAGAGGGGGAACTGAGGCTCAGACAGGCACACGCCTACCCCAGGTCATCCAACCAGAACACACAGGCTGGGGTTTGCACCCAGGCCTGGCTGCACCAGAAGGAGGCTGGGATGGCAGCTGCAGAACCCTCAAACTGGGCCTGGACCTATCAGGGTCTGGTGGGGGGGGCAGTAGGACCCTACCTGAGGTGGTTCTCCTTAGCACTGACGACGTCACTAGAGGTTCAGGCCACAATAACTGGGCCTCAATGCTTGGTGCTCCGGGCTGGCCCGTGCATGCTGGAGGCTGGGTCTGCCTGCATTCCTCAGTGTTCCTGTTTCCTGTGTGCATGCTCGTGCACCCATGCGTGCACCTACACCCCACACATGTCCCATGTGTATGCGCTTCCCGTGTATGTGCAATTCTGCTGGGGTCCCCGTGAGCAAGTGTGGGTGGCCCCCAGCCAGGGTGGGAGCAGGTGGGTGGGTGCTGGGGGAGGCCGCGGCTGCCTGACGTTACTGTGAGCTCCTAATTAAACAAAAATGTTCATCGAGTACCACGTTGTGCCCTATTCCTCGGAGTTTAATTAAAACAACGGCGTGGGAGGCGTGAGCGGAGTCCACAATCAGATGGCAGGGGAGGGAGGGAGAGGCAGGGAGAAACTGGGCCCAGCAGCTCAGACCGTCCTCGTTCAGCCAGGGACGGGGGCTGGGGCTCAGGGCCTGGAGCTGGGGAGGCCGGGCGTTCCTGGGTCACACACCCTGGGCTGGGTCCCGGCCCAGGCACCACGTCCTTCTAGCAGCTGGAGCACAGATGGATGCCAAGGAGGCCTTGATGGGGGGCAGGGAGCAGACACGTAGCTTTCCCAGACACCCAGGGCACTTAACAGATTCACAGCGTGTTCTTTTAACTCTCTGAGCCCTTACAATGGAGGCTGGCACTGGGCGAGGGAAGGCACACTGTTCTATCCGTGCCCGGGAAAGGTCAGGCAAAAACATCTGCTGGGAAGGGGCCAGGCGGGCCAGGCTGAGGACTCCTCTCTCCATCCCCTGCAGGACGGGCTCCAGGACCCATGTAAATGGAGACGATGGGGCTTCCGATGAAAACATCATTAAGAATTTCTATGTAGTCACGGCAGAGCTTTCTGAGTGAGGGACCCTGCAGAGGCCACACATCGGGGTCTGGGACAAGGTTTCCCTGGGGCCAATGGGATGCCTCTTCCCAGGGCTCCAAGCTGACCACAGCTTTGCTGCCCTGGAGGACACTGGGAGAATGCTGCCACGGGAGCCACACGTGGGGCCACCTCCCACCTACACAACTGCGCAGTGGCTCATACTTATAGAACAGGGAGGGTCAGGGCCCCCCTGCAGGTGACAGGGGCAACACGCCCACTTGAGAGCTGCAGAATGGTTGGTGGCCATGCTGTCTTGTTCATGCCAGAATGACAACAATGACAGTAATAATCGTATCAGACAGACAGACTTGACCAAGCACTCATTCCCTGGGGAACACTGCGCGTCTCTCAGCGGCACTGCCCGCGCATCTGACTCATGAAACCACCCCTTGTGCTGAGCAGCAGCAGCAGCAGCAGCATCCCGCTCCAGAGGAGAGGAGACTGCAGCTCCGGGTTTCGTGTTTCGTGAATTTGTCCAGAGTCTCGCAGCTTCAGAGTGGCAGCGCCAGGAGTTGAACGCAAGTTGTAGGCCCCCCACCGGGGCTAAAGCCACCTTGCAATACAGAAGGCAGCAGAGAGCAGCTGAGTGGGAATTTGTGACAGGGCTGTCTGATGTTGCTGTTTTATAATAAGGAAGCAATCTTCTGCCGCCCCCAGCCCACCTTAGAGAGGACCGCAAACGGCCCGGCGAAGCCGTGTTCCCAGAGGACCTGTGTGAATGTAAGGGGAAGTGGGGGGCAGCTGTTTCTGCCTGTCCAGCATCCACTCCTCCTCGATTCCTTTGGGGAAACCACACCTTACTGACACGGTCTAAGCAGCTGACACACCCTGGACTCCAGGGAGAGCCCTGCCAATTAGAATCCTCTGATTGTTCCTCCAGCCGCACTAACCGGCTCAGGCACGGTCAAGCTGGCCCAGCGTGCCCCAGTCCTGGGTCATGTGGTTCTCCCTTTTGGTTAGCGGCTTGGAAGCCTGGAGGTACCTGGGAGGCATCTCACTGAGGATGCAGTCGATGGAGAAGAAAACAAGCCTAGAGGCAGAGAGAGTGAGCTCTGGGAACACTGCCTGAGCTCCTGGATTCAACTGAGCCTGAAGGTGGTACTCTGCTTACATTTTAATTACATGAACCAATGAATTCTCTTTCTTACTTGAACCAGTTTGGGTTCAGTCAGCCTCTTATAATCAGAAGAACATGATTTGTTTAAAAAAAAGAGGATGGCTCTAGTCTCTTAACACTCCTCTTGGCTGCAAAGGCCTGCTAAACCCCATCAGTAGGCTCTGGGCTCAGTGGTGTTAGGGGCTGGAGAAGGCAGACTGAGGTCTCCCAAAGAGAAAATCCAAAGTGAGACTTTCACAGATGCCTCTGGTGTGTGTCCCCAAGGCCGAGAGCCCCATCCCCCCACCCCCACATGGGGGAAATCTGTACCTCGGAGGACAGTGAGCTTGGCATGAACCATGATCTCCCCGACTGAGTTCTGGGCCACACACTCGTACACATTCTCGTCCCGCGGTGTCCGCAGCGGCTGGATCCTCAGCACAGCCCCCGCACTCCCGTCGAACTCGATCGTCTGGCATGGGCAGGGGAGAAAGGTCAAGGTGAGGCTGGGGCCCCAGGGGTCCAGGAAGAGGCACTGGGGGGCGAGACATACCCTGCCCCACGGGGATGCACAGGCGGCAGAAAGCTGGGCCTGGGCGTGTACCAGTAGAATATCATGTGTATATGGGTGTATGACCGGCGTGGGAAGTGTGGCAGGCATGTGAGGGTGTGTGGGAGGTGGAAAGACACACATCTGGTTGTGCGCACGTGTGCCGATGCCTTTCCGTGAGCACTGGTGTTGGGTGTGAGCCTGCGAGTGTAAGATAAAACTCTGAGGAGACAGGTAACCCTGCTTGGGACCGCACAATGTGAAGGTGGCCAAGCCGGCCTGGCAGGGCCCTCGCTGAGCAGACGGGGGTCTCGAGGCTGGGAGTGGGTGGGAGAGGGCCCTGGCTGCCCACGTCACGTCTGGGGAACATGCCTGCAGTTGTCTCCCATGACTGAGCTGCCGTGGCCCAGTTTGGGGGACACTGGCCCCAGGCTGCCTCTCCTCGCCCCAACTCACCTCAAAGCGCTGCGAGTTGACCTTCTTTCCCTTCTTGTTCCAGGTCACTCGGGGCTTGGGGTCGCCCGTGGCCTGACACACAAAGGAGGCGACACCTCCCGACACACCAATCTGGTCTTTGGGTTCTTTGATGAACCTGGGGAGCTCTGGGGATAGAGCAGGAGGAAGGGGGCTCCAGTGGGCCCAGGTAAGCGGCCAGGACCTCACACGCAAACACACACCCCATCCCCTGCCCTGCCATGGAGTTCCCATGTGGGCCCAACAGAAGGGCTGAGAGAGGAGGAGGAAGGTGAAGAAATGCTGCCACTGAATGTCCCCTTCTCCCTGCCAAGGCACCCAGGGTCTACACAGACCCACCCCACACCACCACCACCTGGACATAACAGCCACACATGCTCCTATGTGGACACAACCTCATGGGCTCACCCACTCAGTGCCACACGGGATAGTGGAAGGGGAGACCCCCGAGATTCTGAGGTCCCCAAATTCAGCACCTAGAGGTCCCTAGTGGCAACCAGCCAAACTCTGAAAGGTCCTTAGTCCTAAAAAGACTTATAAGGAGATAACTTGGTCTAATCCCCTGGTGAGACACATGGGGAAACCAAGGCACCAAGCAAGTTGGTAACATTTAAGATTAGTAACATCTGATCCTTCTGACAGCACAGAGAGACAAGACCATCAAAATTCCCACTTCACACGTAAGGAAACTGAGGCAGTGACCAGACAAGGCACTTGCTTCAGACACGCAGCCCGTTCGTTGGTGGCGGAGGAGGGGTTCGAACCAGGCTAGCTCCTGGGCCCATGCCGATTCTTTGCCCCTCACATAGTCTTTCCAAGAAAGTGTCAAGTGGGAATTACTGTGTCTTTAACGTTGACAGACAGACAGACAGACAGACAGACTCATCTCTGCACCTAGCACAAGCTACATGTCCAGCCAGAGTTCGATAACATTGTTTCCTTTTTGTTGACTTTTCACAGGAACCTTTGAATTGCCCAAAGGGATACTGGATTTCTCTTCACAGTCATGCTACAGTGTAGCCCATAAAATGAATTCAGTTACTTCTGAGGTTTTTACCAGCAGACTTAAGGGCTGCAACATACTTACAAAGTGTGGAGGGGGATGATCTGCGTATCCAACCCAGAGGGAACGATTACACTAGCACTGGGCTGTTAATGAAGTGGAACACTACGCCGCCGTAAAAAGGAACAAGGATGCTTTTCAGATGAACCATTAGGGAAAAAAACAACAAAACATATCATGTAATGAGCCCTGGCTGGTGTGGCTCAGTGGATTGAGTGCTGGCTTGAGAACTAAAAGGTTGCTGGTTTGATTCCCAGTCAGGGCACACGCCTGGGTTGTAGGCCAGGTTCCCCGGCTGGGGGCGTGCAAGAGGTGGCCAACTGATTTAACTCTCAAATACTGTTTTTCTCCCTTTCTTTCTCCCTTGTCCCTCTCCCTAAAAAGTTAATAAGTAAAATCTTTAAAACAAACAAACAAACACATATCCCAAATTGAAAAAAAGTGAGGGGTAAAAAAACTGTAGTGGATGTTATTGTTTGAGTGATAACAAAACTGACGAGGGGGAAAAATGGACTGGATATGCCATGCGTGTACATCAGTAAAAATCAGCAGACAAGCCCTGGCTGGCGTAGCTCAGTGGATTGAGCTCGGGCTACGAACCAAAGCATCGCAGGTTCGATTCCCAGCCAGGGCACATGCCTGGGTTGCAGGCCACGACCCCTAGCAACACACATTGATCTCGATCTCTCTCTCTCTCTCCCTCCCTCCCTCCCTTCCCTCTCTAAAAATAATAAGTAAATCTTAAAAAAAATCAGCAGACCCACTGCGTGCGGCCTGTGTGACCTCAGTTTAGGAACAGTGGCTGCTGGCCCTGGCCGGGTCGCTCAGTTGTCAGAGCATTGTTCCAACAGGCCGAGGTTGTGGGTTCGTCCCCCGGTCAGGGCACATACAAGAATCAACCAATGAATGCATCAATAAGTGGAACAACAAATCGATGTCTCTCTGTCTCTCTCAAAAGCAATCAATCAATCAAAATAAGGCAGCAGTGCCTGCCTCCAGGGACAGAAACCACGTGGCTGAACACAGGTGGAAGGAGGCTTCATATCTTGGTACTTTTTTTAGATCTAGGACTATTTAAAGATAAATTTAAAATAATTTAAAGATTTTATTTACTTTTATACACAGAGGGGAAGGGAATGAGAAAGACAGAAACATCCATGTGTGGTTGTCTCTCACACGCCCCCTACCCAGGGGGACCTGGCCTGCAACCCAGGCGTGTTGCCCTGACTGGGAATCAAACTGGCCGCCCTTTGGTTCCTAGGCTCGTGTTCAATCTACTGAGCTATGCATACAGCCAGGGCTAAAATAGCTTTTTAAAGGACTGTGTAAAAAGGTGAGCTGATTAGAGAAACTACTAAGTAAAAGTTTGGGGTCGAGGAGGGGCAGAAAAGGGGCTGAACAATTCAAACTGTAGCAACACTGGGTCTGAGCCCCGCAAATCAGCAAAGGGTCACGAGGGCTCAGCTGGAAACTTCTGGCTGCCCAGAAGCACCAAGAAGCTCAAGGGAACCTCAGGTCCCAAGTCTGGGTGCCCACAGGCCCCAGTTTACCCCACCCATGGCTCAGGCCGGGCTTTGAACAAAAGAGGGCGTCCATCTCGGCGATCGGACCGGCCTTGCCTCCCTCCCTCGAGGCTCTGCTCCCACTGATGTGACCGAGTGTCCCCACTGGCTCTCTCTCTTAACAATCAGCAGACCCACTGCGTGCGGCCATGTGACCTCAGCCAGTTCCTGTGTATCCCTCTGAGGCAGTGACTGCTGATCCCATTGTACAGATGGGACTGCACAGATTCAGGAAGGTCAGCAACCTCGCACAAGGTCACAGAGCTGAGAAACGACAGCACCCACTTTTGAACCTGGGTCTCTCTGTCGCCGAGACGACATCAGTGCTCTTCACCACCTCCCGGCCTTCAGCCTGATTTAGATGTTTTGCTCCACACTGAGCCAGGGCTGGGCCTGCCTCCCTGGCTCTGACTGTCCGCCACTCCTACTCCAAGCCTCAGGAATGGTGACTGGAGCCATATGGGTCCCCGGCCAAGGTCACGGGGAACGTCACTGTGGCCAGGTCAAGAATCTTACTTCTGGGACAATACCCCCTGAGGGCCGCTGGAGGGAAGGGCAGAGCAGCTGCAGGAGACACAGCTGCGCGTCAGAGCCGGGAACACACCCCTGCACCCGCCAGTCTGGGAAGGAGACTCCCCAGGAGCCCTGCTGTTCCTCCCTCCTGGAGCCCCTTCCTCCCCCCTTCACCTGGCAGCTCCAACTCGGCTGGGCCAGCATCTACCCTGGGAGGCTCCTCAGGTTACGGCAGGCCGGGTCAAGAGCCCCTCTGTCCCCACCACTGCCTGGATGCCCCCCATCAGGGCCCTGGCCCCGACGGGCTGAAATACCTGATTATGTGCCACGTGGCAGGGAGCGTGCAGGCAGCCCCACTCTCTGGGACCCCATCACACCTCCTCTCTGTGTCCAGTGACCCTTGGGAAGTGGGGCTCTTGACTTGGACGCCCATTAACACCAGGTCCACTCGCTCCTGGGCTCCCCCCTCTCGGCCTCTCTCCAGAGGGCTCCAGGATCCCAGCCAGCCCAGGAGAATGCTACCCACCGCCCCCACCCCACTAGAAAATTCCTTGTGGGTGCTCGGCATCTCTCATTCTTGTCCCTCTTCTTCCTGGCAAAGGAGCCCTGGACACCAGAAATACGCACTGGGTGTGGCTGCAGTGTGTGCCAGCCAGTGCTGCCTGTGCTGGGCCCAGTGGGGTGCAGCGCTGCTCTCACGCCCCTGCCACAGATGGGCAAACCGGGGCTCAGAAGGGGTGAGTGACCCACGTGGGGTCGTCCAGCTCATGAATGGCAAAAGAGCTAGGACTCCAACCGGATCCTGCCCGGCTAGTAAGCCCTGCAAACAGCATGCTGGGTGAAAGGGGCTGTGTGCCCCCAGACTGAGAGGGCTCGAGGGGCCCCCACTTCTTAGGTGAGGAGACGGGGCGGTGATGCCAACAGCGCAGAGGCTGGGGGAGGCCTGGCTACGGTTTCTCCGTTTCGGACTCTGCAGAGCAGAGTCTGGTGCCAGGCCCGAGACCCACCAGCCGCCCCTCCGGCTCTGCCTGGACTGGCCCCCCCGGACCAGGACCCGTTTCCACAGCGGAAACCACTCCTCTTGGCGCTGGCTGGTGAACACTTCGGCGGCTCCCCCAGGCCCTTCGCAGCCTTAGAGCCCCACCCGAAATGGCTCCCCAAGGACCTGGACCACTCTCTGAAGCTGGCAGTGCCACTCATGGTGCCCACAGTGCCCTGCTGGGCCCCAGATGACAGGGCTCCTGCTAAATAGACGCACCTACCGGGGCCGAGAAGCCCTGGCCCTGAAGATGGGGACCTGGGTTTGACTCCAGACCGCTACCGAAACATACAGTCGTGCAGTCACAGCAATTAAGGGGCCACAGAGGGAACGCCCACTGAGCCAGCTCCCGCTCCATGCCAGGTGCTGACATCCTGGGCCACACTCCATCATCACCCACCTCGCCCCTCAGCTCCTACAATGGTCTGTCCTCCCCAGAGGAGACACCAGAGGGTGCCAGTGAGCACCTGAGTCTGGTACAGCCCCTCTACCTATAGCCCTCCAGGGCTGCCACCTGCCTAGGAGTAAAGACCCAAGTCTCCCCCAAGCCCGCACAGCTCTGTACACCCTGCTCCGTCCCCTCCCCTGGCCTCACGTCCTCTCTCTGCGTCTGCAGCAAACCAGGCTCGGTCCCTCTGCTTGGGACCCTTCCCCTGGATACCACTGAGTGCACGCCTCGGCTCCTTCAGGGCTGCTCAGATGCCGCTGCTCGCTGTGGCCTCCCCTCCCGTTTGGCTGGTCTCGCTCTCGGGCACACCCCCCTCCCATCACCCTCAGGGTCTCCGTGGTAAGAGATCAGCAGCTCTGTAAGGGGCAAGATGTTTGTTTTGCCCTGGGGTCTAAACCAGTGCCTGGCACACAGCAGGTGCTTACATGAATGAGAACACAGTCCCTCCCACGACACACGATTGAGCCAGGACTAGAAGAAGTCTGTGACCTCCGTCCCTCATCACAATGGCCACTTTGGGGCCTCAGTTTCCCCACCTGAAAACAGGGACGATCTCAGCTCTGCCATGGCCAAGGCTGGAAGTTACGAGCAGAGCAAGATGTCGAGCAGCAAATACGTTATTTACTCAACTGGGGATGAGACATTTTTGTCTGGGGACGTCTGTGGTTATTGCTGTGGGGCTGTTCCTGGCACAGAGTGGGCGGGGCCAGGGGTGCTGCTCAGCCCCCTCAGTGCCCAGGACGGCCTCCCCCACAGAGAAGGACCAGACCTCAGTGCCAGCGGTGCCCATGGGGAGACACCCTGTGTCAAATAATGAATTAAAAACTAAAAACTCTGCCCTGGCTGGTGTGGCTCAGTGGATTGAGCACCGGCTTGCGAACCAAAAGGCTGTGGGTTCAATTCCCAGTTGGGGCACATGCCTGGGTTGCAGGCCAGGTCCCTAGTATAGGGCGCACGAGAGTCGACCACACACTGATGTTTCTCTCCCTATCTTTCTCCTTCCTTCCTCCTTTCTAAAAGATAAATAAAATCTTAGAACAACAACAACAACAACAACAAAAACCCCAGCTGCATGTCATTAAAAAAAAAACAACTAAAAACTCTTAGTACCTTTAGTCCGCCACTCCCACCTCAGGGACGGGAGCCCAGGGTGGCACCTGGACAGGTCGCAGCCCGGCCGCGCCTGGCCTCGAGCCTGAAGCCATTTCATACCACGATCAGGAACTCAGGCTTGGGGCCAGGCGGCCCTGGCTCAAACCTGAGCATGGCCCCCTCCTGGCTGTGCTGTAACCTGGACATGCCTCGGTTTCCCCGTCGGTGTAACGGGGAGGACGATAAAAGCGTTCATCTCTGTGGACCGTGGCAGCTGACCCGAAAGTGCCAGAGAAAACGTGCTAACGGCCGAGGCAAGTGTGTGTGTCCCGGTGTTCTCACAGAGCAGCAACAACTGCTATGCTTGCAGCAACGTGGGGCTGTGCGCCCACCCTGTACCAGGCAGCAAGCAGGGTCTTACCACGTGTCCCTGGCACAAGGAGGCTGGGAGGGGATAACGTCATGAGTCTCCTTCAGTCCAGGTGAAAACTGCAGCTGAGTCGCTCGCCCAAGGCCACACAGCAGGTATTCGGCAAAACCGGCCTGCTCAGAGACCCCAGTTTCTTTCCCTTCTGGCCCGACCTGTGTCCTCATGGGGCCCAGTGACGCCTCCTCTAGACCCCTCACGGTGAGCTGGGTGTTGGTGTCAGGCCCGCAACTAACGCTCATCCTCTCCATGTTACTGTCAGAAATGCAGCCCTGCCCACCCCCAAACTCCATGTGCTAACACCTTCACGAGGAATGCCCTCATCAGCGAACTCCTACACACCCACGAAGCCCCACCTCTAATGCCCTCTCTTTCCTAAGAAGCCTCCCCTGGCTCTGCCTGGAAGGTTTGATGCCTGTGTGTCTGCCACCCGGGTGCTGGTTTTCTACCTGCGGCAAAGGAAGTTGAACACTGGCTCACTCAGGAGTGAGGGACTCCAAGTTAAGTCGCTGCCTATTCTGAGCCTGTTTCCCTCTCTGGAAAATGCAGAAGGTAAACAGAACTGACATGCTGGGTTTTGGGAGGCTGGAGGAAGATGAAGCAGGTAAAGTCTGCATTCAGCACCGGGTTTGGTGCAGAGTTGATGCCGGGAAGCAGACGTCATCATCATCACTGTCACCACTTCGTTAATTCCGTCATTATTTACCTCTGAATGGCTCAGGATCAGCACATAGTAGGCATTTTACTCGGTAACATTCACGGAGCACAGAGACTCCACTTGGCAAAACCAGGAGCCCTGGAGAGGCCATGTATTCACACATGCGTGCGCACACACACACGTGTACTCAGACACGCACACACCCCGTGCCCAGCTCTTACCTTCTGCTGCGCAGCCTCCGACCAGCAAGACCACAAGGAGGCCCACGGGGCCAATCACAGACGTCACACCGGGGCCCCAGGCAGGCGCCATGTTTGGCAGTGACCTGCAACCTCCGACCTCCACCCTGGAGGGGGGATCGGCCCCAGTCCCTCACGGAGAGGCCTCGAGCCGAGCGTCAGACGAGGCAGCGTCTGCAGAGACAACAGAGGGGCCATGAGACCATGACGGGGCATCAGGAGGGCCTCCGTGGGGGAGGCAGCAGGAGGGTCACAGGGGAGGGGAAGAGTCAGGGGATGGGCAAGATGGGGTCACAGGGCAACAGGGAGGGTCACAGGGTGACGAGGGGTGGAAAGGAGTCTCTACTATGGACTGAATGTGTCACTCCCCCAAACGCATGTTGCAATCCTGACCCCCAGTGGACGGTATTAGGAGGTGGGGCCTTTGGGAGGCGATTGGATCATGAGGGTGGGTTAGTGCCCTGATAACAGAGGCCCCAGAGAGCCCTCTCGCCCCTTCTGCGAGGTGAGGACGGAGCGATATGACGCCTGAACCAGGAGGCGCACTCTCACCAGATGCCAGATGTGCCAGCACCTTGGTCTTGGACTTCCAGCCCCCAGAACCATGCGAAGTTAGTGTCTGTTGTTTATGGGCACCCCGCCCCCGGCTCTGGTGCTGCTGAACCCCCAAACCTGGACAAAGCCCCTGACTCCAGCGGAGCCCCAAACCAGGATTGAACGCCAGCTCTAGAATTTGCTCTGAAAACCCAGTTTCTCCCCCCTGCCCCCACAGCCTGGAACTCCAGAAGGACACGGTCCCAGCTAACAATGCCGACAGTCAGATCTTCCAGCACAACCTGTTGGTCCCTGCCCTGCTCTAACACCTGCTGTGGTTCCCGCTGCCCCCAGAGGAAGCCACTCCTGCTGACAGCCACAGCCTGAGCTCCGTCTCCCCCTACAAGCCTTTGCCCTACTGTGCCCTCTGCCAGAAGTGCAGTCCCTCTCCTCCCCACCACCACACGACCAGTCTCCGCTCAGCTCTCACTTTCTCCAGAACGCCCTTGCCACTTGAAGGTCAGCCCTCCCACCTCATTCTGCATCCCACAGCCTGGGAAACGACTAAGATCATCCTCCACAACACACACCCCGGAGTGTAAAGTAAATGGAACAATCGTCACTCAGTGTCTGTTCCTCCCACAAGAATCTAAACTCTTCTAAAGGCAGAAGGGTCCCTTGTTCCATGGGCAGAACCTGGGGCTGGCCCCCTCCCCAGGCTCCGCTTTGGCCAGCTTCAGGGCGGAAGGGCCCGGGAGGGGCAGGGAGAGACCCAGGGATAAGGCCCTCTGGCCAGGTTGGCCCGGCACCCACCCCAGGGCATGCCCTGGGTGGGTCTGAACCATGGCCACAGGAGCGGGTGCCACATAATGACAGGGCAGCCCCTGTCATCTGGCTCCCAAAATACCCAGCTGCGGTCACCTCGCCCAGCCACGGAGCGGCCCCGGGGGAAGACTGGGTGGTGGCCAGGTCATGGCCTAGGGTGGAGGGTGGCAAGCTGGGCTGGGGGGCTGCGGTAGTGGGGCTCAACCTGCACAGTAACTGACACGCAGTCAGACCAGACCCAGAGAAGGATGCCCGCGCAGTCAGACCATGGACAGGCATGGACGCACAGTCAGACCACAGACAGGCAGGGCACCAGAAGCAGCCAACAGACGTGCGCACACAGTCAGACTGTAAGTGCAGGCGGGCACAAAACCAGACCTCAGACACTCACGCACAGAGTCAGACAAAGGAGAGACACACACAGGGTCACGGTCAGGCACACAGTCCAGCCACACGACTGAGCTGCAGGCAAACGTAAACGTGGAGTCAGGACAGAGTTCCGTGGTGCACAGGCACGCACACGGAACGCGCAGGCCCCAGACTCCACTGCCTGCAGGCCGGCCACAGAGACAGGCCTTGCAGGCAGCAAACCACACTGCCAGCAAACCCGCAACAGACCCAGACACGCAAAGCCAGACCCCCGCATCTGCAGAGGCATATGGACAGGCGTGCGCGTAGCCTGCAGATGTGCATGCAGACATGACTGGCCGGGCACCGGGGACCGGCTGGGGACCAGGGATTGGCCGGGGAAACTAGAACCTCGAGCACAGCCCCTTGCCCTGCATTCCAGCCGTGGGCCCTTTCAGAGCGAAAGTGGTCAATGAGGAAGGTGGAGGCCCAGCTGCGGCCAGGGTGACCACAGTGGCTGGCCCCACCCACAGACGCACATTGGCTTGGCCACGTCTGAGAAGGGGGCTCTGGCTCAGACCACGTGAGATAGCTGGGTGAGGCCTCAGAGAGCCCCCGGGGAAACTGAGGCAGCAGAGCAAGCCTGCAGCACAGAGCGGCTCCAACCCAGGGCCGCCCAGCCTACCATGGACTCCCAGGGGAGTGACATCGCTGTTCCAGCCTCAGTCTCCTCAACTAGCGCACCAGCTGGCATGGGCAGGGGCCACCTGCACAGAAGGGCTGGTGTATGGGAGGGCGCCGGCTGCAGCTACTCCCCCTACTCTCCATGCCCCATGGGAGCCAGGGCAGTGCCTTCTAAATAAGGCAGCTCCAAATTACCCTCTGGCTCCCGTGGCCCAGGCCTCGCTGGGCCCATGTCTTCTTGATGTCTGGGCAGGATGGGGCTGAACCAGGTGCGGGCCGAGCCAGGCCATGAGCTCCTGCTGGGGTCAGGGGTGGGGGGGTGGGGAGGGAGAGGACACAGCATTGGGGGCTTTTTCAAGGCCGGATGACAAACCTGAAATGGGGCTGGGAGGCATGGCACAGGCTCAGAGAGGAGAGGGCCAGTCACTACACAGAAGCTAAAAAGCACCAGTGTCTCTTAGGCCCTATGCACCTGGAGGAACTTGCTGCAACAGCAGTAAGTCCCCGAAAAGCCCAGGACCCTCCTGCCAACAACCGCTTTCTAAAAGACCCCAAGTGCAGGGTCTCCTGTAAGGGACCAGAGAATATTAAAAAGCCCTGTCAGCTCTGCCTTCAAAATTTGTCCAAAATCTGCCCACTTGTTCCTTTTTCCTCTTCTGCCTCTACCTGGCCCAGCCCCATCACCACCTCCCAGGGCCGATGCATGCCCCCCCCCCGGCTCCCAGGTCTGTCCTTGCCCCGAAGCCAGAGGGCGCCTGTGAGCACCTGAATCAGATCCCATCCCTCCTCCGTCCACAGCCCTCCTGGGCTCCCTACAGCCCTTGGGGTAAAAGCCCAGGTCCTTCCCCAGCCCGTGCACAACCTGCCCCTCCCCTCCCTGCCCTTGCCCCCCTGGCTCACCCGCTCCAGCCACAGGGCCTCCCCACTATTGCTCCAACCAATCAGGCACGGTCCTGCTGCAGGACCTTTGCATTGGCCGTCCCCTCTGCCTGGATCTCTCTGCCTCCAGACTTAATGTTAACAACATTACTTGGCTAAATATTAAGCATGCATGGGAACGGGGAGGTGTCATCCACACAAGGAAACAGCAAGCAGCAGCACCTAGAGGTCCTGGGAGGGAGAGGGGAAGAGATCAGGGCAGAGACACAGGACAGCAAGAGGCCCTTGGCAGCTCTGCGGGGGGAGTGACCTGGCCAGGTTGGCATCTGGCCAAGCCTCCTCCCTGCTCCTCTTTCAGGAAAGCAGTCTGGGACACCAGCCCTGTGCTGTCGAGAAAGGGAAACTGAGGCAGGTGCATTGGGGCTGCATGGTGCTGCACTCCCCAAGTTCCTGGGGGACCTTGTGGCTGTTAAGAAGGGAACAGCCACCCATGGGAGTTGCAGGAAATAACGGGCTACAAGTGAGGCTGGACCGGGGGCGGGAAGGAAGGAAAGGAGCAGCTGTGGGACCTGGAATCCAGGGGCCAGGGAGGGTCCCGCCCAGAGCTGAGAGTTTCCTCTGGGCCAGGTGCTGGGCTGTTCACCATCTGCTCCCAGCAGCCAGCTGGAATGAGGAAACCGAGGCTTACAGAGGAGCCCCCAGGGACTTGCCTGAGGCCCCCCGCTGGGTCCTGGCTCCTCTGAACCCTGCGTCCAGAGCCCACATTTAATCACATGACTGTGTCGTTCCTTGGCCACGACGCGATCTCAGGAAAGTGGATGACCTTCTTGGGGCCTGATACAGCTTTGCTGGGCAACCACTGGGGGCTCCTAGACTGTGCCAATGGGGGACGAGTGGGCACCCATTCCAACCAGGCACTGGGGCGTGGGTCACATGGTCCCAGAGCTGGCTTTGTGTACCCACGCACAGCAGGGAATATAAAGGCATGATTATGACCCAGAACTGCACAGCAAACAGGCTGTGTCACCCGCATGAGGCGGGGTCTGTGGGGGCCAGAGGATGCCCTGAGGCCACCCCCTGCCTGCCTAAGGATCATCCTGTCCTAAGGGGTCTGGGGGCTTATTTGTGCAACTCTGACCTTCAGGAGACCCCGCCCCGGCCTTAGGCTGAGGGCAGGGAGGGTGGTGGTGCTGGCGGCAGGGCTTCAGGACAACTGGATGGACCACCTCTCTGCCCTCGCCCCCACCCCCACCCTCCCCACCGCCTCACTTCTGGGCCAGCAGCCTTTCCCACCATGCAGAGCCCCTTTCATAGGACTTCGGAGCCTCTCAAGGGCAGGGGCTGGGCTCCCAGCCTCGCTGGGTCACTGTGTCCCCAAAGCACCCAGCAGGGTCCACGCTCTAGCTCTGAGTCACTAGTGGGCCCGACAGGCTCCAGCCAAGCCCTTTTCCTCTCAGGGCTGCAGTATACCCTTACAGGGAAACAGACTCCGTGCGGGGCCAGCCCTGCCACCTTCCTGGAACAGGCTGGGACTGGGGCAAGGGCTCTGCCTTTAATTGAATACCAATTTGTATTAGGTGCTGTCCCCAAAACCAGGAGTGGACGGGCAGGGCAGACAGGGAGCCAGGCCCAGCCCCAGAGGGAGAAATCCATAATCTTAGCAGGGTGTCCTAGCATGCCATGTCCTCTTAAATGCTCCCTGAGCTTCTTTATGTTTGCTAGATGAGAAAAAAGGAAGCTCAGAGAGGGGGTGCTGCTTGCCAAGGGTCACACAGCATGGAGGGCACTGGGCTGGGATTCGAGGTCGGAGACTGGTTCTTTTTGGAGCCCAGGGTCCACAGTCCCCGAGTGCCCAGGCTGCCAGGCTGGCTCCCGCCAGCATGTCCCCCCACGCTAGCTTCATGGGGGAGCTTGAGGTACCAAGATCTCACACCCTCCAGGGTGCTCTGCTCAGCATTCTGGGGCCTTTAGGATCTGACTGTAGACTCACCCTGCAGCCTCTTTCCGAAGGTTACTGCCATTCCCAGAATGCACTGGTCTGCCTGGGGCCCCTGGACCTTTCTCAACATGGGTCCCCCTAACAGGTAGACCCTTCTCCAACTGGCCCACCTGTCTCCACTCATCCTTCAAGCTGAGCCCACATATCCCCCCACCCCAGGAATGTTCCTTAGCTCAGCTCTGACCAACACTCCTGGGGCTGGGAGTGGCTGTGTCTGATTCTGTCCCTTCTCTGCTCTAAAATCTCCCGTGGCTCTCATCTACCTCCGTTAAAATCCTGACTCCCAGCAGCCTCCAGAGTGCTGACCCCATCACGTCGCACCACCAGTGCCCTGCTAGAATCCAGCTGCCCTGCTCACTGCCCACCGGCTCACACGGGGGTATTCGTACATGTTGTTCCTTCCCCCAGCACATCCTTTCTCCTTCCCCACCAAACTTCAGCCACCACACTTATCATTAGGTTTCAGCTGAGCTGTCACCTCCTCCAGGTAGCCCCCCTGGATGTCCCAGGCTGGATCAGGAAGGAGCCCCTGTGAGCTCCTCCAGCACCGTGTCTCCTATCACAGCTCTGCTCCCATTAAGGGTCTGTCAACCTCTAGGCTAGGGGCCTTCTCCCCACCATGGGAACATGGCAAGGCCCCTGGCACAACTTGGCACTTTAACCCACATCATTCCTATGATCATGTCCATTGCAGAAGGGGAAACTGAAGCCAGAAGGAGACACTGCAGGCAGGGGAGGCCCACAACCGCACGCTGCCAGCTGCAACTTACATCTGCTCTGGCAGTCAGCTTGAGCCTCAGCGGGTAGAAGTGGAACTCCAGGAAGGGCAGGCAGGATTTGGGGGCTGGGCCCCTTACCGGGGAGTTGCAGGAAGTTCCTCTGGAGTGGCCCAGGTCTAAGAAAGAATCTTGGGAAGAACGACTCTCAGGCAATAATAGGGGGTGCTGAGGCATGGGTTTGGTGGGCGATAATGGGATGTACGGGAAGGCATGGAGCTTGGGGACAGGAGTGGCAGGTGAGTAGGTGGGCGCTGATAAGCTTAGCCTGACTCTCCAGTTTATTAAAGCCTCAATCAGACACAGCGGCAACCTGGGGTCCACAGGCCAGAAGGGCCCAGGACAACTGGAGAGTGGGAAAATTTCCCTAAGTTTCAGGGGGTGGCTAAGAGGAGAGGAGATCTCAGCTACCTATCCCTCATCCCACCCCCATGGTTCTGCTGCCTCCTCCACGGACCAGGTCCGGAAAGAAGGATGAGAAACCCCAGCAAAGCGCCTTGGGGCTGGCAGCTAAGGCTGCCCCAGCCTAGCTCCGCCCCCAGGAGGTGGGAGAGGAGAAAAGGCTAGGGGCCAGGCGGGGGAGGGGACCCTACAGAGCATAACGGTCAATAGTTTTCCAAAGTGAGAGCTACAGGCTTGAACGGGGAAGCGCCAGGCAGTGTTGGGGCTACAGCTGGCCTTGGAGCTTGCTTGGCTGCACCAGGCCCGTGCGGGGAGGGGGCGAGTGGGGGCCCGCGAGAGTACCCCCTCACCGGAGCCTAGAGCAGGGACAAGGAGGGAAACAAAACCCAGCGCAGACTGGCCCTAGATATGGAAGAAGATCCCAGGTGCACTCACCCAGCGGCTCAGAAACTGGGGCCGGGCCCCGCTGCAGCTGGTCCCTCCGTCCCTCGTCCACCCCGGGCGCTACAGCCGCGCGCAGGGAGGACTTGGGAGAGGCCCCGGCCCAAAGAGCTCGGCCTGGGGGCGAGGCCGGGGGCGGGGCGACCTGGGGGCGGGGCTCCGGACGGAAGTGGGGCGGGGGACCAGCGGGGGAGCCCCATCTAGGGGCTCTGGAAGCCTTCATGGGGTTCCTGTGTGGGGAAAGAATTAAAGGGGGGTACTGTGCCCTCACACAAGCACAAGCATGAGGGAGAGCCCTGAGGCCCGCCCCCTCAGAAAACTGATGACAGAGGGAACCCCTGTCCTTCTCCCCCTCCCTTTCCAGGTGCTGATCGTGACCATGGCAACGGATGAAGGGGCTGGATGCCAGACTCCGCAGCAGAAGGCTCCCCAAACACACCCAAATACTGGAGGTCGGATAGGGGGCAGAAGGAGTCCCTCCCAGCCGGAGTAGGATGGCAGAGGCCGCGCCCCCTAGACACACAGAAAGACCCAGAGGGTGGGGGAGGGACGCAGCCACAAAGAGGCTTCCCTCCTGCTGGGATCTGGTTGGGGTCTGGGGAAATGAATGGGGGACACGGTGGCAGAGGCCCCCACCCTAGGCACAACCCTAAGGAGGGGGCGGAGAGCGCAGGCCCAGATTGGAAACAGATGGGGCCACCATGCCAGGCCGGAGACACCCGATCCACAGGGGTGGGTGGAAAGGAGGGGGGGGGGGAAGAGAGGGAGGGGCGGGCCCCACCCAGGCAGCCAATCCGGGCCGCGCTTCAGCCCCGGTGAGAGTTTGAAAACTCCAGGGTTGAGGCAGGGAACTGGAGGCCCCTTGGGTTCTGGGAGCTTGGGAGGTGTTCAGGGAGGGGCGGAGACCCGGATGGAGAGCCAAGGGCCACCGCAGGGAACCGGCTCCCCCATCTGCTCCACTCCTTGGTGAAAATGCCACTTGAATGAATCCCATAGCTAACATATATTGAGCTCCTAGTGTATACAAAGTGCTGTGCCTCCTGAAGCCACACCCGCACCACCCCCACTCTCCACAGGGGTTAGCAGTGGAAGAGACAGGTTACTTGCCCAAGGTCAGGAAGAGCAGGGGCTGGAACCAAGGTTTGGGTCCAGAGGATGAGCCCTTACCCACAATGCTGCAGGAGGTCTGGAGCAGGAAAAGGACAAATGGAGAAATTGCTACAAATTTAAAGTATCCAGGGGCAAAGGACAGGGGCTTTGATGGGGACACAGGCAGCTATGGGAGCCCAGAGGAGGCCCTGATAAGGGTTCAGGGACAATGCACTTCCCATGGTGGCCCATCCACACTCTGCTATGGGCCATAGAGGATCCATTCCCCACCTCTCCCCAGCACCGTAGGCCTGGTATTCTGCCCCTTCCTGACCTGTGCCTCAGTTCCCCCCTCTACAAAACTGTATAATGCCACCTCCCCTGGCACTGGGGAGGCTTGCACTGGAGCTCTCAAAGCACCAGGGGCCCAGTAGGTTTTCTGTGAATGTCTGGATGTAGACTCTACAGAGCACACAGTGGTGGGTGCTGCTAAACACAAGATACCCCAATATCTCCACTCCCCCACAGCCCCAACTGTGGGAGGCACATAGTAGGTGCTTCCAGGCACAATACGTGGAACGCCAGCATGATGTGGAACACACAGGAGGTGCTCTGGGTCAACGAGATCTGGAATCAAGCAGTGTTACCTTACTCAGCTTAGGAGGGCACACAGGGGGCCCTCAGGAAATGCCACCAACACAGTGGGTGCTTTGCTTGCATTAGTGGGGGGATGGCCCAGGCACAGGGCTCGCACACACCCAGGAATGAATCCAAGCACAGCCCATAGGACCTCAAGGAAGAACCTGCACCTCCAGGCCTCAGTTTTCCCATCTGTAATAAAAACCAGGTGCACAATGGTGCTCGAGGAACCAGAGATGTCAGGATACCCAGGGCTCTGTGACCTGGGGAGGAAGTGCCTGTCTATGGGTTGTCTAGGACCCAGGGGATGCTGGCTGAGGACCTGCCAGCCGCCCTCTCAGCTGGCCCTGCCTTCTCAGGGCCTGTTGCCCACATCTGCCTGAAGATGACCTCTTGCCTCCATGCCGTGGCAGTGACCGAAGTGGGCTGCAAACAAAGCCACCCCCACGGGAGTGGGGGAGAGATCCGGGCCAGGAATGAGGCCTGCATCTCGTCTATCGCAGCTGGGCGCCCCGCCTGCACAGCCCCAGGGACGCGCCTCCCCACAACTCCTCATGGCTCTAATCACCCCGTACATTAACTGCCTGGTCACAGGCCTGCCTCTGCCCCCAGACTGCGACCTCCAAGAGCTGGGCAGGGTCCCCATCTTGATCAGAGCACACACTCTGTGCCGGGTCCCCAGCACCCAGCAAGAGGAGGTTCTCAGCAAACCTCCACAGAAACAGCCAGGCCCCTCCTCCCCCAGGACAGCCTTCTCCAACCTTATTCTCCTCTGGGGGAGACAGTGTGCGATGCCTTCATCACAAAGCGGGTGTCCGCACCCACCCTTTTTTAAACAAAAATTTCTGAGCACCTTCTCTGCACCAGGACTAGCTGAGGCACGCAGTGACTAGGACTGGCAAGGGTCCCTGCGCTCACAGAGCTGATGCTCCCTCTGGTGAGGGCGGCAGAAGGGAAACAGAAAACTAAAATACACCAAGGGTCAGTGAGTAGTAAGCGCTATGAAGATGGACGAAGCAGGGGGTGGGGTGGATGCAGCCTTAAAAAGGGAGGCCCAGGAGTGAGGTGGTGACATCTGACCTAAGAAGAGAACTTAAGAAGTTACGGCAGGTGTGCCAGGTGTGCAGAGGAAGGGCAATCCTGGCCCTGGGGCAGGACCGTGAACAGGAAGGGGGCCTGTGTGGCTGGAGCAGGGTGAGTGAGGGGGAGAGAAGAGAGGGGAGGTGAGGGTGGGAAGGGGATGGAGGCAGGTCACGCAGGGCCTTGTGGGCCCCCCAGGGAAGGACTTGGGAGGTAGGAGCCCCGGAGGGCAGTGGGCAGAAGAGGAGCAGGACCTGACTTGGGTGCTCACAGGCACCTCTGGCCACTGCAAGGGCACTGTGGGGGACAGGGGAAGCTAGAGGGGAGGGGAGTGCACATACTCAGGGCAGCAGTGAGAGGGACATTCTGCATAGATTCTAAAGGCAGATCCAATGGAACTCTCCAAAGGACCAGTAGTGGGACAAAAATTAAAGCTCAAAGACGACTATAAGGTTTTAGGCCTGAGCAACTGGAAGGTTAAGGGCTGCCACCTCCAGGAAGCCCTCCCTGACTGCTTTGCCCACCCAGTGCCCTTGAGGACTGACCCCAGAAGCCCCCAAACATTCAGCTGATATGTCCTCTATTTACAGCAGGCGGCGGCTGCCCTTGGGGAGAAGCATGGGGCTAGATCACATCAGCCTCTACAGCTGGGACATTTGTGGGTAATTGTTTTTTTCAAAATAACTTTTATTCTAATTATAAAATAGGCACATGCAGCAGAAAATGAGAGAAAATCAGACTAAAAAAAGAAAATAAAAGCTGCCCACAATCCACCCCTTTCCTGGAGAGAAAATGTGAGCATGGGGTCCTTTTCACTCATTCTTTCTACAAACATTTTTTGAGTACCTACTATGTGCTATGGTAACGGGGACCCAACAGTGGGCATGACAGAGCCAGCTCTCCTGCCTCAAGACAAGGGAGGGAGACAGACACTCGTAGGGAAACCGTTACTGTCAAACTCAGAATGCTGGACAGTGCTAAGAGATTCCCAAAAGAAAAGAAAATGCACAGTAAGGCTCTGGAAGCCTGGAGGGAGGGGCCGGGGTGCTTCTCAGAGGACCTGGAGAAGGCAGCAAGTCAGACACACAAACACCTCTGAGAACAGTGTTTCAAGCAGGAGAAACAGCAAGTGCAAAGGTCCTGAGGCCAACTGCTTTCTTCCAGTCTTTCTTCTACGTGTGCAATTGGTACTTTCTGAAATGGAAATCACCATGATGAGACCATCTGCCTGTGTCCAGCCCACAGAGTTTAATTGGTTTCCACTTGTTCGACGTTACAAACTGCCACACCGAGAGGTACGTTCACACATGAACCTGCGGCCTGTTACTTCCTGCACAGAAGTTCCAACCAACAGGTGCCTGTCGGGATGTTCTGCAGTCTTTGATACCTGCCCTGATGTGGTGCCCTTTGGCAAAACCACACACACCTGGGTAGGACACCCCCACTCCTATCCCTCTCCCAACCTGTCCCACTGCCCTCACAGTTGGGGCCAAAATCTCTCAGTTTCACTTACAGACAGCCACCAAACTCTACACCCTTGGGATCCAGAGTGAGGGAGAAACTGACTGGGCGGCTCCATGGATCCCCTCCCTTCCACCCAGCACAGCACTCATGGCCCAGGGAAGTGACCGTGTGCCGACCAGCCAGAAGCCCACCCCACCCACACTTACGTCACAGTCCTGACGCCACGTGTGCCAGCCGGCTACCCCACAGTGGGCACACTGCCCTCTACAGACATGCCCCAGCTCCTCACCTGCCCTTTTCACCTTCCAGCTCCCCCAAGCCCAGGTACCTCCCTCTCTTTCCAGAGAAACCAGATGCCTTCAGACACAGCTGGATCCAGATGCACCTGCTCTTCCCAGGTTCTCCCCTTCTCAGATGATGGCAGCTCCATCCTTCCAGAGGTGCAGGCTAGAACCTAGGGGCCTGCCCTGACTCTTCTTCCCTCACCTGCACATATTGCTGGTCTGCAAATACCCTCAAGTGTCGCTCTTAAATTTCTCATGCATTTGTCCATCTTTCTCCATGTGCCTTCTTACCTTGTCTAGCTCCCAGGATTGTCCCCCCGGACCAATCACCTCTGCCCTGGTCCCCCAGCTCTTGCCTTCACTTCACACAGTCTGTCCTCTCCACAGTAGCCAAAGGGCACCTGTGAGCACATGAGTCCCGGGTCCTGTACCTCCTCTGCCCACAGCCCTCCAGGTCTCCCAGCTCCTTAGGGATTAAAGCCCAAGCCCTACCTGAATCCCACAAGGCCCTAAACAATCTGCCCCCATGCCTTCTCACCCTCACCTCCTCCCCCTTTCCTCCTGGTGCACTCCACTCCTGCCACATGGCCTCCTCCCTGCTCCTGCAACCACCAGCCACTGTCCTGCCTCTGGGCCTTTGCACAGGCTATTCCCTCTGCCTGGAATACCCTCCCTCCACATTTTCATGGCTCATTCCTTCTCACCATTCGGTCACCCTCAAATATCACCTCACGGACACCTAACTGATCACTCCAGTTCAGAGAGCAGCCCCATCATCCTTTACCACACATTCCTCAATTGTTTTTTCCTTTTTGGCACTTCCATCCGAAATTACAGGCTGGAGCAAAAGGTAGATTCACAGTGTCCTGACTGGTGTGACTCAGGTGGTTGGGTGTCCAACCACAAAGTGAAAGGTAGCCAGTTCCTGTCCAGGTCAGGGTGCATGCTGGAGTTGCGAGTTCAGTCCCCAGCCGGGTTGCATACCAGAGGCAACCCATCGATGTTTCTCTCTCACACCGATGTTTCTCTCCCTCTCTGTCTCCCTCCCTTCTCCTCTCTTTAAAAATAAATAGTCTTTTTGAAAAGTAGGTTTACACTTGTGAGTACGTGAAACACAGAGTTTATTCTTGTGTTCTTCTATTATTTTTCATACAAACAACTGCAAACCTACTTTTGCCCTGCCCTGCACTTACCTCTTCTTGACCGTCTAACCCAGTCTCATCCAATAGGGACCAACAGCCACGTATGACTAGTTGAATAAAATGGAACAAAATCCAAAATCAGTTCCTCTGTCACAATGGCTGAGTGCCCCGCACACAAGGCTCACGGCCACAATAGTGGTGCAGACAGAGCGCATTTCCACCACCACAGAGAGTTCTGTGGACGGCTCTGCTGGGGACGGAGCCAGGAGGGTGGGACTGCATTGGCTTTGGTCACTGCTGGGTCCTGGGGTCTGGCACACAGAAGGTGCTCAATAAATGCTCTCCAAATAAGTGAATGAACAAATGAAAGATGTGCAAAGCCTGGAGCGGCTGATTTGCAGGACATGGCAGAGGTTGGCAGGTGCCACCATCAGCCACAAGTCCACGAGGGTGGCTGATAGTGGCACCCTCCCTTGTGGTTTGCAGCTGGGCCTCCCTGACCTGCTGTCCAGGTGCTCTCTGGGGGCGACTCCAGCCCCAAGGGCAGAAATTTGTAAAAAGCTGCCCTAGTGACCACCAGACTCCGTGCTGCAGCCCAGCTCCAAAATGCTGACAGAGCCAGAAGCCGGGGCAGAGGGGCCAGGTCCCCTGCCAGGCCCACCACCATCCCCCCCACCTTGCACCATCGGTGACGACTTCCCTGGCTCTGGCCACACCCTCTCTGCAAGGTGCCTCTGTGATCGCCAGGTCCCCAGGGAGTGCATGGTGCTACCACACACCCCCTCCTTGCGCCCGACTGCTGCCACATACCAATCGCCTCATTAATCTTTCATTCAACTGGCTCATGCCTTTCCCTTAAACCAGAGATTTTCAACCAGTGGGCCCCAAGGATTGTTAAAACATGCAATAGCTGACCATTTAGTCAGGGGCCCTGACCTCTTTTCCCTCATATTGTCAAATAAAAAAATGACAAGAGCCAACACAACAATAACCATTTGGTGTGAATGCCCTGTCTTGAACCATAAATATATACTATAGATCATATAATACAGTTGCATCCTATTGGTCATGCCATAATAAGACTGTGTCTGATTGGTTAATACTTGGTAGCAAAAATCCTCATATATAAGTACAGACATCTGATTTTTGAAAAAGACACTTTGGAGCAAAAAGGGTAGGTAATTACTATTATTATTTTTGGTAAGTCAATCAAAATTATACCTGTTTTTTGTCAGATTGGCAAAAAATAGAACGCTTTTTTGGTGTGCCACAGAATTTTAGTAATTAGTTTATGTGTGCCATGAGATGAAAAAAGTTGAAAATCACTGCCTTTAACTAATTTCCTTTAGAAACTAACTTGATAATGCACAGCTCTAACTGCCCAGCCTTGAAAGTCACCCCAAAAATTGTTACAATGAAAATATGAACAGAGTTCTCCCATGTTCCCTGGATACTGCTGCTGAAGGCAGCAGCCGGAGTGGGATTTGGTTAGGAAGAGACTGGCAGGTGCTGGCTTACTGATCGCCCACACCTGAGTCTTTCTCCTTGACCTGTCCCATGTGAGCGGAAAGGGGAGTCGTTGCTAGCCCGCGCAGCTATGTGGCATGGGACACCCCCTCCACAGGTCACCCCAAAACAGCTTCATTCTGGGAGCAGCCCCCGACCTTAGAAATCACGGCCCACAGAAGGCGGGTGGACAGGGTTCTCCACTCAGCTCCGTCCCCAGGGAGCTATGTAGCCCTGAGCAAGTCCTCGACACTCTCTGGGCCTCAGTTTCCCTGCCTGTACAGAGGAAGATTAGTTTTTTTAATGCCTAAGGTTGACTTCTGTGGTCAAGGCCTTTGAAATCTGGGAAACTGAGGCACAGGCCAGCGAGGTCCCCAGGGCTGGACTTGGAGCAGCCTCTGACTGACCTCCCAAGTGAGGTGGGACCTGGCCTTGGTCACCACACAAACCTCAGCAGCCACCCTGAGCCAGGCGCTACCCCGAGTTCCGGGACACAGCAGGGGCCCAGGCAGACAAGCCTCCCAGGGCTCCTCTCCGGGGAAGGCGGGTGGCAGACAAGGCAGCCCTGCAAGACAGGGGTGAGGAAGGAGTGCTGGGCAGAGGACACAGCACAGGCCAAGGCCAAGTTCTAGGGAGAGAGAGGTGCCTGGTAGCTGAGAAATGGGACTACAGGGGAAAGGGGTGGGGGCAAGTCATCTGAGGAATGAATATAGTCAAGGCATGAACCATCACCACACTCCTGTAGATATTCTCCTTGCGTGCCTCGCCTGCTTTTACAGAGCCCCTACGGTGCACCAGGCTCGGGGCTGAGCACCGGCGGCACTGGACGACCCAGGCAGCCCCAGCCCCGTCTTAAGTTCACCGGCCTGTGGGGGAGGGACACGGGCTCAGGCAGTTAGAGATCAGAGCCGTGCTGGGGCATGCCTCTGGCCTGCGAATGCGGCGGGCTTCCAGGAAGAGGAAATGCCTAAAACGTGAAGAAAGAGTAGAAACTGGGAGAGGAGACCTAAGGAGCACTGGACAAAATGGAAGAGGTGAGAACAGAAACCCCGGGGCTGAGTCCCAGTCATGTCCCACAGGGGAGGAGACAGGGGCTGGGGGGCTAGCTTCTGGGGTGGGGGGGAGGGGGGAGGCCTGCTGTGCAAACGCAGGTGCAGGTGACAACCTCGCTGCTCCCCAGGCTCTCAAGACCAGGGGGAAGGTGACATGTTTAGACGGGTTTGGATCTAGACCCATTGCCATCTCCCCCGAGACTTTACTAAAAACGCTCTTTAATTTAGCACTTAGTATGGGAAAAGCATTCAGAACTGAGCCGGGCACATAGTAGGTGCTCAAGGAACACACTGGCTATTATTCCTGACTCTTTCTGAAGGCCAGGCATACATAAGCAGCTTGTTGAATACCCTCAATAAATGGTATTAATAAATGGTAGTATTTCCCCCACTTTTCAGTTAGGGAAACTGAGGCACGGAGGTTGGGCCCGACTTCTCACCACTAATGAATGGCAGAACAGGAACCCGAACTTGAGCTCATTCTCAGCCCCTCCCCAAACCACTCATCTGAGCCTCACCCTCCTGCCTCACTTGGAGAGGACGAGGTCCCAGAATGCACAGCGTCTTGCACTCAGCCCATCTGTGACTCGCAGTCATCACATGGTCGGGGCTGGCAGCCACCCGGAGGCACCAGGATGGACCACGGGCTCCCAAAGTAGTGTTTTATCATCATTACTATTAGTTGTCCCCTAGCACCTGTCCCTAGCACCGGGAGCCGCAAGGAGGGCAGAGGCGTGGGCACGGATGGTGGCTGGGGCTCAGCAACTGTCCTGGAGGACTCGGCCCCAGGCCTCTGCACCGTCTAGCCTGCCGCCAGGGCTACTGCCCCCGAAACCCACCTGTCTGCCTCCCTCACCACCTCTGTTTGCAGCGGACCCTTGCCAGGAGGCCTCCAGCACCCCCTACTCGAAATTCTGCCTTCCCTCTGGCTCTCCCCCTTCCCCGTCTAAGTTCTTTTTCCTAGAGTGATGCCCCACCCTGACATTGGATGTGGTTTTCTTCTGTGCTATGTTTACTCTCCACCTCCCCCACTAAACTGCGAGCTGCAAAAGGACAGGGGACGTGTCCTTTGAAGTTACTCGGGCCTGGGCCAGCAGCAGCTGGCACACAGTAGATGTGAAGGCTGTGGAAGGGAGCGTCCTCTGCCCCTCAGAGCGACCTCTGTCGTCAGCCTGCGCCGAGCTCCGCAGAGCTTTCCCGCGCAGCCACAGACCAAAGGTAACACTCGAGCGCAGAGTGGGCTTTTAAGCGGAAATTGCGTCATCCTGCTTGTGTCGTTTCCTAACTTGCATTTTTTCCACATGACACTGGACACACGTTCCTGTGTGTGACCCCTCTTTTCACCTGCCTCCCAGCCTCCTCCGGTGACAAGGCTGGGCCATTCACGAGGATCCCCCAGTGCGTGCCCGTGGCGGACCTCTGCACTGTGCCTCCCGGGCCCTCGGGGAAGCATCTGTCTCTCTCTCAGTGCTGAGAGGCGGAAGGATGTCTTCGCATTCCCTTTGTAGCTTCACATGAGCTACAAACAGCACCTCTAGAAATTTATCTGACAGACACATTCCCCTGAAATGACACATGTAGAAAGTTGTCAGAGCAAGACTTGAAATAACACAAGAGCCTGTCCATAGTGGATCGGCTAAGAGTGGAACGGTACAACAGACCAGATAACACCCCCCCAAATCAGTATCTCTTGGCGTTATGAGAGTAGTACCACAGGTATGAAAAGGAATGGGGAAGCTAGATGTACAATTATGAAATTACTTTTACAGTCTTGCATTTTTAAAAGGGGGGGGGGGGAAGGACACTCACCAAGGGACAGAACAGTGCGTAAAGGACGCTACCATTCGCTCAAACCAAGGAGTGGGACTCCGCCCACCTCTCAGTGTGAACAGGAGAACCCTACGTAACTGTACTGGCCAAAATGGCAGCCGGCAGCCGCACAAGGCTGTTTACATTTAAATGGAATGAAGTAGCCCTGGCTGGTGTGGTTCAGTGGATTGAGTGTGGGCCTGCAAACCAAAGGGTTGCCAGTTCAATTCCCAGTCGGGGCACACGCCTGGATTGCAGGCCAGGTCCCCAGGAGGGGGCGCATGAAAGGCAACCACACATTGATATTTCTCTCCCTCTCTTTCTCCTTCCATTCTCCTCTCTGTAAAAATAAACAAATAAAATCTTTTAAAAAATAATAAATGGAATGAAGTAGAATACAATTGAAAATTGAAGTCCTCAGTTGCACGGGCCACATTTCGAATGTGTAAGAGGACATTTGGTTAGTGGCTGCTTTGTTAGAAAGTACAGGTAGAGAACATTTCCATCAATGCATGAAAATTCTACTGGACTGATGCAGAACTGGGGTGGCAAGCTACAACCCACAGGCCAAATCTGGCCCACCAACTGTTTGTGTAAATAAAGCTTTATTGGCACCTGGCCACGCCTATTCATCCCCTATTGTCTCTGGCTGCCTTCTCGCTACAAGAGCAGAGTTGAGTAAGTAGTACAAACAGGACCCTCCAGCCGGCAAAGCCAAAAAGATTTACTATCTGGCCCTTTGAAGAAAAAACCTGCTGACCTCTGTTTCTGGAAAGGAGTGGGGACAGAGCTGAGGATCCAGGGGGGCAGCAGAGGCTCTCCACTGTGCGTGCTTCTGCGCATGCTCCACGGTGCCCCACGCGTGTGCACAATCTGGCCAGAAGCACACATTAAAAATGAGAGATGGTGAAAAGCGGTGATGTGTCTTTATTCTCCTGCCAGTGGCGCCCGGAGAGCCCGGACCCCTGTCACTGCCGTGCCAGATATTACCAGCTCCAGACCACCGTGCCAGGGAGATGGGCAAAAAATGGTTATCTCATTGTTTTAACCTGCATCTCCTGGGAATCTTTAAATATAGATAAAAGCCCTTCCACTCATCCATCGACCACAGTCTCTTAAAGAACAGAGGGCAGGGACCCGTCCACCTCAACCGCCACAGCGTCCCCCGCATCCACGCTGGGCCTGGTAAACACTAGAAGCCTAATAAATGCACATGAGGACTGAGGGCACTGGGCCTGGGGATAGGGCTGCATGACAAGGCTGGCGGTGGGCATGGAATGCCAAGCCGAGCTTCCCTAAGGTCATGCCCCCTCGGGACACGGGGCCAGCCTGGCCCCTGGGTCGGCCAGAACGGCCCGTCCCTTGTGCAGGAGCCAGGCGCATCCTCCCTGGGGGCAGCGCTCAGCAGTGGGGGAAATGGGTGGGGGGAGGGGGGGTCCTGCCGCTGCGGGGGTGGTGGGACCCTCAGGCTCCAGACCTGGAGAGAAATTATATATTCATCAGAATCTTAAACAAAAGCCCCACAGCAGCCTGTCAGCCAGGCTCTGGCTTTTATGGTAATCAGCGATGAATTACCCACAATGCCTGGCCAAGCGCAAGTGGTTCTTGGCCCAGATCCTAAACTAATTTTTATATGTTCGTGTGTATATAATTTTGCTCCCTCCCATTCCTCTTCCATCAGTAGTGAGGCTAGGGGCTGGGCAGGGGCAGAGGCAACCCTGGGCGTAAGGCAGAGGGTGCTCATCCAGTCCCTTGAGCCCACCTGGCAGCAGCCCAGGGCCCAAAGCGCGTGGAGAGGGGAGGTGGGCGTGAAGCCGGAGCCAAGGGAAGCCTGGAAACCACCAAGAACCGAAGCTGGCAAGCCCGGGGGTGGGAGACACACAGAAAAGAAGAAAGAGGAGCCAGGAGGGCAGGAGAGGGAGCACAGGCCCACGAGTGGGGTCTAACCCCTGCCACATGCTCTGTGGCCTGGGCACAGGCCTCAGCCTCTCTGGGCTTCAGTCTCTTTGTCTGCAAACCAGGCCCCCTTTGCATCCCAAACTGGTGGCCTCCGTGAATCTCTAAATTTCTGCCCCAGAAGAGCCCCAGTGGAGCTTAAAGCTGGCAAAGCCCCAACCCGCCCTAAAGGTGTGGCCGGGTGCTATTCTCAGTGCTTACAACACAGGCCGAGAGAAGAATGTGCCTCACTGAGGGCGCCAGCCCGAGTGCAGCACAGGGACACGGGCCCCAGGTCACACCCACCGCCTCCAGGGAGAACCAGCCCCTTTGCCTTCTGGGAACCTCGGTGGCTGTCCTGTGACAGACAGGTCCCCTCGCCTGCCCGTCTCGTCCTTGCAGGTGCTCAGGTCAAAGATGCAGGACTCCTTTGGCTCCTTTCGCTCCCACCCTCACCCAACCACTAGACCAATCCCACTGGCTTTTGTGAAAAATCCTTCCAGAACCCACCCACTTACTCCCCCTCCTCTGCCTCCATCTGGTTCAGCCCCCGCCACCTCCCACCTGGACCAGTGCAATCGGCTCCACCCTGGTCCCCTGGCCCTGCAGTCTGTCCTCCTCGCGGTGGCAAAAACACACCTGAGCGCACCAGGCCGAGTCCCATCTCTTCTCTGCCCACAGCCACCCAGGGTTCCCACCCCGCTGAAGCTAAAAGCCCAAGTTCTCCCCGAAGCCCACAAGGCTGTGTACCACCTGCTCCACCCTCTCCTCCCCCTCTCCTCCCGTTCACCCTCCTCCAGCCACACGGACTGCCTTGCTGTTCTTCCAATGACCCAGGCACAGGCCAGCCTCAGAGCCCTCGTGTGGACTGTTCCCCCTGCCAGGAACACCTTTCCTCCAGAACTCCACACGATTCACTTTCTCACCTCCTGCTAATCTTTACTGAAATGCCACCTCCTCAGAGAGGCCCACCCTGATTCAGTAGGCAGAACAGCCCCTCCTTATCACCTACCCCTTTCCCTGGCTTCATTTTTCTTAAAGGCATGGCATCCAGTAGGCCCTTAATAAATGTTCAGTTTATTTATTTGTGTGTTGTCCTTCTCCCTGCTATACTCTGTGAGGACAGGGCTTTTTCCTCTATTTCAGCAAAGCTCTGTTCCCAGGGTCCGGATCAGGGCCCGGCTCATAGGAGGTGCTCAGTGAATACCCACTGGTGAGTCTAGACCCCCAGCAGGGTCCTGGGCCCAAAAAAGGCACTGTGACTGTTTTCTCAACTCTCAGAAGAAGCTTATCTCAGGGTCCAACAGAAAACTTTAGAGCTGAACCGTCCCCCGGGGGAATGGGTGGGCCAAGGCACTGGCTGCTGCAGCTGGCTCAGGGGGAGCAGCCGAGAGCAGAAGAAGGAAGAAGAAAATCACGCCCGCCCCACAAAGCTGCAGTGGGCAGGCCTGCACTGGCTCACCAGTGACCGGAACGGAGACGGTAAACACTCTTGGGAGGTGACCAGGTGGAATCCAGCGAGTGCTAATGTGGGCGCAGGACATGTGGAAACGGGAAGAGGGGAACAACAGAGCTACATCTACTGATGCTAAAATAACAGTAGCAATAATGAGAATAGTCGCTAATATTTGAAGACCATGTATTAAGTGCTAGGCACTGTTCCAAATGGCTTTACACATAACATCTCACCTAATTCTCTCGCTTTTACAAACGAGGAAATCAGTGTCTCGGAGAGGTCAGGACGCTTGCTCAAGATCACACAGTTCAGATGTGGCAGAGTGGGATATGTGGCGGCAAAGCCTGCCAGCAGCCACACCCCGTGCCTGGAACACAGTAGGTGCCCAATAAATGCCATGGAGATGTCCAAGGGCGAAGGGAGCTGAGGCAGGGCACGCAGCTGCATGTGGCGATGGCGGGATTGGTGGGCAGTCAGTTAGGTGCTCACTGGGGGTAGGCGGAGGGCCTGAGCAAGCAACTCGCACACATAGGAAGCGGGGCCTCAGGGAGCAAGGCGGCTGGCTCGGAGGATAACAATTGGCTGCCAGTCTCATTTCCTCCTGTGACAGAGATGGGCAGGCCTGGCCGGGGCCCACAGCTGGCTGAGAGCCAGGGTCAGCGGGGACCTCCCCAACCTGTCACCCGTGATGTGTTCATCAAGAGCAAGGGGAATGTCATAACCATCTGGGATGGGCGGCAGGAGGAGGCATGAAGGGGCGCTTCTTGGGTGGGGGAGGGAGAGCCTGGCCGAAGGTCAACGTAGCCCCCACCCTCACAAACACGTTTTCCTTCTCTGCCTCAGTTGGACCGATCCACATTTAACCTGTTTACAGAGAACCGTACGGTAAGAGGTCCAAGAACACAGGTTTGATGTGAGCTCAGTTCCAGGCTCTGCTCCTTGCTTACTGGGTGACCTTCAGCAAACCATTTCCCATCTATGAACCTTAGTTTCCCCATCTATGAAATGGAGTTGTCACTTCCTGGCCTGGGACAACCTTCCCAGGCCACAGACTTGACATTCACAGTTGCCTTGAGTCTGAATTTTGGTTTAACCTCCTCCCAGATCTGTGGACTCAGGCAAGTGTTTTAAACAATCTGGGTCTGCTTTTCTTCATCTGTTAAAGGCTCCTTCTTTGCACCCCTGGGTCGAGCAATGCCTGAAGCCGGTCTATGCCAGCACCAGCCTTCTCTGTTACAGAACCAATCAACTCGTCTGCTTTTATATTAAAGTTTGATTTGGGTTTCTTTTCCTTCCCAGCTGCAGGCCCACTGTGTGTCTGAGGCTGAAGCCTCATCGCTAGCCAGGCAAGGGACTGAGGGTGTGAACCTACTCAACAGTCAACTTGTTGAAGGGCTTCAGACAGACCCAAACCTCCAGTTCTCAGGTCTTTCAAAACCGTCGGCAGAGAGCAACACCCACGTGGGTGCCATCATCCCAATCTGGGACTCAGAGCAGCACAAGATGCAAGATTAAACAACCACTCCACCTTGAGAGCGCACTGTGGCTTTGTACGCAAAGGGAAGTCTGCCAACACTGTTCCCTTACCTGGAACACCCTTCTGTCCCTACTACTCAGTTAACTCCTACTCAACCTCTACATCTTAGATCAGCAGCCACCTCTTCCAGGAAGCCTTTCCTGACCTCCCCTCCCATGTTTTCTTCCCTTTCTCCATCCTAGTTACCAGTCTGGCAATTTCTATACTTCATTGAGTTTAAGGTGTATTGTTATTTTATGCACCAACAAGAGAAAAAAAAAGTTGCCAACTAAACTGGACATGACTTCTTTACACAGAGAATTATCATTTGATAGCTACTGAAAGAGTTTTATAAACCTCTTTGAAGAGAGATTTTGATCACTTTTTTCTCCTGAACTAGGTATAAAATGGAAAACGTAAGTAAAATACAAGGTTCAAGTTTCCCCCAAACTCCTGTGTCCTAAACCCAACTCTTCTGAGTGGCTTCCCACCCCAGACTTGCCCGTGTGGGGTGTGCACACAGCACCAGGAGCCTGGCATCTCCCCCGGGCGGCCGCCCAGGGCTTTCCCTCCGAGCTGCCGACCCCCCGAAGGTCTCCACAGAAGGCACTAACGACGGCTGGGGTTCCGGCCGATGCTCAGGCGGCCCGAGCACCGTGGTCTGTCACCTGACGCTGGAGGCTGCAGTGACCAAGGCAGGAAGAACCACTCTGACTAAACCTGCCTGGGGCATAGCAGGCATTCGAAAAAACATTAGCAGATGAACAAACACATGTCACAGAAAATGAGAGTTCAGAGAGGTCAGGCACTGGTCACAAGTCACATAGCTCAGCAAGAGGTGAGGGCAGACTTTGAACTGAGGTCTCACAGAACTGCCAGCTTTGCACTGGTCCGCGCAGCTGACAACCTTACAATGTACTTATTTTCCTAAAACAGGACAGGGTGTGGCTCCTGACCGACCTCTGAACTAAGAAAACTAACCCCCACAGCCTGTAAATGCATGTGGCTGACCTATAAATTAAGAAGGAGCAATGGCTGTTCAGTGCTCGGGGAGCAAGCTGTAGCCTAGCCAGACCCAGCAGCGGGTCAGCTTGGCTGGCTACCCTGCCACCTTGCCGCATCGAGCTGTGCAGCACTTGTCAGGTGACTCAGCCTCTCTGGGCCTCAGTGTTCTCATCTGTTAAATGGGTGTAAGAGTCTCTCCCTTACAGCTACTGTGAAGGTGAAACCCACAAAAAGCACACAAGAATTCTGCCTGCGAATTCTATCCCAAATCTGACACTTCTCCCCTCTCCTGTCTCCACCTGGCCCAGTTTCATCATCACCTACAGGGATCAGCGCTGTCCCTTCTGCCCATCTCGCTGCCCGGTCCCCCCACCCTCCCACCAGGTAGTTACCACCCCCCCAGCAGCCACCAGAGGGCACCTGTGAGCATCTGAGTCAGGACCCATCCCTCTTCTGACCATAACCCTCCAGGGCTCCCACCTCCCAAGGGGTAAGAGCCCAAGTCCTTCCCCACAGCCCGCTAGGCCCTGCACAACCTGTCCCTTCCCCTGCTCGCTCACTCTCCTGCAGCCACACGGGCCTCCTCACTGCTCCTCCAACATGCCAGCCCCGGTCCTGCCCCAGGGCCCTTTCAGAGGCTGTACCCTCTGCCCAGCACATTCTTCCCCCACATACCCACCTATTGCCCTCCATCACCTCCATCTGGCCTTTACTCAAACTGTCACCTCCTCAATGAAGATGCCCCTACATCCCATTTAAAATGACAGTCCGATGCATCCCACTCTCAAATCCCTTTCTTCCTTTCTTGCTTTCTCTTATCACCATCTAACATGACACATTTTGCTTATTGTCTCTCTCCCATCAGAACATGAGCCCCACAAAGGCAAGCACTTCCTCCCCAACAGAGAGTCCAGCACACAGTAGGTGTCCGAGAAACTCCCCGGACAGCTGAAGGCACAGGTGTGGGAGAGGCAGTGGCTGTAGCTGAGCCAGCCACTGGACCTGCTAATGCTGGAAGCGTCCACGCCCCCTCCAGTGGGGGCCCTTCCTGTCCCCATCTCTGAGCCATCCCTGGACTCTGCCCTCTGCCCCCTTTCCTGAGCCTCCAGCCCCAGTCTGAGCCACCCAGCGGCCCGACACCTGCTGAGCAAACACAGGAAGCAGGGGCCTCTGCATGGTGACTGGGCTGGGCATGTCCCTCCGGCCAGTTTAATCCCTGCCTTGGTGAGAGAGAGAGCCCTACGGTTGATCCAGGGCCTCGAGGTGGAAAGCAGATCGACTGGAGAAGTATCCATCTCACCGACTCCATCCTCATCCCCAGGAAGAGCCAACCCACAGAAGACATCTGATAAATAGTTATCAGATAAATGTGCCGTTTTCAAGCACCCCCTCACCCTCACTCTGAGCCCAGTGCCGCTCTAAGGGGTTGACCCTTAGTAACCCACTGGATCCTCCTGAGGCCCCTGGCGGGCAGGGGTCATCAGTATTCCCATTTTACAGATGGGGACCTGATGCCAGGAGGTGAAACACAGCAAATAAGGAACAGAGCTGGAACTTGAACCCAGGCCACCTGGCCCCAGGGTCCAGTTCTTCTTTAAAAAAAAAAAAGATATTATTTATTGTTAGGCAGTGCAAAGGACAGAGAAAGAGGGAAACATCAATGTGTGGCTGCCTCACATGCACCCCCTGCTGGGAACTGGCCTGGCCAGGCATGTGCTCTGACTGGGAATCGAACCAGCGACCCTTTGATTTGCAGGATGATACTCAATCCACTGAGCTACACCAGCGAGGGCAGGGGTCCAGTTCTTAACCACTAATTTACATGGTCTCAATAAATGACAAGAATAAAACATAAGAAAATGCCTATAATTTCTACAGAATATCAGCTGTGTACTGAGGCTCAAAGAACTTCAGCCATTTGCCTAAGTCCCAAGATGTCCCCAGTTCACAGACAGGTACACTGAGGCTCGGAGACAGGCTATGCTTGCCTGAAGTCTCACAGCCAGCCAGAGGCAGAGCCGGGACTCGCACTCAGGGCTTCCCAACCAGTCTCGGGAATGTGGGTCTGAGCTGGCACAGGCCTGACTACAGCAGGAGCTCTCGGCTCTGCAGACCAGGCACCACTCCACAGCTGTGCCTCCATGGAGTGTCCACAGGGACACACAGAGCAAAACCCAAATGACAAGTGTGGGGATGGGAAAGCAGCCCTGTGGGTGACTGGGCTTCTTCGGGCATAAAAGAGGGGTGAAAAAAACCACCTAACACCAACTGTATTTTTAAAAATCCCACAGCAGTAAGAAGACCGGCCCGTCAGCAAGGCGTCATATCCGTGGGCGGGCAGAGGCCCCGGAAGGCTCACAGGGACACGGCTATTTTAAAGGGGCTATTTTGGGAGGCCAAGGTGAGAACGTGGGGGCGAGAGAAAGGATCAGGAGCGGCCGCTGGGGCCGACTCTGCCCGCCTGGACTGGCCAACTGGTTGGGGGGCAGGGTGAAAAGGGAGAGCTTGGGAGCCACCTGCTTGGCACAAGTGTAGGCACTGCCTCCAGCCCAGCAGAAGGCCTCGGGCCTCGTTCCTTCCCCTGTGAATGAGCCCTGCCCTGCGCAGGGGCTGCTGTGGGCACAGCAGAGAAGACGGGCAAAAAACGCCTCCCCAGGAACTCCCGGCCAGAGCAGGAGGCAGATGATGAGTAAGATGCACACAACATGGGGATGGTGACAAGGTCTTTGAGTAAAAGCAGAGCAGCAAAGGGCGGATGAGTAGCTGGGTAGAGAGGCAAATTTTGCAAATCTTAAGAAGGTCAGAGGAAGCTTTACTTAAAAATGAGTAGTGCCCTGGCTGGTGTGGCTCAGTGGATTGAGTGCCGGCCTGAGAACCAAAGGGTGGCCGGTTTGATTCCCAGTCAGAGCACGTGCCTGGGTTAGGGGCCAGGTCCACAGTTGAGCGCACACGAGAGGCAACTGATCGATGTATCTCACGCACATCAATGTTTCCCTCCTTCTCCTCCCCTTCCCCTCTAAGTATAAATAAATGAAATCTTTTAAAAAATGAGCAGAGACCTGAGGGAGACAAAAAAAGCACCATTTCCTAAGGCCCATACAATGCTGTTGTTAGGATCAAGTGAGGCTGCAGGTGCAAAAAACTCACATAAGAGGCATAATTTCTCTCTTTATATCAAATAAGTGTCTAGGTTGGCCTTTCAGGGCTATTGTGTCCACCCCACAATGATTGGAGCCCAGGCTCCTTCCATCTCTTTGATTTCCCCATTCTTATCCGTGATTCTTGCCTCGTGGTCTAAAATGGCTGCCTGAACGCCTACCATCCCCTCCATATTCCAGCTGGTGGTTGTAGGAGGGAGCATGCGCCATCTCCCTTTGAAGGCATTTTCAGAAAATTATGCTTATTTATCCCACTGGTCAGAATTGAATCATACAGCAAAGACATGCAAAGTACACTGGAAAATGTTTTGTTTTGTTTTTTCACCAGGTGGTCTTGCACCCAGATAAGTCATAGGATTCAACTGCTGTGGAGAAGAGAAGGATCACTGGGACACCCTGCCACAAACACACGGCCCAATGGGGTCAGGTCGTAGGTTCCAAACCGGTGCGTCTGGGACACTCTGGCCTGGGAAGCAGAGATGGAAGTCACTGGAGCCAGGTCCCTGCCTCCATACCAGGATGGTTTTCATGCATCCCAGGGCCCACCTCCCCCAGATTCCAAGGGCAGAGCCAGGGCCGGCAGCCGGAGCTCAGGCTCTGTGTCTGGGGGGCCTCCTGATGGCAGGGCTGCACCCCTGGTCTGTGGTCCCCCGGCACCAGGGCCCCTGGCACCAGGCGTCTGTCCCCCACCTCCTCCTGCCAGCCTGGTGAGGACGCCTGACCAATTCATCTCCTTCTCCTCAGTAAACAACTGTCAGGGAAAATAAATAGTTTTTAATAGGCTCATTAATTGAATTCAGGGAGAAATAACCTTCTCCCCAGGCTGTTAGGAAGGAATACTCAGAGGCAGACAATAAAGTCCCAGCCACGCTGTCAGAAGGCAGGAGGGGACCTGGCTCCCCAGAGGCTGGGAAACCCCCGAACGGCTCCAGCCACGCTCAGTCACAGTGACTCGACCGGAAGGGGGCCACCCTGCCCAGGGTGCTTCCTCGCCTGCTGCCGGTCGAAGTCACCGGCGGGGCTCACGCAGCTTTAATGTCCCAGTGGCCCTCGGCCTCTGCTCTACGCCTGTGGCAGAAGCCAAATGATTCAATGGTTTTTCTCCTCCTCCCATCCCTTTTTTGTAAGGTTCCCCCTGCTTGTGTCAAAGACATACCAGATTCCCGTTCATGAGAATAAGACAAAGTTTTCTCTTTTAAGTTTTAAAAGAGAATGAATGGGTGTAAAAAATTCTACTCCATCATTAGCCAGACCAGGCAGCCGGGGCAAAAGCACACGTTGGAGCGAATGACTGAGATTTGGGCGGTGTCCCGCAGAGCCCTGCACAGGGAGTCCAGAGGCCTCGACGGAGCTGGCAGGGTGACCTCAGAACGGACCCCCCCAGTACCTGCCGAAGCCACACTGGTGTCACTTGGTTTCTCCGCCACGGTTCAGATGGTTCTGGGGAAGGCCCCCTGCCAGCGTCCACCACGGCGTCAGCCTGGCCTGCGGTTTCGTCTGCCCAGGGCTTGGCATTGGCTCCTGCCAGCCCGCTCTTGGAACTGCAGCAGGAGGCTCAGGCATGACTCCATATCCTTGAGAGAAGCCAGACTCGGCCCATCTGCTCCTTGGCACCCCCAAACCCTACCCCCAAAGCCCTGTACACAGGTTCCCCCAATTCGCTCCCACAGGGCATTAGTCATCACGCTGTACCACATGATATTTATGCATGCCCACACTTTCCAGGCATGCTCAGTGTGGATCTTCCGAGCCACCCAAGAGACAGTCCCATACCCATTTTACAGATGGGCAGGCTGAGGCCCTGGCAGGTAGATCCACTTGCCCAGGGCCACACTGTGCATGAGGCCAAGCCAAGATTCCAATGTGGGTTCTTCAAATGTCAAATGTGATCCCTAAAAGAAAGCCTAGCCTGTTCCAGGGGGCTCCTTCAGTGTCTTCTCCAACAATCTGGCCAGACACAACATATACCAAATGAACACCAGAGTAACTAAGTCTTAAAATCACCTGGCCCAGCGACTATGCACTTTTGGGGTCCCCATTCCTTTGGGCTTCTCCCAAGAGACGGGAAATGTCACGGACTGTTTCAGGGTTCCCTGACCCCTACCCTCAAAACCCCTGGCTTTCAATGGCCACTCATCACTGCTTCTGTGCCAGACCCCTCAGACACGCAACAGCTCAGAGACGGCAAGTGAGCAGCCAAAGGCACACAGCAGCACCTGCACTTGGGACTGGGTCTCCCTGCCAGGACAGAGCAAGCTGGGCAGGGGTGTCCGAGCTGCTGAGGCAGGGCTTCCCCAGCCGTGGCCCACCTAACTGGGACAACTAGTGTGGGACACTGGTGGCTGCAGAATGAGCAAGAGGCAGGGGGAAAGGACAGTGAGGCTGGCAGGGACTTTGCTGCCAAGAGAGGAGTTTGAGTGTGCTGTTCAGAGAAGCAAAGTGACTTCCCTAAAGCCACATAGTTTGTGAGAGGCAAAAACAGATTCTGAAGCAGACCTGGCCAACAGCAACGTCCGCCTCTCTGCTCCGCTCACCACCGCTGTGGGAAGCGGCCTTCTAGCTCCATAACCGCTCCATAACGGCGGGGCCCAGCGCAAAATCAAACTGCAGGGTAACCAGAAATTAAGAATTTCAAGAAAATAACAGCAGAGCATTAAACTGAGTGCAGAGCCCCCTGACTCCCCACAAGCACAGAAAGGATACCTCAGTCTGGCCGGGGGTGAGGCAGCCCCGACAAAAGGCTCCAGCCACTCCAGTTCCCCGTCCCCACCAGTGCCTCAGCTCCCCCGCCTGCAAGTGGGGCAACCGCTGCCACTTCTCAGGGCTGTTCTCAGAAGAAAGAGAACATGCAAACGAAGCCGGAGCCCAGGGCCAGGCAGGCAGTGCGGCTCCATGACAGGGAGGTCACCTCCCCTCCGCTGTAGCTGCTGGGAAATGGTAGGTATGCAGCTCCATCCTCATCCCCCTTGTTTTTCATGGGGGGGGCGGCAGTGAGGGGACACAGTCATTCAGCCCCTGTGTGTGCACCCCGGGTGCCTGGCACCGTGTCAGCGTGACACCATTTTAATCCCCAATGACGCAGCAGGCAAGCTCTGTCCCCACTTTACGGATGGGAAAACCAAGGCTGGGGGAAGGGAATAATGGGTTACCTCACACAGCAGGGAAAGACTGGGGTCAGAATTCAAAATCGGAGAGCTCAGGCTTCCAAAAGCCCTCCCCCCGTGGGGACAGAGTCTAGGCCCCCAGGGCCAGGTGGGACAAAAGAGAGAAAAACAAACCTGGATGTGACAGCCCCACCCTGTTCCTGATCCAGCACCATCACCAGAGACCCTGGCTATTCCCGACTTCTGGAATCCACATGTCTGGGCGATTACCCACTTCCGATAATTGACTGGGCAGCGGGCCGGGACAGGTGCACAGAGAAAACCCATCAGTAATCTCAGCGTTCAAGTCCAATAGGACCCTGCGGACTGACCATAGGGGATGGACATCCACACACAAGCTGACCGCCGGATTTCTCAGGCTGCCATGGGTCCTGAGCATGAATCAGGGTCTGCTCATCGGCCCTGCTGACCCTGAGGCTGGGTCATTCCCTGTGGGGGGCCTTCCTGGGCGCTGTGGGGTATTGAGCAGCACCGCTGGCTCCCATCCACTCGATGCCAGGAGCACCCCAGATGTTCTCAGACTTTGCCATGTGTCCCCCAGGGAGCAAAATCGCCCCTGGTTGCAAACCACTGCAACAGATTCCGCCGCTGACCCCCACACCCGAGCCTCAGGAGCGAACAGGTATGTTCCGGAAAAGACTCGAGTGCGAGGAACAGGTCCTGCAGCCAGAAGATAATTCACAGCCCTGCCCCGCGGGACCAGCCGGCTTTTTCTGCACAGCATTTAATTTAAGTCAAGTTTATCATTATGACCAATATTAATATAATCAGAGCCAACGTTTATTGAGCGCGGATATTGGCCCGGGCCCTGCTCTCGGCCCTCCCGTGAGTGGCTGGGCTGGTGCCGTTAGAGAGCCCGTAAGGGTGACTTCAAACCCTGCATCCACCCTCCAGCCCAGGAACCAGAGGCTCAGCAACGGCAAGGGAGGTGATTCCAGGTGACACAACCGGCAAATGGAGGTGTTTTAAGAAAAAGAAAGATCCAAGGATGTAAAATAGGGCAATTTCATAGGAAATGCAGATTTCTGGTTTCTCTCAGAAAAACTGGCAGATCTGGCTGTGGAGCCACTCGGGGTGCCCAGGAAACTGGGGCCCGACCCACACCGTCCACTGGCATCACTGCCAGGCCCTGGTGGGCACTGGGGTTTGAGAATGATGGTCCTGCCACATCTTTCTGCCTCAGTTTACCCCTCTGGACTGATGTGAGGGGACCCAGCCCGCTCTTCAACGGGGCCTTCCGCCTCGTGTGTCTGCTTCTCTCCCCTGCAGCCACACGGCCACAGGCCCCCCCCCCACTCCCCCCCGCCCTCTGTGCTCGCTGCCCCAGCACCTGTTCATCCGCCTCCCTCCAAGTCTCAGCTTAGAGGGCATCTCAGAAAGCTCCTCCCTGTCCCCCCACCACAGACAAAATAGTGGCCAGGTGATGTACTAGGGGCCACCAGATTTTCAGTCTCAGAACCCTGCTGTAGTCAATGTTTTTCCTCCTTATTTATGTGCTCACTATCTCCGCCAATACACTGCAGGGTCCAAGGACCCAGCTTCCCTTGTTCACTGCTATATCCCCAAAATTTCATTTTTATTTGGTATTAATTTTTAAAAAGAGAAAGTACTTACAAAGCGCTTTCCCTCTTCCACGCTTAGTTCACATGCCCCTTGCAATAATCCTATCATGACTGATGCAATGCCAAAACACCCATTTTACAGATGAGAAAACTGAGGCACAGGACAGCTACATAACTAGTCCAAGGTCCCATAGCCGGTGAGCAACAGAGCTGGAGTTGGAACCCAGAGTCTGGCTCTCAAGTTGTCCGGCAGCTGGCACTCAACAAACACTGACTGCCTGAAGGAGTGAATCGGCAAATGAATGAACGGATGGATGCTGGCACATGGAGCTTGTACACTGACCCTCTCCTGAGCACCCTCAGTCCGAGCTGTGACTGCACAGCCTCGAAGCCTCCCTGACAGCCGCCACCCCCGCCCCCCTCCCCAGCACTTGCTCAAAGCTGCCACGGATCCTGGCAGCTGGGGGCCATCGCCTGGGTCCCAGGAGCACCCAGAGCCTTCCGAGGCAGCCTCACCTCGCCTCCCGTGGCTCAGATCCTGCCAGGCGCCTGGCTCGGCCCTGCTGCAGAAGTGGGGCGGCCTTGATTAGGCAGCCAGTCACAAGGAACGCCCCAGTTTGCGATGACTGAGTCACCACGACATATCTTCCATGCTGGACCCCATGGAGGATGGAGGCTGCTAAGGAGCCCCCGTCAGGCAGGTCCCACTGAGGACCAATGCACAGCTTTCCGCATGTGAACTCACGTAAACCCCTCGACAGCCCTGAGAGCTGGGTGCCGTCACTCTCCATCCGCCAGATGTGACAGTGGAAACACAGAGAGGTTGAGCAGCTTGCCTCAGGTCACAGAGACGACCAGTGGCCAAGCTGAGATTCGAACCCAGACAGCTGCAGTGCAGCATCCATGCTTTTCTGTCACCCTGAGGAAGGCAGCTGGGCTCCCCAGAGCCTCCGCAGTGACTCGGAGGCGCCCCCAGCAGGTGAAATGTCATCAAAACGACTTCTGTGTCTATGGAGCAGAGCACCCGACTCTGCAGCAATTAAGACTTCGGGTTCTGGCATCTGGGCCAGATTCCTCACACTGTTACTCACGAGTGGTGCGACCCTAGGCCAGTGAAGACCCCTCCCCATGCCTCAGTTTCCCTCTCTGAAAAAGGGGGCTCCAAACACCGCAACGGAGCTCATGGGACATGTGAAGGTTAAAGGCATGAGGACATGCCTTACGTGCTTACTCAGCAGAGGGCCTGGCACGGGGCGCCAACTCCAAGTAAGTCGGAGCAGCTATTATTATCCCCCCGACATCCCCTCATTTGCTGATCACAAGGTTAATTATAAACGGCATTAAATTATACACACACAGACGTGTCAACCTCACTTTCCCAGAACCCCTAAATCTCCACCAACACTCAATTACCCGCACGACAACACAGCATCTTCCCAGCCCCTCTCCGCCTTGCTGCCCCCACCCGGGTCCCACGCCTCCGGGTTGCGCTGCGATGCTGGACCGGGCGCCAGATACACAGCATCTCCTGCCCCAGCTCAACAAGCAGCAGGCTGCAACCGCCCTGCCCTGGGAGATGAAGCAACACGGCGGTCAACTTGCCAGCCCGAGTGTGCACGGTTCACGCCGGGCAGGTGCTGGAAGTCAGGCCTCTGACCCCGAATCAGAGGCATAACTTCATTTTGCAAGTGAAACAGGGCAGAGGTGAGTCCACTCAGAGATGGAGAGAGGAAGGCGAGAACCAGGAGAAAAACAGGGATTTTCAGTTTCCCCAGGAGGAAGGCCAGGGGTCCCTGGCCTTCCTATAAGGAGCTAACAGCAAAGATTAACAAAACAAAACAAACAAACAAAAAAAAACTTCAAAAGTCACAGGGACCACCCAGGGAGTTCTGAACAAAATCTGCCCCTTAGAAAGAAAAATGACATTTTCAATTCAGGTCCAGGTAGGCATTTTCAGGGGAGGAATCACCGCAACCCAAAACCCAGGCTCCACACCCGCCACCACAGTAGGACCCATGAGACCGAGAAAGGAACCAGTGGGGGTGCTGAACAAAAACCTGGGAGGCTTTTCACATCTGGGATCTCTCTGACATCGGCAGGACTTTGGGGGTGCCTTGATTTCTGGACAGAAAAGAGGGGATTCCAAAGCCAGGTGGAACCACACCAACCCCCAGGTCCAGCCTGGCCAGGCCGGGGGAGGGGGAGGCGGAGGGGGACCAGGATCAGCAGCTCCTCGGAGGAGGGGGGAAAGGAGACAAAAATAAAGCAAGGAAAAGTCCAGGCCCTGCCCGTGAGTCACTCCCACCCGCTCACTAATTTTCGCCTTTGCAGAAGTGTAAGCCAATTGATTTTTTCATATTCCCCATGCACCCTGCCCCCCACTGCCACTTCAGAAATATCAGCCAGAGACAAGACAGAAATGGTATGCCGGGATTTTTTTTTTTCCTTTTTTTGAGTGTCTTTTTTCCCCCCTTAAAGAAAAAAGGAAAAGGGAAAAAAATAAACCCACACATTATGCTCAGTACCCTTGAGCTTCTAAAAGGCAGAGGAGGTGACAAATTGAACCGCAGGGCTCAGAGATCCAGGTGTCACTACTTCCTGTGCCTCTCACAGCCACACCTGCCTGTCTCTGGGCTGTCCGTCTTCCTTGTAACAGGGCAGTAGCGTGCACTTGAACTTCGACTCCTGTTCAGCACCCATCTTCCCCAGACTGCAAGCCAAGCAGCTTCCTGGTCCCAGACCAGGTGGGAATAAGACATCTTAAAAACCATCTGAAAAGCCCTTGAACCCTAGTTCTCCTCGATACAGGCAGTGACGTGACTTTATCCATGCACCCACGGCAGGGTTTTGTCAGCCTGGCACGTGGATCCCACACAGGCATGGCAGTTATGCCTTCATCCTGTCCCCACCACTGGAGGCTGAGCCGCCCTGCCTGGTGGGCGGGGTGGGGGGGTCTCTCCAAATACCCCACCCCGGGTATCTTTTGTTGCACAGAAGGACAGAGCAAGGACGGCCTGCACCTGCTTTGTGGGAGATGGGCATCCTCCTCCCTGCAAATTCTGGAAAAGGAGATGCCCACCACCGGCAGATGTGAACAGGAGGCTGCCCTGGGTGAAGAGTAGCCGGAGATCCTGGTGTCTCGGCGCCCCTGCCTAGGCCCCCCGCCCGCAAAAACAGCCCCGGCTTGCAAGGCACCCGCCAAAGACCCACACTCTTCAAGAACCTTCAGCTGGCTCTGAATGACTCCACAAATGGAGCCTAATGCAGTCAGGGAGGGAAATTGCTCTCAGCTGAAAACATTAAGCTTCGTCAATTATTCCCCAAACCTGCTGGGTTTATAAATATCCGTTTTTATTTTTAGGGTTTTCCTCTCCACCCCAAACTCTTTCCATGCTATCCCTATATTCCCCCACACACGGTCGCTGTAGATACTAAAGTCACCGCTAGCAGGTGAATGCAGGGTAGAGGGCGCCCGGCCACTCTGTGCCTCAGAGTCACATCATCCCTGCCTGTCCCTCCCCAGCCACCTCACTCGCTGATCATCGTTCAGGCGGCCGCCGGAATAACCAACAGAGCCACAGGTCTCCTGGCGCCTGGATGCTGGAAGCAGCAGTTGGAAGTCTGCACTGCACTCTAACACCTGTGAAATGCTGTGCAATGCGGACTCACAAGACAGGAGGGGAAACTGAGTCATTCCTGGAAATCCATTTGCCCAGCAAAGGTGGATCTGTCTCCTTGACTGGACCCAAGTCCAGAAAATGCCGGGCTGAGTCCCACGCTCCGTTCAACCCAAATATAGGAAAAAATGGGTGGAGAGTGATGGCTCCAGAATCATCCCCCCAGATGCCACCACGACTCCCTGACATCCAAGGAGCGTCTCCCCTTCCACCTGCTCCTGACACCTGGGCCCTGAGCATCATGGCTCCAGGTGGGGCCCATGGATGAGTGGAGACGCACGGAACCCCTGGGAAGCAGGGGTAAAAGAACGGCTCTGAGGGGAAGACCAGAAGCATGGTCAATGGAGAGTGATTTCCATGCAACACGCAGCAGGCAGGCACCGGCTTTCAGTGACCCTCCCTCCCTGCCTACCACATTCCTAGCACGGGGGCCTTCGAGGAGCCTTGGGGGAAGAGGGTTCCCAGGGGGAGCCCAACCCACCCCGCCCCCAGGAATGCCCTCCAATGTCACACCTCAAGGCCACACCAGAACCCATCCCCCATCTCCTGAAGGGAGTGGGCCAGACTACCCAAGTCCACCGACACGACAGACAGTACTGGCCCCTCGTCACCCCTGGGGGGCCGATGTCACCGGCCCAGGTAGCCCAGGTGGCAAGAATAGAAAATGCATGAGCTCACCAGGCAGGCCAGGTCTCCCGCGACGTTTTACTTGCCTGAGCCCAATTATACCAACTCTCAGTGTGACAGAGTGTGGCGGGTGGCAGCCCCCAAGGGGCTGGGGGGAGCTGGGCCCCAAGAAGTGCAGTGTCATGGTGAAGGTGCGCCCCCCCCCCAGGGCCCTGGGGATGGGGCAGAACAAAGCTTTCTGGAGAGGAAGAATGGAGAGCTAGACAGACAGCGGGCAGCACAAGCAGTAAAAGATGCCCAGTGAAGGGCAACATGGGGGGTAGGGGTGTGCAGCCAGAGACATAGGTCCAAGGTGGTGGGCTCTGGAACTCGGGGGCGCGGGAAGCAGCCGTCCCCAGCCCCAGCTGCCTGCCTTCCTCAGCCAAAGTATCAGCTGGCAGAGGAAGAAGAAAGCTGAAGGACAGAAGGCAGGCAAGACTGGCAGGCGAAGGGGTGTACAAAAGAAAGGGACCCTGGGAGGGGGAGGGAAGCTATGCAAATGGAAGCATCAACTGGGTTCTTCAGGCATTAATAAAGGCTTCAGCAGCAGCAGCTGGTATCACAGGAGTAGCAGGGAGGGCTGATTTCCTCTCATCGAAGACGGCTGGCGGCTCCGAAAGGAAAGCAGGGCACCCCAAACAAAGAGGGGCCCTCGCTCCCTGCACCCCAGGGACAATGATGACAGGGGATATCAAGAGAAGGCCAGAACCCCAACAACCAAAGTCTGGACAGAGGCCACTGGGGGCCAAGAGCGGATGGGTCCCTATGGTGGGGACCCTCCAAAAGCCTCATGCTTTGTCCCGTTTCTTAAGAGTCCCAACGCCCAGTCTGGACACCTCAGCCATCCCCTCCACCAGCGGTGTTGCCCAGGCTGGTGTTTCAGGGGTTTGACCAGCGGCAGAAGGGCCCCGTGCTCAGAGTAGGGACTCCCCCTAATGGAGATGGGGGGGAGGCAGGGGAATCCCAGCTGAGCCCACGAGCGAGAGAGAGAGAGAGAGAGAGAGAGAGAGAGAGGGAGAGAGAGAGGGAGAGAGGGTGGGAGAGAGGGAGAGGAGAAACCCCCAGATGGAGGCGCTGGGGAGGTTTGTTAATTTGGGGGGATGAGCTCCCTAAGGGGTGACTAAATTTGAAGAAAGGTTGCAGAAGAAGGGGCTCTCAAAAGCTGCATTATTTACGGAGCTACTAGAGGAGGATTTGAAATTGGAAAAGGGTCGCTTAGGAGGAGGTTCCAAATTTGGGGGGTGTGGCTGAAAAAAATCCAGTTTGCGGGGTGTTCCCCGATTTGAGAATTTTGGAGAGAAAACGGCTAAAGGGGAGTTCCCCGATTTAGAGGAATTTCGAGGGGGTAAGTGTCCTGAATTTGTAGGGGGAGTGCTAAGGCAGGTTCCTAAATTTGAAAGATTTCCATAAGGAGCAGTGAACTTGGCCGCAGCCTAGCCTAAACCCTTGCGCCAGGGCTCTGGCTCTCTAACTCAGGGAGCCTCCCCTCAGGGTAACCCCCACCCCCGCACGCCCCCTTCAACCTCGTTCCACGACTCCGCCCCCTGGATGACGTCACCGACCCTCCCCTCCCAGCCCCCCAGGGGGCTCCAGGGGCTTGCAGAACCCACGGGGCTGGCGGATCTAGGGGCGGCTTCCCTTCTCCCGGGACCCCCTGCGCCCAGTGGAGGTTGGATGCCGGGCGCGCGCTTGTCCGCCCGCCAGAGTCCCTGGTGCTGGGGGCTAAGTCTTGCCTCGCCCGGGGTCTGGAAGGGGACGCCAGGGCCGAAGAAGGGTGGGGCAAGGCCAGGGTGATGGAGGGGCGCTCCCCTTTCAAGCCAGAGAAGAGGACAAGAAAACGCTCGAGGGAAACGGCGTTGAGTCAGGGGTCCCAGGGGATGGAGACTGGAGACGGAAGGCGGCGGGTAAAGCAGCCAACCTGGGCGCACCTGCCCGTCTTCTCTAGCTCCCACCTGGAGCCACCCGTCCCGGACTGGTCTCCACTCCGGAGCGCCCGCGTACCCCCAACCCCAGAACAGCGCCCCCTGCCTCCAGGACCCGCCTGGGGGGTCCCTCGCCGGCGCCGCCGGGGCCAGGACACCCTCAGCACACACGCACGTCCCCCCTGCGCGCCTTCGCCCCGCCCGCAACCCGGGGTGGTGCAGCCGGCGACGCTGGGCAGCTTCCAACGCCGCGCTCCGGGCGAGTCCAGCCCAGCCCCCTCCACAGCGGCGGCGAAGCCCCCGGCCCCGTAGCCCCCGCCTAGTCCAGCCCCCGGGGGCATTGTTCGGACGCAGCTGGCCAGGCGCAGAGACTGGGCGTGCAGCCGGCTGCAGCCTGGCGTCCTCAGAGCACAATGGCCGTGCAGGCTTCCCCGGCACAAAGCCGGCGCGCTGCCCACTCCGCTGCCTCCAAGACCCTGATTGGAGTGCCTGCAATTTTATGGTAATTCAGAATTTTTGTTCCCCCTTTACCTGGAGGCTGGCTGGGCTGGGCTCCCCCGGCACTGCTCCGCTTCACATCCTGGCTGTTACAGGGGATCCGAGCGGAGCCCGAGCGCCAGCGGCTCGCGGCGTGCGCGCGCCGGCCGGGCTGCCGGGCGGGCGGCGCGAGGACACTCACTGCGGCTCGCGCTCCCCTCGCGCCGACTTGCGCGCCCCCCTCCAGCCGGTGACGTCATCCCTTCCGCCAGCGCCGCCGCGGCCGCCGCCGGCCGCGGGGCGGGGCAGGCTGGCGCGTGTTGCTGCGCAGCCGCGCTGCCACCACGCCCCCCAGCCAATGAGGCAGTACGGTTGAGCCACGTGGTGGCGGGCGTTTAAAGAGCCGCGGGAGCACGTGGGGCACGGAGCTTCGCGTGACACGTGGGTAGCGACATTAGTGTGAGGGCCTCCTCCGGCCATCGGTTCGCCCGTGAGCTCCAGGACGCTCCGCACAAAGGCCAGGGTGCTTGCCGTGTCCAGCTATAAACTCTGTCGAGGTTCTGCAGTGCTGCCTTCGTCCAAAATCCAGACATCTCTCAGCATTCGCACCCACCACTCTGTCCCCAGATTTCCATGCTCCAGACAAGCCAGCTCCTTCAATTTCCAACAGACTGCTCACTCCTGACCCAGGGCCCCTGCTTCTGCTGTTCTTTTGCCTGAAACAGTCTCCTTCCAATATCTTCAAATTTCTCCTCGAACAGCAACTCCTCGGAGAAGCCCTCCCTGACCCGGGTCACTAGCAACCACACGCTCCATTTTCGATCCATCATCCTGGTTTTATTCTGGTCACACTAGGGTATGACTCCATGGGCTCTGAAATCCCTGTGTATTGGTTGAATGAATGAGGGAATGGATAAAGGAGCATTTCCTGAAGAGAAAGCACTTTACAAACATGCCACCTAATTATCATCGTCAGCTACCCTGGAGTCAGGACAAGCCACCATAGGAACCCCAGCTCAGAAACTGACTAGCTGTGTGAGGCTCTGAGCCTCGGTTTTTCCACCTGCGAACTGGGTTTTCTTCTTTGGTTCTCGTTCCATCTGTGAACTAGGGCAAGGTAGCCCCAGCTCATATGCAGAGAGTAAGGATGGATTGTGATAATGTGCCTGCCTAGCCTGTAGTTCGTGCTTCAGAATTGGATAATGAGAAAACAAGACAGGAAAAATAAAATAAAAGCACAGAGTTACCACAGGAGGTGTCAGTGCTTGGACACCAAACGTTGCACGTGGGGTCATTGTGTTCTGAACATGTTGAAAGAGTTTTATTTCTTCAAAGTATGTATTTGGAGAGGGCCTCATATCCACAAAGGAACTCAGGTTTAGAATTTGAGGGATTTTTTCCTCCAAAATCATTGATTCATTCATTCTGGGCCAAAGATGCAGATGTAAACTAAAGGCATTAACCGGGGAACAAAATGAGAAGGCGGAAGTCATAAATAGGAGAAGAGAGAGGAGAGAATGAATAATTAATCAAGGAACCTAAATTAAGCTTGGAGTTTCCCAGCGGCCAGTGCAGTGGCCAGGTTTGCAGAGCCTATTTTGTCCTTCCTGTCTGCATGACCCTGACCTAGCCATCCACAGTCTGGCTTTGTTTTTTTTCATCCAAGCAATGGGGACACAGCCTTGCCTGGAAGGATCAAAGGGGATAGTCCCACCAACACTGAGCATGGTTTCTCCTACACAGTAGGTGCTCGTGGCCTGCATGCTCCATGAAGGCAGAATGAGCACGCCTTCACTCACTCTGAAGCGAGTGAAGATGAACTTCAGAGGGAGTTCATCGTCATGATGAAATGAGATTGCAGGCTTATGGATGTGGCATGAGCCCCAACTCTGCCACCTGTTCAGGGGAGGGACCTTGAATAAGTCACTCTGAGCCTCAGCATTCCCATTTGTAAAAAGTGGACAACCCCCTCTAACCTCTTGAGGCTTCTTTTGAGGAACAAAGAAAAACGGGTATAAAATATGGTACAGTGTGTGCCTAGGAAACCCATCCATTGAGGCCATTAATCAGTGTCCCAGGCTGTTTTAAGGTACCAGGCTGTTTTAGGACACAAAATAAACAAAACAGGCTAAAAAAAATCCTGCCCTCCAGGAGTTAATAGTCCAGGGGAGGAGATTGACAAGATGTCACTCCAGGTAAAGACCCAAGTCTTCAACGAAGCCCACAAGGTCCTACACTACCTGTGCCCATCCCCTCCTTCCTCCACCTGTCTCCCTTGCCTGCTCTACCCACACTAGCCTCTTCAATGTTCCTTGCAAACGGCAATCAGTCCAGCCTCAGAGCCTTTGCACTAGTTGTTCCCTCTGCCTAGAATGCTGTTCCTTCTGTTCTTTCCAAAGCTGAATCCTCCTCACCCTTCATCTTGGTACCAGATTATTTATTATAATTTGGAGTTATTTTGTATTTTGGCCAGTTTGCTTATTTTCTGTCTGTCTCTGAACTTCATCTGTGCCTCTGTTTGACCATCAGTAAGTGGGGGATAGTAATAGTCTCTATCTCCTAGTGTTGCTGGGGGAGTGGAGCGACCTACATCACATTGAGCACCTGGCACCACGTGTAGTCTCAAGAAGGGCTTGTGTGATCAATGTGGCCACTGTCAATGGGAAAGTCAGGATGGCTAGCCAGGTGGCCATAAAGATCAATACAAGGAAAACAGAACATTCTAGTCTGATATTGTCACAGCCTCCAGGCAGCCCCAGGAGTTTGACAAGTGTCACAAAGGCACTGAGGACTTAGTAACACCAAACTGAGACTTCCTGTAAGCCAGAGCTTGAAGAGAACCAAGGAGAGAATGTCCTCCCTGGGGAGAAGGGGGCAGGCACGGCTGACATCTCCAAGTGCCGTACTGTGGAAAACACTAGAATCGGGAGGTGGGGCTTGGTGGGCTCTGGGTCTCTGCCAATCTGTGCACCTGGCAAGCAGTCGGTGTGGCTCATTGTTGGATGAAAAGTTTAGTTAACGAACATTTCCATCTTCTGCTGGAAGTGGGGGGGCTCTCCCACCCTCCCAGCCTTCTCCTCCATCCCTTCCAGCCCAGCCTGCCCACCCCTCCCAGTGTCTCCCAGAACTTGGTAATTAGCACCCGTGTGCTTCTGTTGGGACAATTCCAGGGGAGCCATCAGCTGCCCAGTGCCATTATATAAGCAGGACTCCTCATGCCAAGTTCAGGATTGTCTGCATAGACCCAGCCTTAAATCCCTGTGAGACAGGTCCAAACATCCCCCCTGTAACTTTGTCCCATGCCAGAGATTCCACCATCATTACACATTCCTTCAAATTAAACATGGTGTTCTCTCTCCTCCTTTCCCTAGGTTCACTTCCAATGCTAAAGAGAAAAGGGGCACATGGGAACACCCCATTTGCTGAACACTGGCTCCTTACTGATTTCTATGGGCAGGGGGTGCTCCTTTGGGATTCCACTGCCTCGGTGTATCAGGTAATTGCTGGGGCCCAGGAGTCAGAGAGACATAGGCTTGAATTGTGACTACGGCACTTGACAAAATGCAGCATCCCTTCCTGAATAAGACCCTCAACTAGACAGGCATACAAGGGCACTTCTTCAGCCTGACAAAGGGCACCGCAGCTCACATAATGAATACTTAATGATAAAAGACTGGATGTTGTCCCCCAAGATCAAGAACAAGATAAGGATGTCTGCTCTCGCCATTTCTGTTCAAAACTACTGGAAGGAATAACCTGGCAATTAGGCAAAAAAAAAAAAAAAGAAAAAAGAAAAGAAAAGAAAAGGCATCCAGATTGAGAGGGAAGAAGTAAAACTACCTCTATTTACACAGACAGAATTTGGTGTAGAGACAATCCTGAGAAATCCACCACAAAAATCTATTCAAAATAGTACACAAGTTTAGCAAGGCTGCAGGATACAAGATTAATACACAAAAATCTAATTTATTTCTATGCAGTGGCAATGAACAAACAAAATGAAATGAAGAAACCAGTTCTATTTACAATTGAATAAAATGTTTAGAAATACAGTTACCAAAAAGAAATGCAAAATGTATACCATAAAAATAACAAAACAGTGTTGGAAGAAAAGAAAGAAGACCTAAATAAATGGAAGGGAAGGGCAACCCATGTTCATGGATCAGGAGATGTAAAATTGTTAAGGTGGCAATCATCCCTGAACTGATCTACAAATTCAACTCAATCCCTGTCAAAATCCCAATGAGCTTCTTTTGCAGATATTGACAAGCCGATCGAAAAGTTCGAATGGGAACCCAAGGGACCCAGAATTGCTGAAACAGTCTTGAAGAAGAACGAAGTTGAGGGGCTCACACTCCCCAGTTTCAACATTATTGCAAAGCTGTGGCCAGCAGGACACCATGGTGGCGTGAGAATGAACATGTAGGTCCAGACCGGGCCTCACGCCCAGGATCAGCTGATTTTCCACAAGGCTGGGGAGTCAGGGCGGCACGAACGGCCCTTTCAACAAGTGGTGCTGGGAAAACTGCATGTCCACGTGCAGCAGAACGAAGTCGGACCTTTACCTCACACCATATGTAAAAATTAACTCCAAATGGAACACAGGCGTAAATCTTCGGGATCTCGACTTAGGTAATGGGTCCTTTCGGGATATCTTCTGGAATAATGAAAGTATTCTAAAATTAGATTGTGGATGGTTGGTGATGACCAGGATTATTTGGGAATATATTAAAAACTAATGAATGACACACTTCAAGTGGGCGAATTGTGTGATGTATAAATCATATCCCAGTAAAGCTGAGAGGTGCTAGGAGGTGACGTCATTGGCCCAGGGATTCGTCTGGAACAAAGATCATCCTGACTGCAGAAGCTACACCCCTTCCTTCTCTGCTGGTCCTACCTCTGGATTTCCCAGGCTGTGCCTGCTTCAGACTTGGTCTTTTTGCCACTCCACATTTTTCCTAACTCCTACAGGACACCTGCTGACTCTTCCAGCTCACAGCCCCTGGTCTTATTTAAATCACTGTGACAGCTCGTTTGTTAACCGGTCCCACAGAGCCAAGCACACCCTGGGGCTTGCTAAACACCTGCTGGGTGTGTGGGACCTTTCTGAGTGAGAAAAGGGTTAACTCACTGTATTTGCATACCGTGCCCAGATGCATCTTGGGAATAGATTGCAGCAAAGCTTCAGGGGCATGGAGGGGAGTCCTGGAGCATCCAAAGAGGGGAAAGGGCTAATTCTGGGCAGGGCTCAAAGACTCTGAGCTGGAGGGTGCAGGCAGAGGTGAGGCACAGGTTGCCCTAACTACTGTAGGGTCAGTCACATTTCTTTCCCCTATGAGTAACTAGCAAAAGAATTGTAGGCATCTAGGTACATATGTAAACATGTTTGTAGATTTTTATTTTAGAAGATTATAAAGCTGTCCTCAGTTTTCCTGCCTGTGGTTGTGTACTTGGCACCACCTTCCCCAAAATGGGATGCATAGCTTTCACTGCCAGGTACTTTATCCTGACCTGTGTTGGTTACTGTGCTTGTCAGTAAATCAGTAGGCACCCAAGAGCATCCTTTAGTTCTGTGCAGTGATCAGGGAAGCTCCTGGCATGTAGTAGGCACTTAATAGAAGCCATAGTGGTATTTCACACCTCCAAAGGAAACCCAGCCTTGGGGAGGGGGGAGCTTGGCCGGGAGTGGGCATGGATGTCCCAGCAGTGCCAGAGCTTAGCCCTCCACCTGCCACCTTCCATGGCTCCCACCCAAGCATGTGGCTGCGAGTGGGATGTCCTGGCAGCGGAGATGTCTGCAGGATAAAAGTGGAAGTGCTAAATAAATCAGCTCGCCTTGCGTCCCAATTACCCATCAAGCTCCTCTCCAGGTGCCTGGTACTCTGACTCCCTCGAGACTGCTTTTCCCTGTGCCCCAGAGATGCACAGTGTTTCAGAAGCAGCACATGGGGCCCCCCGACCTAGGGTCACTGTCCTTGTCCCCTAAGGGGACATGACTTCTCTTGAACAAGGAAGAAAACAAAATATTGGAACATTTATAAGCTAGGAGCAGGCTGCTGAGGGAAGAGGGAAGGTCATGGACATAGGACAACAGAAACTTCCATCTCATGAGCACCTACTGTGTGCTGGGTTGTGGGCTGACAGCTTCCTGTGCAGCTGAGCAGCACCAATCTTCCCCAGGGAGTAAGATGGCTGATTTCTGCCCATTTTACAGTCAAGCAAACTGAGGCTCAGAATTTTTAAGGATGTACTGCATTCGTATAGCCTGGGAGAGACAGGGCTTGGCTTCTAGCCCCAGGTCTGATGCAGCTCATTCTAAATGTATGCATGCATCTGACAGTTATTGGGTACCCACTGTGTCCCAGGCACTGGGGACACAGCAGGGTACAATATAGGAAACAACCCCAGGCTGACTTCTTAAGAGAAGACTTGGACATGAACCTAAATAAGTAAAACCATGGCAAGAAGTGCTAAGAGGAATGAAGCAGGAGAGGGGAAGGAGTGGGAATGCGATTTTAATAGGGTGGTCAGAGGAGATCTCACTATGATATGGAATATCACAGGCCTGAAAGCAGTGAAGGGTAAAGAACATCCCAGGCAGCAGGGACAGTCAGTGCAAAGGTCCTGGGGCAGGACTGCGCCTGGCATGTTGGAGGAACAGTGAGGAGACCCATGTGGCTGGAGCAGAGTAAGGGAAGGGGAGAGGGGAGATGTGAGCGTAGGTTGTGCAAGGCTTTGTGGGCTGCTGGGAGGACTTGGGCTTTTACCCCAAGGGAGGTGGGTACCCTGGAGGATGGGCAGAGAAAAGAAAGGAACCTGACTTAAGTGCTCATAGGCACCCTCTGGTGGCTGCTTCAGGGAAGACAGGCCACAGGTGGGCGAGGGCAGGAGCTAGGGGACCAGGGTAGAAGTGACAGTGTTGGCCCAGGTGGGTGATGATAGGGTGGACCAGGGTGCAGGCAGCTTAGTGGGGGAGGTAGCTAGACTGGGGACAGAACTGGGAGACAGAATGACCATCGGCGACACTTTCCTTGCCGTCTTTCTGGGGCCTAAGTGACCCTCGGGGACTAAGGGGGGCCACATTTGCATCATTAACCCAGGTGACAGTGTCCTAGGACTCAGCTCATTGGTATGCACTAATCATGGTTGGTACACACAGCCCCTGAATCCAGGCTGAGGCCCATGAGCCCCCACCCCCAGGCAGAGCAGCCTGTGCCCCCAAAACTTAGTAAATAGGTGCCCACTCCACCCTGAGCACTTGAGCAGGAGTCTGCAGAGTCTGCATTGTTTCCAACTGGGTTGGAAACAATGACATCACTCCCAGAGTCCTGCTGGCTGCTGCCAGCCCCTTCTGGTGTGTGCCAGACCTCCCCCTGGCCTTAGCAACAACCACAGCCTCCCTGATGACCAGAGCTCCAGGCGTCACCAAAAACAGCATCTCCAGAGTGCACTCCCTGTTCCAGACACTGTTCCCAGCGTTTTTCCTGGGAGCTCCGTGCTGCTATGGCCCCATCTTACCGGTGAGGCACAGAGAAGCTGAAGGCCGGCCTAGGCCTGCACAGCGGAAGCTGGACTGGAAACCAGGTCTCTGTGACCTGGTCTCTGAGCCCAGGTCTCTGAGTAGTGCTCAGCCAAGGCTGTCCTGGAGTCTTAGGTTGGGGTCCCCCCTGCCCTCCTATCACAGGCTGTGGGAAAGGGAAGGGGCCTGGGAGGTCAGGAGATTCCTCAGAGAAAAACCCCTCCCTGATGCAGCTGGCCTGCATACTTCCAGCAATGGGACTCTCACTTCCTGTATGGGGGAGCCTCCCTAGTTTTGGGTGATGCTAAAAGGTAGTTTGTTCATTAATCTATTTGTCACTGTCTCCATTTCACTTCTTTCCTCTGGCTCTGGTCCTACTTTCTGGAGGTTACTCAGAAAAAGTCTCCTTTCTTTCTTCACTCTTCCTTCCCTCCTTCTTCCCCTCACCGTCTTCCTCTCCCCCTCCTCCAAGCAGCCCTTCAGCTTTCACTCTCAGGACCAGAATTGGGACACAGATGACGCCCAGGGGTTAGAGTCAGACATACCTGCTACCTGGCATCTCTGTGGCCCCGGGAAACCCATGTCATCTGCTTGTTCTTTGGTTTCCTCATCTGTAAACACAAGGGCATCTTCCCCTCTCTTGCTTGCTCCTGTGGCCCCAGCACCTAGCTGAGCCTGGCACACAGCAGATGCTCAAGGAACGCTTGTTCAATGACTGCTTTTCCTCTCAGTTATTGGTCTGTTGAAGACTCCTCATATGGTCCAAATCCAACCCTTCTCAAGACACTCCCAGGATTCCCAAAGTGACACTCACCCCCTCATCCGGACCCACAAGGCCCCGCCAACCTCTCCCACTCCCCACCATGCCCAGCTCCTTCCTGACTCACTGCCTTCATATGTGCTGTTCCCTCTGCCAGAAATGTTTGTCCAGCTTACCTGCTTTGCTTTTCATCCTTAATTCAACAGCTGAGAAGTCAGATGAGGTTCCCCCTCTGGGATCCTTCTCCTCTTGTGTCCCAGGGTTTACATACAAACTGTGATGGTTCATTATGTAATTAACGGTTTAACTTCTGTCTTTCACATGTTGTCCGCGTCAGGAGGGCAGGGTTGGACTCTGCCCTTTCACACTTGCACAGTATGCAGCCCCTTCACCTCAGGCTGCGCCTGACACACAGTGAGGGCTCGATAAATGTTTTTGAACGAAAAGAAATGAATGACACAGTATATACTATCCCAGCAGACTCCTCGCTTTGCTCCAGTTTATCACAGTTTTCTGAATCAAACACGCTCCTCTTAGCAAGGTTCTAAGCAGAGAAAGTGGCATGATCACCTCCCTATTTTTGTTCTCCATACTCCTGTTAATACAATCAAAATGTTTTTCACTTTTTTTCTCCCCCTTTTATGCTTTTCTCATTCAGGAAAGGAAAATGTTAAAATGTGTTGATGTAGTCAGCAGCGTTTTAAGCCTTCAGACAATTCAAACTTGAGAATCAAGTGATGGCGGAAGAGCTAAAAAAAAATACATTCTCGTTTATTAGTAGGAAAAATAAAACGCCATATCCATATGACAGAGGCTCGTTAATGCCGGAATATAAAGATAGACACTTCCTGTCCTCGACGCGCAAACTTCAGCCACAGCTGTTGGCGCCAGGCCCTTCAGAGTGGGTGGGGCAGAGTCACCACAAAAAGAACGTAATTGCTCTGGAGTTGAAGCCCCGCGTGTTCCTGGAGCCGTGCCCAGGAGGAGTGAAGGTCACAGAGGACTGAGACGCTGCGGGGCAGGAATTGCCCTTGGGGCGCTTTCAGGAGATGGGAAGGCCGGGCTGAGCCCCTCCCCCCACCCCAATGTTCATTTCCTGTTTCGGATTATGTGGGGTGGGGGGGATGTTCTCCTGCTGGTCAGGTCTTGAGGGAACGCTTCTCCTCCTGGGGAGGGAGGTTTCTAGTGAACATTTGAGGACTCACTGTGTGATCTTGAGCACACTGCACTCCCTCTCTGCCTCAATTTCCCCGCCTGCCAAATACAAACAATATTTTAATACTACAGTTGTGATATTAGCTATGGTTATTTGCTGTGCTTATTCGCTCTCCTTATTGTTTTTATTATTGCTTTTATAACCCAACTGGGACACCTGCCCAGCCCTTGGACTTCTCCTGAGAATCGCCCTGACCCTCCACCCCACTAACATAACGCCCCCTGACTCTAAGGCAGTGTGACCCCCACCTTGCTGCCTTAACAGATTGGACCAGGGCTTAGGCTGAGCCAACCAGACTCTTTCCTCTTGGAGCTGGGAGTGAGGACCCCAACTCAAGACACTGCAGACCACACCCCTGCCCTGTGGGAGGGACAAGCACACTGAGGAACACCGATGATCGATGATCGTTCAAGATCCCAACAGTAGCTACAAAGAAACAAAAGTATGGTGACAGCATGGAAGGGTAGACTTTAGCCAGAGTGGCTGATTGAGGGGGGCTCTGTCAAGAGCTAAGAGATGGCACGTAGGGCAGAGAGAACAGCCAGGTGAAAGGCAGGTCCAGGAGTTTGGATTTCATCCCTGGGGCAATAAAAAGAAACGAAAGGGCAATAAAAAGAAACGAAAGGGACTTTTACCAGGGAAGGGATTAAATCTGTGGCTTAAAGTTGTCCATCTGGAAGATAAAGGAACGTTTGTCTGCCTGTGTGCCCCTCCCTATTCCACTGCACACCTGCTCACCACGGACAGTTGCTGCTGATTGGCGGGATTCTAATCTGTGTCCCAGTTCTGCCGCGAAAGGGTGCTGCAATGGATTAGTGATGCCTGGGTTTTGTCTCCTTGGGAGAGTTCTGTTATTGATTGGGGATGCCTGTCATGAACTGCTGAACAGAAACAATGTTGTGGTCTGTATGTTACATGTGTGCCGCCTGAAGGTTAAGGGGCTGCTGCTGCTCAGAGGAAACCCTCTACACCCTCCTGCAAAGGACAGTGGGATGGATCCTAGATGCAGACAGATCAGGGTTCAAATTTTGGCTGGAACACATCTTCCCTGTGTGATTTTAGGCAAGTCACTTCCTGTCGCCGAGCTTCGTTCCCTCCTCTGCGAAGAGTGGACAGACCTCTCTCCCTCGAGGAGGTGCCTGTGGGTTGTGTGGAGAGGTGTGTGAGACATGCCGGCAGGCAGTCGTGGTCCGCACGGTTGATGTCAGCCTCCCCAGGCCTCCCTCCCTGCAGCTGACTCGGTTTGATCTCCAGACCCAGCTCCGGGGTTGGCTCCAGCTCTGCCCTCCAGACCTGGCAGACACCCTCGGCTGCCCCTTGCACCTGGGCTCTGTCTCGGAGCTGTCAAAGCCTTGGCACTCACCATCCACATTTACTCCCCTACGTGGTGGCGGTGCACATAACCTAAAGTGGGCACCAGGACAGATGGGCTTGGGACTCTCACGGGGAGGGGTCCCCACACGGCCCCCACTCGCTTCCCTCTGCCTAGGCCTGCCAGGGAGGGTGCTCCTTGCCAACCACAGTGGGGACTGTCCCTGTGCTTGGCTGCCTCCCAACTCTGGCCCTGGCATTCCACACTCAACATTGATGTCCGCAGGTGACTGGGATCACTTTGCCTCCTCATTACCTGGCATGGACTAGAGGGACTTCAGGGAACTGTGATGAGGAGAGGACACCTCAAAAGCATCTTGCCAGTACCTGACCCAGGGTGACTTTGGGAAGCAATAAATGTGCAGGGTGAAATCTGGGCCCAGGGGGCAGAAGCTCCTCTCGGTTCTCCCTGACCACGTAACCCCCACTCCCACCTCTCACTCCAGCACTCCATCCTCTGCCCGGCAGCCAAGGGGGGCATTTGCAAACACAAACCCTCCCTTGTCCCTGTTCTGCTTAGATCTTTCGGTGGCTGCTTTTGCCCCTGGGGAAATGAATGAATAGCTGGATGAATTAATTAATTAATTGCGGTTGTTAGCCTGTTTCATGTGTGGAGCCAGAGAAGTCTCTTTAAAACTTGAATCAGAATATCGGGTCACTGGGTCCTGCCTCCCTTCCACGGGTCTCCAGTGCTCTTGTAATAAAGTCTGCATTCCTGCACGTGGCCCACAGGGCACTGCACAGCCTGTCCCCGTCCCTTCCTTCCCTCACCACCTCCCTCTCTCTCCCTCACTGTGCTGCAGCCCCATGGACCTCACTCTCCCTCCAACACTCCAGCATGGCCCTGCCCCAGGGCCTTTGCACAGGCTGTGCCAGTTGTCTAGCACACTGTTTCCCAAACTCTTTTTAAAAATCATTTTTTTATTTTTTAATTACAGCTGATGTATAATATCATATTAGTTTCAGGTGTACAACCCAATGATTAGACATTTATACAATTTATAAAGTGATCACCCTGATAAATCTAGTAACTATTTGACACCATACATAGTTATTACAATATTTTCTACTCTGTTTCCTATGCTGTACTTTACATTCCCATGACTGTTATATAACCTCCAATGTATACTTTTTTAAAAAAGATTTTACTTATTTACTTTTAGAGAGAGGGGAAGGGAGAGAGAAAGAGAGAGAAAGAGAAACATCAGTGTGTGAGAGAGACATTGATTGGTTGCTCCTTGCATGTCCCCAACTGGGGACCTGACCTGCAACCCAGGCATGTGCCCTGACTAGGAATCGAACCAGCAACCTTTCGGTTTGCAGGCCAGCACCCAGTCTGCTGAGCCACACCAGCCCGGGCCCAATTTACACATTTTAATCCCTTCACCCTTTTTACCCATCCTTCCAACCTCCCTTCCAACTGGCAACTGTCAAAATGTTCTCTGTGTCTGAGTCTGTTTCATTTTTTCCCTGAATGTTTGTTTATTTTGGTTTTTAGAGTCCATGTATGAGTGAAATCATCTGGCATTTGTCTTTCTCAGTGCCCTCCAGGTCCATCCATGTTATTGCAGATGGTGAGATGTCATTCTTTTTTATGGCTGAGTCATATTCCAATGTATATTTATACACACCACTTCTCCTTCATCCACTCGTCTACTGATGGACACCGAGGGTGCTCCCACGCCTTGGCTACTGTAAACAATGCTGCAGTGCTCAGGTGGGTGCGTGCATCTCTTCAATTCACTGTTTGGGTTTCTTTGCATGAACACCCAGAAGAGGAATTGCTGGGTCCTTCCTGGTCTCTTGATATAGCCTTGGTTTTAAAATCTGTTTCATCTGGTATAAATATTGCTACCCCAGCTTTTTTTTTTATTTCTCTTTTCCTGAAATATCTTTTTCCATCCCTTTGCTTTCAGTCCCTGTGTGTCTTTCGATCTGAAGTGAGTCTCTTGCAGGCAGCCTGTGTGAGGGTCTTGCCTCGTTATCCGTTCAGCCACCGAGAGTCTTTTGATTGAAGCATCGATTCCACTTGCACACAAAGTAATTGTTGAGAGATAAATGTATGTATTGCCATTTTATTGTTCATATTTTTATCTTTTTATTTTCTTCTTAAAGAAGAAATGTTAAAGGGACTTCTTTTTTTTTAAAGATTTATTTATTTATTTATTTATTTTTAGAGAGGGAAGGGGGGGAGAGAGAGAGAGAGAGAGAGAGAGATCAATGTGCAGTTGCTGGGGGTTCTGGCCTGCAACCCAGGAATGTGCCCTGGCTGGGAATCGAACCTGGGACACTTTGGTTCCCAGCCCGCGCTCAATCCACTGAGCTACACCAGCCAGGGGACTTCTTTAAGTCAGTGCTGGTTTGGTGGTGATGGTCTCCTTCAGCTTCTTCTTCTTGGGGAAGCTCTGATTCTGGGAGATCGCTTGCCTTCATTCCGATCAGCTCTTTGTCTGGAGTTCCGCTCTGTTCTCTCATTCGGGCCATGCTTCTCTGTCTCCTTGTCCTGTCTCAGCTCGGTATAGCTGCTGCGAGCACTGGTGACAACCACTGTGGAGGACCCACTGTGCAGGGGCTGACCGCACAGAGCAGGACTGGCTTGATCAGGGGGTCTCTGGTGCCTGCCGAGTCTGCTGCTTGAGTGTGTTGCTCGTGGAGGTGGTTGGGTGGTGCTTCAGAGCATCTGAAGCTGTCCACCAGGTCCACCGGCTCTGGAGCCTCCTGGGAGGTGCAGGCCAAGGTCAGCTACTGTCTGTACTCTGCCTGGGGACACCAGGCCTGAGCACAAAGTGATCTGCAGATGGCTGCTAATTGTCCTGGGCTTGGAGATGCCCAGGAGAGCCAAAGGTGCCAACCCAGGCTGGCTGCCACCAGTGCCAGGAGTAGGGCCACTCAGGGAGAGGTGTGTGGCACACTGAAGCCAGAAGCTGCTTGTTTGAGAGATTTTAGGGAAATCCACAGCATAAGCCAAAACAGGCTGTTTGTATGGAAAAGCCACTGGAAAGGGACTGGGTGGGCCTGCAAGTCCCAGGGAATCACAGGGGCCGGGGGGGGGGGGGGGATGAAGAGTGTCTTCCAGGCTGGCGGAGACCCAGATGTGGTGCCTGTCTGCTGGCTCTGTGGGGGCGGCCTCGGCAAAGGAACAATGAGCTCTGCCAGGACCTCCGTCTGGGAGAGCACTGCCCTTCCAGCCCTCGCTAGACAATCAGTTCCTCCCTGCATGTCCCTGGCTCCGTTCAGGCTGCTGTGGGTCTGAATAGGTCCCTGCGCAGGCCCTTAGAGAGGAGCTGCCTGGGGCTCCAGAAGCCCTTGTGTCGCTCAGCCACAGCCCCCACAGCTTTCACAGGCAGAAGTTAGGGGGACTTCTCTTCCTGGTGCTGAAACAGTGGGCTGGGGGGCTTGGTGTGGGGCTGGGACCCCTCCCTCCTCAGGGGGGACCTCCACAGCCAACTCATCCCTCCTGATTTCTACCTGCCCCATGTGGATGTAGGACCAGCTTATTGCATGTCTCTGCCCCTCCTACCAGTCTTGATATGGCTTCTTACTTAATTCCCTAGTTGTAGGACTTCCATTCAGCCAGATTTCAAGCGGTTCTGAATGATGGTTGTTCTGCAGTTTAGCTGTAATTTTGATGTGGTTGTCAAAGGAGGTGAACACAGACTTTACCTATGCCTCCATCTTGACTGGCAGCCCCCACAGACTCTTGACTGGAATCCCCACCTTCTCCTCATCACTGAGCCCTCAGCCAAAACGTCAGCCTTCCCTGACCACCCTGTCTGAGCACACGCCTGGCTACTCTCTGCCCCTAGTCCCGTCCTTCTCAGTTCGAATCTCCATTCGTTAAAAACTGATGTGTTTTTTCAGGGGTTATTTACCTGTTCAATGCCTGTCTCTCCTGCCAGAATTGTCACCTTAGCCAGGTCCCTGCCTTGCCCTGAGCCTCGGTTTGCTCATGTGTCAAATGGGAGTATGAGCCACCAGACACTGAGACCGCATTTGGCTGACTCGTTGCCTGCTGGGCCCGGCACCGAGGACAGCGTCTGGCACACAGTAAGTGCCCAGCACGAATACGTGCATGAATGAACGAACAGACCAAGCAGCAGAGTCGTTTGCACTCTCAGGCTGGGCACTGGCTGCCTCTCAGAGCGGCCTTTCCGGGTCTGATGAGCTGAGTCCAACCGAAGAGGCAAAGGGGACAGATGTCACTGTGGCATTTGTGTCCCCACATGTGTCCATGCTCCTGCCTGTGAAGGGTGGCGCATGGGCTCACAGCATTCAGTGTCTCTCAGCCACTACTTCCCTGTCTCAGCAGGTGCCCCGGCCGCTCGTCCAAGGGCACATGTGGCCGTGTGTGCGACTGTTCCCTCTCGTGTGCCAGGCCCCACACGGCTGCCTGGACCCTCATCACCCCTGCGAAATACCAACCCTCACCCCCTGCCACGCCTTCCCCTCCCTGCCACCCCACGTGCCATCAGCCCGCTGCCTCCTGGCTCTTGAGTTTCAAAAGCTGACGCTCTGAAGGGAGCAGAAGTGCAAAGAGTTTCTGAATTTTGCTCCAAGAACAAACGTTAATTGAGCACTTACTGTGTCCAGGCCCTATTCCAAGCCCTTTATTACAGTTTTCACGTTTAATTCTCCCACAGTCCTACGAGGCAGGAAGTATCAGCTCCATACTACAGGTGGGGAGGCAGACGCACCGAGAGCTGAAGTGACTTGCCCGAGGCACAGAGCCGGCAAGAATGCGGATTGCACTTTGTCTGCAATGGCAAAATTAGAAGGGAGACAACCTCAGGGTCCATCCACAGGGACTGGCTGTGACAGTCTAGTTTAACCCCCCAAAGAAGTGCAAACAGGCGTTCCAAAGAAAACTTGCACATGCATGTTCATGGCGGTGGTTTTCACAACAGCCAGAAGGTGGAAACAGCCCAGGTGTCCATGGACAAATGAACAGGTAAATACAACGTGGTCCATCCAGACACTGGAATTCAGCCTTAACAGGAAGGAAGTTCTGACCCCTGCTACGACATGGGTGAACCTTGAGGACGTTATGCTCAGTGAGAGCAGCCAGACACAGAAGGACAAACACTATGGGATCCCACTCACAGGAGGTCCCTGGAGGAGTCAGATCCACAGAGACAGGAAGTAGACGGTGGGGGTCAGGGGCTGGGGGAGGGGGTGGGAGTCAGTGTGTAATGGGACAGAGTGTCGGTGTGGGAAGGTGAGAACGTTCTGGGGATGGATAGTGCTAATGGCTGTGTACCAGTGTGAATGTACTAATGCCACATAACTGGACACTTAAAAAGGATTAAGACGCAACCTGGCTGGGTAGCTCAGTTGATTAGAGCATCGTCCTGATATGCCAAGGTGGTGGGTTCAATCCCTGGTCAGGGCACATAGAAGAATCAGCCAATAAATGTATAAGTGGAACAACTAATTAGTCTCTCTCTCTAATTTATCTATCTGTCTATCTATCTATCTACATATTAGACTGAGTAATGGCATATTTCATTATGAATATTATACCACAATAAAACATGTGTGTGCTTTGGGGAGATGGAAAATTTCCGGAACCTGATAGTGGGAAAGGTTGTACCATACTGTGAATGTACTTCATGCCACTGAGCTGCTCACTTTGAATGGTCAGAAGGGGAACGTGTGTGCCGTGTGTCTTTCAGCATATTAAAAGGGTCTGGTTTACTCTCTCAGAGGCGGCGCTGGCAGCAGCATACAAAAGGCGGACTTTAGGTACGACTAGGAATGACCTCAAAGGTGTTTTGCCAAGTGACAGCAAGGAGAGTGCAGGGCAGCCTTTGAGCGCACACATGTGGGAAAAGCAGGCAGGTAGGGAAACACACAGGTGCTTTTGTGTGTATACACTGTCCCTGGAAGGAACAGGGGCCTATAACAGTGGTTGCCTCTAGGGATGGACACGCAGTGACCAGGCCCAGGGTGGGGAGGGGATTTTTTTCTTCCTGAACTCTGGCACCTGGAAAGGCAGTGGTGAAAAGCCCAGCTCTACCTTTGACCAGCTGGGTGACCTTGGGCAAGTCACCTAGCCTCGCTGCGCCTCAATGTCATCACATACAAAACAAAAATGGTGATGCACCCTTCCGAGAGCTGTTTGGATGAGGAGATAATGCATTACTATAACCAGGTGCTGAGAATTGGGTTTGGCATAAAACAGATGGGGGCGAAGCACTGCTCTCGACTCCTATGCCCTGTTCCACCCCTTCCATCCAAAGAAATATGGAAGACTGAAATGTTTGAACACTGAGTGAAAAGTGAACGGAGAGTGCTTAGTGCCTGGTGCGTGGCCCACGGCTGGCATCTACCGTCTCAGAACTGATGAGCTCACCCCTTCCCCTCCCTGCGCCCTGCTCTCTTCAGCCTCCAGGGACCCAGGCTCAGAGCAGGTGACGCAACCTGGGGAAACCGAGTCCCTCAGGCCCGGGTGCTCTTAGCCGCACCGGGAGTGGAGGAGGGAGTGCCGTTTTAGTTCTCTAGGGGGGTTGAGGTTGGGAATCTTCTCCACTTTGCCTTAATTAGCATCTCGAAGGGGCCGGTTGCCATGACTTCGGGCGGAAGTCTCTGGCCGGGGTGGAGCCCCGCCCGGCCCCGGCTGCCCCGGGAGGGGTACCACGCCCCCTCCCTGCAGGAGCCGCCCAGGCTCGCCCGCGGAGCCTCTGAATCGGGCTGATCTGGGGTCGTATCCAGACTTTCTGTTCACCGCACAACTCTTCCTCCTCTGTGAATGAGAACTAATAAAAACATCTCCTTTCTAAGCTGTAGGACGAATATAATGAAATCTAAAATGCCCAGCTCTGGGTTAGGAGACGTAACTATTGTTGCAGTTACATTTCCTTAGGAGAAAGCAGTTTTAAGTAGATCCCACTTGTAATCCCCGGACTGTTTCTGCGCACAGAAGAGTATCTGAAGACCACGCGGCGCCCTGTCAGTAGCGCTCGGGCTGCGATATGAATAATAATAACAGCTGGTACTTGGTCAGCACCTACTATGTCCTAAGTGCATTAGATGTGTAACTCATTTAGTCATAGGTGTGGGGGGCTACAACTCCATTGTACAGATAAAGAAACTGAGGCCCACAGAGGGAACCGAGCTTGCCCACAGAAAGCCATGGAAGAGCTGGGCTTCAAACCCAGGTGGCTGACTCCAGGTGGCTCTGGCCCACCATGGGCTGTGGGTAACTCTTGGTCAATGTCACCTTCACTGGGGTCCTGTCTATAAACACCTCCCCCACGGAGGATGAGAAGGCTGCTTATTCATCAAGCACCAGCTTGGGCCTGTCCATATAATCTGAGCTCCTTGCGAAAACAGAATCGTTCCTTCATTCCACTGTTGGGGAAACTGAGGCCTAGACTGGGCATGTCTCAAGGTCATGCAGTAAGGCAGGGCCAGGCTGGGACAAGACTCCTCTGGGCCGATCTCCACTCCCTCATTTATCCAGTTCTGCCCTCTCCTCAGCGGCTGGTGGGAGAAACAGGGACAAGGCACAGTGATTCGAACACAGGAAAGCTGGCTGCTGGTGCTGAGACGTCTTCTCGTCGAGGAAGATGACAGTGAGCAGAGTTTGGGGCACATGGGGAGGCCGGCCCCCTAACCTGAGTCCAGGGCCAGAAAAGCCCCCAAAGGGAAATTTTTCCAGCTGATAGAAATGTTGTTAATCCTGAGACGTGGACCCTGGAAATGGTCCTTCAGAGAAAGGCTCTGTGGGAGGGAACTGTGTTCTACCTGGGCACAGTCCAGAGCTGGGGAGCAGGAGGGACAGCCGGCCGGCTCTGGTCCATTCAACAAATTCAGGCTGATGATGGTGAGCGATGCCTGGGATGCAGGGGAGGAAGGCAAAAGGCCAAACCTGGTGCTGCTTTGAAAATATCAAGAGAATGACCAGAGTGGGTAGGGGAGTTAGCAGGACAGGCTGACATGGAACAGACCATAGAGCCCAGCACATGCAGACACAGAAAGGTTTAGTGGGAGAATGGATGGATGGATGGCTTGGTGGGTAGGTAGATGACGGGTGAATGGGAGGACAGATGATGAATGAATGGATGAATAGATGCTGGATGGATGCATGGGTGGGTGGGTGGATGAATAAGTGGATGGCTGGATGGATACATGGATGAGTGGGTGGGTGGGGGTGGATGGATGGACAGCACTCCCACCTGTAACAATAGCTCAGTGACACCAGCTCTGCCTTAGCCAGTGGAGCGTGTGCCGAGCACATGACCTCACCAAGTCCTCAGACCGACTCTGGTGGTTGGGGGGGGGGGGGGCGTGTCTCACTGACACTTTCACACTAGATGTGGGGCGTCTGAGTCTCAGAGATCTGAAGTCCCTCTTTCAAGTCTCAGGGGTGAGCCCTTCCCAGCACTTTTCGGAGACCACCCTTGTCGAAGTGACCTCCAAGTTCAAACACAGTGGTCACTTCTCAGTCCCCACCCTGCCCTCACTCCCAGCAGCATGTCCCCTGGCCGGTCCCTCCTCCCCCGGGAACTCTGTCCTCGCTTGGTCCCTGGAAGCCTGCTCCCACCTGGTTCCCGCCACGCTCTCTGTTGGACCCTCAGTCTCTGCCAGCTTCTCTCCGCCTCCCCTCAGTTCCTAACACAGGACAGCCTGCAGGTGTCTTCTCTCCCCCCACTTTGCCGTTCGTCCCCGTGGATTCAGATACATTCCTCCACCATTCACCCACAGGCCCATGTCTTCATAAGGCGTCTCCCCAAACTCCACACCCCTACCGTACCCAGCCGCCCCTTGACATCTCCGAGTGGGCGCCCAACAACAGGACAGAGCCAATCTCCATTCTCACCGCTCCCCTCCTACCTGCCCCTCCCCACACTTCTGCTCTTCCAACACAGCCCCAGCCTTCCAGGCACACGGGTCAAACACCGGTGTCATCCCGGCTCTCCTCCCTTCCCACACCCTGCAACCAGTCCTTTAGAAAATTCCATTGGCCTGTCTCCACAGTCCATCCAGAAGTTGCCCACTTCGTCCCCTCTTCTACAATACATCCTCTGATCCAGCTTCATCACCACCAACCTGAACCCTGGTCCCCAACTTCCACCATCTTTCCCCCACAGTCTGTCATCCCCACAGCAGCCAGGAGAGAGTGTCAGTGAGAACCCAAATCAGGTGCTGCCCTGAATTTTCCCTGTCTGTCTTCCCCACAACAGCCAGAGGGCGCCAGTGAGCACCCAAATCAGACACCATCTCTCAACTGCCCCGAGCCCTCCCTCCAAGACTCCCACCTCCCTCAGGATGCAAGCCCAAGACCTCCCTGTAGCCCACAAGGCCCTGCATGACCTGCCCCCAGAACCTCTCCTCCTCTCCCCCTCGCTCATTTTGTTCCAGCCACATGAGCCTCCTGCTGTTCCTCCCATGTGCCAGGTCTGGTCCTGCCCCAGGACCTTAGCACAGGCTGTGCCCACAGCCTCGCCCTCCCCTTCTTCCTTCAGTCTCTAGTGTTCAAATGCTATCATCTAACCGAGGCCTCCCCCAAACACCCTGTATAAGATTTGCCTCCTCACACCTCTCCGTCTTCTTTCACTGTGTGAGTTCTTTCCTTCGCTCTCACCACCCACTGCATTTTTTAATTAAATTTATTGGGGTGACACTGGTTAAACACTGTACGTGTTACTTATTTACTTTGTAACACACAACATTGGCTGTTGGAAAGGGGGACTTTCATTCTGTTCTGCTCACCACTTCCTCCCAGAAACAGGATAGCATCTGACATGCCATTAGTATTTGTTGAAGAATTAAATACTTGAGGGAAGCCGAATCCATTGAATGCATTTCTACTATGGATAGACCCTGAAACATTTGTCCAGGAAAACAGAAAATACAATGAGAGGCAGACAGAGGACCCCTGAAGAGACCACACTCAAAACTAGTGCAGTCCAGATTCTCCTGACCTTGGCCCCAAGGGAGGCGACAAGGGGGTCCTGCGCCCCAGGCCCTCCCTGGGGGCTGAGACACCCCTCCCCAGCCCTGGCCTTGGACCGTCACCCTCGGCCTCTGCTCTTCCTCTTACCTCCAGAGTTTCTGCCTTTGAAGACGGTTCCCTTCTGAGAACGTTCACAGAAGCCTTTCACACCCTGGGCTGGCAGCACGTGAGCCTGGGAAAAACATAAAGGTCAATGTCTATAATTGAATTTTCCCTGAGATAAAAATAGCATCTTTGTAATCGTTTAAATGGTTCTGAGGGAAGAAGGGAGAGAGAGAGCTGCCTGCAGTTAAAAAATTGCAGACGCTGGTCGTCAGCCGAACTGAGTGCCGTGTACCCCTAGCTGAGCGACCTTGGGTAGGTCATCTGGGTGTGTGTCTGTGTGTGAACACACACCTCGAGAGCTCCGAGGGGGTGCTGGCCATGCACTAAACTGGAGAAGGGGCTCGCCCTGAGGCGCGGCCTGAGCAAATGGACAGTGCGTGGAGGCCCCGGTGGGTACCGGGGGAGGGCTGAGGTGGGTCTGTGTGCTCTCCTCCGGGTGTCAGTTCCCCCTCCCTACACCTGGTGTGGGACTCTGTTCTCCCTCTGCCCTTCTAGAGAGTTCGCCTCTTGCTCTGCTGAATCTGGACTCCCCGTTTGGTCTCCACTTCTGAGATGTCCACACCCCACCTTGTGTGTGGCCCGTGTGGAGGGCGGGCGGGGGAGAGGCAGGAGAGGCGCATCCACGTGCCACTGAAATAAATGTCCTCCGTCTTCACTTTCGACATGGGGAGATTCATCCTCCCCTCCCCTCGGCTCTCCGCAGAAATGGCCGTCAGTCACAGATCCTCCCTTCTAGGCAGGATGAGTCACGGGCTTCTCACCTGGGGCCCCAAACTCTTGCTCCCCTTGCTGGGCCTTTGTTTCTCTGCTTAAGCAAGTCACTTCCCTAGATCAAGCCTGTTTCCTTACCTGTCGAACCAACCCCCGGGGCTGGTTCGAGTTATCAGGACAGGTGTGGAAGCCTCCAGCCCTGGTCCGGCACGGGGTCCGCTCCCACTGAGGGGGTTCTGGTCATGCTTGTACACCATCTGCTGGGCTGGCTTCCAGGTCTTTGAGTGAGCCGTGTCTCCCACCTGGCTGCCCTCTCTTTCTTCTTACCCCTTGAATGATTCCCTTCCCCCACCTAGCCTCAGTTTCCCTGCTCTGTAAAATGGGTTTGGTAAATAACACTGCCAAACTTTACTAGAATGTGGTGACAGTCAAAAGGGATAATGTATGTGCAGCACATAATAGGTGCTCAATAATGCTCCCTAAAACAATACCTATTGTTATTCTTAATCGTGTGGGGCTACAGGACCTGGGTTTTTGGTAACAGAGTGGGCCTCGGATGGGGAATGCAGCCAATAATCAAAAGGGTGGTCGACAAGCCACTAAGACCACATGGCTGCAATCTGCAAAGTCCCAGTCAAATGTCACCCGGCCGACACGCTGTCCTTTAAAAACAAAAGGGATCTTCTCGTTATTATTTTGTTGTGGCTCTTTAGGCAAGATGTTTCCCCCATTCTGGGCCTCGGTTTCCTTGACTGCAATGGAAAGTAGATTAGATGTTTCCAGAGGACTCTATGGTAGCGTTGCGGGGCAGGGGGACCCCAAAGGCTCCCTTTGAACCACAGGGGCATCTGTTCCCTAGTCGGTGCCGATCACGCCACGCCCATACTCACGTGCCCAGGGAAGGGCCCCATAATGTCAGCCCACTGGGCTGCAACGTAAAACGAGTCTCGAGATACTTCTCACGAATTAACCCACCACGTATTTACCGAGTCCCAGTGTGCCAGGCTGTTCTAGGCACCAGCGACACTGTGGTGTCCAAGACAGACCAAACCCTGCCCTGGTTTTAGCAATGAATCAAATTAGATTTGTAACGGGGGAAAACTGAAGCAGGTGCAGAGGGACCAGGCGCCCACATCCTACAGGCACAGAAAGGAGGCTGGAAGAAAACACATAGACTCCTAACTGCGCTACTCCGGGAGCGGAGGGTGTGGTAACCACGCTACCCCGGGAGCAGAGGGTGTGGGAGCACTGGCAAGTGTGTGGCAAAAGGGTGTACCCCAAACCTGTGGTCACAGCGTGAATTTCCCCTGGATAAAAACACAGGCGATGAAGGCAGAGAGAGAGCAGCCCTGGAGACACACGCCGATGGTGAGGCTGATAGTACGGATAAACATCTCAGACAATGAGTTTAGGAGGATATCCTGAGTCCATCTGAAAATCAAGAGTCAATAAGGGAACAGTACATTTCTAAGGATGAAGAGGAAAGCAGGGTCACTCGCGGCAAGGACCTTGTCACACGATACTGTGCTTCAAGAGCCTTTGCCATCCTGCTTTGCTGAAAGAGCACACGTCACTATTCTGTGGTTTTTTGTGTGCATTTGTGTGTGAACATTTACTTGACGCAAAGAGGTTTACGTAAGCATCCTAACGAAGTTGTTCTAAATTAGTAAAAGAGTAAAGATGGAAGGAAGAAAAGAAGGGGTTGGGGGGAGAGGGAGAGAGACCTTCCAATCAACCCGCCCTCCAATTAGTCGTCATTCCGGGGCGTTTTCCCAAGAGAATCAGTGTGAGTGCGGACACACACGCGGCGACAAGGGCGTTGTTTCCTGGCCTGTAGTCACAACCCATCGGACACAACCCACACACTGAACGACAGAGTCAGTTAAGGAAACAGGGTGTTGCCATTGCACAAGTTAGAATGTGCATCATCGCACAGAAAAGACCAGCAGGACGCGCTTACACGTTGGCTCTCTGAGGCAGAGGGCAGCCAGTTTTCTTACTACATTTTAGTTTGTTTCGTTCCTTTTTTGTGGCCAGAGCAGAGATAAAGGACATCAATACACTCTTGTTCTTAAAGAAAGAGGGAAAAAAGAAACCCAGGCAACACTAGGGGCAGGTTGCTAGTAAGAAACGACCCTGGTTGTTTCACCTGTGAAATGGAAATATATAAGATGTCCCTGACCACAGAGTTCAAGGTGAGGATTTGACAGGACCAGCCATGTGGGACATTACAGACCCTCCCAGGAAGCTGCCAGTTCTTGTCTAGAGAGCATTGCAACCTCCTCTGACCTCCCGGCTCCCATCCTGCAGCCCAAGGGAGTGTTTTGAAAGAAGTCACTGATTAAATCTATTTCTTCATCACCTCCACTTGACAAATAAGGAAACTGAGGCATGGGGTGCTAAGCACCTATATGGGCTTCTCCGGACTCAAAATCGCCCAGCCACTGAGCAGCAGTTGCAGAATCTGAACTCCACATGGTTTGCCTCCCAAGGCCTAACCACTGTACCACACAGCTTGCCACGCCCTCTCTGCCCTCCCTGCCTCCCTCTCCCAGCCTCGCTCATGCTGCTCTGGCCACACGGGGCTCCTCCCTGTCCCTCCAACACTCCTTGCATGTCCCATTTGCCTCAGAGCCTTTGCACAGGCTGTTCCCTCTGTCTGGAGTGCTTCCCCACCCCCAACCAGATACCAACGTGGGGCTCTACCTCCCTCTTCAAATTTTTGCTCAAATATCACCTCCTCGGAGAAGTCCCCTGACCACTCCACCTAAAGGAGCTACATCCCATCACTTTCTACTCTCTCTCCCTGCTTTATTTTTCTTCACATCCCTTTCAAAACCACTTGTCATTTTCCACATTGGCTATTGCCCATGGCCTCATCATACTGTCTCAACAGTGATTTTTCTGTTTTAGTCACTGCTACAAATTGCAAGGCCCAGAACAGGGCTTGGCATAAAGTAGGTGCTTAATACACACTTGTTGAATGAATGAATGAGTGAGTGAGTTCCGGGAGCTGTTAATGCTCCACTCACAGGTTACGGACATAGTTTGGGGCAGAGAGAAGACGCTGACTATTCCAGGTCCTGTGGCAGTTAGTAGAAAACGTTGGGAATAAAGCCTGGCTGGGTAGCCTCAGTTCCGCCTCCCTGACACTCCTGGGGGCTCTGGCGGCGGGTTGCTGAGCTGCTGCCGACAGTCTAACCCTAACCCTCCCAACAATCAATGAACACACACAGGCTGCACCATGGGCACGTCTCCCAATTTAAGCAACACCTCCCCACCCCCGTGATCACAGCGACCAGAGCAGGAACGGAGGGCCCCGGCAGCAGCTCACAGCACACACCGCAGGCCCCTCTCCGGCCTCCTCCCCCTCATTCTGGGCTGAGTTGCCGTGCCGGCAGGATGTGAGTGACACCCGTGTTGTGTCTGTGGGTGGCAATGGCCATGCCTCTTGGGCACATCCATTCTACCAAGAGGAGAGAAGGAAGAAAAAGTCATTGCAGTCAAGGAAATGGAAAATCGAACCAGAACTAGATCTCGCTTTGCTCTGATCAGGTTGGGAGAAATGAATGGAACCAAGTATTGACGAGGTGAAAGGGACAGGACTCACATACAGCTAGTGTGCAGCCAGAAAGCATCAAACTTCAGTTGCAGCCACTCTGCTTCTCCATCGTTAACTCAGAGACGCGTCTGCACGTGTGTGCAAAGAGGTGTGTTCCAGGGTGTGCCCTGCAGAGTTGCTGGTGATAGGTATCCATCGGGGGACATGGTAGATGAACCATAGAACATGCATGTATGGAAACGTAGACCATTAAAAAAGAGAGAGGCTGGTCCATGTGTCCTGACCTGGTGGGATCTCTGAGCTAAAGGTTATTGGGTCCTACGAGTGGGACACCAGCTTTCCTATAATAGTTGCTCATTTAGTAAGGCCCAACTAGCTGTCCGACATGTGTGTGAAGCACATTTTGTGGATCATTTCATTGGACTCACCCGTTTTACAGATGGGGCCATGGAGACACAGAGCGGTTAACGACTGACTGATGCAAGGTCCCACGGCCAGTGTGCAGCAGCACTGGGAATTAGCAGTTGTGCGGTTGCCCACGTCTGTGTTCTTACCCTCTCTGTCCCCGCCTGTTCATTTATCCATTCCAGAACACATGGATGAGCCCTGTGTGCCCACAGAAAGTGACAATGTTCTACCTTCCTGGAGCTGCTGGAAGCCAGATAGAGAGAATGCACAAGTGAGCAAACAAAACAGTCTTTTCAAACAGTGATACATGATAGGCAGAATTAAATCTGGGCGGTGCAGAAAAAAGCAGTAGGTGGGAGGGTGCAACTTCAGCTGCATTGGTCGGGAGGCTCTGAGGTGGCATTTAAGCTGAGACCTGGAGGATGAGAAGGAACAGCCATAGGGGCCTGTGGAGGAAGGGTGTCCCATGCACAGGAAGCAGCTTGTGCAAAGGCCCTGAACAAGATGGTGCCTAGCATGTTGGAGGACAGTGAGGAGGCCCGTGTGGGCGGGAGTAGAGTGAGCCAGAGGAGAGAGGGAGCTGAGGACAAGGAGGTGACAGGAGCAGGTCGTGCAGGGCCTTGTGGACTGCAAGGAGAACTTGGGCTCTTACCTGAGAGGAAATGGGAGTCCTGGAGGATTGTGGGTAGAGGAGGTGCAGGACCTGACTCTGGTGGTTGCAGGCGCCCTCTGGTGGCTATTGCAGGAAGGACAGACCATGGGGCATAGCCAGAGGCTGGGGAACAGGTTGGAGACAGCCGTATTGGTCCAAGTGGGTGATAACGGGGCTGAACTCAGGTGGATGCACATGATGGGAAAGAAGTATAAACATCCCAGCCTCATCTCCCACCACCCTGAGCGGCTCGTCCCCAGGGAGGTGGCACATCTCCCCAGCACCTCCTGATGGAGAACTCACATAATCAGACCAATTCAGCTGCCACACCCTCCCAGCCAGCAGTGCCCTTGAGGCCCAGAGATGCCCAGCATGCTCCCCAGGTCACCCAGCACCCAGATGCAGGGCCAGGCTTCCATGCTGCTCAGCTGTGCTCTGTCACCTCTCCAAGGACAAAGACTAGGAGTTGGTTCACCATTATTTTTATTAATTTATTAACAAGTGCTCAACAAAAAGAGATACACTTGGTTCAGGTGCTCCCGTGATATCTAAATGAGTCCCTTCAGTGACCCCAGGCATGTGGGCCAATGGCTGTGAAAAGCTTGCCATTTGATCTTTTTAGATTTTTTTTAAGCTGTCATAGGGTGCACAACTCTTCCTGGATTCCCCAGGAATTTCCTGGATTTGGTACAGAAAGTCCTGCACCCCGGCATCACAGGGAGCACCTGGCAAACCAGGAAGCATGGCCATCTCACCATCATGGGAAAACCATGAGACATATACTTATACACACTGCGGGGGCGGCCACTGGGGTCTGCAACTGGAGTAGATGACAGTCCCTACCTCACACGGCTATGTGAGGAGTGATTTGCAATACTGTCCTACTATTGTTTAGGGCTGTGTTAAGGTACTTACAGTTGGACCCCACATCTGGATCTGAGCTTCCTAGGGGGAAAAGGGAAACATAAGTTCTTGTTTTACCTGAAAAAATAAATGTTCTGATACATAGTAAGCAATCAATAAAGTCTGGCTCTTACAGGGTGGCAGCCGGCCAAGGGCTTCTCAGAAAAGCGCCTGTTTGAGGGAGAAGGGGCTTCAAGCTCCTTCTAAACTGTATGAAAGCAAAAGTGACCCCAGACATTCCTGCCCAGGATGGAAGGAAGCTCACACCAAGTCCCAGTGAATCTTGTGAATGTCATACGTAGCTCTTCTATCATCTACCACCTTCGATGGCTCCCAGTGCCCTCTGGAGCCAACCCAACACTCTCCTCATCCTCCCAGGAGCCCCTCCCACCACTTAACAGCTGTTCCTAGGGGTCCTGCTGACCTGGCTGTCCCTCTCCACCAGGACCCTGACCACCCAGCCACCCAGAGAAATCCTATTCCAGTCTGTATGGGACAGCTCCTATTTCTGCAAGCCTCTCCGCATGCCCTCGAACCCCGCTTTACTTCTGCCTTGGAGCCCGGTGTAGCCATGCAGGAACTGTGAGGAACATGTCAAAGTGGATGACGGTGGCGAAAAACACTGATGTTCTTGACGACACTAAAATAGCCACCGGGTAGCCCCTTTCTTCCTTGTGCTGGCCACGTTGCCAAGTGCTTGTGGGTGCCATCTCATTGAATCGGGAGATGTGGGGATGATAAACACAACCGCTTTCATTCTTCCTTGTGCTGGCCACGTTGCCAAGTGCTTGTGGGCCATCTCATTGAATCGGGAGATGTGGGATGATAAACACCCGCTTTCACTGAGGCTCAGCCCGGGAACCCCTCCCACATTGGCAATGCCCGGGCTCAGACCCAGGCCTGTCTGCTTCACAGCTCCCAGCCGAATGTCCCCAGGGAACACAACTAAGGGCAAGTCCGCATGGGGAGGGCAGTCATAAGGACTGGAACGGGGTGCGGGTATCCTACTGACTTCCTCTGCATTGCACTTTTTAGATTCTCCCAGCCTCTGTGCCCAGCAGTCAGTTTCCATTACATACACGATCCTATTCTCACATTGTGTGATCTGGGCAAAGTCTTGGGCCCCCCAGGACTTGTCAATGGGTGCTTCCTAGCGGCCTCCCTGCTGTCTTTATATGATAATGCTCGTGTGTGCCAGGTGCCATGAACACCCCCACTTTACAGATGAGAAGAATGAGGCTCAGTGAGGGGAGTCTCTTTTTTGAGGTCCTGCAGAAACATTCAAACCCAGGCAGCCAGACTCAGTCCCCAAGGCTGTGCCACCTGCCTCTGTGCCTGGCTGCACGATGGCATTTTGCTTTGTCATTTCCTGGGTGCCCCGTTAATTGTCCAAACCAAGCGATTAGCCATCCTTTATATATGGCCCGATGTTAATTGTCCAGACTGCAGAATCAGTGACTCAAAACCTCCCTTCCTAATTGTCTTCCTTGCACAATTAGTACCTCGTTATACATGGCTCTGTGGTTGCCTGCGCTTCTATAGTCTACCGGCCTCGCCTCTAATTGTGCAGACTGGTAATTAATGCCTTGTGCTAGGGCGTCCTCTCCTCTCTCATGTGGTTAGAGCCACACGCATTCCTGGGGTGGGGGCTGGCAGTGCCCACGGGAGGAAAACGCAGCTCCTGCTGATGGGGAGACGAGCAGAGGCAGGGCTTACGAGGTGCTTGTGGGAGCCACAAATCCTGGTTGTAGAGGGCGGCACAGAATGAGGGTGCCGTGTGCCGGGGGAGGTGCAGGGAGGCTGGGTCATAAAAGATGCATAGGAGTTTGTGAAGTGGAAGGGAATTCTAAGCAGAGGGAACAGCATAGGGAAAGGTTTCGATGTTGGAAGGAGCTGGGCATTGGGGTGGGGAGGTAAGAATTAGTGAAACAGTCTGCCTGGAGTGTGGAACTTCGGCAGGGAAAAATCGAGGGAGAAAAGGAAAGATTTAATGGGGGTCCTACATGAGGACATTGAAAACCAGGTTGAGGGGCTTAGATTTTACCTTCTGGGGATACACAAGAGGGTTTCAGCAGGAAAGAGACCTGGCAGGTTATTTGGAAAAAGAAAAGAAATAATCACTCTAGATGCTTCAGGGAGAGTAAGGATGGTGGAGGCCACCCAGAAAGGAGGTGACTTCTGCGCGGTCCAGAGATAAGATTAAGGTGGACCGAGTGGTCCAGAGGCTGTAAGGATGGAAAGAAGGGAGCAGATGAGAGAGATATTTCGGGGATAGAATGGGCAGGATGTGGAACTGAAGAATGATGGGTGAGGATGTGGGGCAGGGACAGCTGGCCCCCAGGTCTTTGATCAAGGAGAAATGAAGGGTGATGGACCATTCCCAAGAAGACAGCATGAAGATCTGTGAGAAAGATGCTAAGTTCTATTTGGCTCCTGTCTGATGGGGGAGATGCTGGCTCTCCTGGTCTAGAGCACAGAGGCAGTTCACGGGGTTCAGGCTTAGCACGAATCTCTGAAGCTGATAAATTCACCAAGAGGGAGAGACCAATGTTGTTATAAGCCACTGAGATCCAAGGGTGGTTTGTCATGTGGCAGCACCCCAGCATTAGCTGACTGCTACAAGTGTCTCTAAACAGACTCTGGGCTCCCTGACGCAAGGCTCGTTTTGATAAACATGGAAACGGAGGCCCAAGACAGCCTGGCCACTGCCTGTCCCAGCTGCCGCAGCTCCATCTACACATCTCAGAAATCCCCAACCAGACAGGGATCTGGCCTCCTGCAGTTGCTCCCTGAATTAAGAAACCCAGGGGGTTCCAATAGGTTCTGTGGTAAATTACCCATGAAAGTACCAGGGAAAACCTTGCTCAGGGGAGAAGAAGATGTGCAATGATATATCTACAGGAAAAAAAGATTTGGAGCTCAGCAGCGGAAGGTTCTATAAGAACCTTTTAAAAGCAACACAGGAGACATGAGCAGTTTTTAAAATGACAGACAATACAATGGAAGATAATATATTTAAAACCCATATCAGTTGTTAACAGACCGTAAAACTACAGCTACATTAATCTGAGCTGTCTGTCACGGGCCCTCAGAGCAGCTGTGTGATTTTATAGTTTCTCTCCTGGAGGTTTCCTTGACACTTTCACAAACACATCTCAATTTATTTGGATAAGGACAATAGAAATATTGAGCTTTCCCCCCTTCCCTCTTTTCCCTCTTCTTCGTATTGGCTTGGAGAAAAGTGTCTGTTGAGTTCTGGTCCCCCCGAATCTCAGAGCTATGGGGAAAGGCCAGGTTGGTGCCTACCGTTGCTGTGTGTCTGCAGACAAACGCCTCGCCTTCTCTGAGGCCTGTTGGAAAACGTCCTGCACACACCTGCTCCCATTCTTGGGTTCTGTGCGGTGAGCCCTCCCATACAAGGTTAAATCCATGCCCTCATAGAGCCTCCCACATCCCATCATCACTGCCACCACCACAGCCACTGCTCTGCTCCTGGCCCTCACTCCTCCCTCTCCTCTCCTCTGCCCACTCAGTCTGAACCACAAGGGCTTCCTTGTGGTACTGCCAATGTGCCAGGCAGTTTTGTCTTGCCTCAGGGCCTTTGTACTTGCCGTTCCCTCTGACATGTTCTCCTTCTATTGGGGGCTGGCTCCTCTTCCTGTTTCAGCTCTCAGTTCAAATGTCACCTCCTCTGAGAGGCCCTCCCTGACTACCCCCAGCTGAAGAAGCTCTCTTAGTCCTGTCTTTCATATCACATCACATTGTTTCCTTCCCAGCACTTACACTCTTTTGAAATGTTTTGTGTATTTGTTCATTTATTACCTGCCTTACACTAGACCGAGACCCACGAGATCAGGGAATTTTCCAGGGTGGGTGGGTGGGTCTATTTTGGCCACTGCTATCTTTCTGGTGCCCAGAACAGTGCTTGGTATACAGTAGGTGCCCACTGCATGCTTGTTGAGAGAATGAATAAAAGGAGTGAGCAGGAGGCATGTCTGGGCAAAGGCGTAGAGGTAGGAATTTGCAACTGGGATTGTGAGCCCAAGTGCCTGGTATGGGACCCCTGGCTTTCTCTTTCTGGAGAGGGATTTATGTCTAACACTTGAAGCAGCACAGTCCACATCTCCAACAGCATTTCAGCCATGCTGCATTCTGCTGCCCATGTGTCCCCTCCCCGTGAGAGGCAGTGACAGCCTCCTGGCCCAGAACAAAGGACCCCCTCTTAGCCCAACCCCGCCCTGCTGCCTCCCCGTCTGAGGCATCACAGATGTCATGCTTCAGACAAAGCCTGCTGGATGCCGGGGAAGGCCTGGCACAGATGTCCCTGGATGGAACATCTGGACCACATGTTGCCAGCAGCTGGTGGGATTTGGGACGCCACGAAGCATGGCAACATCTCCCAGAGGCTGGGTGGCCCTGAGTGGCCTCCTGGTCCCACCCTCAGTCTGCAGCCAAAACTTGCCTGATGACTTCTTTTGGCCCAGGAGGAAAGAGCTCCAAACCTGACTGTCATCCCTAATTCCTCCATTCCCCTCCCTCCTCACTTCCTTCCATCAGCAAAACCTGGGGCTTTAACTCCAAATTACGCCTGGAGTCCAAGCACTTGTCTCCATCCGACTCCCAGTGCCACTGCCAGGCCCAGGCAACCCCAGCCGCTCGCCTGAACTAGTGCAGCAGCAGCTCCCAGGTCTGGTTCTAGCTACTACTTCCCTGCCCTCACTACCGCTCCCCTGTTCCGGCCACGTGGGCCTCCCTACTCTGAGCACAGTCCAGCCCCCGGGCCTCTGCCCATGCTGTTCCCTCTGCCTGGAATACTTTTCTCCCCAGATCTGCTCAAAGGTCACCCCCTCCAAGAAGCCTTCTTAACTTTCCTTGCATAGTCAGTCTCTGCCTTAGTCCATTGGGGGTACTCTGGAGACACCATAGGCCAAGGGGCTTAAAAACAACAGACATTTATTTCTCGTGGTTCTGGAGGCTGGAAGTCCAAGATCAAGGCTCTGGTGGATTCAGTGTCTGCTGAAGGTCCTGGTTCATAGAGATAAGGGATCTCCCTGGGGTCTCTTTCATGAGGACACTAATGTCATTCAGGAGGGCTCCACCTTCCTGACCTAATCACCTGCCAAAGGCCCCACCGCCTAACACCATCACATTGGGGGTCAAGTTTCAATACATCCATTGGCGGGGGGCAGGGTGGCACAGACGTCCGTCTATAGCAGTCTGCGCGTGCGCCCGGACCCCACCGCCTCTCACTCTGCCCCGGGCTCGCTCCGGTCCAGCCGCGTGAGCCACCTGCAGCTCGCTGTCCTGCCCCAGGGCCTCTGCCCTGGCTGTTCCCTCTGCCCGGAACCCTCTTCTCTTTCGGCTGGCAAATTCCTACTCACCATCTAAGCCCAATTCCACTGTCCCTTGTCCAATGTCACCCCTTTGCCCAGCTCCACGGTTCCCCTGTCTGGAGCCCCCTGACTCTGAGGTGCTGGGTGTGTCTGTGTCCAGCTCTGTCTATTCACTGTCCCAGGTCCCCTGGTTACCTCTCAGCACAGGGCTGGACACCCAGCTGCTACCATAAAATATTTGTTGCCCTGAATTCAATTTTTCTTCTTGACCCCTCTTGGCCTGGGTTTCCTTCCAGAGCGTCCGTCGATCAGGGGCCAGATGCAGCGTCTCTCCGGGAAGGACTGTCTGGAGTCTGAGGGTCTGGGGTGGCTGGGGTCTGAGAGGCCTGTCTGGAGACTGGGCTTGCACAGGGACTCATTCTTAAGCTTCAGCTGTCAGTTTCCTTGGGGTGGCTCCACAGTCCCTGCTGGAGACTCCGGAGGGTCTGGGAGCCTCCCCCAGCCATATCCCTCAGCAGCACCCATCTCTCTCCCTGGCTAGCCGGGGTCCCAGCTCCCTCCTGGCAGCCCCTGCTCAGTCCCAGACCCCTGCCCCCCTCTCCGAGAGCAGATGTCACCTGCAGTCATGATTATTGGAGGTGCTGAGAGCCTGGTGGTAGAACTGCTGGTTTTGGAGCCACATTGCCTGGGTTCAAATCCATGCTGCCACTGGCTACTCATTCTGCATGAACTTCGGCAAAGCATTTGACCTCTCTGGGCCTCAGTTTCCCCATCGCTAAAATGGGCATATGGTACCTACCTTGTTTAAGGATTAAATGAGTTACTATGCATTTATATCTAGAATGGGATCTGGCACACGGGAATGGCCTTCGCAAGCGCGTTACCTGCTGTTATTTTCTTCCAGTCCCCCAGGCCCAGCCATGTTTCCTCTGCTCCTGAGTCCAGTGTCCTGGCCCCTGGCCCCTGGCCCCTGCTCTATGGAAGCCACCACTGCGGGGAGAAAGGGGCTGCCTGGTGGCTTCTCTCAGCACCACATGGGTAAAGCAAACCCAGTTCATTGCTTCACACATCAGAGGGTTTTTTGGGGGGGGCTTTTGGGGAGTTTCTAAATGTCTAGGCCCCACACAGGTGGCTTTGAGACTCAGCCCCAGGAGCAAATGGGTTAAAAAATTGAGATTACCCACTGGACATCCCACTTCCTGGGGACCCTGAAGAAACCAAGATCTGGCCCCTAGAAGTGACCCCAAGGGTGACCTTTCCCTGAACACTCAGCCAGCCAATGAGGAAGCCTGCTGTGGGTGCTTGGAAACTGTTTCCATGACACCCAAGAGCCATGGTCCCTGGAAAGGCCTGGTCTGAGGATGAGGGGATGGTTGGTGGGGGGTGGGGAAGGCTTGTGCAGTAACCATGGCAACACCAGCAGCTGAGGAGGCAGGCCCAGCTTGGCTCAGAGGCCACCTGCCACTCCCTACCCCCATTCCAGCCTTGTGGCCACCCCCTGGGCGCCCCCCCCCCCCCCCCCCCCGCCACAGACAGGAACACTGAGGGCCCATAGGCCCCTCCCATATTGCTCTAGATTGCCCGTCTACAGTGGGAACTGCACTCCGCGTGTGCCAGTGTGAGGGGCTTCTTCATCAGAAGACAACGGGGGCTTTGGAAGGTAAAGCAGAAGCCCTGTAGGCTTGGCCAGGGCATCCGTGAGGGCGTCCTGAAAGAGAAGAGAGTTTTCCCAAGTATCATAGGTAATGGTTGTTGGCTACGTAGGCATCCCACCTGTCCCAGGGTTTAGTTAAAAACAGTCTCTCTGTTTCTTTCCTGGAAATGAGAGCCAGTTTGCACCTGCCACACATATAAGGTGGGCGGCGAAAACACATGCAAGGGAAACAAAATATGAGTTATTCCCCCCGTGAGGTGCTGCTGCCCACCGAGGCTCAAGCCTGCAGCCTGCTCCCACTGTGCTTGAAGAGCACCAGCGACAGATAGAAAAGCACTAAAACCCGAGGCCCAGTGGCATCCGTCACCTTTTCCTCATCAGAGAGGGCATGAAAGAGGATGGAAAGGGACTCGGTTTCTCACCCACAAGTTCATGCTATGGATTTCATAACCCGAAGTCCACTCTGGGCCCGGCAGCTGGGGGACCCTGACCTACAGAGTGTGGATGTGGTCAGGGTGAGGAGGAAAGCAGTCCAGGCAGGGGAGCACAGCACGGGCAGAAGCCCAGATGGGAGGACCGTGGGGCAAGGAGATGCTACAGTTGTGAGATTTTCTCCCCCGGCCAGAAGGAAGAGACCTTCTATTTTTTTCTGAGGTTTCCCCACAGGGGCAGGGAAAAAACCCAAATGAACAATGAGGTCCGTGTAGGTGGGTGACTGGGGCTCTGGGGTCGGGAAGGGTACTGTGTGGGGGCTTTCTGGAAGTACAATGTAGTACCGGAGAGGTGGATTCCAGGAAGCAGCAGAAAGGGAGGGGGATGGACACCGGCAGTGGGAGGGGCCAACATGGGGGCACCCATGGGCAGTGGCTGTTGTGGCCATCCAGGCTCAGCCTGCTGGGGACCCCTGGGGGACTGTGTGAAGCAAGCCCCCAGAGCTGTCTCGTTCGTATGTTGAAGGCTCTGACAAGTCCTGCAGAGGAGACATCTGTTGAACAGTTTCCTAGATAAGCTCAGACATAAATTTTTATCTGCAGTGGTTTCCTGGACACATCTTTAGAGGCATCGCATCATACCACTGCCATCTCTGGTTGTCCCTTGTATCTAGACTGTGACATGAAAGAGATGGAGAGGGGTTAACAAACCGACAAGGAAATAAAAATTAATAATAAATGTTATCATTCCCCCAAAGGACATGACTGGCTATAGATCTGAAAATTCCAAAGGTATCTGCTTTCTAGGTATGGCTTGGCTCAGGAGCTGAAATGATGCTATAGATATTATTTTTTAAACCTATACCTTTATTGAGGCATAACTGACATATAAATTTCAAAAGTGTACACTTTGATAGGTTTGGACATATATGTGTTTCCATTAAACCATTGCCACAATCAAGATAATAAATATATCACTCTTGTGCCTCTTTATAACACCTGCTCAGCACACAAACAAAGCCTGGCACCGTGACAGGGCACAGACTTCGAGGGTAGGAATCCTGGTGCCTCAGACTGTGAGCAATGGGACTTAAACAGATTCGAGAAGAACAAAACAAAACAAAAGGAAATGACCAAAAAAAAAAGCCCACAAATAAACAGGTTCTAGCAATTTTAAAGTCCTGGCACTGGCTTCCGGCATAGCTGGATCCAGGAGTTGAGATGATGTTATAAGATCTAAGAGTTGAAATGATGTTATTAAAAGTCTGTTCCTTTCAGTGTCTCAGTGTGGTTTTTCCACTAAGCGGGCCTTCATTCACGGTCAGGACACCCCACCCCATGGGGTCAAAAGAAACCCCAAGGTCCAGCCTCATTTTTCTCTTCCCAGTCAGCAACCCAAACAGAAATGGAAACCCTTTCTGACTATTACTTTCTGTGAAGTCCATGGCTAATTCTAATCGGCTTGACCTGGGTCGTGGCCACCTCTGAATCAATCAGTGTGGTCAAGGGGTATGATATTCCCACTACCCAGCTCAGGGTCACCTTAGAGCCAGAAGTATGAGGGTGGGGTTAGGCAGAGAATGGGGAATAGAGGTTCCCCCAAAGGCAGAGCAAATATTTGTCACGCCAGGCATCTGAGGACCCAGGCATCTTTAAACCCAAAGAGCAGGGTTTACACCTCAGGCTCACCTTGACAGGCTGTGGGATCTAGGGAGAATGGCTTGCTCTCTCTCCAGATGTCTGTTACTTCATCCACAAAAAGAGAGCCTGCAATCAGGTCATGAGACCTGGGGTCATCGTGTCTGGAGCCCCCAGGAGCCTGGAGAGAACCCTGCCTCCCTTCTGCCTCCGCCCCGTGAGCCCACGAACCACAGGCCCGGGTTACCAAGTGCTTACTCTGCACCGGGCTTTGTCACACGGACCCACACTGGGGCCGCCCCGTGCGGCGGCTCTCAGCCCATCCTAGAGTCACATTCACAGACAACATAACCACCATGTGTAATTTGTTACTTATAATACAAAGGAGAAATAAAAAGACTATTCTTTATAATAAAAGTCTGTGTATTTCAATATGTAAAGGATCCAGCACAACCATAATAGAGGACATAGCCAGGCTGGCCAAGGCAGTCTCTGCCTGGAGGGTCCCATCACCACCCCCCTGTCCAGGGCATTTACTCCATTCTGGTAGGTAGCCGAGCACCACCCCTTTGGCCCACAGCCTGTCCTCCTGCGGCAGCCGCAAGGGGTGCCTATGAGCATCTGAGTCAGGTCCTGACTCTCTACTCACAGCCCTCCAGGGCTCCCACCTGGGTGGGATAAGCATTCAAGTCCTCCCCACAGCCCACAATGCCTGGCACCACTTGCCTCTCCCCTCCCTGCCCCCACTGCCCCCCTCCTTGCTCACTCTGCTTCAGGCACACAGGCCTCCTCACTGTTCCTGTAATGACCCAGGTTTGGCCCTGCCCCAGGACCTTTGCATGAGCTGTTCCCTCAACCAGGACCTCTCTTCTCCCAGACATCTCATCTGTGAAGTCTCAGCTTAAATGTCACCTCCTTTCACAGCTGCTTCTTGACCCCCAGCTAAACATTTCCCTGCCCTTCTCCCTCCACTCATTATCGCATCCCTCCACTCTCTTATCGTCCCTGCGTAGCACTTCCTGGTGTTTCTTTAACTCACATGTTTCTTTGTGTCTGACCCTTCCCCATGGGTCTAGACAACCGAGGGAGTCAGAACAACACCAGGCGTGTGACAGGCGTCCAGTACATGGCCACTCCCCGAATACAAATGAGTGCCCCTTCTCAGCCCACTTTTTGGGTGAGGCAGCTGAGGAACAGGGGGGTGGGCTGCCTGGAGTGAGAGCAGGGCTCAAGACACTCTGTGACTAGCACTGTCAACTCTGTCACTGCAACCCTGGTTCCTCCAGGACCCTGAGGGTGAGCAGAGAGGAGGGCAGAGTGGCCGTGAAGGAGTTAACTCCCCACCACCGCCACCACTTGAGTCACCAGGCCTGGGTCACTTTGTGCCTCAGTTCACACATCCACAAGCAGTTTCTGGCTCCCTTGGCTCACGGCCCCCCAGGGGGAAGCATATTCATTTCCATGGCAACTGTGTTGTCTCCTGTCTGACTAGGGCTGAGTGACAGCCATTGGGGCCAGATGAAGTCACTTGCCACCCACGCTGGAGAGAAGGGAGGTGGCCCAGAAGTGCCAACCTCAGGGACAGACTCAGGGGTTTACTTTAACCCGCAGGCAGGAGCTGGAGGGGAAAAATCTGCCCACCGCCTGCCATCCCACCATTCACAGCTCCGCGCTTTGGTGTCAACGACTTTGCTGAGTCTGGGGCTTCCAAAGAGCTGAGACCTCAGATGTGCTGGACTGAGTGTCCCAAGGGAGAGGACCGTCTCTGATCTGTTTTATAACTCCCACTCCTGGCACTTGGCCTGACGTGCAGTAGGTACTCAATAAATGCTTGAGAAAGAAAGGAGGAAGGGAGGGTTGGGAAGGAGAGATTATTGGCTGAAGCACTTTAGTTCTCACCTAACACTGAGGCCATTATCTTCCAGCATTTCTCTTATCAGCCAGCACTTCCCTATTCAGTTAACCTTTTCCTTATCAGCTCACACATCAGTTATCTATCGGCTAACACGTCAGCTATCACCTTTGCCAGCAATGTCCAGCGAAGGCTGGGAATGGGAGAGAAAGCCTCAGAAAGCAGGATTCTTGCTCTCAAATCCCTTCCTCCCAACCAATGAGTCCCCGGAGACGGGGAGTGACCTGGTTGTGCAGGAAGTTCCGGAGGGCGGTTCTGAGAGCCACGGGAATGGCAAAGTGAAAAATATGGACTCGGTTCTTAGGAATGATTGTCATACCCGTGTAGACTACCCAAAACCCCAATGGCTGCCTGAGGGTGGTAAGAAGGTCCCCATCTCAGGAGGGAACCTAGGCAAGCTAGAGAACCGTTCCCCCGGAGTGCCACAGAGGGAATTGGAGTGGGAGGAGCCCAGGACCCCATTCTCTCTGACTGCAAGATTTAGTGTCGATCCTGATATTCTATTCCTGGGGTTCAGTGCAAACCCAAGCTTCCACAAAGCTGGAGGTCTGAGTAGTCAGTGCTAAGATCTTCTGATTAGTCGTGATTCATTAATTCCACAAACACTTATTGTCCATGTGCTTGTGAGCCAGGCCCTGGTCTAAGAGCTGGAGACGTAGCAGGAGCCAAAACAGACAACAATATCTGCTCCTGTGGGGCTGGCAGTCTGGGGTGGAGAGGACAAAAATCGGTTCAGGCAATTGGTTATCATCTATCTGGCGGCGGCGAGAGGCATGGGGAAAACCAAAGTCGGGGGGAGAGGCTCTGGGAGGACTGCAGGGGGAGACTCTTCAGCTAGCACGGAGGGCACTTGAGCTGAGACCTGAACAAAGTGAAGGAAGGAGCCGTGCGAGCCAAGGGTGCTCAGGCAGGGGAGACATCCAGGGCCAAGGCCTGGTGGGCAGGAACTTGCTTGGTACTTTTTGAAAAACAGCAAGGAGATGATAGAGAAGGGCTGTGAGTGAGGTGGATTGGAGAGCCCCGCACTGAGATGTCTTCTGAGCTGAGAAGCAGGCAGACCTGCAAGAGCCAGGGGCTTCCTAAGCAGAGGTCACAGTACATGCGAGGGTCCTGGGGTGGGAAGGAGCTTGGACAGAGAGGCAGCGAGAAAGATGTGCATGCAAACAAACACGCACACAGAATCAAAGACAGGGAAACTGTGGGACAGGGACAGACAGACACACGGAGATCCGTGTCTCTCACTGGTGGTGCTGTGGGTTGGATCATGTCCCCTCCAAATTCTGTGTTTGAAGTTCTAACCCCTGAGACCTCAGAATATGACCTTATTTGGAGACAGGGTCATTGCAAATGGAGTTAGTTCAGTGAAGTAAGGCCACACTGGAGCAGGGTGGATCCATCCCTAAGCCAAAATGACTGGCGTCCCTATAAAAGGGGGAACATTTGGACACGGACGTGCGTATAGGGACAATGCTGGGCCAACATGAGGGTCAACAGCCATCTGAAGCCAGAGAGAGGGTCCTGGAAGAGCTCCTTCCCTCACAGCGCTCGCAAGGGACCAACCCTGCTGACATCTTGAATTACAGATTACAGAACTGAGATGATAAGCTCCGGATGTTCGAGCCCCCTGGTTTGTCTATGTTGTTGCAACAGCCACAGGAAACCAGTGCTGTGCATCAAGGAGTGACTGCATCAGGACGTCAGGGTGACTTTTTGCAAAGTTCAGTGCCTGCCCAGGTCGACCTCCCCTCTGACTGAAGGAACGGAAGACAGAGAACCCTAGTGCAAGGGTCTGAACCCCACACTGTGTCTCCAGAAGGAGCTAGGGCTGAAGGGGACTCACTGTGCCCAGAACTGTCTATGTCCCACTACACAACACCCTCCCCACGACCCCTCAAAAGTAGAGACTCACTGTCCTTTTCACAGATGAGGACACTGAGGCTCAGGGAGGGCACTGAGGGAGGCAGGTTATAAAGGACCCTGACTTCCTAAGCCCCACCTGGCTCTGGCCTTGGTCCTATCTACCTCTCGAGAACCCAGGGGATCGTGAGTTGACAGTAGGAACATCTAACCTAGTCTCTCAGTCTCTCAGTCTCTCTGTCTCTGCACCTCTCTCTCTGTCTTTATCTCTGTCTCTTTCTGCATCTGTCTCTGCCTCTGTCTCTCTGTGTGTCTGTGTCCCCATGGATCCCTGCCTCCTGGTTGTCTGGCCCTCATGTAATCCCCTCCCCTGATTCTAATGAATAGAATACAGCACAGAGGAGGGACATCACTTGCACAACTGGGCACAAAAACACTTCGACCTCCGTCTTGATGGACTCTCTCTACTGACTCGCTTTGTTATCACAGCCTGAAGCACAGGGTTCTCCCTGTTCCGCCATGCCCAGATTCCTGATCCACAGAGACTGAAATTGTAGTGCTGTTTTAAGACACTCCGTTTTGGCGAAATTTATTACACAGCCATTGCTAACCAATACAGATGATCACTTATCTTGACAGAAAGTAGCAGTTGGAATTTGAACCCAAGACCCCATAGATACTTGTCTCACCCTTTGCTCTCAGTAATAGCCAACTGACCCCTTGCCCAGCCTTGTGTGAGGGGTGTTTGGTCCACCCTCCAAAAAATGATTATAGAATCCACGTGTTTGAAAATTAACTTGAATTCTGTTTCTTTTGATTCCTTGGATTCACCAAGCATTCTCTGACCTCAGGGCCTTTGCACTTGTTGTGCCCTCTGTTTGGGACAGCCTTCCCCATGGCTGGCTCCCCCTCCCCTTCAGGTCCCTGCTCAAATAATGTCACCTTCTCAGAAAGGCCCTCCCAGATCCCCCCCCCGCCCCAACTGAAGCCACCCCGCTGTCTCTCTCTCTAGCACATCATCCATTTTATTTTCTTTATCAGAAAAGATTCACTTCAGAAAAATATTTTTTCTTTTATATCAGTTATCTGCTTCACAAGGTGGGGACTTTTGTCTGTTTTAGTCACTGCTGTGTCCCCAATATCCAGCACAGGGTCACACACAGAGTGAATGCTCAAGTCAACCCACGTGGGCATGGCTTGGGACCTTGTGTATGCACCTTCGCAACTCTGAGACTCAGTTTACCCACTCATCAAGGGGGGCAACCGTCTTCCCTTGCAGGGACAACTACTGGCCCTGCAGCAGGCAGGTGGAAAGCCCACTGCTGGGGCTACCAACCCCCAGGGGTGTCCTGTTTTGGTCCCAGGAGTGTGTCGCTGTCCATAGTGCTGAATGGCACAGTGTGGGTGGTGTCTCGGTGACCCGCTTGCTGCAGCGTCTCGGGAGAGAGCTTACACTGTACACAGGATGGGCAATGGAATCCCAGGTTTCAGGAGCCCACGTGGTTCTTTAACAGAACTCACACCCAAGCTCCTATCTTGGTGGGATCTGCTAGGAGGAGCCTCCCCCTCTGGGGACCCTGACTTCCTAAGCCCCACCTGGCCCCAGCTTTGGTTTTATCTACCCAAGTGAGAATTCAGGGGCTTATAACTTGATAGCAGTGACATCTAATCTGGCCTCTCAGTCTGTCTCTATCGCTGTGTCTCTGTATCTACCTCTGTCTGTCTCTGTGCCTCTTTCTATGTCTCTCTATGCCTCTTTCTGATTACTTTTCTCCATCCTTTTCTCTCTGTCTCTGTCTGAGTGTCTTTGCCTGTGTCTCTCTATGTCTCTTTATGAACCTCTTCATGTGTCTCTGTCTCTAACTCTTGTCCTACGTGTCTCCTTCTGCCTCTGTCTCTCTGTTTCTCTCTGTCTCTTTCTGTATCTCTCTGTGCATTTCTGCCTGTCTCTGCAGCTCTCTCTCCTCACAGTTCTCAGTGTCTCTCTGTCTTTGCCTGTCTCTTCATGTCTCTATCTCCATCTCACCCCACCACCACTCTGACAGCTCCAAGCCCTACTTGCTCCTCGAATGGGCCCAACTTTTCCCAGCCACATGTGCAGGGAGAGAACCCCCTTGCCTCTCATCCTGCCGGCATGTCAGCTACTGTAGGTGACATTGCACTGCACATCAGCTACATTATAGGTGACAGAGGGGCATAAATGGTCATTGTGTCTTATCCCAGTTCTGCCTCTGTCTCCCACTACCGCTGTGCCTCAGTGTCCCCATCTATATGGCAGCATGATTGGTAGACAGTCTCTCAGTACCTCTCCTATCCCCAAGGGCCACTCCTTACTCCCTATCTAAAAGAGTCTCATTAGTCCCCAAACACCTGGAAGCAGAACATGAGGTGTGTGAATAATTTATTTTGTGAGTCGTTTTAATATTTTATAATAATTGTGATGAGCTATTTGGTTGTGTGGAGCTGTTTGCATGTTACTAAGATAGAGCCAGGATGGGCCTTGCAACTGCAGCTGAAGTGACCTGTCCCCAGGGGACACACAGGGAAGGAGGCAGCCTTGATGGATATCAAAGAGGACCAGGTGCCATTAGTGATTGTGTGCTCTGAGTGGACTCAGGCTGTAGCTATGGATCATTCTCATATGCTTTCATTCAGTCAGTCAGTCAGTCAGTTATCCATTTACTCATTCATTCAAACTCTGTTATAGTCTGAGTGCTTACGTCCTCCCCCACCAGATTCCTATGTTGAAGCCCAAACCCCCAGTGAGATGGTATTTGGAGGTCAGCCTTTGGGAGGCAATCAGGGTTAGACATGGCCCTGAAGATGGGGCCCTCCGGAACGATGGGATTCGTGTTCTTATGAGAAGAAGGACACAGTGAGCAGGCAGCCATCCCAAAGCCAGCAAGAGACTCTCACTAGGAACCGCATCTACCAGCACCTTGATCCTGGACTTCCCAATCTCCAGAAGTGTGAGAAATCAATGTCTGTGGTTTAAGTCACTCAATCCATGGTATTTTGTTACAGCATTCTGAGAAGATTATGACACTCTTCAAGAGTCCTTCATTATACTCAAGTCAAGCTCAAACAACCCACCATGGCCTAAAAGAACCCCTAGACTCCAGCCTCCCTGTGACCTTCCTGCCCTTACATCCTCCCTGCCCCCCACTCTTCTCCTGCCACACAGACCTCCCCGCTGTTCCTCTAACCCACAAGCACATTCCCACCTCAGCACCTCTGCACTTGCAATGACCTCCTCCCCTGACATGCTCTGCCCCGGGCTCTTCTCTGGATGAGCTCCTCCTTGTCTTTAAGCCTCAGCTCACATGTTGCCTCCCAGGCCTCACAGTGGTAGCATTTGGAGAGGAGGGTGTGCAGTGGGAGAGTGTGTTTGGCAGGGAGCTCTGTGTGGGCAAAGACTTGGTACCAAGAGTGTTGAGACTGAACCAGCTGAATGTAAGGATGTACAGGTGGAGAAGTGGGCAGGGCTGGAAGAACAAGTTTGAGGGAAGACAAAGCCTAGGAGCTGCCCTGGAGGTGGAGAGGGTCCTGAAGATCAGGATGGATAATTTAAGCTCCATCCTGGAAGAAAACATTTCAGCCCAATGCCAGCCAGAGTCACTTGGCCATTTCCTCCTAGCAGAGGACCCCTCTATCACCTGCACCAACCTGGCTCAGCCCACCTCTCAGCGTCCCACAGTGAGCCCAGCCCAGCTTGAAGCAAGACACACAGAAGCCCACACTTAACAGCAGCAGGGGGCAGGCCGGACTCTACAGGGAGCTCAGATGACAGGCCCCAGCAAGGCTGGAGGCCCAGGTGTGTGCTGGGAATTTTCCCTTTGCCCCTCCCCCTCCCCATATCCACTCTTAATCCTTTCCCATCTAGGTCCATGCCCTGGGAGAGGCTCATCAGCATAGACAAAATTCTCAGTCTCCCATTGACTAAATCCTGTTGTGTTCGTGTGTGTGTGTGTGTGTGTGTGTGTGTGAGAGAGAGAGAGAGAGAGAGAGAAAGAGAGAGAGAGAGAGAGAGAGAGAGAGAGAGAGAGAGAGAGAGAGAGAGAGAGAGAGAGAGAGCGCGAGCGCGCCAAGTGCGAGAACGAGGAGCTCGGGGTGTCTGTCTTCCCAGCTCCTGTTCTGCTGCACTGCTCCTGAGCTGCTGAGCCCCCTCCAAGTCTCAGTTTCCACTAGGTTTCTGCAACCACGTTCTCCCTTTGCCCACTCAGACTGACACATGGTAACGGCTCCCCCAAGCACTGCACTGGGCCCCGAGGGTTTGCCATTGCCCGCACTGTGCCTCGACTGCGCCTCTGTAAACAACGCCACTGCAGCCCCGAATGGGGGCTGCTGAGAGACGCTCTGACGTTATCTGATTCTTGCAAAGTTAGGCCAAAGTGACTTCTTTTTCACTCGCTATTTTTGTGTTGGTCAATATAAAGAAAAATAGAATATTATAAATATGTATTTGTACAAATTTTTAAAAAACCCTCCAAAGAGTCACAAATGTCCAGAAGTATGAGGATTTTAGTAATACTAAATAAAGGGGGAAAGCCAGTGGTTCCACTTACCATATTTTACCCTGTATAATGCATACCCATGTTTTGGCTGAAACTTTCCAAAAAAAAATCTTTCACTTTAATTTTTAAACTCAATTATTTATTTATTTATGCATTCATTCATATTTAGATACCTTTTATTATAAAGCACTTTCAGCATTTATTTTTGTACAAACTACGGTACAAGAAATTTCATGTAACAAATAATTACAAAACTCAAGAACAGATACAAGGAATAATGTACTCCCCATGTATAATGCGCATCCTTATTTTTCCCTCAAAAACTTGGGTAAAAAGGGTGCATTATGCATGGCAAAATAGGGTAAGTTTTAAAACAGAGAAAACACGGAATGGTATGCCATAAAACTATTACATAAAATTCATATAATTATAGTTTACATATATCTATTATTCTCAAGCATCTACCTAGTACTTGGTTGCTATATCTAGGTTGAAAAATAATTGTGCAGAAACCTAACAAACATGAAGGAATATAAAATTGCTAATCTTCAACTCTATAATGTAGAGAATAATTTTAGGTATAAAATTTAACGTGCATCACTGCCCGAGACAGGCTGGGAATATCCATCCCCTTCGGCCTACTCGGGGATTCTGACAAACCCTCAGCCAGACGCCCCCACCGCTCCAGCCTGCTTAGGGAATTACACATGTACCCAGAACTAAACAGACAAGAAATATTTCAGCTGAATACAAGAATCTGTACCTAGCCCTGGTTATTAAACCATAAATGCACCTAGAAAGACAGACAAATATCTAGTTACATGATACTGAAGGTGTTGAGTGAAAATTCAAGAAATTGGAGTCAACCACCTTTTTCAAAGTTTATGAATTTAAATAGACACACACTTCAGAGGCACAAGTGAAGTTATTTTTGTTAATAAACAATATATCACGTGAGTGGTCTGTGAAGGCATTTGGAGTCGGTCTTTATAATTTAAGTTTAGATTTATGTGCACCCTTAAGCCATTCCTCCCAATGTTGTCGGCTTGTGAGGTTACTGTGCGCCCCGGGACTCACGCGCACAGAGTGGGGTGCATGCAGCCCTGCACGATGGTAAATTATGAAATGTTCCTCGCCAGCCCTGGCTGGTGTGGCCCAGGTGGCTGGAGCGGTGTTCGCGACACCAGAAAGCGTTCGGCTTTGATTCCTAGTCAGGGCTCAGACCCAGGTTGTGATTTCGATCCCCAGCCGGGGTGCATAGAGGGGCAACCTAATTGGTATCTCTCTTTCACACGGGTGTTTCTCTCTCTCTCTTCCTCCCTCTCTCTCAAAAATCAATGCACATAATTTTTAATTAAAAAAGTAGGAAAAGGAAAACTGGGCCCTGGCTGGGGAGTTCAGTGGATAAGAGCGTCATCCCCACACGACAAGTTTTCGAGTTCGATCTCTAGACAGGACACATGCCAGAATCGGCCAATGAACGCATAAATAAGTGGGACAACATGTTGATGTTTCTCTCTCTCTCTCTCTCTCTCTCTCCCCTCTCCCTCTCCCCCTCTCTCTAAAAGCAATAAATAAAAAAATTTGAAAAGAAACTGCTAACAAAAAGAAAGAAAACTGATTACAGAAAGATCTCATATACCTTTCACTTAGTTTCCACCATGGCAACATCTTACAATATCATAACCGGGAAACTAACATTAACAAAATCCACCAACCTGCTTCAGTTTCACGTGTACTTGATGCACACGTGTGTGTGAGAATTCCATGTGGCCGCCACCACGGAAGGGTCCGTCACCAGGGTCCCCCAGGCTTTTCTTCCACAGCCACAGCCGCCTCCCACCCACCTCCCAGAAAACCACTGGCCTGTCTCTGTCTTACAATTTTGCCATTTCAAGAACCTTTTGACACCGGCTTTTTTCATTCCGCACGGTTCCCTTGACAGCCTTCTAAGGTGTTGCCTTTATCTCTAGTTCATTCCTGTTTATTACTGGGTAGTAAGTATTCCATGGTATGATGGCCCATAGTCGGTTTAACCATTCACCTATTGAAGGCCATCTGAGTTTTTTTTTCCAAGTTTTGGCTATTTCAAATGAGGGTACTCTGAACATTCACGTACAGATTTTTACATGAACATACATTTTTCACTACTCTGAGGTACACACCCAAGGGTGCAATTGTTGGGTCATATGGCAAGTACAGGTTTAGGGTTTTCTTTCACATGTTTAACTTTGTAAAACAAAACAAAACAAAACTCTGCCACACTCCTCCAGAGGAGCTGTACTATTTTACGTTGCTGCCAGCAATGTACAGGTGATTCAGCTTCTCAGCATCTTCACCAGCATTTGGCATTATGACTGCTCTCGATTTTACCTGTTTTGACAGGTGTGCAGTGATGTGCCGGCTGTGGTTTTGATGTGCGTCTCCCTAATGGCTGACAATGTTGAACAACTTTCCACGTGCTTGGGTGCCATCGGTGTATCTCCTTCAGCGAAGTGTCTGTTTCTGTCTCTGTCTGTTTTTGAACCGGGTTGTTTGTTTTGTTACTGTTGAGTTTTGAGAGTCCTTAATATATTTTAGATACACACCCTTGGTTGGATATTTGCAAGTATTTTTCTCCCAGTCTGTGGCTTGTCTTTTCTGCCTTTTAAAAGTATCTTCCACAGAGCAAAAGCTTGAATTTTGATGAAGTTCAATTTATCTATTTTTGTCACGGTTCATCCTCTGGCGTCATGCTTACAAACTCCCTAACTCCAGGGCTCGAAGACTTGCTCCTATGTTTTCACCTCAATATTTTATGATTTTATATTTTACATGTAGATCCACAATCAATTTTTAATTCTATTCTGAGTGCAGCCTATAACCTGAGAGGGTTTTATCCCAGGGACCATAGGGAGCCAATGAGGGTTCCTGAGTGAGAGGAGGTGTAGCGGGGTGGCGGTTGCAGGCGGGGGGAGGCAAGCAGCTCATGCCACCCTCACTCTGGGCCCAGCTTCCCCCACCAGTCAACAAACAAGCAGACCAGAGGATCTGGAGGGTCAGCTGTAATTAAATGATGCCCTGTTCCCAGCTAGTTGACACCACGGTCCCTGGGCCTCTGGAACTGACGCAAGTCAAACCCCGGCTCCTCCAGAAAGCGCCTGAGCCTGGGTCCTGGCGCGCGGATGTGAAGGGTGACCTGGAGAGAGCGATTCAGTGGGACAAAGCAGGACTCCAAATGCCATGGCTCTTTTCCTCCTGGATGGCAAAATCAGGTCATTTTTCAATTCCAGTCATTCTTCATACATAAAATGTGCCAAGAGCCACTTTCCCGAAAATTTAAATTGAAAGTAAATAGCACGGGGACAATTCTCAGTGATAAAACCACCGATTCTGGAGCTTCTTGGGATAATATTTATTCTTCCTTCTTGCTAATGGCTCCAGCCACCTCCCAAGTTATTACAGTAATGCATTTGCTTAACCTGACTGGGGCCACATCCCTGGTGCCCCCCCCCCACTAAGCCCCTGCTAACCCCCTCCGCTGGACAATTATATTAACTGCTGCTGGTCTGCGATTACTATAAATCAGAGGGCATGTCGGCAGATTTGTTTTCCTTTATTGAAAATGTTTAAACTTCATGCATTGCAAATGTCACCGCCCGGGATTGGATTTAACTCTTTCTTGCAGACAGGAAAGCTGACTCTCAAAGGGATTTTTCTGGGGGTGGGGCTAGGACCATTCTCATTCTCTGGGTGAGAAAAGGGAGGTTCAGAGAAAAATGCCACTTGCTCAGGGTCACACGGCTGGTGGGGCACTGCACCCAAGCAACACTGAGAGTGCAGGTTTTCTTGTTCATTTTAAGCCCCAATGGAGTTACATTCTCTGTGGTGAAAATTAGAAAACAAGTAAGTGTATAAAAATGTTGAAATTGCTTGTCTTCTCAGCCATAACAACAAGTGGTGTGTGTATGGGGGGTGGGGTGTGGTTGTTCCAGAGGTTTTTTCCCATGCATGTATACATTCACTCATGTGCTGAGTGTTGTTTTCAGTGCTGGGGACCTTGTGGGTATGACAAGAAACAGAGCCAACTATACAAAGATCAGTCCAGGCAGAGCCAGCTGGTGCCCAGCCCCGAGGCTGGACCCTGCCCGGTGTGCTGGAGGAGCAGGGAGGTTGGAGCAGAGTGCGAGCAGGGGTGGGGGGGCGAGAAAGGAGGAGCTCGGCAGGGAGCCTGCAGGGTGGAATCAGGGGAAAGGAGAGAACTTAACGTGCAATGATTCAGGTGGAAGGTGGAAGGCCGAGGTCTACTGAGAATGAGGAGTAAGAAGGTGCCTCCCAGATCCTGGCTGAGCAGCTACGAGGACAGGGCTGCCCTAAGCCAGGATGGGGGACACAGAGAAGCAAGTTTGGGGGGAAGGTCTGGCATAAGGAGGCTGTGTTCAGTGTGAGGTCTCCATGAGCCGCCCTGTGGAGATGTTGAGGGGTAGGCTGGACCCTGAACCTGGCAGTTAGGGGAGCATCAGGCTGAAGACCAATCTGTGGGTGTCCTGGGGAATAGAGGTGTTAGAGACCCAGCAAGCCTCTGGAGGGGAGGGGTGGGTGAGGGAGGACGTGGGGTGGAGGGGAAGGGGGAGGAGGGGCCAGGAGAGGCCGAGGGGAAGCCGAGTGAGTGGGCGGAGTGGGCAGGGTGGGGGGGTTGTCCCTGAGGAGTTCTCAGGAGAAGGGGCTCCAGCAGGGTCAGACTCGGGTGAGGAGGATGGAAGAGGCCGTCTGGGAACTGGGAGAGAGCGATTTCAGTGGTGGGAACCGGGAAGGTGTGAGAAGCTGGTTAGAGAAGGAGAGGGGGGCAGCGAGTGTAGACGACCCTCTCAAGGGGCTTTGCCCCGAGGGAAGCAAAGCCATGGGGGAGGCGTGGGGTTCGGTTTTTCTCTGTGAGATGAGAATGGCCCTGGGGCCAGGTGTTGGGGGAGCAGCCCTGTCCTTGGGTGGGGTCTGGGGCTCGCCCGCACTCCGCTCACCCTGCCTCTGCGTCTCATCTGCACAACGGGCACAGGGGAAATATCTCCCTCTGGGCTGCTGGTCCAGCTCAGTCCAGGCACCCCGAAAAGGCCCAGGCTAGTGACATGAGGTGGTGGCCCCCCTGCCCTGGGGGTTGTGGCAGAATGTGACACCCCACCCCTGCAGGGAAGTAGACAGTCTCGAGGAAAAACTTGTTGTGAGATCCCGAGTGAGACAGGGCCCCGCGAGTCAAAGTGCTCTTTCAAAAATAAATAGCGCTATTAACATAAGGCATGCAAATGTATGCTAATGTGACAACTATTAAAAGATTCCAAATGTCATCTAGGGAAAACACACCAGTCTGGGCTGGGAGGGTGGGGGATGGGAGGAGAGGACCCAGCCCAGACTCTTGAGAAAGGTCGGGTGTTCATCCCCAGTGTCACCAGGCTTCGTGAAGCACACGAGTTATTCCAGGGTGGCCCCAAGTCATGTCATGGGCAGAACCCCACAGAGATCTCTGTAAACCCTCTGAAAAGTCTCTGACCAATACACTCTGCCAAGGGCATGAAAACTCTGTCCCGGGGGCGGTGCCCCTCAGACCAGCATCCGGGCAGTCCTTGTTCCACAGGAGGAGAAAAGCAGCACAGGTGAAAGATTCCAGTGTCTCTCCTGGAAACAGGTTAAAAACGGAGCCTCCCCCTAACAAAAATCACGCCCCCAAACCTCCCGAGGACCTGGACAGGTGAGAAGTGGCTGCCACCCACAGTACATCCATACGCAGCCTGCCTCACTGGGGGAGAAAACTTCTGTCCTGATCCTGCATACCCCCCCACCCTGGCCCCACTTGTTTTCTGAGGCAGGGAGGCAAAACAAGACCCAGAGATGCTCCAAGGGACCTGGCCTCAGGGTCACATGGCTGAGCTAACTCATCTATTCGCCCAACTGGTCCACGACAAGAGAATCATTGGAAGCATCTTCAGATGGGGAAACTGAGCATCAGAGAGGTGAGGCAACTAGCTCCAGGTCACACAGCAGCGACTGTGAGGCAGCCCGAGCCTCGGGTTCCCAAACTGTAGTCAGTCTTACACCACCTTCCAATCATCCCTGCTATCACCTCCTGAATATGCTCTTTCAAACTGATCCCTCCTTAAAAATGTATACCTATTTAAGAGGAAATTGTTTATTATGACTGTAAATGAAAAGCCAGCTTCACTGACCATAAGTAGAAACTAACTCGATATAAGCAAAATCGTATTATTAATTTCTGACAAGAGACAGTTGCCTCCACGGCCCTGAGCTGGGGCCTGCCCTCTTTCCTTGTCCGAAAGGGAGAGCCTGCGTCAGGGAGGGTGTTACAGACTGCTTGCCACCCGGCCGAGACTTTCTTCTTCAAGAAGAAGTGAAAGGGAGAGCCCTCTCACTAGGAGATCCAGTGGGTAGGTATTTATGTATTTATTTATAACCCTCTCCCAGGGTTATGTCCACTGATTTGAGAGAGAGAGAGAGAAGCATCAATTGGTTGCCTCTCATATACATCCAGACCGGGGATTGAACCAGCAACCTGGGTACATGTGCCCTGGTGGGGAATCAAACCTACAACCCTTTGGTGTATGGGATGACATTCCAACCAACCAAACCATCCAGCCAGGGTGATTCTGTGGGTATTTAAAGCAGTTTTATGTATCACCTAAAACCACCTCATGGCCATCAGGTTGGTGTCCATCTACCTGAAAGGCAGAAGTCTGTCCCAATACCCTAGAATTCCAGAATTATGGCCAGGGGTCTCTGTGGAGATTCACACTCTCAGCGTCCATAGCCATATCAATGCAGCTCAAAGATGGAGAAGGGGTGGTTTCACTCATACGTGGATCCACCCATCCGTTCATCCATCCAACCAACCATCCATCAATCCATCCATCCATCCATTCATGTATCCAACTAACCAACCATCCACCTACCCATTCATTCACCCATCCATCATCTATTTGTCCATCAGCCTTCCATTTACTATCCACTCACCCATTCAGCCGGACCTCCATCCTCCAACCTAGCCATCCCTCCACCCATTCAGTAAACATATACCCAGCACCTGCTGTGTGCCTGGCACTGTTCTGGAATATGGTGACAAAGTTGTGACCAAGACATGTCAGGTTCCTACTCAGTCCGAGCTTCTAAACTGAAGAGGACATTTTCCATCCCTTTGAGCAATATCATGAGGTGAGTTAGAGACGTTCTCTCCATTTTTCAGTGGTTAGGGTCATCCTATTGTAAATTCCTGCCCTTTCCCGACTTGTGTTCTCCTCCTCGCCCTCAGGAGGCAGCATTACCCCCGTTTTGCTGCTGCCTTGGGGCTCTACCTCACGTTAGAGACTGTTAGAGCCCTTGCCAAACCCAAGAGGTGAAGACAGCACTCCCAAGCACTTCCTGGATTTGGGGTAGACGTGTGACTGAATTTAGCCAGTGGAATTCAGGTGGAAATGATGTGCCCATCACTTCCAGTCCTGGTTCTGTTCTCTGCATCGATGATGGAGGAGCCACAAGGAAAAAGAGGCTGGTCTCTGAGTCACCGGCTGTTGAAAAGCTGCCTGCTAATTAGAAACACCTGTTTGCCCTTTGTATGTGCAACGAGTAAACTTCTGTTGTGTCAAGTCACTGAGTTTTGCTGGTTTATTTCAGCAAGAAGTGTTCCCTTGACCAGTCCACACTTTTCCCCTCTTCCAATCCTGTGGTTTAATTGCTGCCCTCCAGCTCTGGATGGGGCTTAGGTGAATTCAGCCAATCACTGACTCACATTCCTACTGGTCTCTGATTGGGTCAGCCAAGAGCACGTGGCCAGAGAATGCAGATTGAGAAACAAGATGGGTTTCCGGGGACCATCACACTGGGGAGCACTGAAGCCAGTGCACTAAGCCCGAGAACTGGGTTTCTAACATTTGCTATGGGAAGAGAAAAATGAACTTCATTTATTACCATTTTTAATGCTCTGGCCTTTTCCCCGGATGCTCCAAATTCAGACACTTGTTTCCACAGCTTTAACCAACCTGGTGCCCTGGACTCCCGCTCCCGCCAGACGTGGCCCCAGCGCTCTGGCCAGCTCCTTCCAGACACCCCCTCTTGGGTGTCCAGGTACAACCTACCCAACCAACCCCTAGTGCATCACTTCACACCACACCAGCTCCTCCTCCTGCGTCCCATCTCAGTGGAGCTTCCAGTATTCTTCTGGAAATAAAACTCAGCACCTCCCTTTCCTACCCACACCCTGATCCACACTCACCAAGTTGTGCTGGTTTCATTATCATTGTCTCCAGATGACCCCCTGCCTCTACCCCCTCCTACCTCGTTAAGACAAACACTAGTTCCTGCAACAGCCTCCTTGACGGCCTCTCAGCATCCACACTGCAGAGAGATCAATCGTAGGTGCAACTCTGACCCTTCCTCTCTCCTCCTTCATAGCTCTCCATGGCTCCCCAGTGCCCTCAAGAAAACCTCTAAAACTAGTCTCCTGCTAGTCTAACTATTCCATTCTTCCATGCCCCACCCCTACTCCTCCTTATCTAATGCCTATCTGTCTTTTTGTGTCCCCCCTCCCAAGAAGCTTCCCCTGAAGCTGCCCAGGGCGGAGGGAGGAGTTCCCTCTGAGCTGCTGCAGACGCCTGAGCTTTCTTCATCTCAGTTCTAGCCACCCAATGCTGTGACGGCCTGGTCCTGTGTCCCTGAGCTCCAGAAGCAAGGGGGCTGAGACTGTCTTGACCAGCTTGTCCCTAGACCCAACACAGCACCTAGCACCCAGTAGGGACTTAATAAACCTCTTTAAATGAATGATGATTTGCTGCGAACACCACTGTGTGTAGCAGATGCTGTGGGTGCCCCACCCGCAAGCCCTCAGCACCCACGTTTCCATACCAGCCGACAGCATCCTTCTGCAGTCACCTGCCTCTCTGTAGCTGAGGCTTTCTCAGCCAGGGGGAGGGTCGGACGGGAAATGCCGGGAGCTGACACTTCAGGAAGTAGCGCTCGGCCTGTGGCAGGCAGCACCAGCAGCCCAGTGTCTGCACCTCGGGAGGGACAGCTCAAGTGCATGTTCTATGCCGTCCCCCAGGGTCCCCAGGGACACTGAGCCCCTGTTGCCCTTGGCAGTCACCTGCTCATGAGCATTGGCTTCTTCCCCTCCCCCCGGGACTGCTTCCCGGCCTAGGGCGCTGCACAGTGGAAACCTCTCCACTCTCCACGCAGCTGCCAGCTCTTCCAGGGAGAACTCCGAAGTGCTGTGGGGAAGACAAAAACAAACAGCAAATCCGTCGCCTCTCGCTCCCTGTCAGCTGGGGACCTCACTGTCTCCACGCACAGACTGTGACATTTGCAGTTATGTATTAATTGCTTTTTCCTCCTTTTTTTTTTTCAGGAATGAAATGGTCTCCTGCAATATGTGTGTGTGAGAGAGAGTGAGTGTGTATGCCTAATGACTTTCTCATTTTGTGATCGGGCCAGAGAGCTTTTTGAAGAAAATCTGCCCAGAACCTGAAACGTATAGAAAACTCTCCTGGCTTAATAGCACTCCCGCCCACCTGCCCATCCATCACAGACGTACCGCAGAATGAAACACAAGCACATTGACTGGATCTATTTCTAATCGACAGCCTAAGACACCGTTTGAAATCTGCCATTAGATGGAGGAAGTTGAAAGTAGCTGTGTCTCGTTTCTCAAGGGCATGAGGTCTGCGGGAGAAGGGGAAGACTCACGTTGGCATTCAGCAAGCGTTCATCGAGCACCTACTGTATGCTGCATCCTTGTCTGGGTTCTGGGACACAGCAGTGACCAAGACAGACCCAGCTCCAACTAACCAGGGTCAAAGACAAACAGGTCACCCATGGCCCATGACCAGGGCCATGACAGGGGATGATCAGGCTGCTGCGGGGCACAGAGGGCTGCCTGATCCAGCCTGGGAGGCCAGGGAAGGCTCCCAGGCTCAGAAAAGCTGAGAGGTGAAGGCTAAGGAGGAATTAGACATCCAACTGAAATCCGAAACGGGGAAGAGCACTCCCGGGAGGGGAAAGAGCGTGTGCGGTGCGAAGGCCCTCGGGTAAGTGAGGGTGATTTGGTGTGGCTGGAGGATGGAGAAGTGGTGGGAAAGGTGGGGAATGGGATGTTGGCAGTGCCTTGCAGGCCAGGGGACGGTGTTTCAACTTTCTTGTGGACAATAGGGAGCCATAGAAGAATTTAGAACAGAAGAGTGAGTGATGCTTGTTAAACATCATTTTGGCATAGAATTATACAACCCAGCAATTCCGTTGTCAGGTATGTCCCCCAAAGAATCGAAAGCAGAGACTCCAATAAGGGGTTGTACACGCATGTTCATAACAGCATGAATCACAACAGCCAAAAGGTAGAAACCGCCCGCGTGCCCGCTGACAGATGACGGATGAGCACAGTGTGGCCCGTCGGTACCATGGGGCATTATTCAGCCCTAAAAAGAAGTAAGTTCTGATACGTGGTACAACATGGATGAACCTTGAAAACATTATGCTCAGTGAAATAAGCCTTTTTTCCACAAAAGGACAAATACGGTATGATTCCACTTACGTGAGTTATCTAGAATAAGCAAAGTCATAGAGACAGAAAGTGGGTGAGAGGTTACCGGCAGCTGAGAAAGGAAGAACGAAGAATTATCACTTAATGCGTACAAAGTTCTGCTCGGGGAGATGGAAAATTCTTGGAAATAGATAGTGATGACGGTTACACAACACTGTGAATCTACTTAATGCTACCGAAGTGTACACTTAAAATGGTGAAAATGGTCAACCTTATGTATGCTTTACCACAGTTTTTAAAAAAAGAGTTACACTTTAAAAAGCAAAAAGTCGGTTGGGCTGCTGTGGGTGACTCAGGATGGAACAGGGCGTTCCATCAGTCAGGGTGAAGGCACAGGAGATGGCGAGAAGGGGACAGCTGGGGACATGGTGTGGGGGAGGGACTAACAGGAAGCTGGGAGGAAGTGAGACATCAGCTTTTGTTGGCCCCACCTCCAAAGGTGGCCTTTGCCGGCAACAGGGCTCACTGCACCCATTCTCCAGGGGTCCCCGACCCCATTCACCTGCAAGCCCTCATGGCCTCTCCCCCTCCAAACCCCCACCCTTTACAGCTCATCCCAGGGAGACCCCCAACAGGAAGCCCTGAGTGATTAACGCCACACCACTTCCTTGGTGCAAAGATCTAGACGACACTGGATAAAAAACGCTCCATCTCCCAGCAATTCCTCCACCCGCCTTTGCTTACAAGGTGCAGATGTAATACCTGCTTTTAAATTCAATTAAGTCAGATTCAGTTCTGCTCCTGGAATACATTACCCAGCCGGAGACAGCAGGGGGGGAAAAGACAGGAAAAAAACACACGCAAAACATAACACAGACCTATTTAGAGATTTCCCTCTAAATGGATTTTAATTCTCTCGATTTATCAGAGGCCAGAGGAGCTGCTGACAACAGGCGTTCTGCTGTCTGCAAATCCAGTTTCAGCCACAAGGAGGGAAGAGGAGAGGCTGAGCTTCTGTTCTGACATTCGCTTCCAATGGGAATGGCTCTGGGGTCGCCCAGGCCTGGCTTCGAATCCCAGCTCTGCCCCTCACTGGCTGCGTGCCCTTAGCCAAGTGTAGCACTCTCTCTGTGCCTCAGTGTGCTTGCCTGTCAAATGAGGACAATGGTTGTGCTTGCCTTCAAAGACTGGTGAACAATGGGTTATCCAAGAAGATTCAGGTCAAGCACAAGGTCTGGCACAGTGACTGCTTAGTGAATGCAAGGAGGAGGAAGAGGAGGGTCATTATAATGGCTATGGCTTTGAAACTAGAAGCACAACCCTGCGCTAGGTCACTGCTGGGGGGAGAAAAGATGTGTCAGACTGGAAAAGCCCTGTTTTCAAAGGCTGCGAAGCTCTGGGTAGGGAGGGAGGCAGGGAAAGGACGGCCTGGAGAGCGGACTGGCCTCAGCCAAGGACGGAAGGGTACCAGTGATGGGCTGCCAAATCGGTACAAAGGCCGGTCAGGTCAGGGAGAACCTGGGGTTCAGACAGGATGGGGCAGGATTAAATTTGTTTTCAAAAGCCCAGCCTTTCCTCTATCCAAGCCTACCCACCCTGTGTCCCATTTCACCCGAGGAAGTGCTGATGCATCGCAACACCAGGGAACCAATATGAGACCGTGTGTATACAACCTTCTTTCTCTTCTGGGAAGCCCAGTTTGACCATGAACTTTACAGGCGGGAAGAAAGTGTCAAGCCCTGCCCCTCTCCATGGTACCACTCACCTGAGCTGGGCAGGTGCCAGGGCCTCAGGATTCACAGCCCAGTGACTAGCACCCCTAACACAACTCTCAACCTCCCATTTCACATGTGGGGAAAACTAAGGCTCAGGAAAGACAAGAGACCAACCTGAGGGAGTCCCCAGGAGGCCTGGGTCCTGACTCTATTGGGGCCAGATGCACTCTGTGACCTTAGGTAGGGATCCATGCCGGGCCTCAGTTTTGCTGTCTGCACAGGGAGAAGAAGTGAAGGGCCCCTTAGGTCCTCCAAGGTCCCTCATGCTAAAGGCTCGTCTGTAGGTCTGTCTGGTCAAGGACACTGGGAACTCTGGGAGGGCCTCTGTCTTCATAAGAACTTAGTAAGCGATGATGTGAGATTTTGGGGGCCAGGATCTGAAAGAGTTTTAGCACAAAAGATGTCCTGGCTACATAGGGACTTGCCTCTCTTGGACCCTGGCCTGTATGTCCCTTGGGGTCTCAGTGGACCATGCTTGGCCTCTCAGAAGGATCACTTCATGCCCAGGAGGCTTCTCTGGATCCCAGGCACACAGCCCCTCCCCTGGTCCTACGCCCAAAGGGCAACTGGGGAGGGCAGGAGATGTACAGGGTGCTGGGTCCCAGGATCAGGGTAGGAAAGGCGAAAGAAAAACAAAATACAGTTACTGTTGAGGGGGCTGGACTGGGAGGGGACACAAAGGGAACTCTGAGGACTAGAATGTTCCATCTTGATCTAGTGGTGGCTACAAGGGTCTACAGTACACCCATGTGATGATTCTTAGGCCACACACTCAAGACTTGTGCCCTTAAGACTGCATGCTGGACGTAGACAAGGGGCAGGCAGGGAGGGACTCTGAAGACCGGCAAAGACAGAAAGAGATGAAGACAGCAAAGGGGGGACACAGACAGGTGAAGACAGAAGGAGATGCACACAGAAATGGAGAAACACAGAGAAGGGTTAAGGAAATTGAGGGGGGGGAAGAGGAGAAAGGCAGACATGAAGGGAGAGACCAGAAGAAAAAGAGAAGGAAAATCCCCCCAGTTTCTGGTCAGAAAGGTGGGGAGAAGGAGGAAGCTGGGAAGAAAACCAAGGAAGAGAAGGTGGACACAGAGGGAACCAGAAGGAGCCAGGCACATGGCCCGAAGAGGGGGAAGGAGGCCCGAAAGCCAGGCGCAGTCACACACGAATATGTCCTTAATTGTAATTACACGGGAACATTTAGTCTGTAGACGCAGCAGAAATGAAAACACTGCGCCTTTCCCATTAATCTAATGGCTGTTAGTCACTCTTCAAAAGGGGCCGCCGGCTTCTTGGGGGGTGGCCTGTGGAAGAGCAGATCAGAGGAGATGGTGTTGAACTAATGATGCCCTCAGGGAGAGCCTGAGGGGCAGGTCTGGGGAGAATCTGACTTCCACAAAGGCCTGGACTGGTGAGTTTCAGAGCCCTGCAGGCAGCCACCAATTCAGAGGCTGGCAGCAGGCGAGGAGTAATTCTCATTTGCAAGGCCTGTTAGGGGACAGACAAAGTATCCAAGAGGGATGGAGCAGCTCCTTACCTTTCCCTTGGGGGTGGGAGTAGCCTCCTGGAAGGGCTGACATCTAAACGGTGCTTAAATGTATCAAATGAGGCAGGCGAGAGGAAAAAAAAAAAAAAAAAAAAGGAAGGGAGAAGGGCCTTGCAAGTGGAGAGAACAGCTTGTGCAAAGGTTGGGAAGGAAGCAGGCAGACGCCGCTGAGTGCGACTGGGAGGGCTGAGCTGGAGAAGCCGGCAGAGACCAGACAGACTTCATGGGGCCTTTCCAGGCACACTGAGGTTGTTCCGGGGGTGATGTGGAACAAGCTCAGATTTATATTTTAAAAGATATCTCTGCCAATGGAGGCAGATTTGGGGGTCAATCATAAGACGTTTTATACACTCAAAAAGAGTGAGTTTCCCAGTCCTGGAGGCATGCAAGATAATGCCACACTAATGGGGGATGGGAGATTTTGGCATTAGGCAGGCTGGAATTGTGGGGTTGGGGTTCTCAGCTAAGAGGGTGGGAGGATCCTGTAGAGAGGTGTGTGGTATTACTAATCCCACTGGGGGTGCACACTTGGACCCCCAGTGAGGAATGGGGGTGAGTGGATGAGTCAAAGATGCCTGCACCGAAGCCTGAGTCAGGGCCCAGTGCATAACATTTCCTGCCCCTTTCAGCCAAAAGTGACTCACTCATTCACGTGGTCTGGAGTACCGAGGCTGGTGGAAGTAGGGGGAGAGGGAGGAAAAGACCACCCCATTAATTCTGTTACCACTTACCCTCCTGCTCACTGAGCACCTACTGTGTGCCAAGTCACGTATGGGAACCAAACTCCCCTCTCTGATCCTTTGGAATGAAATCTGTTGGCTCCAAATACACCTTCATCTTACTTACTTCCAACTCCCTCCATGGCTCCTACCCTGGTCTGGCTCTCTCATCGCCCACCTGGCCCAGTGCTGTCCCCTCCACCCTGGGCCCCCTGCTTTCACCCTAGTGCCCCCACAGTCCATCCTCTCTGAAGTAGCCATTAGGGGGTGCCTGTTGTCACCCAAGTCAGGTCTTATCTCTCTACTGTTTGCAGCCCTCCAAGGCTCCCACCTCCCATGGGGTAAAAGCTCAAGTCCTCCCAGTGGCCCACAAGGCCCTGCATGACCTGTCCCTGTCCCTTCCCTGTTCTCACTTCTCCCTTTCTACCCCTCACTCACTTTGCTGCTCCAGTCAATGGGCCTCCTCACTGTTCCTCCAACACACCAGGTATATATAGCCCTGCCTCAGGACTTTTACACTGCTGGTTCCCTCTGCTTCTTTGGTTCCATGTAAATGTCACATCCTCAGGTGAGCCTTCCTTGATTGTTGAGCTAAAGCAGCCTCCAACTCACTCTCCTTCCATCTTCTCCCCTTGCTTTTATTTTCTTCATAAGACTAACACTAGGGTCCTCTGAAATGACTGTTCATCTGTTTATGTTTGTTTTCCTCACCAGACCTAAGGTCCAGGGAGCTGGGCCAAGGCCTGCCTTGGTCACCGCTGTATCCCTGTACCCAACACAGGGCCTGGTATACAGTAGGTGCTCAGTGTGTGCTTGTTAGCTGACTCAATGTTTCTTCACAGCAGCAACCCCTCAGACCTGGGGACTTGTATCAACCCGTTTCACACAAAGGAAGACTGAGGGGAAACCGAGGCCCAGAGAGGCGCAGCCTGACACGTGCAGATGCTCCGAGGCTGTCTACGGCCTCTGCGGGATGAATGGCGGCATGTCAGGCAGACTGGCAGACTGAGGCTCTGCGTGATTGGGTCCATGCTGCCCTGCAGACACTGTGTGTTGGGGGGAGGGGGCTCCTACCTAGGGAGGGGGCCCAATTTAACGAGGGGGTGAGGGAACCACTCATTCCCCTCCTGCTTTCCCCCTAAAATCAGCCTCAGTATGATCAGGCGAGGGAACCTGAATGGGGGGGGGGGCAACAAGAAGGGCGACACACATTATAAAGACCCACTTACAGCCATGAAGATACTGCAGATTCCTCATCCAGGATCTCCCGCCCCTCCCAGACTCTCCCCTCTGGTTTTCTTCCTCCTCTGCCAAGACCCTCCCTCCAGACCCTCCCTGCTGGCACCAGCAACCCTGTTGTTCCCAGCTCCCGCCCACTGGGAGCCGGCAGCCAATAGTAGCGCTGCCTGATGAGGTAATGCTCCCACTCCGCGTTCCCATTGGCCAATTTGGAGGCCGTTCTCCCATAGCCCTCCGGAAGGCGGAGCCCTTTGTGAATCGAGGGCCCACCCCGGGGTGGCACCTGAGCACCTGTACCCACTCGTAACTGTGAGACCCTCCACCTGCTTCGGCCCCTCTCTGGACTCAGGCCCCAGCGAGTAAGAGCAGCGCTGGACTTAGCCCTTCCTATCACCTTCTGCTCACAGGACGCACAATTCTTCCATAGGAGCCGGAAGGATGAAGACTCTTCCCCCTTTACACTTCCCAGCAGTCAAAAGACCCCAGTTTGATCTTTCAGGACAATTGTACATTTACTGAGCACCCGCTGTATGCCCGCCCGGGGGCTCACACAGTGGTAGCGAAATTGCACCCAGGTCCCTCCGTCTCTCCCTTCCGAGGGCTCACAGAATAATGCGGGAAGAAGGGCCCACCAACGGACAGTCGCCTCTCCTTCCGCCTCCTAGCCAGTGCGATGCAGACTGGTGGTGGAAAGGGTAGGCAGTGGTTTGCGCCGTCAGAGGCTGCCAAGCCGGCAGGGCTGGCAGAGGCAGGGAAGAGGAGGATGGGAGGCACTCTCCTCTTAATTACCTTGTTCACTTGTTTATTTACTGGGAGCTCCGGCGCGCTGCTGGGGGCTGTGCCTTGTTCATTGCTGAATTTATCCAACAAACAGTTATCGCATCCCATCCCCAACCCTCCACTTCTAGCATTACATACTTTTCTTCCTTTCCTTCCCAGAACCATTCTAGTGGGCTTTAAAAAAATTTTTTTAACACCCATTCTAGTGGGTGTTCTTGGGACTAAAAAAGGTTATTTTGTGAACCTAGTCTCTTTTTTCGTAACTTTCTCTTTGGGGTGTAACTTCCACCCAGCAAAGGCACACAAATCTTAAGTGTCAGGCTGGACGCACCTTCGCCTGAGCCCAGATTCTGGAGCCGGCACTCGGAAGGAGAACCCGGAGCGAGAACCCGGCCCAGGCCCAGGGAGGGAAGTGGACGTGAGTCCAGTGAGTGCAAGGTCAAATACTGTCTTTATTTGACATTTTGATGTTTAGTTATTCCTAGAAAAAAAATTTTCATTCTGAATTTTTAGGGGGGCATTAATTTTGATTTTTCAAAATATTGCAATCCAGTTTCATTTAGCTTGGGGGCTGAGTTTTTCAGTGCTCCCTTAAATTCGGCAGCGTGCCTCCCTCCCCTGCACCTAGTTCTGGCCCTGAATAGGTCAGTCCACCAGGCAAGGCTTCCTGGGCCACCTCCCCATCAGTACCCAACCCACCACCACCTTAGGTAACTCTTTCTACTCTCCATCATCACAGTTTCGTTGGCCTATTTTTTAAACTGCTATAAATAGAATCACACAGGACATAGTCTGGAATCTGGCTTCTCTCACTCCAAGTGGTCGAGTGTCTGAACGCAGTTCACCCTTCTCATTGTCTTATTCCCGTGCATGGAGGCACTGAGGCTTGTTTAGCTCGTCACCGGCTCGTGGGCATTTGGGCTCTTCCCTGTGTTTGGCTGTTCTGAATAAGCTGCTACGAACATTGTCACACACGTCTTCGTGTGGACATATGCTTCCATCTCTCTTGTGCAAACACCCAGGAGGAGGATGGTTGGGTCATATGGTAGGTGTATGTTTAACTTTTTAAGAAACTGCCAAGCGGTTCCCCAGAGGGGATGTAGCATTTTGCATTCCCAGCAGCCACAGAGGAGGCTGTAAGCACATGTTTGGGCATTCATGTACCTAGTTTTGCCTGTATCGAGGTTTAATGTAAGTATACAGTTCCAGGAGTTTTGACAAACATATACACCTGGGTAACCACTGCCTCTATAGACAGCGGTTCTGTCACCTCAGAAAGCTCCCTCCCGACATGTTTTTAAGTTTCAAAGAGATCTCGAGAAAAGAGAGTGATCTCACTTGTCTTCTTTTCCTCACTTTGTCTGCTCCGAAGTCCCATCCATGTGCCTCAAAATGAACATCTTTGCTCATCATGACTTTGGGTGCCTATAATCTTAATTCTCCTGAGTTTTCTCCAGTCTATTTAATTATTATTTTTAAAATTTAACAAATAGCTATTGAAGACTTCCAGTGGCCTGGTGACATGCCAAGCACTTTATACAAATTAAATATGAATGAAGTTATTTAATCCTCCCCACTAACAGCACCACAAATTAGGTGTGTTATGATGTCCATTTTACAGATGGAAAAACCAAGGTACAGGGAGGTGCTGTCTCCTGGCCCACCCAGCAGCTCCAAAGTGGGCGGAGCTGGGGCGTGAACCTGGCCCTGCAGCACCCCATGCTCCTGAGCATGGCAGGCACTACCTCTCTGTGCCTGGGCAGGTGAGGCACTCGGCACGCGGTGGCCCCAAGCCTACACTTCCTCACCCACAATCCCAACACCTAGAAAGCTCTAAACATAGGAAATTTTCATCATGGTGACTCTAAAGCTTTAGCTATTAATTAGCTTTATTTATCCCATTTTTATGAAGGTTGCTAGTCTATTGCTACCGCGTTTGATGGGGAGTGGGGACTGGCTGCCCCACGTCCTTCTGGGAGTCGTAGAATATATGCTGGGTGCATCCTATTAGTCTCCTAAATTCCAGGATGTTCTGAATTCTGAAACATGTCAGGCCCCAAGGGTTTCAGATAAGCTCTGTTATTATTTACTATAATTAATTGAGCCTACTGTGTGTCACCAACTCTGCTAGTAGTGGCCCCAGAGGGCAGTGACAAAAGCAGATCCAGACTAATGGGGTTCACAGTCTAATGGGGGGAAGAAGACAGACATGGTGTTGGGTGGTTACAACACGGTGATCAGAGCAGGAATGGAGTAAGCACAGACCTGGTGGGGACCCAGAGAAAGCACTTAACCAAGACTGAGGCATCAGGGAGGCTTCTGGGAGGAAGTGAGACCCAAGCAAAGAACTGAAGGATAAAAAAAGGTAGTGAGGGAGGGGAAACAGGGTGTTCCAGTAGCAAGTACAGCTTGTGCAAATGTCCTGAGGGGATCTGGGGACCTGAAATCTTTCCTGGGAGGCTGCAAGGTGTCCTGGGAGGGGCAAGAATGCTGATGTCCATGTTGGCCTACATGCCTGCCTGGCGAGGGTGCCACAATCCTCCTCTGACCCCAGAGAGCTGGCTTTGAGCTTCTATAGCCCGTGGGCATCTGGCAGGTACATTGCTGGTCTCACCTGGGGTCTCCAGGGAGCTTGGTTATGCATCTATGTGGACCTAATTATGTCCTAACAGGCATGGGTAGCATTTACCCTCATCCTTAATGTTGGGGCAACCCCCCAGGAGAGACTGGGGTGCAGGGGCCAAGATTGGGAGGCTCACTCCACCTCACCACACTCCTGGGACCTTGGCAATTAGCCTATATGAGACTGAAGACTTTTCTTTCTGTAAAAGGCTTCACTCTATGAAATCTGGCATCTTTGTGGGTCAACTGTCCATTTTTTTCTACCCCCAGGCCAGAGATCTGGGAGTTGGCAGCTCCCTTCTTCCCCTTTCTATTACTCTCCCCTGCATGTGATGTATCAGCCAATCCTGGCACTTCTGCCTGCAAAATCTATCCCAAATTGGCCTTGTTCTCCCGTCTCCTCCATCTCCACCTGGTCTAACCCCCATCACAGCTGGTCCTGCCCCAGTGCCTTTGCACTGGCTGTTCCCTCTCCCTGAACGCGGTGTTCCAGCTGTAACAACTTAATTTATTTATTTTGCTTTTAAAAATGCATGAGTATGCCAAGAAGGCAGTGGCTATTTCTGCCTTGGTCACTGTTGTATCCCCAGCTCCTAGCACAGTGCCTGGCACACAATAGGCACTCAATAAAAATTCCTTCCACAAAGGATGATGTTAGTACACAAAACTTCAGAAATAAGGCCTTGTATTTCCAAGTCCTAGAGGGGAGTGTTTGGCCATGGGCACTGATAGAGATATTAGGGAGGAAAAGGATCCAAATTTTGGTTGCCTCCCTCTGCCTTTAATTATTTTGTTGACAAGGCTCACAATCCAGCAAGTCAAGGTGGCATTTGAGAGGGACGGTTCCCTTTAGCGTAGCTGACAGCTAATTTGTGGGAAGTTTAATTACAGGCGGCATTAACTGGCAGAGCGCTGGGCAAAGAAGGCAGCCATCTGTTCCTAAAAGCCTCCTCCCCTCCTGGGCCCAGCTGGGAGGCTGGGAGGGACGGGCAAGGAAGAGAACGAAGTAGCGAGGAGGTGGGGACAGAGGAAGAGGAAGGAAAGAAAACCAGGTGATGAATCAGCCTTCGTTACCACCCCCCTTTCAGATGCCGTCTAGGCTGAGATCTTGGCAGCCAGCCTCCCTGTGGCTTCCACCGCTCTGCAGCTGCCTCCATTGGCTGCTAGGAGTGGCAGCAATGGTTCCTTGGAATTTATTTCTCGCAGATCCTATCATTAGGAGCAGGGGGTATGGTGTAGAGGAGGTGAAGAGCACACGGTCTTCAACACGCATCAGAGAGGACTGGCACCTACCAAAAGAGGTTGGGAGGAGGAACTGGGACAGAGCCAGGGGTGAGGGGTGCCCTAAGCACCCTGGCCTGATCCTGAGTGGATCATTGTGCCTCTCATTCTGTCACGGGCCCCTGCATTCCCACCATTCTTCATGGGGATGGTATGGAAATGATGCCAGCAGCCTCCAAAGGCGGGTCTGCTCAGGCTGGAGCTGGCTTTGTCCTTCGTGGGTGTTCGCCCCGGGCCAAGTCACTTAACCTCTCTGGGCCATTGTTTCCTCATCTGGAAATTGGAATTGGTTATACAAGGACCTACTTTCATTTGTCTTTCTAGAATAATAGAGCCCACGCATTTTCAGGCTGCTGAAGAGAGCTTTGTTATGAACCTGAAGTGCCATCATTTGTTGTAAGTGGGTACACGTAGGGAGCTGGGAGATGGCCAGAAGCGTAAGGGCCTGTGCCTTCCAGGACTCTGCGTCCCTGCACACGGTGTTCCCTCCCCCTGGAACCCGGCCACCCCTGCCCAGCTACTTCCATTCTCTCCTGCGGGTCTTGAGGTAGATGACCTACCTAAGAAGCCTACTCTGACCCTCCAGGCTGGGGCAAGTGCCACTTTGACCTTCACCTGTGCCCTCCATCCCAGCCCTAGTCTCCCTGACCCTGCCTTGTCACTGCCCATTCCCTCCACTAGACTGGGTACCACACAGGGGCAGGGGCTGGGTCTGTCTTGGTCCCTGCTGTGTCCAGGGTACCCAGCACAGGCTTCGACAAGGAGGGGGTCAGCACATACAGTCACGCAAACAAACGTTTGGAGCTGTGACCCACATGTGGGGAAGTGGGGCCAGTGGAATGCAGAACTGGAAGGCAGAGCCATTTGAAAGTGGAAAGGACTGTCTCAGGTGCAGGAGTGAGCTCCTCAACGCCACTGGCTCAGTCGGCTTCCAGGTGTGTGGCCTGGGCAAGCCACATCCTCTTTCACAAACTCAGTTTCTTCCTCTGGAAAATGGGGGTGTGCAAGGAGTTCGCGCAGGCACCCAGCAGCCCACGTGCACTCAGCAGTCACTTTGGCGGCTACTATCACCCCTGAGTCCACCCCCAACACTGAGGCTAGTCACCCCTCCTCTGAGTCTCAGTTCCCCCACTTAGCCACACTCCCCCTTAGAGCACACGGACGGGCCACTGCCTGGATGGGCAAGGAGGAAGCCTCCATGGGTGTTCACCTACAGCGGCCACCAAGCAAGACCCATGGGGCTGGCACAGGCCAGCCACGCTATGCTGGGGGTCCTTAGCAGTGCCCAGCGTTCCTGGAGGTTGCTGGAGAAGGGCCCAAGTCTGGCTGTTGGGGGACTGAGGAGGCTGTGATGAAGCTGAGGCCCCTTCTTAGAGGGAAAGCTTCCAATTTGGGGGCAAGAGCTCTATGAACACCTGTTAGGCACTCACTGGATACCAGACCAGGCTGCTGGGGCCTTTGCCCATGCTGTTCCAGCTGTCACAATCACTTTTCCTGTTGATGGTGTGGATACCTGCTCATTCTGCTCAGAGGGCCCTGCCTCCAGGAGGCCTCCCAGATTCTCTGGGTTGGGTCAGGCACCTTCATTTGGGTTAACACAGCGCCTGAGCTCCTCCCATCACAGCTCTGGTCACCCAGTGTTATAACTGGGTGGTGAGCACGTCACTCAGTTGGTTGACAAATACTGACAGAGCGCTTAGTAGGTGTCAGGCACTATGCATGGCCATTCACGTTTAGGGAACCCTGCAGGGCAGGTATGTTACTGTCCCCTATTTGCAGATGGGGAAGCTGAGGCTTGGAGAGATTTTAATAGTGGAAGAAAGCCAGGTGGCCTGGGGCCACAGCACAGGAGAGTAGTAAAAGCTGTGTTTATTCCCAGTGACAGTGAGCTCACTCTCTCCCCTGGCAGTTTGGTTGGGAGTTTGTCTGGCTGGGGACTCATGATGTGCTTGCATCCCTGTGGCGCCTGTGACCTTCCAGGAGTCTAAAGGGCAGGCAGTGCTGGCCACCCCGAACATCTGTTCTCTCCTTTTCCATGATAATAGAACCCCTGATTTTCAGCTGGACCACTGGCCACTCAGAATAAAAACAACATTTCCCAGCATCCTTCTAGGAAGTGTGGCCACATGACTAAGTTCTAGCTAATGGCTTGTGGGCAGGAGTGGTGTGTGGGATTCCTGGGAAGTGTCCTTAAAGGGAGAGGATGAATCCTCCCTCACCCCTTCTTCCTCACTGACCAGAATCAGACGTGAGGGCTGGAGCTCAAGCAGCTGCATTGTCCCATTTGCTGAGGATGTGGAGCAATAAGACAGAAGGAGCCTGGGCTATGGATACCATGGAACCTCCCTGCAACCCCTGAACTGGCTGTTCGTGCTGACGAGCAAATAAGCCCCATGCGCCCGAGTGCTCTGGTTGGTCAGCCCCCACCACACACACAAACCACGACGGAGGGCCCATCTTTGCTGTCATCAATCCAAAAAGGGAAAATCTTCCCCTAAAACACCTCAGATGTTTTCAGCTCCAGCAAAGCACAAGGGAAAAACACTTCCCTGTGTGTGAGTAAAAAAGGAAACCTCTGAATACAAACATTCCCTTGTGAACCCACCAAGACTAGACTGCAGGATCCAAATCCCATCATCTCCCACATGCTGTGTGATCCCAGCAAGTGTCTTGGCCTCTCTGGGCCTCGGTTGCTGTAGTTGTAAGAAACCTGGAAGTGCTGCTAGCAGGATTTCCTCTGAGCTACTTAAAGCTCTCCAATGGTTTTATTCAGCACCTCAGAGTAAAAACTGAATTCCTCACCAAGCTTTACAAGGCCGTGCACAACCTACCCTCATCTCTCCACCTCACTCACTCTGCTTCTGCCACATGGGCCTCCTCACTGTTCCTGACACCCCAGGCATGGCCCTGCCCCAGGGCCTTTGCACGTGCTGTGCCATTTGCTTGGAACACCATTCCTGATGCTCACCTCCTTCTCAGCATTCTAGTCCCAGATCCTTGACTCCCCTGACCACGCTCGCCCCACAGCCAAGCAGGAGCCTCGCTCACAGCCCAGAAGAACCCTTAACGTGGCCCAAACCTTCTAAAGAGGGGAGGGGCAAGCTGAGGACTGAAGAAGCACCTTGTCTGCTTGCCATACAATTAAACCACATCTTAGTTTCTCTCTGAATCCAACTAGAAATTCACAGGAAATAATGGAGATGGAGGAACATGTTAAATGTCACCACAGGGACACCCAGTCGGTAAAACCCAGACTGGGGACATCACTGCAGGGTGAATGACCCAGGCGCTTCAACAAATGGAGTGCGAGGCAAAATTGAGAGAGAGAGAGAGAGAGAGAGAGAGAGATGGAGGCAAAAGCTCTCCATTGAGAGAGTCGGGAGCCCAGCAGCCTCAAGACACACACACCGTGACCGTTCACACTTCCAGGTGTGCCCAGATGGAATCGCTATTTCGGGCATGATACTGGTGTTTGCAGGCTGGTGCTTGTGTTTTAAGAGGTGTTGTCTTAAAGAGCAGGGCCTCTCATCGGGGCTGGTCGCCCTCTTTGGGGAGGTCTGTCCTGGTTGCTGCAGGGGTACCCAACCTTTTGGCATCTCTGGGCCACATGGGAAGAAGAGTTGTCTTGGGCCACACATTAAACACACAAACACCAACGAAAACTGATGAGAAAAAAAAAAAAAGGTTTTAAGTAAATTTACAATTTTGTGTTGGGCTGCATTCATAGCCTTCCCGGGCCACATGTGGCCCGCAGGCCGTGGGTTGGACTCCTTGTCAGGGCCATGAGCGGGTATCCCCAGCTCCCATCCACAAGAGACTAATAGCACCCCCCAGTGGTGACTACCAAAAATGTCCCAGATGCTGCTGAGTGTCCCTGGGGAAAACATCCCCTCTCCAGCTGAGAACTACTTTCGTGACACAAGCTGAAATACGTACAGATGACATAAATGTCTGGAATTTGCCTCTCAAAAGAGCGAGGGAGTGGGGAGTGAGTGAAAGTGGGGAAGGTACGGGGTGGCCTCCAGGTGATAGCTGTTGCATCTGAGTAATGGGTACAGGCGGGGGGTCATTATTCTATTCTGCCTACTTCGGATGCGTGGACATTTCCCAGCAGAAAAAGTTGGAACGATGAGGTAAATTCAGACAGGATGTGGACTTCAGTTCCCCATAAGACACCCAGGTTGCTTTCCCGTTATGACAAACACACCATGTCCACGGGGGCCGTGACCATTGGGGAAGCTGGGTGAGGGCACGTGAGAACTCTCTAGAACCTGGGCTACTTATTTAGACCTAAAATTATTTCAAAATAAAAAGTTTATTTTAAAAAAAGGTTTAAATGAATAATAAATAAACATATCCAAAATCAGCAGCCCGTGTGCCCAGGATTGGAACGGAGGCCAAATGCACACAGCGACCTTGAACGCCCCGCCCCCGCCCAGCCCCAGCCCACACCTTCTCACTCACCTGCAGACGACGCAGCCAGCCTTGGGCTCTGCAGGGCTTTGTCACATGGGTGTCACAGGGGGCCAGAGGCCCAGGCAGCCCTACAGCAGCTAGGGTGAGAATCTGTTTTCAAACCCATTTTATTCTCTCCAGACTAGAAACACTCATTTCTACCCTACCCACCCCGATCTTCACTGGCCAGGGTCTGCGGGCCTCAGAGCATGTCTGGGGGCCTCTCTGAGGACTCCATGGCCTCAGCCAGCCCCAAGGAGGCGGCACTGCAGTGGCGGTGCGGGCTGGCTCGGGCCAGCAGCTCCAGCCTCCGGGGGCGCAGCCGGGCCTGGATGGCCCAGATGGGGGGCTGGTAGCCCTGCAGGGAGGGGTCCTCGTCGATGCTCTCGATGGTGGAGTCTGAGCTGTCTTCTGTGCTGGGCACTGACCGCTTGCACACGGGGCAGGAGCGCTGGGCAGCCTGGGAAAACCAGGGGTCGATGCACTTGCAGTGATAGATGTGGGAGCAGGGCAGGATCTTGAGCTGCTCACCCTCCTCGTACTCGTCCAGGCAGATGGCACACGTGTCGTTGAGCCGCGTGAAGGTGCGAACCTGCGCCTTCCGGCAGGCCGGCATCTTGGCCACCGCAGGCCCACGGGCCCACCAGGACCTCAGGCAGTTCACCAGGTATCGCAGGACGAGAAAGGTGGACGTGAGCAGGGCCAGGGCGCAGCCCAGGACCCAGGAGACGGCCAGCACGGGGCGGCAGTCCAGGTCGGGGCAAGGCGGGTAGTTGGGCAACAGGAGGACGTGGGCAGACTTGTCGCAGCACACGATGAGCCGCAGGTCCTGCGAGGTGGCCTCGCCCACGAACACCGCGGGGATGGAGATCTGGCGCCGCAGGTCCTCGTAGACATGGGCCATGCGCACCAGGTCGTCCGAGAGGACGTTGTGCACGATGGCGGCCTTGAAGCCGGCCCGCTGGGCGTGCAGCACCTTCAGGTCAAACGTGCAGTCGTAGCGGCGGATGAGGACGATGGCGCCCAGGGAGCCGTTGCCCCCCGGCTGCGGGCCCTCGATGGGGTGGCACGCATTAGCCGGCTTGGCCTCCATCAGGTAGCCCCGCACACCCTCGGGGGCCAGGGGCCCCCCGAACATGGCTGGCAAATCTTCAAAGTCCACCGTGCTGGAGTTCCCGTCTAGCACGGCCCGCACCAGCGCCTGTGAGGGCACCAGCAGCTCCCACAGGATCAGTGCGGCCCGGACCGCCCCCGGGGCCAGGGCCAGCCGCTGCCGCCCCATGGCCACCCGTGCTCCCCCTCCCCCTCCTGCTTTGGTTTGAGCCTTGGTCCCACTGGGGATGGCAGATGGGAGGCCTTTGGGCATCTGAAGGGCCTCCCAGGGGCCGTGGCCAGGATGGAATGGAGGTGAGCTTCAAGGGGAGGCTCAGAGGCAGGTAAGCAGAGCAGCTGGGACCTGGGTGGCCCTAGATGGAAACTGCGTCTGGGAGCAGGCACGTTTGCATTGTGTCTCTGAAGGCGGGTCCCAGCAGGAACTGACCTACCAGGGTGGCCTTGCTGGCAGATGATGCTGAGGCCAGGAGTCCCCAGGATTCTAGATGCGCCCACCCTCTGTGACATCGTCCAGTTACATTCTACCCCTGGAGCCCCAGCCTCCTGGGCCTGTGGCCAAGACAGAATTCCTAGGTCTCTGACCCGGGGTTTGGCAGCCTCTGTAAAAGAAGTCTCAGAGCATCCACAGCTCCTCAGCTTCATCAGGCCTTACACGGGCTTGGGGCCCCGAGTGGCGTGGAGCCAGGACTCACACAGTCTACGAGCATCGTCTCCTTGTGCCTCTCAGCGACCCAACAAGGGAAGTGCCACTGTTACCCCCTTTTGAGATTCCTTGAAGGACCCAGAATTTTTCAGTGCCCTTCTCATGACTCAGGTGTGAGTTCACATGCACTTGGAGCCTAACTGGGCTTGGTCTGAGGGACCGGAGAGTGCCAAGGGCAGAGTGGGGCTGGCAGGGGTGGGGGGCCCAAGTCCTCACTGCCTGGTAGGCCCCCTACACTAGCTTTATTCTCTCACTTTAGAGGTTTCTCTCCAGCTGAGTCTCCGACCATCCCCCATTCCTTTCAGAACTCTGGGCATCAGCCTCACATCCTCCCCAATTTTCATTCCCAAAATACCCCACCCTGGGTCCATCTCCTACCCTCAAAGAGAGAGGCCGCCTGCTCAAGGCTTGATTCCTGGACCAGCCTCTGACAAGCTGTGTAGCACCAGGTAAAGCACAGAACCCCTCTGGACCCCAGTCCTGGTGCTGTAAAGTGGGCACAGTGCCGAGGCGCCGACCTGGCAGGACCGGCGGTGTGAGGATTACACGAGGCAACACACGACTGCTGCTCCGCACAGGGTCCGACCTGGGGCCCTCCCAGAACGTACCTGCCTCTGGCTCGCAGCTCTTCCGGTTTGTTGGCACGTGGCAGTCAGGATTTGTCTAAAGTCTCAGTCTGCTGGCCTCTCCCAGGCTCTAAACTCTCCCGTGGCTCCCTACTGCCCTCCAGATGAAGCCCACCCTCTTCCCTGCAGCCCCCCGTGGTCGAGCCCCTGCCGGTCTCCAACACCTGCGTGCTTCCCAGCACTGCAGCCGCATCGTGACCTCTAGAAATTTGCAAATGCTCTGCCCTCTGCCGGGAGAAGAACTCTCTGTCACCTGCATTTTGCCAGGTTGACTACTTATCCTTCAGGGTGTTTTCTGTCAGTGGTACCTCTGACAGCGGCCCTCAGCCAGTGTCAGAGGAGAGAGACTGAGAGAAGACCACCTGGCAACAGAGGCAGAGGTCGGAAGGACGCTAGGACAAGTCGAGGGGCGCCCAGGGTGCCGGCCACCACCAGAGACCAGGAGAGGGGCGGGGACAGGTTCCCCCTCTTTGTCCCCAAGAAGGAACCCACTCTGCCGAGACCTTGATTCTGGTCCCCCCGCCTCCAGAACCGTGAGGGAGTACATCTCTGTCGTTTTAGGCCCCCGGGTTGTGATGCCTCGTTAGGGCAGGTGTAGGAAGTGAAAACACCCTTTCCCAGGGTCTGCATCTGGGTGAGGCCAGCCAAAGGCCAGACTCACCACGGTGAGACCGGAGGGCGAGAGAGGATGCATTTGGTGTAAGGGGGCAGAACAGCCCAGAAAATTAACACCCCTGAGCCACAACGACTGATGGGAGTGGGCACATACCCAGTCTGTATTGCCCCTCAAATGAGGTAACTCTGGGGTGCAAGCCCCTCACCTCCTCCTAGAGGTCCCCAGTGGATTGAGCTCCCGCTGTCCACCTCGGAAACCTACCTGATGGTGCTTCCTTCACCGACTGCCTCCCCTTTCCCGTCTCCCTTTCCCCACACCCCTCCCAGAGTTTTCTGAGATCACGCCAAAATGAATAGTTTGCATTCAAACCCCTGTCTCAGTGTCTGAATCTGGGGAACACAAACAAAGATGCTGCCTGAGAACACAAGAAAGCACCGGAGAGCAGCAAAGAGAGACTGAGAGAGACCCGGGCCCTACAAACAGCATTCGAGCACCTGGATCTGGCTGAGCCCGAGGCCAAATGCCCCCCAAGCCCCCGCGATATGAACAAATACATCCCTCTTTCTGCCGAAGAAAGGGTTTCTATCCCCACACCACAGATCCCCCAGGGGACGGGGGGCTTCCAGAATCTCACAGAAAAGACACTGACACAATTATAAGTTTTTCCTTCTCTGCTCTGCAGCCATCTCTCTCTCCAAACGTTGCTAGCATTACCCCCTTCAGTAATGCTGAGGGGGAACCCCCCAGAGACGTCTGCCTCCGGTGACCCTTCGACACAGAACCCGTGGCAGGTGGGGCAATGGGACACATCTTGTCTTCCCTGCAGTTTCCCCAGAATTCAGTCACATCTCCTTCCTTCCTCAAGCGCATCTCCTGCTCACCTGAATGACACGCATGCCTATTCACCGGCAGGTGTGCGGCACACACACACCGCAGCACTGAGCGTGAAGACCAGTCTTGCCTGCCCCAGGCGCTGGAGCTGCGAGGAATGGGAGGTCTGCAGGGGCCTGTGATGCACTCACTGCCGGCGAATCGCCTCCGTCTGCCGGTCCTAGGTGTCTCTAACTCTGTCTTGTGATGAGTCCCCGACGCCGTCTGTCCCTACACCTCCCTTCTCTGTCTCTGTCAGGGCCTCTTTTCATCTTTCCCTCTTGTTTCTGTCTGTTCCTGTCTCTCTATAAGTTTCTGTTTCAGTCTTCCGATGCCTCTGTCTCTGCGTCTCTGTTGCTATCTGACCCATGTCCAAGTGCCACGGCTGAGAGGTGGCAGGACCACGTCCTCGGCCCCAGGCTCCCAAGAGGCCCGCTCCACCGGCTGTGTGCCAGCCTGGTCCCCGTGGGGGCAGGCGTCCAGCTGCAAATTAACAGTCCACTGCCCGAGGTCGGACAGCTTCATTTGTCTTCCCATCTTCCCTGCTCCAAGTGGAGGAAAGAGACGCTTCCACGGTGTCCCAGGAAAGGATTTCAGGGACACACGCATAAGAAGATTTTAAGCGATAGTGGCAAGATTTATTAGAGCACCAATGGCCCTAAAAAGGCCGCCGCACTCGATGAGGGGCTTCCTCAGCGGCTCCAGCGACAGAAGCTGGCTGACGCCATCCACCTGCCCCTAGGTACACCACGCCCAGTGCCGCCTCCACAACCAGGTGGGTTAGCCCCGTATTGCTGCAAGAGAAGTCCAGCTTCTGTGGCTGCCAGCTATCGTCTCTGCCCACCAGGCCCAGGAGGGCCAGGGCCTGGAGCCGCGGTGCCATCACCCTGCCACCCAAGGCTCTGGTAGCCCAGCACAGTAGCCTGGCTGCGTGATGGCCAGCATGGATGCCAGAAAGAGGCTGGGGCCTATGCTAAGCTTGCCTAGAATTCCTTGGGCTTGAGAGAGAGCAGGCTTTCTTTCAAATGATCCAGTCTCTTCCCTGGCTTTTCCTGGGTTTGTGTCTTTATCCTAGCTGGTGTTTTTTTCCCAGATATTCTGAGGGCTGCCTTCTCCCCTGCTTCTTAAATTTTATTTATGTACTTTTAGACAGAAGGGAAGGGAAGGGGAAAGAGGGAGTGAAACATCAATGTGTGGTTGCACTCATGTACCCCCTACTAAGGACCTGACCTGCAACCCAGGCGTGTGCCCTGACTGAGAATTGAACCTGCGACCCTCTGGTTCACAGGCCTGTGCTCAATCCGCTGAGCTACACCAGCCAGGGCTTCCTCCCTTTTAATGGCCGCCATCTTGGCTGCTTCGGTGCCTGCACCCAGTGGAAGGATGTCCCCCTGCACCCTCGTCTCCCTCCCCGCTTAGGGGGGTGGACTCCGGGGTGACTGCAAATCTTAATCAGACTTAATCAGCTATCTGCTTCTGATTGGTTTGCTCCCTCCCTTTCGGTTAACATCTAACTAACTGCCGACTGTTAACAGAAGGCCCCGGCTTTTACGTGGGCATAATTAAATTTACGGAGGCGGAAACAGCGCTGGAGAGAGGGCTCTGTCTGCGCAGGACGAAACGCCAGGGCCCGGGTCCTCAGTGGTGGCCCACACGGCACCCCTGGCCTTACAGAGGTTGCGTTTTAGCTGAGAGAAGGGGAGACGGCCAATTAAACTGGATTAACGAAGGAACCAACAACTGTCAAATGGAACAATGTCTGCGTATGAAGGGCCGTGAAGGAAACTGAGCAGGCGTTGTGGCAGAGAGAGGCCACCTTCACTGGGGCACTCAAGGGAGGTCTCCCCAAGGCAGGGGCATCTGAAGGGAAGCCTGAAATGAGGGAAGACCTTCCCTTCCAGAACACACCTCATTCTTGGGTTGCCACCTGGGCACTTGGGATTTGTTGACTGATTTCATTTCATTTCTTTGTTCATTAAATATTCTTAAGCACCTACTGTGTGCCAGGCTCTGGACTGGGCACTGGGGACCCAGAAGTAACAAAGAGAAGGAAGAGGAAGGTAAAGAGAAGAAGGAGGAGGTAGAGGAGGGGGAGGGGCAGGGAGAGAGGGTGGTGGAAGAGAACAGGAGGGGGAGTAAGAAGGGGGAAGAGCAGGAACAGGAGCTGGAGAAGAAGGAAGAGGAAGAAGAGGAGGAGAACAGGAGGAGAGGGAGGAGGGGGAGGAGAGGGAGGGGGACGGGAGGGGCAGGAGGGGTAGAGGAGTGGGGTGAAGAAGAAAGTCTGAGACAGAGACAATGGCTGGAACAGAGGGTAATGGGAAAGTCCTCTGACGGGGTTTGGCATCTGGCATTTCCACCAAGACGGGAAGGGTGAAGAGGAGTGGGCAGAAGGAGACGAGGTGGGGAACAGCACGGCTGCCCGTGTCGGGTGTGTCTGAGGAGGAGCAGGAGGACACTGTGGCTGTGTGGACGGCAGGGAATGAAGAGGTAACCAGCTGGATGGTGGGGGGTCTTGTAGACCACGATAAACAGTCCGCACTTTATTGTTAGTGCAACACAGCGCCTGGTCTATCTGGGTTCCCTGCAGGCAGCCTGAAGACAAGGACTTGGGTACAACCAGCTCCCGTGGGCGTTTATCTCAGGAGGGAGCAGGGAAGGGAGAAAGGGAAGGGGAGGAGCCAACACAGGATGCATAAGTGAGCAGGTAGCCATGGTGGGCAGATGGGCTCACTCCCATGGGAGCCTCTGAGAGACAACCTAGAGCACGCACTTCAGAGATGCCCCACTCAGGGGACTCCGAGGCTGGAATATTTATGCACCAGTGCCGGCCAGCCATTGGCCGGGAGTGCCATCCATTCTGTGACACATCTGGCCTGGGCGGGAGCAGAGCAAGCGCAGGCAGAGAGGCTGGGGCGCCAGCACAGGGAACTCTGGGGGCCCGGGCATGTGCGTGGCCACTGACCGCACCTGCCACAGAGCCTCCAGAGCTGACCGACCCGGGTGGCTGCCACTAGCTGTATGTAGTTGTTGAAATTCATTAAAAATAATTGTTAAAAAATTCAGTTCCTCATTCACACTTGCCACATTTTCAGGGTCCCTGGCACATGGGAGCGACCATGTTGGGTGGCACAGGGCCTGGAATGTTCCCACCACGACAGGAAGTTCTATTGCGCCAGAACTTGTGCACGGAGAGCGTCCGACACAATCTAATCTTGGCCCTAGGAAAATCCCTCTGGCTACCAGGAAAAACAACTCCAGTCAGGGCTGAGGCCAGAGCCAGGAGCCCAGGGAGGAGACAGGGACAAGTGTCCAGGCTGGAGGTGACAGAGGCTCAGACTGGTGCAGTAGCTACAGGGGTGGAGCAGAGCTGTTCGGAAGCAGCATTGCCCAGGGACCCTGAACATCTGGGGGTGAGAGGAGGGGACGAAGAGGGGGTGAGATCCAGACTGCTGTGAGCGGCAGGTGGTGGTGAGAAGGCTGTCCCCCAGGTGGAGGCCCAGGAGGAAAAGCCGATTCACGGGCAGATGCTGATCTTTACACGGGCTGCACTGGGCTCGAGGGGTCAGGAAGAAATCCAATGGACACCCAGTTGGCAGGCAGCTGGGCCCTGATGGCAGAGGCCTGGGCAGGTGTAGCATCTGAGTCCGTGGGGCGTCAGGCCGCAGGCCCAGCTGGCAACCGCGGGGCTGTGAGGGGAGGCGGCAGGCGGAAGCGGAGCCGCGTCCCCGGCTCAAGGCACAGCTTGCCTGGATGCTAACAAGTTTTGCTTCCAAATGGTGGCGGGGTGTGCGCGTGTATATGTGTGTGTTTAATTCTGGAATGAATTTAATTCTAATTCCGCCGACTTTGGGGATGGGAAACAGCTGTCTTAATGAGTTAAACAGTGGGTTTAAAATAGCGAGCATCTGCTCGCAGTCTGAGCCAGCACCCGCGGAGGCCACTCTGAGGCTCGGGGCTCACAGCTGGAGGGAGGGGGGAGCCCGATTCCAGCTCGGGGGATGGAAGAGAACACAGGGCTGGCACGCCCGAAGTGCAGGGCAGAGCCAGCCAGGCCACTGGGCAAGTTGACTCTCCCCTGGGGTTTCTGCTGCTTCATCTGCAAAAATAGGGCTGCTTACCCAGCGGAGCTGTGCCCAGTGCCGGGGCGGGGAAGGCAGCTGTGGATGGGTCACTGTGGAGGTGACAGGCTGTCAGCTTATACTCTGGGCCTCCGTTGCTTCCTGGCTGTGTAGCCTGAATTACTCCGTGCCTCAGTTTCCTCACCTGTAAACGGAGCTAATGATAGCACCCGCCGCACCCAGTTGTAAAGCATGTAGGCGAGTTCACGCTTGGGAGGTGCTGGGGCACAGAGTGGTGCCGGCAGACAGTGAGCCCTAAGGCAACGTTCATGGATCTTTTAAAAAGTACATAAATACAGAACAGAATTATAAAGAAAAATGGCTGGGGAGAAGAGACCGGTGGACCTGATTTAAATTGGGAAATCAGGGAGGCTTCCCTGAGGAGGTGACCCTTGAGCTGAGACCCGAAGGCGGGAGAGGAGCCCGTCTTGTGTAAGGTGGGGGGTGTTGAGCGCTTCAGTCATCAGGGACAGCAGGGACAAAGGCTCTGTGGCAGGACCGTATTCAGGTATTTCACAGATGGCAGAGAGGCAGTGCGGCTGGAACAAGAGTGGGGCCGTAATTCTAATCAGTCTCTAGGCCGCATTATGGGATGGAAGCTGAAGGCACACTAGAGAGCCTCTGTGGGTTTCAGGGTGGGGAAGAGTGAGATCTGGTTGCAGCCAGACTTGCGGCTCACACCTGGATCTCCGAGTGCATTTACTGAGCACCTCCTGGACCCCAGGCCCTCGGGGATGACACCGTCCAAAGTCAGAATTGCTCCTGGCCGAGTTGGGAAGCAGGACGGTGAGCGGGCCTACACACTTCCATCCCAGCTCAGGAGACACAGCACTCTGGTGGTGCTCTGGGGTCTGGACGGCTCTGGTGGACGGCCCTGGGTCTGAGCACCAGCCCTGCCTCTTCCCAGCCACACAGCCTGTTCTCAGTCTCCCCTTCTTGTCACTGAGGGGTCTCATGGATGGGACAAGGTGATCCACACCCAGTGCTTCACAGGCACGGTCACCACTTTTCAAATGCTCCCTCATGTCTTAACAAGTGAAACTTACACCCCATACAACCCAGCGATTCCACTCCTGGGAATCTGCCCAAGAGAAACGAGAGTGCGTATCCACACAGAGGCCAGTCCCCATGTTTTCAGAGCAGCTCTTGCCCTAACAGCCCCAAACTGGAAGCTCAGAGGTGAGCAGGTACACACACAGCAGTCCACGCAAACCACAGAGGCTTCCTCCATCATAAAAAGGAGCAAAGTTTAGAAAAACCCAATGACACAGACAAACCCCAGAGTCGTCCCACCGAGCCGAAGGAGCCAGACGCAAAGGAGGGCCCACTGGGTGAACCTGGAAAGGCAGATGAACTCAGGGTGACCATGGCGGATAGATGGGTGGTTCTTACAAAGCAAGTTCCCCGAGGGAACTTTCGGGGGTGATGGATGCACTCACCATCCTGGTGGTTTTACAGGTGTACGTGTGTGCACCTTAACCACAGGGGCGGGCAAAAGTAGGCTTACAGTTGTGAGGACAGTTGTGAGTATTATTTATTCATTAATTATTGTATTATTTATTTGTGTTATTTGTCTTCTTCCTGTTGTTGCTATTATTTTGTGTCCTTACTTATGATTTATCTTTTAGGTAGCAATGACTGGTAATTTAACCTACTTTTGTCCACCCCTGTATTTGCAGTCTATTATATGCCAGCTATATCTCAATAAAGCTAAAAAGACAAAATGAAACAACCAAAAAAAAAATCATTTCTCTCCTCAGATTCTCCTCTCCTGCGCCCTCTGCCCGCCCCCTCCTGGGAAAGGAGCCTGGCCACGGAAAGTCATTTCTTAACATCTGCTCTCCACCAACGAGACACAAGATTAATCACGGCCATAAACACACTGGGCGCCGCCTAAATATTTCATAGATCTGTGCGTGCGCTCCCACACGCACACACACACTCACATGCAGCCAGTGGGCTGACTCGTTCGTTTTTTTAATGTTTTGCTTGTCCTTAAAGGAGGCTGTGGGGGGACCAATGGCGGGACGCCCTCCCCCTCCTCTCCTGTATTTTTCCCATTCCTTCCCCTGCCAGAGGGGTCTCCAGGAGAAGGGAGGTGGGGTTGTGGGGAGTCTTTGGCCCCAGGTTCAAGGGAGGAAGATGGCAGCTGCCCCAGGAAGACCTAGAGAGTAGCAAGGGGTCCAGAAAAGTGGCCAAGAGCCTCCCCCTTCCCTGAGGCTCAGTCAACGCTCATGTATTCGTTAGATAAATGTTTCCTGGGGCCGTAGAGAGTGGCAGTGTAGAGCACATACTTGGGATGAGAGACACTTGGGTCCAGGTCAGCCTCCACAGCTTCTTGGCTGTGTGACCTCAGTTTCCCCATCTGCAATATGGGGATAATAATAGTATCCTATGTCACTGAGCTGCTGTCTGAGGCCTAAACTAGATCTAAAATCCTGATAAAGTTCTCAATGTGGGCCAGGTATACAGTAGGTGCTCAATCAATGTAGCTCTCATGACAGGGGTGGTCCTACCATTTGCTGAGCTCTGGGCCCTGTCCCAAAAGCTGGGCATGGAGCAGTCAAGGAGACAGAGGGTTGCCTGCCCCATGCCCAGACCTAATCTCCTCTTTCGCCCTTGCACTTCACATCTGGGGGTTCAAAGCCACAGGAGGGTGTGTCAAGGACTCATGCAGGATATAGTTGAAGGAATGCAGAGATACCTCAATGATCTCAAGTCCTCTTCTTTTGATTATAGAGAAACTGAGGCACACAGAGAGGGAGGGAGGGAGGGAGGGAGGGAGGAAGGGAGTGCTCCCAGGTCTCCACCTCTGAGCCTGGCCCTGAGTATCAAGAGGGACCTGAGATATTCCTGGTCACATCCCCACCTGTCCTTGACTCTGCCGCTGTGGGAGCCACAATTTGCCAGATGTGACAGTGTCTTGGCCCAGGGGTATTGCCTGAGCCAGTGGCATCTGCAGGGCTGTCACCTCCCACTCCAGGTCTCAGTGACAGACCACAGAAGCAAGAGTCAGGTGCTTGCTGGGTGCCAGAGCCCAGCTGGCCCAGAGCTGCAGCAGACTTGGGACTAGCTTGAGACTCTCAGCGACCCCAGGAACAGATGGATTATGACCCTGTTATACAAATGTAGAAACTGAAGCACCAGAATGGGACACAAGCCACTCCAGGTCACACAGATACTCATCGGAGTCCATTCTCTTGCTAGAGGGCCTCAGGTTGGAGCTGTAGACAAGCCCTGACAAGTGTAGACAGACCCAGGCTCTGACCTCTCAGGGCTCATGTCCAGGGAGGAGAGTGGTTAACAAGCAATAAACACTATAAACAGTTGTGTAGTATGTTGGGTAATAACTTTTTTGGAAAAAAGAAGCAGGGAAGGGGGTACAAGCTGCCAAAGATGGAGGATGGTGAAAATGGGGGGAGGCCTCACTGAGTAGATGACATCTGAACAGACGCCTAGAGGAGGGGAGGGAGGTTGCTATGTATCTGGAGAAAGGGTGGTCCAAGCAGAGTGAACAGCCTGTGCAAAGGCCCCAGGGCAGGACCATGTCCAGCATGAGGGAGGAACAGTGAGGAAGTCCATGTGCCTAGAGTAGAGTGAGCGAGGGGGACAGAGGGAGGGGTGAGAGCTGGGAGGGGACAGGACAAGTCACTCAGGGCATTGTGGGCAGCAGGTAAGACTTGGGCTTTTACCAGGAGAGAGGTGAGAGCCCTCAAGGTCTGTGGGCAGAGGAGGGACCATACCTGACTCAGGGGCTCACAGGTTCCCCCTGGTGGTTGCTATGGGGAGGACATGGCATAGGAGGTGAGGACAGGAGCCAGGTTGGGCAGTTATATTGTAGTCAATGACAGTGGAGGGGATGGGGCAGATTGAGCACAGGTCGTCTGGGAAGGCATTTCTAAAGAGACCAAGGAGAAGCAGCTGTGACAAAAACCTAGGGTTAGAAAGTGTGTTTCAGGCAGAGGGTATAGCCAATGCAAAGGTCCTGAGGCAGGAACAAAGCTGGGCTGTGTGAAGAACAGCTTGGAGATGGACTGAGATGAGGAGGGGGATGTGGAAGAAGGATGCAGCTTCCGGACCCGCAGAGCCCTGTGGGCAGCACAGAAGAGTTAGAGTTTGAGTTTGAGTTGAAGGCAGTGGGGAGCCACAGGAAAGCTTCAAGCAGGGGAAGGACACAGTAGGGTGGACGGTATGGTAGGCAAAGAATGTCACCCCAAAATGTTCTCATCCTAATCCTGGAACTTGTGGACGAGGTACCTTACATGGTGTAGTGGGAAGAATACTATCTCCCCAAATTCATGACCACCTGGAACCCCAGAATGTGACCTTATTTGGAAATAAGGTCTTTGCAGGTGCAATTAGTGAAGGATCGCTTACGAAATCACCCTGAATCTGGGGTGGGCCCCACATTCAACGTCCGGTGCCTGAGTGAGGAGGGAGAGGACGCAGAGACACCAGGGGAAGGCGGCCGTGGGAAGACGGAGACAGAGATCGGTGCCACGCCGCCACAGGCTAAGGAACGCCTGGGCCCCAGACGCTGGTAGTTGTTAAGTACAGGTCGTGAGTATGGGAAACACAGAGTTGATAAAACTACTGTAATTACCATAACTATCACGTCTTTTTCCATACAAACAGCTGTAAGCTTACTTTGCCCACCCCTGTATACTTAACCACAGTGAGAAACACTGTCAGCCCTGGCTGGTGTGGCTCGGTGGACTGACGGCCAGCCTGCGACCCAATTCAGTGACAATGTTGTTCCTCTCCCTCTTTCTCCCTCCCTTCCTCTCTCTGAAAATAATAAATAAATAAAATCTTTAAGAAATACTTTTAAATTTTACAAAGTATGTGTAATATTTGAGGGTCCTGAGGTTTCTTTTGAGGTGAAATGTTGTGGAACTAGAGAACAGCAGCACAACATTGGGAACCTACTAAAGGCACGGAATTGGTTAATGTGAGTTTTGCCTCAATAAAACAAGTAATCATAAAATAAAAATAAATCTTCTTGCTTTGGGTGATTCACATGGATGAAGATGCTTCCAGAACTTTCTCCTTCCACGTCATTGTTCTGCAGCTCCCACCTGCCCTGATCCCTGTAATCTTGGCACCCGGCAGCATCCCATCAGGGAGCTCACCTTGTCCTTTATCAGGGCTGTGAAGTTTTCCTTTATGCAGCAAGCAGGGGGTGCACGCCCCCTGGTGGCGGGATCCTGGTAGTTTCCAGTTGTTGGTGCTTCAGAACCAAAACGAAGGTGATTGGACATCTCTCTGTAGCTCAAGAACAGGGATAGAGGCCGAGTTTGGTTTGTTTTGAATTTCGATGGATACTGCTGACACCCCGTCTGTCTTCACGAGTGTGAGGGTGCTTGTTTGGTGTGCCCCTCCCAGGGCTTTTTAGTGTCCCTGGAATAAAACCCCCGCCCTCCTCTTGGCCCCTAAGGCCTGCACAACCTGTTCCCATCCCCTCCCTGCCCTTCCCTCCTTCCTCCCTCTCTTCCCCTCACTTGCTCTGCTCCGGGCACATGGGCCTCCTGTCTGTTTCTCTAACATACCACGCACCGTCCTGCCCAAGGACCTTGGCGGAGCAGTGACTCTGCCTGCACTGCTCCCCACACTTACCCCCTTCTCCAAGGAGGGCTCAGACCACAGCTCCCGTGTCCCTTCCTCGCTGAGGAGAGAGAGGTGAGGGTGTCTGAGAGAGAACGTGAGAGACTACCCAATGGGACAAGCCGGGAAGACACTGGGGCAAGGAGAGGGTAGGGCCCTGGGCTTGGGCAGGGCTGGGGATGGGGTGGCTGAGGACTGAGGTGGGGCAGCTGGCCCTGTTGTGTGGACCCCCGCCCCCCACCAATACACTAGCTCTCCTACATCAACATTCACCAGAGATGTAGGAAATATTTTCTCTCCGACTGACACTTTTGGCAAAATACAATTCCTCCGGCTCTATTCCGTGCAAAAAACATGTCCATCAAAACCGTCCCGGTGGTGCCTGAGGAAGAGGGAGGCCGCTGAATCTGGTCTGGGGATGGCAGAAAGGGCCCCAGGGAAGGGACAGGCAGAAGCAGTGGCCTCACCTCTCCCTGCAGTTGGAGGGCAACTTAAAGCAGTAAGAATAACAGTAAAATGGGAGCCGCTGAGCATTCATCGGGGCTGGATGCTTTCCTATATATGCCTGCTCCGGGTGCTTGCCCAAGTCGATGGTTACTATTATCCCTGTTTTTCAGATGAGGAGGCTGAGCCCAGAGAGGATAAGACACTTCCCCAAGGTCACACAGCAGAGCCAGGCTGGACCCAGGGCCTAAGTGACTTCCCCAGGGATGCCCGGAAGAGCCCCTACTGGAAGGGAGGAGGGAGGCAGCCCATCAGCATACCCTGAGAGCTCAAGCAGGTGCCAATCAACAACTCCAGCTAATTAGTTTCTCCAACTGGAAACTAATATGATGTTACATGTCAACCGTTAAAAAAAGAAATGAGAGAGGGGGAAAATCAGTCTATGACTGTGTGGAGCCTGGAAGAAGGTGCACTAGCTGAGAGGGTCCCAGTGGTAATGAGGATGGAGTGTTCTTTCATCTTCCAGGGGCCTAGTCACACCTGCCTCAGCTGCCCACACCACCCCTGTCACGTCCTGGCTCCCACAAACCCCTAAGCTAAGAGTGTGGCAGGAGTAGCTGTGCAACCTTAAGTTGCTTAACTTCTCTGTGCCAGTCTCTCTGCTGGTTCAAATAGACATAAAACATAATCTCTACTCTCCATTAAAGCTGTCAATGTTCCAAAAACACTTGGGAAAGGTGCAACCTCGAGAAAGGCCGCAAGAAAATGGCTCTGGTCCTGGAGCCCCAGCTGCTGCCTGTTCCTGTGGCCAGGGATTGACTTTTCTAGAACATTGCCCCTCCTCCCAGTTTCCATCCAGAGCCAGCACGGCCACATAAATCCCGCTTTACGGCTGTTATTGACGGGGAGCAGGGCGAGCAGCCCCAGCAAGGCCCAATTAATTTTCCCGTCTGGCATCTGTGCGCCTGGCGAATTTCTGAGCTCCTGGAGGGAGGGGCAGAGTAATCTGGGGATGGGCCAAGCTGAGGACAAGGTCATGGCAGGCCAGGGCATTCTAGACCCCCGAGCAGAGTAGCACTGTTCAGGGAGTCCCAGATTCTGAACCCCAGGCTCTTGTCTGGAGGATGGGATAGGAGATGGCTCCAACCTCTGTGCATGGGGTGGAATCTGCAATTTTTAATTAGGGTGAAAATGAGGTTTTCATTATAGAGACATCTGAGCAAAAACCCAAAGGAAGTGAGAAAGGGAGCCATGTAGCTTTCTGAAGGAACAGCTTTCCAGCAAAGGGAACAGCCTGTGCAAAGGCCCTGGGGCAGGATTGTGCCTGATGTATTAGAGAAACAGTGAAGAGGCCCATGTGGCTGTAACTGAGTGAGTGGGACAGAAAGAGAGAGGAGGTAAAGGCAGGGAGGGGAAGGAGGCAGGTCATACAGGGCCTGGTGGAGAAGACTTGGGCTTTTACCCCCAGGGAGGTGGGGCTCCTGGAGGGAGGTGGAAAGAGGAAGGGACCTGACTCAAGTGCTCACAGCGCCCTCTGGCTGCTGTGGGGAGAACAGTTGACTGAACCACAGTGAAAACAAAACTCAGTTAATAAATTCTCCTTATTGCCACCACAAGCTGTGTGCCCCAGGCCTCCTCATTCCCTAAAAGGAAAATTAGCACCGGCAAAGAGTCTTTAAACCACTCTCAACAAACTCTGCTCAATGACAGAAATGGTCTGCATCAGTCCTGTCCAGCATGGGAGCTCCCAGGACGTGGCGTCTTCTGAGCAGCTAAAACGTGTCCAGTGCGACTGTGGGGCTGCATTTCAAACCTACTTATTTATTTAATTTTAAAAATTGTGGTAAAATGCAAAACGTAAAGTTTACCATTTTAACCATTTTTAAGTGTACAGTTTAGTTCATCAACTACATTTGCATTGTGTGTAGCCGTCCCCACTGTCAGTCTCCAGAACTTTCTCACCTTCCCAGACTGACTCTCCGCCCCCACTGAACACTAACTCCCCCTCCCCCAGCCCCTGGCCCCCACCATCTACTTCCTGGCTCTGTGGATCTGACTCCTCCAGGGACCTCCAGTGAGTGGGATCCCACAGTGTTTGTCGTCTTGTGTCTGGCATATTTCACTGAGCCTAACATCCTCGGGGTTCATCTACATTGCAGCAAGTGTCAGAATCTCCTTCCATTTCAGGCCTGAGTGACATTCCACTGTGTGGGTGGGCCTCGCTGTTTACCCATCACCTGTCCCTGGGCACTTGGGCCGCCCCCACACGTTGGCTATTGTGAGTAACGCTGCTATAAATGTGGGTGCATAAATGTCCCTTTGAGACCCTGTGTTCCCTCAAATTTCATTTATCTTTAATCAATTTGAATTCAAATAGCCGCATGTGGCCAGTGGCTACTGTGTTGGACAGTGTGGCTCTACAAGGACTGAAAAAGAATTCAAAAGAATGAATTTTCTCTTTCTTTGGTGTCATTTAAAGACCTGTCTGGACCAACAAGTGACACCCTACAGACCACCTGCCCTTATTAGTGTCCGCTTTGTCCAGAGTGGGACATACCTGTTTTTAGTGTCCCCTTTTGGCCCATCCTTGTACCCGGAAAAGACACAACCCTAACTTCTCTTGGTGCGGCACTGGCCATCCCAGCCTGTGTGACAACCTCTGTGATGAGCACGAAAAGGTGGGGGGCCCGGAGAAGGTCCCTGAGCCACCCTGGGAGCCAAGAAAGGTTTCCTGGAAGAGGCAGCATCTGTGCTGACCCCCAAGGATGAGACAGAAGCAAGGGTGAGCGGGTGGAGTGTGCTCTGGCTGGCGGACCAGCAGGAGCGAGGGCCCGCAGCCCAAGGAGAGAGGTGAGCAGGCAGAGCAGCGCCGTCCTGAAAGCGGGTGGAGGGGTGAGTCGTTACTTTGCCTCTGAGGGAAGCAATGACGTACCCCTTGTGCAGATGGGGAAACTGAGGCTCAGTGGCCACGCCGCTTTCTCCAAATCAAATGGCTGGGAGGAAGAGCAGCCTCATTTGGAAAATGGACCTTTGAGGTCTTTCTTCATTCCCACCTCTTAACTCTGACATCCCTTCTGTGACCTTGAGGAGGAAAACAGCAGCAAACACAGGAGCAGGGGAACACTGTCTGCGTGCTGGGGACGACCGTCACCGCTGTGCGTACGTCGGGGCTCAGCCCAGAGGCCCCATCTCAGACACTGGTAAGTGGTTGAAAATGATCGAAGGATAATATTTGGGGACACACAAAAATGAAAGGAAACTGAAATTCCAGTGCCCATAAGTAAAGTTGTGCTGGTACGTGGGCACCCCTACTTGTTTACGTATGGTGGCTTTCACACGATGTTGGAGTGGACCTCACCACCTACAAGGCTGAAAATTTTGCCTCTCTGACTCTTCACAGAAAAAGTTTGCATCCCCAGCTCTTCGGGTATTGGCTCCTTGCAATGGCGTTGTGAGTTAGGTGCTGTTGCCTTCCTCAGTTTATACAGATGAGGAAACTGAGGCACACAGAGTTGAGTGGCTTAGCTAAGGTTACAGTGGATAAGTGGTCAGACATTTGAACCCAAGCCTGTGGGACTCCCTGGACAGGGCTCTCAGTTCCGTACCCTACTGGGTCATGCCCTCTGGCCCAACCCTCGGCCCTGGGGCTGCATGTGTCTTGGTCCCACTCTTTCTCCCCCGGCCTGAGGAAGGGGTAGGTGGTCAGCAATGCCCAAAGTAAGCTCCAGATTCCACCCTGCACCCTCCCTTGGGGACCATCTGGGAAGACAGTCAATTAAGAGCAAATCAATTAAGCAAACTGCTGCCCTGTTTTTCTGACTTCAGTCAAGAGGCTCACATTCTGGGACGGCCAACTTGGGTTCAAGCAAATGCATTTATGGACAGATCTGAGAAGGGACCACAGGATCAGGAATTAGTACAAAGACCTCTGACCCAGTGCCCCGGGAGCATGAGACACTGGATTGTGTAATCTGATCCCCGCTGGGGACTGGGGGTTTCTGCATGAGCAAATGTTGGGAGAAGGGAGTCTGTGGAAGGCAGAGGCTTTTGCAGAAGATGAGCTACTCAGTGTGACCAGGAGTGCGAGAGGGAAAAGAAGGCTATAATTTGTGCATTTTACCTGTCAATCAAGTGATGAAGGTTGCTATTTCTTTGTCTCATGCTATTTGAAAGATTTGACATTTGGGGAAAAAAAGTGTCATAATGCAGGCTCTTCCTGCTGCACTTAAACCTGGAACAAAAAGATTAGCACTACTATAGACTTCATGGAGCCTGAGAACAGAGAAATGAAAAGAAAGCAGAGCAGAAAGACAAAGAGAAATGAGCTCCTTGATCCAGTCATTCCTGAAGCTCACATTCACTAGGACTTTCCTCTTAGAACCTGGGAATTTATGCATATGGTTTCTGTGTGCTAACTAATAACTCTCCCACCAGATATTTCCTGATATTCACCTTCTAGGATATGGGATGTTAGATTATTACCCAGAAAATTTTACTCAACCTCTCTCCAAATTCCTCAGGAATAATATACTTCCCTGTCCCATTGATGTCAGAACCAGGCATATGACTTTCTTTGGCCAAGGTAACATGAACAAAAGTGACAGTGTGCCATTTCTGAGCCTGGGCCCTAACACGGACTGCCTATTTCCACATGCTCTCTTGTGCTCCTGCCTTTGCTGTGAGACAACTATGTCATGAGTAGCCACTAACCCAAGGAAGATGAGAGACACAGGGTCCAGATCTGGACTCAATTCCTGCATTAGGACCTGGCCCAGCGGCCCCACAGGTATGTAAATGAGAACTACATGCTTGTCGCTGTGTGTCAGAGATTTGGTGGATGTTGTTGCATAGCAATAGCTGACTGTCATGGAGCACATGATAGGACTGCACTTTTGGCTTCTATGACTGGCTGGGCTGGGGGAGACTGTGTGATGAGTCATGGCAGACAGAACAGGAAATGACCCATAACACTTCTGGACCAGAGAATTTACCGCTAGTGAGAGGCAGTCCGGGACTCTCTTTCTCTATGCCACAGAGACCAACCATACTCCAAACAGTGGCTGCTCCATCAGCCAGGGCCCCGGCATCAGGAGACATGGGGCAGGTCCCGCAAAACCCACAGTGAATACACAGTGTGAGTGGGAATACACCTTTGATGTCATTAGCCTCTGAGACGGGGGGGCTGTGTGTTACTGCAGCAAAACCAAGCACGTCGATACTGTAAGAAGGGAGGTTTTTTGATAGTTTCAGCAGAGAGAGGAGGCGTGTCTGTAAACCCTACTGTTGTTCAAACCTACATATTGGAATGTAAATCGACAAATCTCACACCTTCCCCAGGGCAGCCTTGTGCAGCCACCACCCATGCTTTCAGCTCCTTCCACGATCTCACCGTGACCACGTGAGAGGGGGCATCACAACCAGACACCCAGAACGCCCTCCTCCGAGAGAGTGGACGCGGGCTGGTTTTGGCCGAAGTGCACTGTGGCCAAGCAATATGGGGTCAGTGCAGGTATTCCCACCTCCCGGTCCTTTGTGTGGCGTGGGCTGCAGTGTTTCATGGCTTGTGTTAAAGTCTTTGAAAGCACCATCTTTTATTTCTGCCTCCATAGCTTTTCTTGCCTGCAAACGCTCCCTGCCGCGTACATACTTATCACTCTATTTCCTGGATGCTGAGATGCGTTATGGGAAGCAGTTAGACACGAGCAGAGCAAGGGCGAGGGGCCGGGCACAGAAGGTCACCAGGGCGGAAAGCCCCGGGTGCCCAGCAACCGTCAAAACTGGGAAAACAAGATCTCACCCGCAGGGTGGCCTTTCCTCCCTGAGCATACTGCTGGTCATGTGATTTAGACGCCTTGACCTTTCCTGTCACTGGTCGTGCGGTTCAGACCCGCCCCTCACCTTTCCTCCCCTGGTGTGTGGCTAGGCATGTGGTAGCCCCTTGAAGGAGGAACGGGAGCCGAGGAGTGGCCTTAAGTGACTCCCACAAGGGACCCTGCATAACCACTCTTTGAGCTTCAGCCCCTCGGGATGACATCCAGGCCTCAGATATGTTTCAGCTCCCGGCCCAGAGAAGCAGTGAAACCAGACGGGCAACCCCGTGGCTGCCTCAGGACCAGCTGCAATGACCAACGACCCCCTCATGCACCAGCCAATCCGTGGGGACCACGACCATGAAAGGACACACCTGGAAAGCTGATAGTCTATTGGGATCCTCCCCTGAAACCTCCAGATAAATACCCTCAAGGCGGGGGACTGAGTGTGGCTCTCCCCTGCTCACCCCATGCCTCCCCGCCTACTCCCCCAGGTCACCTCTCCCCCCTAAGCTCCAGGGGCCCTTCCTTGCCTCTGTCACTTGTTCCTGGGGCCTCCTTCTGCAGGTCACTTCTACCTCTGTGACTTTCTAAATAAACTTTCTCCTATACTTCGAGTCTTGGCTCTGAATTCTTCCTTAGCCAGAACTCAAGTACTGAGGTTGCTGAACTGAGGTCCAGTTTCCAGTAATAAGTGGTGCTGTTCTCACTGCCTGCACAGTCAGACGGAAGAGCCCCCCGTATTTCCTGTCCTGCTAAGGAAGAAAACAGCCCGTCAGTTAAAACATGGAACAGGCGAATAAGACAATTCCGATTTCAGATGTGTTAAAACTTGGAAAGTGTGTGTCATAGAACCAGCGAGATGTGGTGTGTCTGTAGTTCTGTGACTATCTGCTTGACCTACAGGCAGGACACTGCTTGTCTTGGCCTTTGCTCCGTTTCCAGCCTAGAACAGGGCCCTCCACGCAGCAGGCGCTCAGCGAGTGTGGGCTGAGCGAACGGGTGAGCTGTCTGCCCACTGCTGAGGGGCTTGCGGGTGCTCCGGCTCTAGCCTTGTCGTGCAGACACCGTCAAGCTGCACGCCACAGAGGGAGACAGTCCCCAGCAGGGATGGGGAACTGCCCAAGGCCACGGGATCAAGCCTGAGGTTGACCTCCCTGCCCGAGGCCCGGCTCCAGCCCCTGGCCCCCTGCCCGCCAGTTCAAACTGGGCGCCCAGGGCAGCCCGTGTCCGACTTCACCCCAGCACCCTTCTTCTCCGGCCGCATCTCCCCAGAACCTGTTTTGTGGAAACCTAATCACGCCTGCCCAAAATCCGACATCAAAATTACTGCCGAGCCCTTGACTCGGGGTAATTAAGAGCGTTTTGGGATGCCTTGCTTGATTAAAAGCAGATCATCCGTTCAGAATGAAAATTCAGAAGGCAAATTGCTTTTGTTGCCGCCACGATGCTATTTTAAACAAGACTCTGGAGCTAATAAAGGCCGTCAGCCGGGCTGTCAACCTCAGGGTGCATTTGCATGGCTCCCCTTGCCCACCCTGCATTTGGGCCTTGGAGGGACCCCTGTCAGGGCAAGAGATCCCAGACGTTGCCCCCAAGCCCATCTCAGGGACACCCCAACGTTTGCTCACCTGTTCCCGCCACCTGCTCCCACTACCACAGGCCTCCCCCCTGCCCAACCCCACCTGGATCCCAGCCTCTGCCTTCTCTCTGGTCTCCCTGCCTCCAGTCCCGAGCCTTCCTATCCACTCTCCCAGAAGGGCTCCTAAAGTCTGACCAGGCTCCCTGACCTCCATCTTCGGCCAACTAATCTGCCTTACTCTTCCAGGCTCAGAGGTCGTCTCCCTGGCCTCCAGACCAGCTCAGGGGCTCCCATGGGCTCTTGTCTGGTCACGTGTCCATCTCCCCACCTGGAGTGTGAGCTCTGGGAAGACAGGACCAGGTCTGTCTTGGTCACCACTATGTCCCTAGCACCCAGAATGGGTCAGAGCACTGCTGAGGAAGCGATCATGAATGAATGAATGAATGGTGACTGCTTTGGAGAGAGAGGTGCTAGGGACCCCATGGATCTGACATCCAGTCCTCGAGCAGCTCCTCTCCCTGCCCTGAAGCTCGCCACCCTGCAGGCCTGGGGCCCCTCTCCTGCTTTTCGGTCGCTGTCTTCTCCAGCCAGTGAGGGAACCCCCGTGAGAGCCTCAGCTCCAAGTGCAGCATTCCTCTAGCTGAAGGAAGGCCAGCCCCTCTGCCCGACTCCTTCCCCACCCCCAGGCCAAGGGACGGCTGTGGGCTCCCCCACGGCAGAGGCTGGTGGCTGTGGGTGGAGAGGAGGAAGATCCAGTTCAGAGGAACTGCCATGGGAAGTCCCTTTTGCAGTCTCACCTCTGGCCAGAGAGCATGCGGCCTCATCAGTTACGATATGTCCAGTTATGGGGACAGTCATAGTTACAACTTGACAATCTTACCATTCAGGGTTCAGAAGTGCATTCAGGGTTCAATCTTGCCATTCAGAAGTGCAGAGGACCAGCTGACGACAGCCATCACCATTTAAAACCATGGGCATATGTACGCTTTACCCCAGTGGAATCATTTCTAAGAATTCAAGCAAAGCAGGGTGCTCACCTGGAAGTGACTGCCCCCCAGGGACACTTGCTGATGTCTAGGGACATGTTGTGATTGTCACCCTAGGGGTGCTCCTGGTATCGAGTGTGTGGGAGGCAGGGATGCTGCTCAACACCCCACAGTGCCCAGGACAGTCCCCCTCAGAGAACAATCCAGCCGAAATATGACCCCGGAGCCAACTGTATGAGGACACTCACTCTGCAACAGTCTTCCCTGAGAACTGTCCTCTTCTGATTTCCTGGGAGATGGACGTGAACGTGGTGCCATTTTCCAGATGCAGAAGAGCAAGACCCAGAGCAGCAAAGGCAGGGCCCCAAGGTCACACCATCCATTAAAATGACGCCAGCCACTCAAGGGCGGGGCATGTGGTCTGTCTCATTCACTGAAGGGTATCCAAGACCTAGCACAGGGCCTGGCACATAGTAGGTATTCAGGAAATGCTTAATAAGGAGCTGAGCTGGGCCTTGAACCCAAGCCCGGTGATCGTTCCAGGGCGCCCCGACTGTCAGAGCCCCTACTCACAGCCCTGGGCCAGGAGCCCCCTTGACTGTCCCCCTTGTGTCCCTGCAACTCCGGGACAGCTGAGCCCCACAGGCTAGGGGCCACTGGGATCCAGGAGGTGGTGGCTGAAGCTTAACTTCCCTATTGTGGCCTCTGAAAAGGGAGCAGGTGCTGGCGGCTTTGCCAAGGAGGCCCTCCTCGCTGCCTTTGTGCCGGAGCCGGTAGAACCCTCTGCTGGGAACCGGCCTCCTTTCAATCCGCTCAGGCCCACATTCCACCTTCGCCACCGCATTCTTCACCTGAAAATTCACCATTCGGCCCGGAATGCGTTGCCTTTGTTCATCTCTTTTTGGCTCCCCTGCTGTTTAATCGCTTCTTCTTGGAGCCGCGGGAACAGGGAGGAGGGAGGGAAGAATAAATAAATAGGGAGGGGAAAAGAAAAGGGATTCTCGAGTGTGCAGCAGAGGTTTGCATTGAAGGGGATTTCGCCTGGCACCGGGAGATATTGACAAAGGCTGGCGAGGGGCGGGCGGGGGGCGGGCCGGGCCGCCAGCGGGCACTCTTGGCCTGGGCCGCTGCATTGAGATATCCACACAAACAAATTCATCAGGCTTGTCCTTGTGATGGTCTGACTGCCAGACATTCTTTAACCCGTGCCTGGAAGATGGCCATCCATGCACCCCAGAACCCAAGACAAAAGGCTGGGGGAGGGGCAGTCCCCTCTCTCCCCATGACTTGTAGTGTGACCTTGAAGAATCTGACCGCTGTCTCTGTGCCTTATCAGTCATAGGCCCTGCCCTGCCCGTGTTGCTCACTTGGCTGGAGCGTTGTCCTGTAACCAAAAGGTTGTGGGTTCGATTCCAGGTCAGAGCACATACCTAGGTTGCAGGTTTGATTGCTGGGTCAGGTGTGTCCAGGCGGCAACCAATTGATGCATCTCTCTCGCATCAGTGTTTCTATCTCTGTCTTCCTCTCTCTCTAAAGCAATGAAAAAGTGTCCTCAGGTGAGGATAAAAGAAAAATCATTGGCCCTTCGCATTCCCACCTTGGAGGGATGTAGGATATGGGGGTGCTCAGAGGGTGGGAAGTGCTCACCCAAAGTCACGCAGTTGTCCGAAGGCAAGCTCCTGGCTCGGGGCTCCTCACAAGAGGCAGGGAGGAGCAGACGGGCCCAGGAGGCTCTGCCCCTGGGTGGCCAGATCGAGAGCAAAGGCACCATTTTAACATCATCTCAAGGCTTGCTCCTATACGGCCCCAGGAGCCTCCCCTCCCCTCTCTGGGCCTTTTCTGTAATAATAATCCATCCGTTGTATGTTGTTTAACTCAGTTATTCAGGCAAAATATTGACTGATCTCCTACTGTGTGCCACGCTGTGTGGTGGGCACTGGGGACACAGTGGAGCCCGAGGCCGACGGGCCCGGCCCTTCTGGCGCTCACAGATGATCACGTGACCAAGCCGTTTCCAGCCCCAGGGGGGTGGGGGCTCTGACGGGGGTCAGAGAGGCGCTGTCAGACACACCGGAGGTCGCCAAGTCGCCAGGGCCCACGTCCTGGAACGGGAGGCATCTCGCACTCAGGTCTTCCATGGCTGAGCAGGAGAAAAGCGATTGAAGCAGGAGTCCCAGCGGAGGGCCCGGCTGGGCAAAGGCCTGGCAGGGGGCATGGGCCAGACTCCAGCCCCCTCCGGCCACATCACAGGACACGTGGCGGAGTGGGGTGACGATGAGGTGTGTTCCCATTTTTCAGATGATAAAATGGAGGCTGCTCAGTGGTGAGCGTGGCTGAACCCAGGCCACAGCACTGCCCTGTGCCCACCACCCTTCCTCACGAACACCTTCGCACCGGGATGTGCTGAAGTAGGCGAAGCGGGGCCTTCGGTGACCTTTCCAGGAGAAAGCGCCCGTGTGCATGGGAAGGCTGTTCAGAGCTGCCCCAGGTACGAGTGTCCCAGAGCTGCCGTAACCTAGGGCCACAGATTTAGTGAAACGCTTAGTAAAACAACACAAACTGATCACCCAGTTAGTCCTGGAGGCCAGAAGTCTAAACTAGGCTTCATGGGGCTAAACCCAGGCGTGGGCTGGCCATTCCTGAGGCTCCAGGGAGAACCATTTCCAGCCTTTTCCAGCTTCTAGAGGTGCCACCTCCCTGACTCGTGGCCCCTGCCTCCGTCCTCACAGCCGGCAGCACAGCCTCTCCCGCCTCTGACTCTGACCCTCCTGCCGTCCTCCATCTTGGGGTCCTTAACTTAGTTCACCTGCAGAATCCCCTTTTGCCAAGGAAGCCACTCAGCGCAAGTCATGTCGTCTCTGTCTCATTCACAGAAGGGTATCCAAGGCCTAGCACATGGCCTGGCACAGAGTAGGTATTCAGGAAATGCTTAATAAAGAGCTGATCTGGGGCTCAAACCCACGCCAGTGATCGTTCCAGGGCGCCCTGACTGTCAGAGCCCCCACTCACAGCCCTGGGCCAGGAGCCCCCTTGGCTGTCCTGTCAACAGGTTCCAGGGACTAGAATGTGAACGGGTTGGGGGGCATGATTGTGCCCACCCCTCACCCCCAGAGTGGTCATGGCTCAAAAGGGGTCAAAATAGAGGATTTGGGCAAAGCCTTGGCATTGGAGGGACCTCGGTTTCCCTGTCTGTAAAATGGGTATCAATCATATGCCTTGACTCAGGAGTGCCGGAAAGTTTCACTCAACCATTTAACACCAAACATTCAGCAGTGACCAAAACAAGCATGGCCCCTGTACCCACGGACAAAGCGATGGACGTTACACATCAGGAGAAAGCAGCAACACCAATGAGATGGAACGTATTGAGGGCAAGGGGTCACAGCAAAGGTGAAGGAAGGGTGTTCCAGGAAATGGGAACAGCAGTGCAAAGGCCCTGAAGCAGGTCAGTGCCTGGTGTCTCTGAGGACAAGAGAGGAAACAGGAGAGACTGGTCTGGGTGGAAATAGCTGAAGGGCTCCTAGAAGACGTGGGGCTGCAGTCTTGGCAAATGTCAGGAGTCAACCACCTTGTGTAGAGGTGAGGAGCAGGCCAAGGGCAGCTGGTGGGCAGAGCAAGGGAGGCGAGGGAGGCGAGGGAGGCTCCCAAAGCTCCAGCATTTAGAACCTCGACTTTGCCCGGGGCCATGGAAAGCCGAATGAGGGCTGTGAGCTGAAGGGACCTGCCAGAGGCGGAAGCCCAATCTGGTGTTTAGGAGCCAGCATGCCTGTGTTCGAATCCCAGCCCCGCTGCTTTCACGCTGGGTGACCTTGGCCAAGTCACCTCCCTGCTCTGGGCCATTATGGAAAAAATGGTAGTGCCAACACCACAGACCTGTGTGAGGATGAAATGAGCAAATCCATGACGAGCCCTGGGCTTGGAGCACAGGGAGAGGAAAGAGCCAAAGGCCCATAATTTCTGACACAAAACCGCCCCTAAAGATTCTGCACCCCCTCGTCTCTCAGCCCCAGGGTTTTATTTTCTTTAATGACCTGTACCCATGTTCCTGGGGGGAAATCTTCCTATTGTCAGGAAATGAACTGCCACCACCTGAGCTTGATTGCACCACCACCCACCCCAGGATCCACTCTTGACGGGGGGAGGGGGGATGGGAAAGCTCCAGCGGGGGCGGTGGGGGGCAGCATTCACCACGGTGCCCTTTGCACAGAGCACCTCAGTCATTGCAAACAATCTAATAAAAAAAGCACTGCTTTCCTGAGGAATCAGAGAGAGGCATTTTGTGTTAGGCTTTTGTGTCTTATTTTAAGAAAAAGTACACGATAAAATCGTGTTGTTCTTGCGTCCTGGTCCTGGGGTCAAGCCTGAGAGAAGTGCCCCAATGGGAAATGCTGTCTTGTTGAGTGGGGTCTTCAACCCCTGAGTCTCAGAGGCTTTCTCTCTCTGAGGCACTTCCCAGGTCTTCTCTCCTGCTGCCACGTGTCATTGTCCTTCTAGTCTCCCCTCCGGGTCTGCCTTGCACACAGTAGGGACACAGAAGTGCTGGTTCGGTGCAGCTGAGTCCACGAGAGGGCTGGTGGAGAGGTGCGGGGCAGGTCCAACGCCAAGTTATCGTTCAGGTATTTCTTTCCTCAGTAAATTTTGACCGAGCCCCCACCCGGGGCCCCAGAGTGGCTTCCCCATCCCCAGCAGGGTGGCCTGGCTGAACCCCCACACTGTCCCTGCCCTTGTGCTGGCCTCTGCCCCCACACGTCCAGGACTCCAGCCGGAGCCACTAGTCTTCCCTCCACCTCCCCCCCCGCCCGCCCCCTGCCCCGTCTCTACTATCTCCCCGCTGCCAGGGCTGGGGTGGGGGACTGGGTGAGAAACCGCATGTCCTCAGGGCCTCACCCGGGTTTCTGGGCAGCTGGAGGGAGATCCTATAACCACATTGGTCCTGGAAGGCGTTTCATATGTAAGACTATGGTGACTGTCCCAGTGCCTGGACTTTACCTTGATGGGCCTTGTTGCGGTGGTTGTGGAATCCCTTCACTCATTCAGCACACTGTGGCTCGGTGCCCTCTTTGAGATTAGTGTAAATGAGGCTGAGCCTTGACTCTAGGCTCTAATGCTAGGTCCTGCTCTACACTGAGCCTCAGTTTCCACATCCATCTCTGGAGGGACTGTACGCCTCCCAATCCTGCCACCTCTAAACCCTAAACCCAACCCTGACATCCCACTTTGGGGCCTGGCTCTGCTGAACCACACCGGCTTGGCCAGGTCCAAGAGGGCAGGCAGGGGTCCTGCCCTACCTCCTCTCTCCAGAACCCTCAGGACTGGGGGCTTCCCTGGGCCCCAGGCAGCAAGCGAAAGGTCTAGGGTTAAGGCCTTGGCGGTGGATGGGTCTCAAACACTCTAGTCTCGGAGGCCCTGCCGGGTGCTCCATCTCCTGCCCAGCAGGGACTACATTAGCTGCTCAAAACCCATTCGTGGAAATTAGAGCATAGGTCTCTTCGACAATCATGGGTCATTCTCATTTCCAGTTCCCAGGCTCTCCTGCAGAGATGACAGCCCAGCAGCAGGTCTGGGGGGGGGATGCAGGGGGACTAGGGGGGTCCCAGCCGGCCGACTGCAGCCTGAGGACTTCTCTAAGTCAGCCAGAGAAATAAAAGTGCAATCATCGAGGGGATTTAAGGGAGTCATTTCTTTGCTCCAGCACCTTCTATGGCTCTCAGCTGCCAAACACTTCAATCCAAATGGTTCAACCTGGCAAGCAACAGCAAGTCATGGCAGCACTAGGAGAGAAGACTGCTTTGCTAGCTCTTCATGTTTCTCTTCACAGATTTTATGGGTTTCTTGAATGTCCTCCATTCTCAGAGGCTCACAAGGCAAAGAGAGGCCAGGTTTTCACTTAATTCAGAAGCAGTTTGGACTTTAGGAATAGTTTGATCCAGCGTTCCAATTGGTCATCAAGAATCAGAGTTCACCCTCTCTTCTGACATCTAGTCCCAGCCTCTTCCCAAAACTCCCTAAGTTTTTCCACCTCCAGGTTTTTGCTCACACCTGGCTGGCTTGTTCCACCCCTCCTATGCATCCTGTTCTCCCCCCTCACCCCTATTTCTTGGTCCAAATGTCATTCCCACAGGTAGCACAGCAGTAGAATCCCTGGAGAGAGAGGTCAGGAAGTTGACTGCTATCCAAGCCAAGACTTCTCCGGCCCCTGCTGCTGCCAGAGGGTTCTTGCTCCAACGTCACCTCCTCCGAAAAGCCCCCTGTGGTAACTTTTATGTGAACTTGACTGGGCCATGGGTGTGCAGTATTTGAGTTAGCAGACTGAGTAAAGCATATGCCCTCTTGCCCCCACCCCGCCGTGTAGGTGGGCCTCATCCAGTTTGTTGAGAGCCTGAACAGAACAAAAAGACAGAGGAAGGGAGAACTCACTCTCTGCCTGACTTCTTGAGCTGGGACATCTGTCTTCTGCCCTCAGGCTGGGACCTATTCCACCAGCTTTCCTGGGTCTCCAACTCGTGGACTACAGATCGTAGGGAGTCTCAGTTTTCATTCTCATGTGAGCCAATTCCTTATAACAAATATATATATATATATATATATATATAGAGAGAGAGAGAGAGAGAGAGAGAGAGAGAGAGAGAGAGAGAGAGAGAGGGAGAGAGGGAGGTATTTCTCTCTCTCTATATATATACACATCCTATTGGTTCTGTGTCTCTGGAGAACCCTGACTAATCCACACTCCATGACTTCCTGCCCTAACCGCCTGCCCCAGCCACTGCCCCTTTTATTTTCTTCGCTGGCCTCAGGAACTGCTTTTCTCATTTACTCACTGAATATTTACTTGCCAACTCTTTCCCCACCAACTAGGATTTAAACCACACGAGGGCAGGTGTTTCCTCCATCTTGGTGGCTGGATCCCCAGTACTTGGAACGATGTTTGGTATACAGCAGGTGCTCAGTATATACCTGCTGACTTGAATCATTGATTCCAGGATCTCTTTAGCCCTTTGGGGAGGCAGGGAAGGGGCCCAGAGGCCCAGGTTGCGGTAGAAGAAACCAAACAGTTAGTTTTGCCCCAAATTACAGCACCGCTGTGGCAGCACCCCCACAGCAGACGTGGGGCTCTCTGCCGGCACAGCGAAGCCAGCTCCTTCAAGCTTTGGAGTAACCAGGACCCAGGGCTCAGAAGCAACAATAGGGAGGACCCTTCACCTGCTGCCCTTTATGAATTCTTCTAAAACAGGACCTCCCCCCTGCTGGCACTGCTGACATTGGGGCTGGGTCACTCTCGGTGGAGGGCTGTCCTGGGCACTGTGGGATGTTGAGCAGCATCCCTGGCCAGATGAGGCCAGGAGCTCCCCCTGGGGGATAGAATCATCCCTGGTGGAGACCCACTGCCCTGCAGAGCTGGCTCCTTGCCCACCTCCCTGCTTCCCACACTGAGTACATACCCGAAGGCCGAGCCGGGAAGACCCTGCGAGCTCACACACTCCAGGCTGGGCTGGCCCAGCCCACCCAGCACAGCCAGACCCAGAGAAATTGGATTAACTCGGAGAAGCTTGCCAAGACGATCTGTCATGCCATCTGAAGGACAGCGTATTGATCTCCACGTTGCAAAAAAAATTAAATGATATCCCTTTTTGTTATTTAAAACGCTGCTTAAGCAATTCTGTAATGGAACGGCCCGGCCCGGGTCCAGGAGCTCCCTGGGCGGCGGCAGCCTCTGCAGACCGGGTGCAGGGCGAGGGCTTGTGGACGCGGCCCTGTCTTCCCCGGGGTGACTGATGACTCCGGAGAACAGCGCCACTTTGCCGGCAACGTGCACAGCTTTGATTTATTAAAGACATAACAATTATGAAAATAGCTGATTTATAATCAACTTTTCCAGGCCTAATTGATTTCTGGGGTGAAATTTAGAAGGGGGTATACTGACACCTTGAGGACAGGGTCACCGGTTTTGGGGTGGGCCAGGACGGGATGGCCGTGACGGGGTGGCTGGTGGGGCTGGCGTGCGTGTGGGACAAGGGGACAGGAGGACAGCGGCCCCAGTCTGGCTGTGCTCTTTGTCGCCTCGTGAGGCGCTGGGCTCCGGGCCAGCTTTAACCTGGAGGGTTCAGCCTCAGTGGTGGCTGCCATTTCCAGGTGCCGGAGACGGGCCCTGGCTGCAGCAGGGGGGCGTGTGCCGCAGCGCCCACAAATCCCTCGGTGCGCCCCGTGTTTGGAGACTTCGCTGTCGCACCCAGAGCAGCTGTGAGAACCTGGCATCGTGTGCATAAAGGAGTCTGCCCACAGCGCCCAGAACCTTCTATCCCTCCAGAGCGATTCCCAAGTGAGGGCTGCCAAGTTTGGTCAATAAAAATACAGGAGGTCCAGTGAAGTCTGAGTTTCAGACACGCAACAAATGAATTTTTAGTGTAAGTATAACCCAGACAATATTTGGGTACTATACTATAGTATAATTTTTTATACTAAAAAAATTATGCCTGGTTAATGTGAAATTCTAATTGAACTGGGCATTTTTGTATTTGACACGACAATCCCACTGGGCCATTCAGGACCCCAGCTCCCAACAGCCCCAGAAGCCTCTGTCCCCCGATGAGGAGACTGAGGCAGAGGTTACTCAGCCCCTGCCCAAGGTCGCAGGGTGGCTGACTTCAGATTCAAACCCAACCCTGAGGCCTGAGGCCTCCAAGCCCTTCAGGATCCCACACGGCTTCAGAAGGAAGGGACGACAGCTTTTCTGCCCACGCAGGGACAGTTTGGACTGGTTTAGGGGACCAGGTCTGTGAGCTGAGGTTTCAAACTGCTCCCGTGCGGCCTTGTTATTATTGCTGTGTGACCTTGACAAAAGCTTTGCCTCTCTGGGCCTCCACCTCCAGCACTGTAAAATACGCAGCTCGTCACAGGGTGCTCTGGAGGAGACCTGACGTGCAGGCGCCCCGCTGGGGTTCCCCGAGTACTAACCAGGGCAGAGGGAAAAGAGACAGACTCAGAGACAGGAAGACAGAGAGTCAACGCAGAGAAACAGAGAGAGAGCACAGAGAAAGACAGACACGTCCCCGTGGGAAGTGGGGTGGCCCCCGAGGGTGGAAATCAAATTTGCAAATCAGAGGGTTTCAGTAGCGCCTGTGAGGCAGGGAGAGAGCAGACGAGAAGCCAGGATCTGGAGTGCAGGGCCCGGCAGCTGCCCGTGCCCTGTCCCCGTGACGGCCCTGCTGAGCGCTTTTAAGTTATCGTTAAAGATAAAATAATTTTTCCCCCTCTGAGCCGTGTGATTGATGCAGTAATGGGCCCCGCCGACAGAGAGAAGGTCAGGCTGGAATGTAATCAGTTTTTTCCAGAGCGATGCATAAACAGGGTGGCATGGTGGCTGGGAAAGGGAGAGGGACCGGCAGCTGTCCCCGAACCCTCTGAGCTCTCAGCGGAAGGGCACGATGAGACGATGAAAACAATGGGGACGGGGGGCACTTTCTGGAGGAGGTGTGGCTCCAGCTAGGGCTGGAAAGAGAAGGCATCACAGGCAGGAGGGACTGCAGAAGCAAGGTGTGGAGGGGGGAAGTCACTTTACACCCCGGCCCCACCTAATCTCCACATCTCACTGCACTATTCCAAGCCTCAATCCTTCCATGGCTCCCAGCTACCCACCCGGCCTACGGGTTCTACTCCTGACTCTCCCTCCGATTAGCTGTGTTAACTTAGGTATGTCACTTCCCCACCCAGCCTCAGTCTTCTCACCTGTAAACCAGGATGATTGCTATTTCTGCACCCACGGATATGGTGAGAGTGTAGAGGAGGAACAGCAGTAGCAGTGCTTTTGGCTGCAAGCAGCAGGAAACCCCAAGTGAATTTGCTTCACATTAAGAAACATTTTTTCATCTTATAGAACAAATCACTAAGACATTTACTCCAAAGCACATCTTCCAAGAGCCTTCACTGATCAATCTGTTTACTCCCCACCTTTTACTCCCCTTTATTTTCCTCCCAAGCATTCATCACCTCTTGACACTGTACATTTGTTCATGACCTACTCTTTCCTCCTCCAAATGTCAGCTCCCTGAGGGCAGGAATTTTTATCTGCTCCGTTAGCATGTTCCCTGTGCCATGCAGAAGGTGCTCATTAAATGCTTGTTAAATAAATGGATGACTTGTTCATCCAGGAATGATTGATTTAGCTATTCAAGAACATAGTCCTGCCTCTTCCTCAATATGGCTACCATGTTGCTCAGCATGGTCCAGAATGATTGCCAAACTTCCAACCATCACATCCTTGTTCTAGCAGCAGGAAGGAAGAAGGGTGGAAGGACAAAATAGTCTTTCTCCAGTGGGCTATCTTCTTTATGAAGTCTTCCCAGAAGCCCATCCCAAAATCTCATTGGTCAGTACTCAGTCACACAGTCACTCCTAGTGAGCTAGCTGCAAGGGAGTCCAGGAAATGTAATCTTTAACAGAGTGCCATTCAGCAGATGTTCTGCAGGTGAGGAAGACTGGGAGGATGGATGGTAGGAGGCAGGGAATAATGGGCATACAACTGGCTCCCACATCTGCCAGTGCCACTTACCACCTGAATTAGTTTCCTATGGCTACCGTAACAAATCCCCACCAACTTAGTGAGACACTCAGTAAAACAATATACACTGAGTATCTGACAGTTCTATAGTCTGAGGTCCAACAAGGGTTTCATTGGACCGAAGTCAAGCTGTGGGTAGGGCTCGTCCCTTCTAGAAGCTCCAGGGGAGAATATCCATTTCCTGCCTTTTCCATCTTCTGCAGGTGCCTGCATCCTCGGCTCACGGCCCCTTCCTCCAGCTGCACAGCCAGCAACAGCTGCTCACGTCCTCCTGATGCTGCCGTCTCTCTGCTTCTCCCTGTACGCTCTCCTCCTCCCATTTTCAGAGCCCTTGGGATTACACTGGGCCCATTGGGACTCTCCACGACCATCTCCTAAACTCAGCTGACTAGAAACCTTCATTCCATCTGCCCCCCGAATTCCCTTTTGCCATGTAACCTAACACTTTCATCATGGGCTCTGGGAATTGCGGCCTTCACCCTCATTGTTCTCCCCGACGACTCCTCACAACCTCTGTGAAGAAGAACATGCTGCTGGACTCACTGCCCAGATAAGAATGTGGGGGCCCCCAGGGATGGGGTGACTTGTCCAGTGTCCCCCCCAGTCTCAGAAATTCCAAAAGCTGGGATTCAAACCCGGGCCAGTGTGAGTGCGAAGCCCATGCCTCCTCTAACCGCTGAGCTGAGTGTGCCCTCACTGTGGCTGCGGCTACTCCTCAGCCCGTGCCTGCTCTCTCCACACCCCCTCCTCGACTCAAGCTCAAGCTGACTCTTGAAAGAAGGGTGTTACAAAGGAGAGCACGGAGGAACGGGAGCTTGAAGGGCATTCCAAGGTCACCCAGTGGGTGGCAGAGCCAGAGCTTGAAACCAAGTCTGCCTGGCTGCAGACCACCGCTCTTCCTGCCTCTAGGGAGAAAGTGGACTCCGCGGGATGGGGGTGGGGTCACCGAGGACCCTGCTTGGGTTATTTGGCAGTTCTAGGGGCTCACGGGGCCCTTTTCCTTTCTGGCGGAGACTGGAGCACGGCAGTCAGTCAAGGGGAAGCAGGCCAAGTGCTGAGTCTGCAGCGCAGCACATCTCCACCGGAGCCACCAGCCGCTCGGCCGCAGAGGCCCAGGACTCTGCGAGTGATCTATCTCTCCTGTCTCCCTCACCGGTGCCCTCGGCCCCTCCCGCTCCCGGTCTGTGCCCAGCTTTCTGGTGCAAAGGAGGGCCTGAGAGACACACCCAGGGGAGGCACTGGGCCCGGCTCCCCCAGGCACGGAAGGTCAGCCTGTTCATCACAGAAGGGCTCAGAAGCAGGACCCACCAGCCCAGCCGGAGAGAGAGCAGAGGGTAGGAGCACAATCCACGGGGTTCTGGGGATCTTGTTCCCATCTCAGCCCCTCCCCTAATGCCAGGCCAGCTAACTAATCTTGCTGTGCCTTGGTTTCTTCATCTGCATAATGGGTTTGAGAAAAAGAATCCATCGTAGGGCTGATGCGAGGGTTATGGGAACTGTGACAAGCATCTCAGACACTGACCATGGATAAATCCTGTGTTAATTCATAGGAGGTTTCAAGGTTGTCCAGTGAGGCTTCCCTGAAAATACGGGGGAAATGTGGAGGGACTGACAGAGGGGAGGCTGGGCAGTGAGTCAGTTCAGGTGGGGGAAGAAGATAAGCATGTGGGTGCTTAGAAGGAAAAACTGAGGCACAGGGAGGCTCACTGACTTACCCAGGGCTGGGATTCGAACCACCTTTAACCACTCTGCAGGAGGGGCTTCTACCTGTAGTCCTACCTGTAGCTCCAGTCCTAAAGCTACTCACTCAGCTCCTCTCATCCCTGACACCTCCCAGGCCTCCCTCCCCCAGCAGCCAGGACCAATGGAGACAGGTCTGCAGTCAGAGGAGTTCTGCTGATCACACACACGTGCACACATATATCACCGGCTGGGTGCCTGCTATGCACTGAACTGTGTCCCCCCCACCCACTCCCCCCCGCCAAATTCATAGGTTGAAGTCCTAACCCCTAGAACCTTCGGATGTGACTGGATTTGGAGATGGGGCCTTTAAAGCGGTAATCGAGTTAAAGTAAAGTCATATAGGTGGGCCGTAATCTAATATGACCAGTTCCCTTAGAGTAAGAGGAAATTAGGACACAGATATGCACAGAGCTGACCGCGTGAGGACACAAGGAGAAGACAACGATTTATAAGCCAAGGAGAGAGGCCTCAGATGAAACCAGTCCTGCTGACGCCTTGTTGCAGACTTGTCTCCAGCCTCCAGGATGGTGAGCAAATAAATTTCTGTTGCTCAAGCCACCAAGTTGTGGTGCTTTGTCACGGCCCCAGCACACTCACATGGAGCCATGAGACCAGTCTCACCAAATCCAGGTCTGTGATAGTCGGGACTCTGGTCTGCAAGGGACAAAACAACAGCAGCAGCAGCAGCAACAGTGACGAGAACACCACCTGATCAGATCGGCTTAAACAAAAAGGAGGCTGTTGCAACAAAATATATGGCTGCAGGCACAGTTCCACCCAGCTGCTCAAATCACATCGGGATCACTTGTTTGCCTCTCGATTAGCTCTTTTCATGGAAAGATGCTTCCTACATGGTGATCAGATAGCTGGTAGGAAGACAAGTTTCCATCAGCTCAGTAATCCCTGAGAGGGACTGTCGTCTCCCCAACAGCAGAACTGCCTGCATAAATCCAGCACTTGTTCAGGACATCACTCTGATTGAGCCAACATGGTTTATGGTGGATGACCCTGAGCCAACTGCTGAAGCCAGAGATTCAGCATCCTCTGACTCCCCCACCCTGGGTATCTTTGGTTTGGCTTTTGCTAAGTGCCCAGTGGGACTCCACTGAGTGTCTTTTTCTGCCTTTAAATCTCCCTTGGGGCCACCTCAACTTGTCAGAAACAATCTCGGGAGGGAAGGAAACAAAATTTCCATCCCTTTGCTTGGAGAGTTCCAGCTCATCCCCATTGGCCCACTCTGCACATCAAGGAATATGGGGAGAAGTGTATCAGCCAGATATTGCTGTGTAACAAATTGCCACAATTGTAACCACGTAAAACAACACCTCATTATTATCTCACCATTTCTGTGGATCAGAGTCCAGACATGGTAGCTGGTCCTCCACTCTAGGGTGTCTCAAAAGGCTGTAAACAAGGTGTCAGCTGGGGCACCATCATCTCCAGGTTCTGCTTCCTGCTGTTCAGGGAAGGTGACCATGAAAGAAAACCCAGCTGTCCCAGCCAACAGCCAGCTGACCCCCAAGCGCGAGAGCCCAGGCTAAATTCTCAGAGTGGTCTCCCCAACCCCGAGTAGAGTGCAAAGGCAGGAACCAGCCTGCTCAGGACTAGAAAGATTGCCAACAAAAATAAGTGTGTAGTGCTTCCAGCCATAGGATCTGGGGCTAGCTTCACAGATCCGATTGGCTGCAGCAATGCCATCACTGTTCCCCACGATGATGGGCACCCTGAATGCCAATGAAACCAGGAGGAATTGTTCACTGGAGTCTCCCTGAATAAGGAAGTTCTGCTTCACAGAGTTCAGCTGCCTCCACCCTACAAAGGAAAGGTGGCTGGCAGCTCCTCCTGATTAAAAAATGTTAAGTTTCACTTCGCCGGGCACCCCAGTGCCCTCTCTTTCTGTCCACCTTCTCGGGGGGTTCAGGGGCAAGGGGTTGCTCTTCCAGGTTTTCAGGCTGGACTACGGATTAGCCAGGGGCTCTTAGGTCCCTTTGGCCGCCACAAACAGGACCACTGTGTCATCCTAGCCCCAGCTGCTGTGAGTTTCTCTCAGGATTTGCTGGCCTTTTCTTTCCAAAAACCAAGACTGGCTCAAGAAGAAGGAACGATACACGCTGGGCGGAGGATGGCAGGACTGGCTTCAGGAGGCCTCAGAGCAAAGCACTGGCAGATAGGGAGCAAGACAGCTTGTGTTGTGGACTTGGCCATAACCTTGGGCTTGCCGCTGTCCAGGAACGCTTGGTACGTGGGTGACGGCTCTGGCCATGGGCCAGCACCGTGGGCCTGTCCCAGCGCATCCATTCTCATGGGTCGGTGACACAGCTGTGCCTGTAACAAAATATGTTCAATATTGCCCCAGAAAGCAAGGGTTCTTTTTTTAAATCCTCACTTGAGAATGTTCTTATTGATTGTAGACAAAGAAAGGGGGGGAGAGAGAGAAAGAGAGAAACATCATTTGGTTGCTTCTTGTATACACCCCAATGGGGGATTGAACCCAATACCTAGGTATGTGCCCTGACCAGGAATCAAACCTGCAACCTTTTGGTGTGCAGGACGATGCTCCTTAGCCACCTGGCCAGGGCAGAAATCAAGGGTTCTTAGCCTAACAGTTCAGTGGTTACTAGCATAAATGCTCGAGTTAGACTTGAGTAGAAAGCTTAGAAAAAGGAGAGGGGTAAATAAATGATGGGATGATGGTCCAGACAGCAGGAGTCCCTTGCAACTGTATAAAAGAATAAGGAATGTCACGGAGGTATCACTACAGTACTTTGTTAGGATGAAAAAGCGAGAGTAATGGATCGAGTTTCTGCTTGGGACGATGGAAAACAGTTCTGAGGATGGATGGTGGAGTTGGCTGCACCGCAGTGTGAATGGACTTAATGCCACTGAGCTGTGCACTTAGAAATGACTCAGGTAGTAAATTCTATATATTTGACCACAATTTAAAACTGGGGGGAGGGGCGCGGGTGGTGAGCAGAAGGAAAGGTTTTGCCTCTCACAGGGTGACCCCACCTTGTGCTTCCCACAACGTAGCTCCTCACAGGAGGCTTAGAAGCAGCATCAGGAGCCAGTTTAGAGGAACTGAGGTCCCGAGAGGGTGAGGAGTTACCCGGAACCACGCAGCAAGGAGGGTGCACAGCCAGACTGGGGAGGCTCCGAAGGGGCCTGATTGAAGATGGTCCCGAACGATCCCTCTCCAGGGAGCGCTAATTTTGCTTGAGCTCCTGGCAGGGGAGGCGGGATGAGAAGGAAGCATCCTCTCTTCCTGCTGGAGCCCAGGGAATTCCTCCCCCGAGAGAGGCGCCAGCTGGTGAGGACGTCCCTGTTAAGTCCCTGATCACGAGATTAGGTGATTTCATTATTGTCTGCAAAGCTCTTGGGAGGGTTCCTGCTTACAGATAATCACCCATGATAGAGGGCCAGGGCGTCATCATCGAGGATCCCTGAAGCTGCTCAGGGGGTGGGGCCGAGGAGTCAGGGCCAGGAGCATGCTGGGAAATGAATGTGTCCATCATCCCAGTGTGCAGAGGGGCCTCAAGAGCCAGAGAAGGGGGGAACCTGCCCATGGTCCCACAAGCAAAGAGGCACAAGAAACTCGCAGCCGTCCACGGGAAACCCGAGTCAGTGCCATTCCCTCCTGCCCACTGCCCTCCGGGGCTCCCACCACCCTCCCTCAGGGTAAAAGCCCAAGTCCTGCAGCCCCTGGGGCCTGCATGGCCTGCCTGTGTCCCCTTTCTGCCCTCCCCTCCTCGCTCTGTCCTCCTCGCTCCCTCCATCCCGGCCCTGGGCACTTAGCAAGTGCTCAGAAAAAATAAAGGATCCGGTGCAGAATAAATGGGCTCCTGGAACATCTACCACGTCTTCTTGGACTCCCCTCTGGATGAGGAGCCCACGACCTCCCAACATCTTCCATTTCACCTGAACTGTTCTGGTCATTAGCAAGGTCCTCAGCCAACTGTGGGCTGAGTTTTGGGTCCTGAAGTGAGTGTGTGTGTGTGTGTGTGTGTGTGTTGAAAGATGGAAGAGTGAAATGAGGTCACGGGGAAATTTCTGGAATCTTTGCAGGGTGGTCGCTGTTTGGCGTACTTTAACAGCCGGGTGGGGTGGGGGGAGCGGTGAGACTGCCTCTCTCTGCCTCTCTCTCTCTCTCTCTCTCTCTCTCAGTTCGTCTCCATTGCTCTCCTCTTCTGTCTCTGTGTTTCTGTCTCTGGGTCTCCGTGCTGTTCAAAGTCACACGGACACAGACAGCTTCTCGGCCCTGAAAGAAAATTGCCAGCTACCCCAGCAGCAGCATAATTGAATCGGCAGGTGGCCAGGATTGAATCAAGTGAAGGGGTAAAAAGGGGAGGGGCGGCCGCATTCCTGGCGAACCGTGGGGCCCTTATCAGGGAGGCGAGCTGAACGGTGGGCAGCAGGAGCCCAGGTGTGAGGGGCTGTGAAACTGCCCGCCCCTCGGCCAGACGATCTGAGCCCTGCAGGAAGAGCTGGGGGCCTGGGGCTACGCCCACTCCAACGCAAGTCCTCAGAGCCGCTAGCAGGGCAGGGGTGGGAGCTTCACCCAGGTCCACGGCCTGGACCTTGTCCTCCAGCCCCCAAGTCCTCGTCTCACCAAGATGAGGCTCCATTACCCATTACCCGTTCATCCCCACATTCCTTCACCCCACCCACCCTCCTGCAGCCCCCATCCATCCTTCCATCCATCCACCCACCCACTCATCCCCCGAACCGCTTGTCCGTCCTCCCATTCCCCGCCCACCCACCTCTCCATTCATCCTTCACTAGCCCGCCCACCCACCCCTCCATTCACCCATCCCCCCACCTATGCACCCACTGGTCAGTCACTCGACAAACACAAGCTCCCACTGAGCGCCCCTCTTGTGCTGGATGCGGTAGACGTCGGGATAAAAATGACAGCCAAGGCCCCTGATCAACCGGAGCTCAGTGTCCAGCTGGGAAGGTATGTGTTGAACGACTGAACACACAGCTCCATCACGGGCATTGCGCCGTGGCCTTGAGACACGCTCGGGCTGCTCTGGGCTGTGACCCTGGGGTGGGGGGGGCCCGTGGGGCTGGGAGGCCGTGGTGGGGCTTCAGGGGGACAGTGTGACAGGCAGAAGGAACAGCCTATGCAAAGGAGAGGCGGCTGTCTGGGGTCTTACCCGAAGGCGGGTGTCCACGGGAGGTGCAGGAATCAGCCCAGGAAGTGACAAGAAGGCGCTGGGGACAGAAGGTGCGGCCGGAGAGGCGAGAGGGGAACTGAGGTGGGTGGGCGGAAGGCCTTTGCCCAGATGCAGAACTTGAAGTCTGGGGGTTGGCGGGGTCCTGTCTCCCAGTCCAGGCTCCCACAAGTGACCTCCCTGTCCCTTCCTCATGCAGGATAGCTGCCAGGACCCCGAATGCCTGGAGGGCAGCCCTTTCAGGCCCTGGTTTCTGATCCCAGCCCTGTCAGCTCTTGCTGGCCAAGCCACACACCCCATCTAGCAGCCTCCTGTTCTCAGCTGTGCCGTGGGCACAGTTCAGCCCTCCCATGAGGTTGTGGGGAAATGCTGAGGCTAAGATGACCACAAGAAGTTATTATGTCCTCTGTACCATGGCTAGCATGGCCTCCAGGTCCAGGAATAAATCATTCATTCATTCATTCATTCACTCACTCATTCATGTAACGAGTGCTTGTTGAGGGCCCAGATAACTGTTCCAGATACCGATGGTACAGCTGTGAGCAAAACAGACACAGGCTGTGCCTCTGTCCTCAAGGTGCTGCTGTTAAGACAGAGTGATACCGAGAATAAGAACACACACGTGCCGGATCGGATCTCAGGAAGCAGTCGGAATCATAGAGCAAAGAAAGGGGACAGACATGCTCTGGGGAACATGCCTCTTGGCTGGGGCAGTCAGGAAAGGCTTCCTGAAGGTGGTGACCTGTGAGCTGAGACTGCAGGACCAAGAGAGGGGTCTGGTGAAGAGGTCTGGGAAAAGCATTCCAGGCAGTGGGAACAGCAAGTGCAAAGGCCTAGAGGCAGGACCAAGTTTGGCATTTAACAAGTCAGCTCCTTTTTGTGGCTGGAGCAGAGTGAAGGAGGGGGTAAAAGGTCCACATTCCCTGGCCATCCATCCCTGGCAGTCCCCGCCCCCTTGCCCTGCTTGCTTGTCCTCCACTGACCTTTATACTGTGGACCACGCTATAGACTTTCCTCATTTATCGTGCCTGTTTTCTCCCTCTCTGCCAGCTTCATGAAGATGGGGACTCCTTCCCTCTGGCCTGCCTGTTCCTGCTCTGTTCCCAAAGCCTAGAACAGTGCCTGGCTCACAGTAGACACTCAGTGCGTGATTTTGAGTGAACAAATAAACGAATAAATGAATGAACACTTGAACAGCCATCATTCCCTACAGAAAGGCCAGGTGGGGAGGCAATCAGAGCCTCTAAAGGGTCACTTCGAGAGCTCCCTTTAGGAGGTCAGAGCTGAGATGTGGGGTCAGGGCCTCCCTTGATTACTGAGATTCTGATTAACTCTGGGCCGAGAGGGCCACCCGCTTGGAGGAATTATAGATCGGTCTGCATCCACCAGTTCGAGCAGCAACTCTAACGGGGCAGATAGCGGCTCCCCCTCTCCCCTCAGCAGCCAGCTGGCCGGGGAGGCGGGAGCGGAAAGAGGTCATTTGCATAGGCAGGTAATTGGTTTTGCAAATAAATCTGGTTCTTGAAATTTGTAGATTAGCAATAATACGTCTCCAGATGAGAGAGAAAGGTCACGGATGAATAAAACAACAATTAAACTTTCCGGAGATTATTAAACTAAACAGAAGCCTGGCACCGGGCGGCCGGCCGAGGGAGTGTGGAGGGAGGTGGGGTGCCGGAGGTGGTCTGGGCTGGGGCAAGTGCAGCCCCAGGGTGGGGGGGGGCTGCCGTCCCCGCTGTCCTGCCTCCTGGGAGCACCTCCTGAGCGCCAGGCGCTGGGAACAATGGGACGTTCTGTGTAACACGCCTAGGACAGCTTTTAGGATCCTGTTTCCAAGAAGAGAAAACTAAGGCCTGGTGAGGGATAGGAAGGTGTCCAAGGCCTCGCAAGGTAGGATTTGAACCCCAGCCCGCCAGCCTTGGACCATCCTGGGTGGCAGTGAGCCTCCCATAACGGCAGCCAGGGAGTCAGAAGGGTGGAGTCTGTCCCTTGCTAGCTCTTTGCTGTCTGAGCAGGACCACACCTGCCCACCCTGTGCCTTGGGCTCTCCATGTCTCTAGGATTGAGGCTAAGAGCGTTTTGCGTGTGCTCTGGGATCTGCAAGTGTTTTCTTATTTGTATGGCAATCCAGTGCGACACAGTAGCTAATGCATCAGGCACTGTGCCTGGCATGAGCGAGGGGCTGCTTTGGTCATCCCAGGCTCTTGGCTGCAAGCAACAGAAATTCACTCCAGGAAACAAGGGCAGGATGAGAATGTATAGGAAAGAGAGAGGAGGAGAAAGAAGGCCAGCGATAGAAAGGAAATGGGAACTCAGCAGGTAACACAACCCTATTTTGCTACCCACTAGCATGTGACCTTGGGTGAATCACCTTTTCCCCTTGGGACCTCAGTTTCCCTAGCTATAGGGTTTTGGAGAGTGCTGAGTGCTAGGACGAAAGGTGAGAATTGGGGAGGGAGGCAGCTTGCAATTTTAAACAAGACGCTCAGGGAAGGCCTCACTGAGGAAATGACACATGAGCAGAGAGCTGAAGGAGAGGGGCGAGGGAGCCATGGAGACATCTGGGAAAAGAGCGTTCCGGGCAGAGGGAACAGCCTGTGCAAAGGCTCCAGGGCAGGACTGCACCTGTTGTGTTGAAAGAATAACAAGGAGGCCCCTGTGACTGGAGCAGAGTGAGCAAGGGGGAGAGCGGGAGGAGGCGAGGTCAGGGAGGGGACTGGGGCAGGTCTCCAGAGCACAAGGAGAAGGGGAATTTCCTCCTGTAGTCACCAAAATGGTGACAAACGTCCACTCCTCCTCCCCAACCCATTTGGTGGCAGAAGCCATGGGCTGGCCCCCGATATTCATTCTTTACTTTCTCCTTTAAAAATAGAATCTGCCCAGCTGAAGACTGTATTTCCCGCCCTGGCTGTGTAGCTCGGTTGGTTGGAGCACCATCCCAATGTGCCAGGATTTCAGGTTCGATCCCTGCTCTGGGCACATACAAAAGGCAACCAATGAATGCATGAATAAATGGAACAACAAAATCGATGTTTCTCTCTCTTTCCCTCTCTCTCAAAAAAATCAATTAAAAAAAAAAAAAAAAAAAAGACTGCATTTCCCAACCCCTCTTGCAACCCAGAGTCACCGTCGGACTGCGTGGTGGGTGTGAGCATCAACGGTGCGTGTGACTTCCAGGTTGTACCCTCGGAAGATGAGAACGGGCCTTCCCCTGCCCTTCCTCCCCTCCTCTCGTGCGGAAGGGGGAGCAACAAGATAAAAGAAGTCTAGGTCCCGGGTGCCGTGGAGCCTCCACCGCAGCCCGGGATGCTGCCCAGACCCGAGGTTCGACAGCAGTGGGCTCCTCCCTCATTTAAGCCGGGGCTCTGCGAAGCGAGGGGCGTGGTCTCAGGACAACTCGGGGCTTGGACGGTCGGGCTTCCTGCACTGCCGCTGCCGCCCGGCGGGCCCCAGGTGTCGTCTGCCCTGCTAACACGCCTGCTGCAAACTGCCCGTCGGCACCCACCCCTCCCGATTGCCCTCTGAATCTGCCCTGGGCCCCGCCCCTCTTGCGGCAACCGAGCCCTGCCACGCCAAATTTGGAGACTTATGGCCGGCCTGGGTACAGTCCTCCTCTGGCTCCCTCCTCAGAAAACCCCGCCCATCGGAGGCGGCCCACTGGTTCTTCAACAGACTTCATACATTTTCATGGATGCCCAGCCTCTCCTACGCCCCCTCCTCCCTTGTCTCTCCCTCCCTCTCCTTTCCAGATTCTGGCAGCTCCACTAGAACTAAGCTTGGTCCTTTCAACCTCTGAGCCCTGTGTCCGTGGCGATTCTGTCAGGCAGAAAAAGGATCAGAGCAAGTGAGGGAGCTGGCTGGGTCACACAGCAGGGCCTCCTCTCCACAGGAAGCCAAGGAAGGAACCTGGTGGAGAGTGAGGATGGGCCATTGGCTTTCTGGCCTGGGGACCGACGACAGTGGGAACCCTCAGTGAGTGTGCCCAGTATCATTACCCCAGAAAATGCCTCTACCGGAGCTGGGTAGTCTCATGCCCTTACTCACACCACAAACACTTGCTGAGCGCCTGCTGCGTGGCAATTCCTATTCCTAATCCTGGGACCAAAGTACATTTATCCTCTCCCCCTCAGAGCCCATAGGTTAGTGGCAGAGTGGGGAGGAGGGGGTCCAAAAGAGGTTCCTGAGCTAAAATGGGGCCGCAGGCTTCCCAGAGGAGGTGCTGTGTAAGCTGAGCACGTGGAAGAGGAACAGGGGAAGGTAGGGAGATCCGCGGCAGGAGCAAAGGCTGGAGCGGGGAGTGGAGTATATGTGGGTTTCAGCCCCTGAGAGACATCCAGAGCAGGGGGAGGTGAAATCAGGGAGGCGATAGGGCGAAATGCGGGCTTGAGGTCAAGGGCAACGGGGAGCTAAGGTAGGCTTTAGCGCAGGGGAAGAGTGAAGATCTGGGGAGTAGGACCAGGAAGGGCCAGGTAGGTCCAGGTGGGCGAGAGCCCGGGACCTGGCTGTGCCGCGCCGGCTGCATCTTCCTGCAGCCTCGCTGTTCCGGCAGGAGCTGGAAGGAGAGTCGGGGCGGCGGGGGGGCGGGGGGGGCGGGGGGGGCGTACCTGGCAGCCAAAAGCCCAGCAGCTAATGAGCCCCGCGTGGTGCAGGCTATTTTTAGCAGCCGTTCCTCTGGACCCTTAATCGCTGCGGCTGGCTCCTGCCAGGCTGCCATGGAAATGCTCAACGCCACCGCCGGAACTCGGCCCCTGATCCCAGCCCTGGCTTCCTGCCCCCCAGCCCGGAGCCAGGATGCCCCGCGAACGGGAGGGGCCCCTGTGCTCTCCCGAACCGGCACGGTGTGTTCTAGGGGGCCTCTGCCTCTCTTTAGGCCTTAGAGGGTGAGCAGGATCAGCGCGACGCTGGAGGCTGAACCCCTGGTTCGAATCCCCGCTGGGCTAGCTGTGAGGTCTAGTCCTCAGCGTTGTCCTGACCCTTCTTGGAGCGTAGGTTTCTCCTCTTTAAGTGGCTCATACCTCATAGGACCGCATGGACCAGGTTGCCTGGGGTTCAAAGCCAGGTGTCTAGCCCCAGTGATTTCAGCAACTCGTTGAGCACCTACTGTATGCTAGGTATCGCCTTAAGTGTTCCATGCGTTAATTTAATCCAGGGGTATTTTGCAGATGGGGCCACTGCTACAGAGAACATTAGTGGTCTGCTTAAGATCACACAGCATGCACGCGGTGGAGTCAGGATTGGAACCCAGGCCAGCTGGCTCTGGAATCTTAGCTCCAAACTGCACACACGTCTAAAGTTGAATTTGAAGGAGGTTGCACTTACCCCCAAGGGAGTCCTCATGAGTGGTGGCCTCTCAAGCAGGGAGGGGACCTGATACTCTCCACCCCCCTTGCTGGGCGGGAAGCCCCCCACAGTGACACTGAGGCATGGGTGGGGGCAGCAAGTCCCCACTGCTCCAGAGCCCAGGAGCCTCAGTCTCTGTCACCAACCCAGAAGAGCTCTTAGGAGGGGCCATAGGCACACGGTACAGGGCAGCCTGCCAAGGTCTGATACCTACAGCTATTTCAGGCAGTGTCACTCAGGTAAGCTGACAGGGACAGGCTGGAAACAGGACAAAGGGGTCCAAGCTGGGGAGGGAAGAACAAAGCCCAACCTGGGCCAGGACAGGGGTAGTGGAGCAGGGAGGAGGGTAGAATGGACAAAACCATGCCACCTTGCTGCTCGGTGCCTCAGTTTCCCCAGCTGTGTTGATCATCACAGTCCCCACCCCCTAGAGGCTGTTGAATGGATCAAAACACTCATACAAGTTCTACTTGAACAGGCTCCTATTCATCTGTAGTTAACATTTGGATATTTTGTTTCACGGGGACTTTCTTTTTTTTGCATTGTTTTGGATTCTTTGAAACATGGCTGAACATGGTATGCTCTTGCTGAGTTTGCTGGTACCTCCTTAAGTTTTGCAGCCCTGGCGAGTGCCTCGCTCACCTCACCCAGAATCCCAGCCCCACTATAATAACCACATCAGTCGCCGGGAAGGTGCGTGGCCCGGAGCAGCACTCTGGCACCGGGGCGGTAAATATAGCTCACGTTTCGGGAGGGCCAAAGCCACCAGCACCACCGAATGTCAAGTGACTCTAAAGGTTGGTTATTGTTACTCACTATTAGGGGCTCACCGTCTCTGTGGTGGCCTTGGTGCACCCCCCAGAAGATGGTGGGCTAACATGCGTTGTCCCAGGTTATTATCATCAACCTTGAACAAGGAGAAAGGAGGAAAGGAGGCACACAGGCCCCCTGATGGGGGGCACACAGGTGCCAGGAGCTGGAGTCACCTAGCCTCCTCCCCACACCCCGCCGGCCCCGCCCTGTGTCCGAATTTCCACCACCAGTGCTGCCTCCGAGATTGCACCCTAGGAGGAGGTGCTGCCAGGCTGGCACCACTGCCCTGAGGTGGGGGAAGGGGGAGAGGGACACAAACCCCAGTCCGCACTCACCCTTCCCCGACCACACTGGTGACAGGAAGGGCTGGGGAGGGGAGGCCAAGTTTACCGTGCCCCTCCCCCAGCCTGGCTATAATTAGCCCCGAGATGAATTAAACATGAAGCCGACCTGTCTGGAGCGACAGCAATGTCTCTGACACTATAATTGTTCCCGGGCTGGAGGCAGAGGGCGGGGCTGATGTGTGAGATCCGGGGTGGGGGGGACGACCTGCCACCCACAGGCATGGGTAGGGACAGGGACGTGCAGAGCAGGCCCCTGGGCGTGTGCAAAATATATGTGTCTGCGGCAGGGGCCTGGGCAAGCGCGATCTCGTGTGAGGCCAGGGGAGACAGAACCAGAAAGAGGCTGGGCAGAGGAGCCTGGGGGGCCCTTGGTGGGAGGGTGTAAAGCCTCAGTTTGGAGGTTCACAGAGAAAGCCTCCTGCAGACATGTGCCCTGAGTTTGGAGATCCAGGAGGATTCACACATGAAAAGGAAAGGCATTCCTGATGGAGGGAACCACCTAGGCAAATGCTTAGAGGTCCAAGGAAAAAAATCACAAATTGCAATCTCACCTGAAACCCAAGGTGGCTCTCCTGTGCAGAACAGCCTTTCTGGGCTTTGCAAGCCAAGATCTCAAGTTGGATCCCACTCCGGTGTACGCGGTGGGGCCCAGGAATCAGGCGAGCTCCAGGAAAATGAGGGTAGGGTAACAATAGCTTGTCCATCCCCAGAGCTATTGTGAGGAGATGAGCTAAGAAGTGTGTGTAAACACTTGGCACATACTCAGTGCTCCCAGAGCAGCTGCTGCTGTTACCACGGTTCCAAATAAGACCATGTAGATCATTTTTCAACAGTTACCTATTCAATACATATCCCCTCAAATTTATACACACATATTTATATATATGTAGGATATATATGTATCCTACATATATATGGGTTTTTGTGGCAGCATATAAAAGTGCATTTTTAAATAAATATACTTTGTTAGAAAAGAATGGGGTAGGTTTAGAGAAAAAGACTTCTCTGCCTGTTCCTGAGCCCAGTAATTAACCTGGAGGGGCTAATTAAGATTGGGTTTCCACTCCGGCCACTCAGTGCCCTCCCTTCCGGCCTTCCTTCTCCCCCAGGACGGCCCAGCCTGGCCCACCCCCGCCAGGGCCTCCCTCCTTTGAGCCCACCAGATCCCTGGGCTTATCATCTGGAATTAGGGTTCAAGCAGACGTCTTGAGGGCTGGGTGGGGAGGCTGTGCTGCGGGAAGGGCCTCCCAGGCGCTGCCAGGACCCAGAACAGGGTGAGGGAGTGAGGCCGCGTGGAGCCAGCTCAGGGTCGGGTCCTGCCCATATTCGATACTTCGACACTTTGTCCATTGTAGATGCTTTTGCATTCAGTGTTTTTTTTTTTTCAATTGCTGCATTAAAATAGTATTTATCCAGATGGCTGAATTTGGTGGAGCCTCCTTAAATGTTCCAGGCCCACTGTTGCTCTTCTCACCTGATCCCAGTCCTGACTGCCGCCTGGAATCAGGAGCTCGAGCCTCCGAGACGGAAGTCCAAACCTGCAAGAGAACGTTTATGAGTTTATTCGAGCCAAACTAATGACAATTGCCAGGAAGCAAACTCTTGAAGAACTGAGAAAATGCTTCAGTGAATGACATTTTTGCAGCTTATTTCATACATTAGAATCAAAGGAGACATAGGAGGGTTACATGAAACCCACTGGAGGTAGATTAGGGAGGCAGGAGAAAGCAAAAGGGAAAATCTCTGTGACTGGATAAAAAGTGAAACGTGGAGGCACAAGTGTCTCGTACATGGATGGGTATAGGTAGTCACTGACCAGCATTTGCAGCATGCAGAGATGGTATTTGGGGAACAAGATAGCAAGGGACTGTTCCGTAGTCTCCCGCTCTGGGGTGGTGGCTGTGCCCAGAGGGGTCTGGAAAAGATCACTCTGACCTTCCAAAGGTATGTTTTCTTAGAAGCAAAAGTATAAGAGACAGGATCACTTAGGTAAAGACTGACCTTTGTGAAGGAAGCTACAGGCCTAAGACGTCACTACCAGCCATGACCCTCTTTTAGTTAGAAATGTTCCCTCAGACCCTCCCCTGTGGTTATTTCCCATCTCTGAGCTTGTAAGTCCTGCCACGGGGGCCTCCCTGTATGTGGCCGCTTTTCATCCACAGCCTCAACCCTCTCCGAGGATGGCCTATTACTGGACCCATTTTATGGATGGGAAACTGAGGCCCAGAAGGGCAAGTCACTGGCCTCAAGTCAGTGGGCTAAGGGGAGGCAGAGGCAGGTTTAGAACCCTGGCTTGTCCTGAATTCAGAGACAAAGCCACCAGCCTCCCCCAGCCCCTCAGAACCTTTGTTCTGGCTAAACCCACATCCTACCACCCATCTAGGAAGAAAAGCCCAAGTCCTCCTCCACACAGCCCTGCAGGACCTGCTGCCTGACCCCCCCACCCCCACCCTCCCCGCCTTTGTCTCGCCCCCTCCCTCACTCTGCTGAGCCCCATGAGGGACCTCCTCACTGTTCCGGTAACAGGCCAGGCGCGGTCCTGCCTCAGGGTCTTTGCACTGGCTGTTCCCTCTACCTGCAACACTCTTTCCCTTCATCTCTCACCTGAGCTCCCACCTTACCCAGGGTAAAAGCCCTAGTCCTCCTCCTCACTGCCCTCAAAAGCAAGGAGATCCACGGAGGGCTGTGGACAGGAGAGGTGTGGAACCTGACTCAGGTGCTCACGGGTGCCCTCTAGTGGCTTCTTCTGGGAGGACAGACTGTGGGGGATGAGGGTGGGAGCTGGAGCTGGGGGCCAGGGCGGAAGACACTGCTCTGGCCCAGGCAAGTGATAACCATACAAACCATACCCCCTAATTCTACACTGTCCAACGTGGGGGCCATTGGCATTTAAAATGTTACTAAATTAAGATGTTCTGTAAGTAAAAAATACACACCAGTTTCTAAAGACTTGGAATGAAAAAAAGGTAAAATAGCTCATTAACAATTTGTATATTGATTGCATGTTAAAATATTTTGAATGTGTGGAATCAAATAAAACACATTATTAGCATTAATTTTACCTGCATACTCTCACCTTTTTTCCTAGTGGCTAGCAGAAAGTTTTAAATTACACACTAGACAGCGCTAGGCCAGCTGATGTGGTTTGAGTCCTAAGATTCTGCCACCTTGGCACAGCCCATGGGGCAGTGTCGGGGTGGGGGGGGGTCCTGTGTGCCTGTGGGGGTCAGGCAACCTGAAATCTGCAGGAAAAGGAAGTAGTTCAGACAAAGTGCCGGTCGGTCCTTTGCGGCTGTTGTCTCTGATGAATCCTCGAGAACAGACCTCTGTTTGTGGTGTGCCGTCTGGCTCCCTCTAACAGAGGGACCTGCCCCTGGGCTCGGGTCCTGCCTGGTCCCCCGAGCTCATTGCATTCTGCTGGCAGCGGCAGTGGGAGAGGAGGAGTGACGCCTCCAAAGTCACCTCCCCGTTCCCGCCACACTCTGCTGGCGCCAGGTGATTCCCCCAAGAACTGCTCCTCGACAGATGAGGATGTCCTCTCCTCCCACTTTCCAAAGGAGAAAACTGAGGCTCAGAGAGGGAAAGTGAGTTGCCCAAAGTGGCCCCGCAGAGCTAGGCTCTGCGCCCAGCTAGCTCCACGGGGTGCCAGTGCCTTCTGGGACCTCCCCCCGAGCCAGCCGCCCAGCAGCCTCCCACTGTTAATTAACTCTGGAGAGCTGCTGGGCCGACACAGCAGCAAGGACACTCTGGTGCCCAGACCAGGCCAGTGGAGCAGTCAGTGATCAATTCTGAGTCCTTCCCATCTATCACAGTGGCAGGAGCCAGTGTGCCTGGAATCTCAACCCTGAGCCTCTGGGCCCCTCGGCCACCTGGAGCTGGGCACAGTGGTGACAGGAATGGGGGCAGGAGGCCCTCATGGAGTCTGAGGAGGGAGGGTGTTCCCGGCACCCCGCTCCCCTGGGTTATTAAGTGCTGTGTGATCCAGTGGTGACCGCATAAGACCCCTGTCCAGCCTTCCCTGTGCCCACGGGCTGGCAGAGGAAAATACACATTGAATGAATAATCATCTAAAGGGAAAGAACAGGATGGTGTGAGAATGGAAAACTGCAGACTTGTTGAGGGCCTCCCCAAGGAAGTGACCGTGAACCTGCAAAGCAGAGAATGAAAGATGAGGGGTGAGAAAAGAGTGCCCCGCACTTAGAAACAGCACCTGCAGATCCCCCGTAACTTCTTATCATGGGACAAAGTGCCAAGTCAGGAGCCCTCAGGGGAGGCCGAGAGCCCCCACGGGCCGGGGCAGCCTTCAGTGGCCAGGCGCCACAAGTGGAAGAGGCGGGCACAGCTTCCTGATGACCCAGGGGATGGTGGTGACGCTGCTTCCTTCCCCGGTGAGTCAGAGGGCAGGCTGGGTGGTCAGCAATGTGATTCTTTTGTTTGGTTTTCTCTTACAACTGGTTTCCCCTTGGAGGGTTTTTTCAAACCCACTTGTGCACAGGGGTGAGTCAGGATTTCTCTGCCAACAAACAGCTGAGCTTGGCTGCTGGCCCAGCCACCCTGAACACCCCCTCCTCTGGCAGGTGGGGAAACTGAGGCCCCGGAGCGATGAGGACCACCTAAGGTCCTTCAGAGGGGGGCTGTGAACCTGGCCCAGGGGGCGGGTGTCTGGGGTCCCAAAAGAGGCAGAAGCCCTGCAGCGGCTGTCTCTTCGGCTGGACCTCAAGCCCCATGAGGGCCCACGGCTGGGTGTCCTGGTCACCACGCTGTCCCCAAAGCCCTGTAAGTTTGTGGTGCTTAATCAGTGATTTCAAAGTGGACGGCCGCAGCAGCTTTTGCAAACTCCCAGACGTCACGCTCAGGGCGCCAGGGGGAGCAGGGGTCCTCTCTGACGGGGGATGTGAGAGCCGGGCACAGGGCTGTAGCAAGAGACAGAGATACACAGACAGAGACGGGGAGAGAAACAGACGATGATGGAGACAAAGGCCCAGGTGCAGAGACCGGAGAGGCAGAGAGAGTGATAAGCCGGGAGCAGATCAGGGAAGAGACGGAGACGCAGACACCGCTGAAGAGAGAGAAAGGCGGCAGGGTCTGGGCTGCCCCTAACCAGCAGAGGAGCCTTTGTGTGAGTTACAGACAGAAAAGCCCCCCTTCCCAGCGTCCTCTCGCCGCCTCAGCCGGGTGCTTTGTACAGTGAACAACCTGACCCCTGTCTGGGGCAGCCGGAGCCAGCCAGCGAGGGCCAGGCCCACAGAAGTCTCTCGATAAGCGCCTGCTGAGCAGACAGACAGAGAATGCCAGAACCTGGCCTGGAGTCATAGGGAGGGAGGGAGGGAGGAGGGAGGATGGAAGGAGGGAGGCAGGGACAGGCAGAGACAGAGACAGAGCGAGGCTGAAGGGGGAAGGAAGTCTGGGTGCCTGCAGCTTCTGGCGGAGTCACAGGTTCCTCCTCTGGGCACTGCCTGGATTTACTTGCCACCGAGGAAAATTCTCCTTGACATCCTGGGTGCACAGACTGAGTGGGCAGCCAAGGCAGGAGGTGGCTCCTCCCCGGGACGCCCTGGGCCCCAGTGAGAGACTTGGCTGCCAAGTCTCACCCGAAACTCCTCACAGCCCAGACTTGCTGCTGGGGTGGAGCCGGGAGCCTGAGAGGCCCTGGGGTTGGGGGTGGGATTCCCCCAGTTTCATAGCCTGGAGAGGGGAGGCAGCTGGCTCGAGGTCCCCCAGAACAGGATTCAAAGGAAAAGGCACTCCTGGCAGAGAGAACAGCTTATGCAAAGCCCTGGAGGCGAGAGCGAGAGGCAAGGGTGAGGGGAAGGGCTTAGTTATGGAGTCTGAACTTCATTTTGTTTTCAAACACTTCACCTTTGATTCAATACACATTCAAAGATGGCCCCTCCGTACCTAGTCCCAACCCAGTGATCCCAGGGGCCCTAGAGGCAATTCTTCGGCCTGGGAGGACACACAGACCTCTCAGGTCCAAGGGTCAGGGGTGGGCAAGAAGGAAGGGTGGAGGCTGCAGGACCCGGATGACATCTGGGAGAGAGCAGCGGAGGCCACAGGGAGGTGGGGCATTGGCAGTGGGCCTTGAAAATGTAGGGGCTTGACAGGTGACAGAGACTGATAAGGGCATTCTGTGCAGAAGATGTGCACATGCAAAGGTCTGGAAGTTTCTGAGAACAAGACAAATGTCAGGAGGGAGGCAGGGTGTGCAGTGACACTGCCGACCCCGAGTGGGCATGGCCAGAAAGAGAGAGGGGGCCACAGAAGCCCAGAGGGAATTGGAGGCTGTTCTTAGAGGATCAGGTATGTCTTCACGAAGGGGCATTGGAGCTGGGGGTTTGAAGGGTGAATAGAAGCTCACCAAACAGTGTTGGCAGGGCCTGCAAATGGAGCAGAAGGGCTATGGCCAGAATTCAAGAAATATGGGGATGGAGTAGCAGGAGAAAGATGGGTCAGAGACGTAGGGCAAGTCAACGTGAGAACTCTCCAGATCCAAGCTCGGCAGCCTGCCATTCAAGGCCAAGAAACCCCAGAACTGTCCCCCTGGGTCCCACCGAGCCCCCTTAGACCTGCTCCAGCTACTGTCGTCTCTCCTTCTTGGGTCCCAGCTACCATCCAGTTTGGCCCAGGACACTTTCTACAATGTGACTCAGGGACCTCAGGTCAGGCCTGTGACTCAGTCTTCCCATCTGAAAAATGGAGACACCAAAAGCCGTTTTTGCTGTTTACGTTCATCTCAGGACTGGGAGGACTTCAAGAAATAAATGTGAAGGAAGAGAAAACAGGAAAAAGGGAAGAAAGGGAGGGACGGAAGGAAGGAGAGGGAGGGGAAGAAGGGAAGGAAGGAAGAAAAGAAAGGAAGTAAAGGGAAAAGAAGGAAGACAGAAGGGAAAGGCTTTATATCCTGCTTCCAGGCCAATGCCAAGGGACAGGTCCAACATTATTATTTCAGAAGAAGCCAGAGCTGTCGAGGCTTAAGAAATGAGTGGCGATTTGCATGTGATTTGCATTAAATTTGCATAGTTTATTAAATGTGGAAACTCGCTGAAAATGCTTTCTTTCACCCTGATCCCCAATGAAGAAACAGGACACCCTCACTCATCCTCCACCAGGGACCCCCCCGAGCTTGGGCTGGGGACCTCTCAGTTCCAGGGCTGCTGGAGCAGCAGCCCTGAGGGAGGTGCCCTTGGACACTCCATCTGTAAAATGGGCCGCGATTAGGCCACCACTTCCGCTAGGTAGCATGGTTGGCGATCTAGAGTGAACTGAGGCCCCACAAGAATGTGGCACAGGCCCTGGCAGGTAGTAGGGGCTGAGGAACAAACCTGAGGTGCTTATTAAGAGCCCCACTTTTCAACCCTGGCTGGTGTAGCTCAATGGATTGAGCATGGGCTGCAAAACAGAGGGTCATCAGTTCAATTCCCAGTCAGGGCACATGCCTGGGTTGCAGACCAGGTTCCCAGTGGGGGGCATGTGAGAGGCAACCACACATTTCTATTTCTCTCCCTCTTTCTCCTTCCCTTCCCTAAAACTAAATAAAATTTTTTTAAAAAAGGACACCACTTTTCTGCTGGGGCCTGGAAGGATGGGCCCCCAGGTGCACATACGTGGGTGACCTGGTGACGGGAGCCCAGACCTGGCAGGAGCAGGGGTCTAGGCTGCCTCTCTCGTTGCGTGGGCAGGGGGTGCACACCTCAGGCCTCAGTGTGCACCCCCTCTCCCCGTCTCTTCTCCCTGCCCCCTCCTGGCTGTCTGAGCTCACTATCCCCACAGCCATGAATTTTTATCTACCTGTCTCTTCTCTGGGCCTTGCAGCCAACAGAACTCTTAATTAAAACCTTATTTCTTCCCGGCTCCCGTGCTTCTTCCCTGCGCCACACCAGCACCTGGAGAGTGAACACCTTCCTCAGGCCTTGCAAAGGGCGCTGCGCCCCCTCCCCACTAGCCCCCCTGGGTCTGTGCAAAGGACGCAAGGCCACAAGGCCACAAGGCCATGTGACCGAGGGTGAGAGGTCCAACAGAGGCTCAGCTTGTTGGCAGGGGGAAGTGTCTTGTTCTCAGAATTCCCACAATACACTGCCTGGCTCGCCCCCAAGATTACCACCCAGGACGCAGGAAGCCCAGGGGCTGAAAGGCAGGGGGAGCAGCCGCAGCCATGAAGGACTGGCCCGAGTCGCCAATGGTACGGAGTCTGGGGGCTGCAGGCTTATCTGTGGCATTGGGACCAGACAAAAGTGTGTTTTATTGTCACAATAAAAACAAAGTAGGGTGGGAAAGAAAACATTACCACCCACGCCTCAGCACTCTGCCAGGCACAGGGGCCCCCAGATACCTGCCTACTGGACCAGAACACTTCAGGCCCAGCCGGGAGAGCCCGTGCAGGGGACAGGGTGGCAAGGCATTACGAAGAGGCCACCTCCAAGGGTGTGGGCACAGATTGCAACATGTGGAGGTATTTGGGGGTGAGGGTGGGGGACACAGGGCGACGCTGGAAACCGGGGGAGGGCGAGGGTCCCCCAGTCTCCACCTTTAGTCATTGAGATTTCCTGAGTGACTGGTCGTACCCCACAGTCAAGGCTGTTCACAGTAAAAGGGATTTGTGAGGGTACAAAAGAGGACAAGGTGCTCAGTGGCTGGGCAGGAGGGCATCCGAGAAGACTTCCTGGAGGAGGCTGGAATCCCAGGTGGGTTGGAGCCGCAGAGAGGAGTGTGAGTTGCTTTAGGCAGGTGGCACAGCTCGGGCAAAGGTGTGGCGAGAGAATGGGCACGGCAGGGGAGGCGCTGCCCTGAGCTCCTCTCTTGTCTCTGTGCTCCTCTTCATAGGATATCCCCTGGCTGTGCGCGGGAGCCTGCCGAGGTGGCGTGGTGGTTCCCGCTGCAGACTGGGTACTCAAGGTCCCTAGGGGGAGCCATGGCCTCAGGTCACACAGCACAGCCTGACAGGCTGGGGCAACAACGTCCTAGTTCAGTGTCAGGGAGCGGGGCTCCGTCAGGAGTGTCCGAGGCCATCAGCTGGTCAGGCCAATGTTTCACAGTCCACCCAGAGCCTGGAGCAGCAGAAAGGGGCAAGACCATCTCAGTTCAGGCCTCTAGGAGGGCGAGACACCAGCTCTCTGGCTGGGTTTCCTTCTTCCCTGTTCCCTAATGTCCCCTCCCAATGTGGACAGGACACCTGTAGTCACTTCCTCCTTCCCCACGGGCCTGGGGCTTGCCCAGGGTGGCCCTTTAGCTACAGGTGGCCAGTCATTCTTAGAGGGGGCTTGGCTATTTGAAGCCACCTGGTAGAAGTCACAGGATTTCAGTCAGAGTACAATTGTAAGGAGTGGGTAACAGAGCCCAGAGGGGCAGAGAGATCCACCTAAGGTCACACAGCAAGTTGGGGAACATCATTCATGCTACTCAGGAGCAACACACGTTAGTCTACAGATAAGTGAGAAGGCAAGGGTAGTGTCCTTGCCCGAGGGTGAAAGGCACAGGGGACTAGAGTGTGGGGGGTGACACTTGACAGACGTGAGTCCCTTCTCCTCTCTGGGCCTCATTTTCCCCCACCTGTGGTGCCCACAATCCGGAAGGTCCCCGGGATGACTTACCTCCCAAAGGCTTCCCTGCCCCAGCCTGCTCCTTTAGCCGGCATCTTCGGTCCCCTCAGTCATGGCTCCACCTCCTCCAGCCCAGACTACCTGCAGGAGGGGGACAGAGTGCCACCAACTGCAGGCCAAACACAGCCCTCGCCTCAGCACTCAAAGCCTCTCCTATCTGCTCAGTGCCCAGCCAATGCATCTTCCCACATCTGCCAGGTCTTGCCTCCAGGTTCGAGATCTTTCCCTGCGCTTCCAGGCACCACTAGGGCTCCAGGAAAACATTCTGGGCAGCCCCTTTCTCACCGCCACACAGTACATTCCATAAATATTTACTGAACACCTACTATATCCTGGGAACTGAACTGGGAACACAGCAGCGTATAGAGAATGAGCAACAACGCCCTCAAAAAGTCTGCAGTCAGGTGGGGAAGATGGGGTGAAAAGTCAGAAAGACAGGGAAGTCGGGGGCTGCCGAGTGTCAGGGAGAAAGATAACGACAGGGGTAGGGTGGGAGGTGATCGTTTCCAGGGGAAGACAGCACCGAGGTGGCATCTGAACAAAGGCCTGACGGCGCTGAGGGACGGAGGGAGGAATGTGGAAAGCATTCCAACCTGACAGCAGTCTCGTGTTTGGTTGCATGCCTCTCTCCCCCACTGAACTGGCCGTGGGCTCCATAAGGTCAGGCCTGGTCCGAGTCTCCACGGGGTCCCACTACCCGGCACATGCCCTGGCACACAGTAGGCACGCAATAAACACTGATTGCATACTGAACAATAATTACGGTGCGTGGACATCTGTGGGTTGTCCGGCTGCCAGATGTTGCAGGAGAGGATGCGCTGCCAACAGCGCCCACTCCCAGCCCCAAGCCGCCAGCCCCTGTGGGTCACCACCCCCCACCATGTCCCCCTGCGCCTGAGATCTCCCCTCTGAGAGCCTGAAGAGGCAGGCTCTCCCCCCACCCACCTTGCCTCTTCAGGAACAGCATCTGAGGCTCCTACCCTCAAAACATCACCGTAGGTGTGGCAGACCAAGCCTCGGTGGCCTGGCAAACACAGCCCCTCATAAACGCCAGGGCTACACGTGGTTCCGATGCGTCCCTGCCCAACACCCCTGAGGCAGCCAGAGTTCTGGGATCAGCCCTGGCCCAGCTCCCCCACCTCGCAGCCCCAGTCGCCAAGCACCAGCCTCTGCCACCTCCCAGCGCTTCCCCAGGCCTCAGTGAGTGCTCCACCCACGGCCCCTTGTGGGTCACCTTGGCCAGGACTCCAGATGGCCAGGTCAGAGTGTGGGCAGCAAGTGTCAGGATGGGACTGTGGAGTGGGCAGACGTGCCGGGAGAGATGGATGAAGAGAGAAGGACCAGAGACTCAGAAGGACACAGACACAGAGCAAAACAGAGACAGAAATGCACACAGAGACGCCGAGAGAGAGACACAGAGAGAAAACAGCAGAGACAGAAATGGACAGAGCCACAGAGAGATACAAAGAGTGATAGGAAGTGAAATAAATAGGACAGCACCACTGAGAGAGGGAGAGCGGAGACAAAGAGGTCTAGAGAAAGGCAGGGGCGGCCAGAGAGAAGCCCACGGGAGAAAAGAAGGAAGCAGGCAGGGGGCAGCCAGCCCCTCTCCCGGTCTCTCTCAGTGCCTGCCTCCTTCCATCCCTCTCCCCCCGCGGGTACACACAACAGCAGTGCTCAGGCCCTGGGAGGTGGCGTTCCAGGGGGTAAGAAGGACCCCTGGTCCAGTCTGATGCCCACATCCCACCCACCCAGGCCACAGTCAACCCCTTTGTGCCCGGCCACCCGCCCGCTCCCCCAGCCCCAACTCACTCCCACCCATCACCCCAGCAGGCCCTCCCCTTCCCTGCCATCCTCTCCTAGCCCTTACCCACTCTCCACCCAGGACGGCGGCCAGGCCCTCCTACTCCCTGCCAGCCCGTCCTCCCAGGACCCTAGCCCAATCCCCATCCCTGGCCACCTGGGGTCACTGACGAGCAGCAGCACGGAGCCGTCCTGTAGACACACGTCGCGCACCGTCTGGTGGTCGTCCAGTCGCCGCGCGTTGTAGTAGAAGGTACGCTTCCAGGAGCTCACACCCTGGCCCACCAGCTGGGCGCGCAAGTCGCTGAGCGTGTCGCGCGGCCGCACCGTGAGCGGCAGCAGTAGCGCCTCGTCCGCCAGATGCACCTTGATGTGGTAGCGCTTCCAGCGCGACAGGCCCCGCCGCAGCCCCTCCATGGCGCCGGCCGGGAGCTCCACACCCGGCCCAGCCACTAGTGCCCTGAGCACCCGCCCGACAGGCCCAGCCGCCCGCCCCCGCCGCGCCCCGCCCTGCCACGCCCAGTGTGCTTGAGGGAGGCCCAGTGAGGGCGGGGCTCGCAGAGAGGGCAGACCGAGGGCCCCTCGCCCCCACGCGCAGAACCCCTCCGTTTATGCACAGATGTTAAAAGTGCCTACTGGAAGTGCCATAGATAGCTGCGAACAAAACATACGAAAAGGAGACACATGGTGAAGATAATACTTGAATACCAAGGCATCCTATCATGGGGAGTGCTAGGGAGAGAAAAAGGAGGAAAGAGAAATTGGTGGTTCTCTTGGACAGAGATCAAGGTCAAGACAGATTTCTCTGAAGAGGTGGCATTGAATTGAGTTCTGAAGGTGAGAAGCAGTGAGCCAACCGCGCAAAGGGTCGTGGATCAAGAGTACCGCACATGGGGCGGGAACAGCCAGTGCATAGGCCCTGGGGCAGAATCGTGCTTGATGGCTGGGGCAACAGCGAGGAGGCCCTGGTGCAGGAGCAGAGTGAGCGAGGGGGAGAGAGGGAGGAAGTGAGGTCAGGACGGTGAGGAGGGACAGGTCATACAGGGCTGTGTGGGCCTTAGAGAGCACTTGGGCTTTTTACCCGGAGGGAGTTGGGGGCACTGGAGGGCTGTGGGCAGAGGGAGGTAAATGACTGAGGTTTATATTCGTCGCTCACTCCTTTACTACCTTATTTCCTTCAAGACACATTCAACAAGCATCTACTCTTTGTTGCCTGGGCCGGGCTGGGCAGTGCTGGGTGCCAGAGAAATCACAACCTAAGACCCTGCCATCAAGGGTCTCCCAGTTGAAGTTGGGGCACACAGAGCTGGACACAGACACTCCCAGCCTGTGAGATCAGGGCTCGAGTAGGAATGGAGACCCCAGGCTGGAAAAGGTCAGCATGTGGGGATGGCTTCCCGGATGGGTAGGCGTTGGAGCTAGGGCTTTGGCAGATGAATAGGAGTTCAACACTCCCACCAAGAAGACACCTACCTACAGTCACCAACTGTGTAGTTCAGTGGGTGCCCAGTAGGGAAGAGCAGGAGTTAGGGCTATGGTCAGTGGCAGGTTTGTGAACAGGGGCTCAGCCACTCCCAGTTGCATGCCTCCCCCTTCGAGTGCAACCCTTTCTCAGTACCCTCTCGTCTCTCCAGTCACACTTACGCAAGCGCCCTATTCCCGAAAGCCTTCCCTGATTGCCACCTGCCCCTGCCCACAGCCGCCAGGACAGGACTGACCAGTTCTGGGTAGCCAGGTTCCTGGCTTGACCTCGATGATTAAGCCTATACTTAGACGCCAGTTCAGATGGAGCCCACATCAGGGCAGTGGACAGGGTGTGGGCTCTAACCCTGACCTTGATCCTTGGAAGTTTCTCAGGAAGAGACTCAGCAACCCTGGGCCTCCGTGTGTCGCACATCCAGTGGGGTGCTTATGAGGTGGGATGACTGAGGGCAGAGCACTGGTAAGTGCTCCTGAAGCACAGCCACCCACTGATCGGCTAGGCTCAGAGGGTCTTCAGAAAAAAGTGCAATTTGACTCTTAAAGAAAGCAAATAAAAAAATAATTAGTAAGTATGAAAAACACCTGCTAAGTGACAGGTGGTCTTCTAGGTGCTTGACTGAAAAAACAGAACATGTCCTTTAACTCTCACGTGACGCTATTGTCTCCCATTTTACAGATGAGCAAACTGAGGCAGAGAGAAGATAAATGGCTTCCCTGCCAATCCACAGTGAGAAGTGGCAGGGCCAGGATTTGAACCCCAGCTGCCTGGCTTCAGCACTCCTGCTGTTGTCCACTGACTCTGCAGCTTCTTATACAATCAGATTTCAGGTGGAGATTTTGAAGGTGGCTAAAAGCAAGTTACAGATGGATTTCCCCTCCCAGAATAAAAGGGAGAGAGACAGAAACTATAAACTACTACAAGAAAACACGGGAGTAAAAAACAATAACCCTAGTTCCTTAAAGCCTGACATGAAACCCTGAAGCCTTTAATTAAAAGATTAATGACTGACTACGTGCAAATAGAAAAATCCTTGCACACACACACACAAACACTAAACGGTCAACAGAGTCAGGGAAACTTTCCCAAGACTGATCAACAAGAGGCTGATTTCCTTTATATGTAAAAACCTTCCAAAAGTCGATAAGGACCAACAGGCCAATAAAAAAAGAGGCAAAAGACAAAATACAAGTGTCTTCTAAACACATGAGAGGAAGCTCCTTTCCACTCATGGTCAGCTAGATAGAAAATAAAACTACCATGAAATGCCTCTTTAAAACTAAATCTGTCAGGTAGCTGAAGGTGAAAAAGTTGGGTAATTTGCTATGTGGCCAGGGTGTTAGGAAAACAGCCATCTCACACCTTGGAGTTTGGAGTGTGAAATGGCGTAATCTGAAAATAGCTATTGGCACGGTAAACTAGCTCTGTCCCCTGGGAACCTACCCGTGGGCCCAAGGACAGGTTATAGCACAATGCATGTACTGAGCAATTTACTTGTAACCCACAGTGGACCGGGAGGCAAGCTCATTGAACGAAGGGGGAAAACTGAGGCCCACAGGCGGAAGCAGTAGGATGAGGATGCACACTGTCTCCAGGGAAGGTGAATGGGCTGGCTCCACCTGCACCACCGGGTCACCACGGCCCCAGCCAGCGACCTCCCTTGTCGCGCTAAGCTCCAGGCCTCACGTGTCACACCTGTTGGTGTCTAGGACAGATCAGAGCAAGGCCCAGGGACACTTGGCTTTGACATATGGAGGCCAAGCCGGCCACTCTGAGCCCTGTGAGTGTTGGGTGCCAGTTCCAATTAATTCTGACTTCTCATTAAGCTGTTAGGAAGAGCCAGGTGGCTGTGGGCAGCAGGCCCTCTGCCTGGGCTGCTGGATTGAAGAAATCGTGATTTCCGCCCGGAGACACTATTATCTGTCATGGGCAATTATGGAAGAGCCAGACGGACAGGGACAAGCTGGAGAGTCCCTGAGCTCTGGAACCTGGGAGGCTCAGAACTGTGGGGTCACTGACTCCCAGCACCTTGGAAGGCCTGGTGTTCTAGACCCTAGAATATTCACCTCTTCTCATTGATTCTAGAATCAAGAACTCGCTAGTATGAGGGTCAGGGTTCCGAGTGGCAATCAAAACACATCACTTCTGGCTGTCTTAGGGGCAAAGGGACGTTGGGGAATGCTCTGAGGGAGGTCATAGAATCCGTGGGAAGTGAGGAGAACAGGTTTTAAAAGGGGGCCAGAGAGCATAGGCCCTCCGAGGCAGAAGGGATACTACAGGCAGATAGATAGGAAGGGAGGGCAGGTGCTCTGTCAGTTTGCCCCTACACATCCTGTTTGCCCTGACACAGCCACTGAACTTGATTTGGACTTGGCCAAATTCTGGAATCACAGGTGCCTAGACTCATGACATCAAGGAGATTTCTAATGACTTGTTCCCTTGGGCCAGAGGTCTCTCAAACTGCAAGTCCAGAGGCCCACATAATGGTTTTGTTTTGTTTTGTTTTTTTAAATAATTGGTGAGTGTTCACATATAAGAAGTTAGAGCTCCACTGGGCTCCCAGGCTACGCGGTAACTGCTGTGGATGGCATGTGAGTCCCCTACTGTCCCTACCAGGCCTGATGCTCTCCCTGAGCACCGAAGGGATTGCCCTCCCCAGACTAGTAACAGCACATACTTTGTGTTCTCATTTTGATGCAGAAAGTGGGCCCCTAGGCAGTGGTTTGCCGAGGTCCACCCAAGGAGAGGCTGAAAAGGTTTTGGAAAAAGCACAAGACGTTCCTCCACGCTTTCCAATCAGTTACCCCACTGTCACCAAGCCTATGAGGTCTGTACTTTTGTCCTCCAGTTTCTCAGAAGAGAAAATGGAAGTGTCCCCAAAGCCACACAGGAAGGTGGAATGCAGCCCCTGGAACATGGCAGGAATGAGTTAGTGGGAGTGCTGGGGTGCTGCTGCCTGGTTTGGTACCAAAAGGAGAATGTGGTGCAGAGAGGGTGGCTTTGAGAGGGACATGGGGAAGTTCGGATTCTCTTCTAAGGGGAGGGTTTGAAACAAGGGAGAGGCATGGTCTAAGTTACATGTTAGAAAGGTCCCTGACAGTGTGTGGTCTATTTTAGAAGATGGATACAATAATCCTCAGCTAAGAAAGGCCTTGTCTTGGGTCACAACACTTTCTTCATAGCTACTACTTCTTGGGTCTATGTGTCCCACCCCAGGGAAACTTCATAAGGAATTTATTGCTAGGATACCTGGCCAATGAGGGCTCATGGTGGTGCCTTTTGGTAAATGATGTTATTCCACTCTAGCTCTATTAGAAACAGGCTATTTGCTAGCAACATGTTCAAAAGTGGCATCTTTATATACAAAAAGTTGTGAGAAATCAATAAGAACAGGGAGAAACATGCAAAGAAAATGGATGCCACTTTGAACACATAGAAGACATAGGTGGGAAATCATAAAATAAAGACTCACATGAGACAGTGTTAGCCCCCTAGGATTCTCCCCACTCTAATATTCAAGTGATCCGGTAACATTGATATTAAATTCTGTGAGGGTGCAAGGCAATGGCACTCACCTCTGTTGCTGGAATAAGTACCATCTTTCTGGAAGGTAGAACGGCAAATTGTATTGGAAGCCTCTGATGGATAATAACTAATTATAATGACTCACCTTTGTCGAATGACAAATCCATTTCATTTATTATGTTTTTTTCCCACTAGAGCACAAGCCCCCCAAGGCAGGGATTTTGTGTTTTGTTCACTGCTGAATCCCCGATGCCTGGAACGGCATGTAGCTCTAATGTGTACACCCAGCATGACCCCATCTGCTCATTCTGCTGTACACTGCCTTTGAGGACCACGGAGCTAGACCAAGAGGGTGGTTTTGTGCAGACATCTGAGCATCCGCCTCATTAGGTCTTTAAGGCAACCCTCATAATCTGAGCAGTGAGTGGAAAGTTCTCTGGCGCTCCAGCTGATCCATGAGTTAATTGATGTGCCTGTAGCTATAAGGGTTAAATGGAATGGTTTCTGACACTTACTGAGCCTTAAGCTGTGCCAGGCACGGTGCGAAGAGCTTTTCAAAACTCAACTCAATCACTTAATGGCAAAACTATGAGGTAGATGCTATTATCAGGTCCATTTTACAGATGACAAAACTGAGCCCACAGCATGAAAGTTAGCCCCCCAAGCTAGGGCCTGGCTCACAGCAGGTACTTATCTTGCTCAGTCAGCTCCGTGAACTCCTGTTCCTGTCTCCCTAGGGAATATTTTTTGGGGGACCCCATGACAGACTGGGCACCTGCAGGTGCTCCATAAATGCTTCAGTTCTTGAATTCCTGGGGTTACTCAATGCCTAGCTTCCAGGGAAGGTGGAGAGGGTAGTGGCAGGTTCCTGTGGGTATGAAGACACATACAGCCATCCCCCCTCCCCAGACACACACAAGGACACATGTAAACGTACACTCTGAGACACACACACTTTAAAACAGGCACACACAGACCAAGGCAAACTCAGCCCAAAACAAGCACAGAAATGCACACGAGACATGCACACATAACCCAGGGCTTTGGCCTGGGATGGTCAGGTTAGGGAGGCTCCCCTTGCTCCAGCCTCCACCTCCGCCCCACATCCCAGGGCCCAGAGCCTCCTGTTAAGGCTGTGTTGCACTTGGGCTCCAGAAGGGGCTGAGAAGGACTGGCCTGACATGGTATGTGGCTCTTGGGCGCCACCTGGTGGACACAGAGGGGTCAGGGGTATGGCAGTTCAGCAGCTCAACATCTCTGGGGGTGTCTGGGTCCCTCTGTGTCTGTTAGCTGCTTTTGTCTCTATTTGCATCTGTGTGTCTCTGTCCCCCAGGGTTTGTCTCCTCTCTTCTGTTTCTTCTTCTTTTTTTTTTTTTTTTCTGGTTCTTTTTCTCTGCAGTTCTGTCTCTTCTCAGGATCTCCATCTCTTTCTTTCTCCCCCACAAGCCTCTCCCCACCTCTAGAGCCCAAGGCCTCTTCCAAAACAGCCAGGCGCCCTCAATCACCCCTGCCTGTAGACCTTTCTTATTAGCTGCATACCCTGTGCCCTGTCTCCAATGGCATCATCATCCTGGCACTTCCTGCCACCCATGGGCTGTTGCTATGACGCGCTCGGTATGACTCAGTCCGGGTAGGGTGTGATGACCAACCTCATCAGCTCTGCCTGCCAGCCACACCTCCCTCCTATGTTCTGGTCTTTGGGGAGGGGACCGCAAGCCTGGAGGAGCATGTGGTCTCCCTGCTCTGCCTTTGTCCAAGTAGAACTTGGCCCATGAGCCAACCTTGGCTTACCCCTTTCCCAGAGCTGGCTGCTGCCAGCTCCCTGAGGGTGGCAAGTACTGGATGCGAGCAGGGAGGGGGTGCCAGGACTGTGAGGATTTGAACCCATAAGCAAGAGAGAGAAAGAGAGAGAGAGAGAAGGAGAGAGACAGTGATGGTTACCCTTGAACCTTGCTAGGAAGGCAGGGATCTCCTCTCAAATAAAGATGCACCATGCCTGGCTGGATAGCTCAAGTTGGTTAGAGCATATTCTTGATCCACTAAGGTTGCAAGTTTGATCCCTAGTCAGGGTACATACAAGAATCAACCAAATTGATGTTTCTCTCTCTTTCTCCCCCTTCCTGTTTAAAAAACAAACAAACAAAAACCATCCCCATTGCCTGCTAGCTGGTGGCCTGATCCCTGACCACCCTGACCTTGGAAGCCACTCTGCCTGACCCCATAACTCCCCTGCCTCTGCTTGCTCAGTTCCTCTGGGGTAGCCACACCATTTCCTTCCTGGGGGCTACTGTGTATTCTGTACCCTCCCCAGCACTCCCTCCCTCCAGGAGCCAGTTTTACCCCACCCACTCCTTGAGATCAGCCGTTGAGCTGTAGAGAGCAGGTCTGTTTCACTCATGGTCATGGCTGTGTCCCTGGCACACAGAAAGTGCCCAAGGAAGTGTTTGCTAAGTGAATGAGCTAAAGAAGGCTCAGAGGCATGCTCTCAAGCCCAGATCTCTGATCTTGCCTTGCTGGGGTTGGAAGGGTGCTTGGCCAAATGGGCTTCTTCCCTCTCTGTGCCCTGTTTTTCCAGCAATGGGGTAAAGGGACATTTTCTGGGCTGCTTGTGAAATCTACCCTGCTGGGTCTCATTTCAGCTGAGTCTGTAAATATCTGGTCTGCCGAGGCCGGCAGCAACTACACAGGAGAAGCTTCAGTGCCTTTTATGAGCCTCCCTGTGGGGCCTAACGCAAGGTTTCTGTGGCTGGGTAAGTGGGGCACCCCGGCAATTTAACAGCAGGTTGGCATGAGGTGGCTAAGACTGTAGGACTGGAAGAAGTAGCGAGACTCCATCAGCGGCTCCCAGCACTTAACGCTGCAGTGTGAATCATTCAAGAGGCCGAACCTGGGCCTCTGGCTTTAAAAGTTGCTAATGCAACATCGTAGATTACAGTCATGACAAACATGGATGCCAAGCAGACCTCTTCCCCAGATCCAAAGGCCACACTGAATCCTCAGAGGGAGGACTTTCTGGCCATGAGGCAGAAGGCCTAATTTAGACCTGGCTCTTCTAGAAGAATAACAGCAACTACTACCTACAGATACACTTTAAATACATCATCACTTCACATCTTTAGAATCAACCTGCCCATTTTACAAAAAGATTCAGAGGGGTTCAGGGTCATCCAGGTAGTGAAGGGCAGAGCTGGGATGGGAACTCTCCTGCCTAGCTTGGTCTCAAGTCACCCAAGCTTCATGGAGGCCTCCCCAACCAGGCTACCATCCCAGTGCTTCTCAATCGTCAGGATCCCAGGAACAGCTGGAGGTAGGGCCTGAATCAAATTGGCAGGTCTGAGTCAGGGCCTAGGCACCTGCATGTTAAAGCTGCACCTCCCTCCCTTCACCTGCAGGTACCTCTTGCTAGATGTATTCCTCAGCCTTTCTCAGTAACGGCCGCCGTACTACTGCACGCATCCAAATGTGTTTGCAGGACTCCTCCTGCATCTCAGCAGCGATTGCCTGCCACCTGGTGTTTACTGAAGACACTGGAAGGTACAGGTGGTTCTATCGCTTTAAACTAGAGGAATTTTCTACCAGGCCTCAAAAGACCCAATAGGCCATACAAAGGGATGAGGCAATCGGAAACCTTTACAATACAGTATCATGTATTTTCTTTCTCCTTGTCATAAATTTGGTAAGCATTTACTGTGTCTACTACAGTCTAGGTGTATTGGCCATGTCTTTATTTTCTGGTTTTCGATGCTTTGACATCTGGGCCTCATCCTGGTTCACCATCCCTGACGGTGTGACCAAGGTAGGGATGGTCTTATTTACAGTGGAGACCCCACTCCTCAACCTGCAAGCCAGTTAAAAGGCACCCCAACCCCACTAACTCAGACTTTGTGACTGTTTTTTAAAAAATCAAAAGCCCTTTTAATAATGTTGCATCTGAAACTTTTTGACTAAAAGTAACACATGTAATGTAAGCCTGGCAATCACTGTCCGGGTGTGGGAATTCCTACAAAGTGAGAAAATTTAACCCAGGAGCTGTTTTGAAATGTAAAGAAATCTTTATGAATACAAAAATTAGCAGACGATGAAGTTGACACATTTGTGTAGATGTGGAGACATTTGATAATATTAATTCTGATTTTACAGTGAGGTTTTTTTGGTATTTGTGGAGCCAATAAATTCTCCCCTCCTCCTTGCTAAGCCTCACATTTTACTAGTCTCCTGTAAAACATGAGCATCCTAGGCCCTATTCCTATAAGGCCTCCCAGTGCCTGTCAACATTTATTAAGCATTTACTGTATGTCAGGAGCAATTCTGAGCTTTATATTAACTAATTTAATCACAGCAAAGGCCCTCTATGGTAAATACTATTGTTATTCCCTTCTTCCAATTAACAAAGCCAAAGCAGAGAAAAACTAATAACCCGCAGTGGGCAGGCAGGTGGGCGAATTCTAGGCTGCACCTGGTTCCTGAGCCTGCCTTCCCCATTTATACCCCAGGCAGGCGCCCTGTCCGGGAATCAAACGGCTACCCTTTGGTTTGCAGGCCGGCACCCAATCCACTGAGCCACATCAGCCAGGGCTAAAATTATTTTAAAACTGTGATCAAATACACATGAAATGTAACCACTTTTAAGTGTACAGCTCAGCAGCATTAAGTACATTCACACTGTCATGTAGCCATCTCCACCATCCATCACCAGAACTTTCTCACCTTCCCAAATTGAAACTCTGTCCCCATTGAACCCTAACTTCCATTCTCCAGCTCCCTGGCTCAAACATCTACTTCCTGTCTCTATGCATCTGACTCCTTCAGGAACCTAACATAAGTAGAATCACACAGTATTTGTCCTTCTGTGACTGGCTTATTTCACTGAGCATAATGTACTCAAGATTCACGCACGTTGTAGCAGAGGTCAGAATGTCTTTTCTTTTTAAGGTTGAGTAATATTCCATTGGCTGGATGAATATATGCCCACTAGGATGGCTTTTATGAAATAACAAACAAAAACTTGGCTGGCATAGCTCAGTGGATTGAGCTCAGGCTGCGAACCAAAGCATCGCAGGTTCAATTCACAGTCAGGTCACATGCCTGGGTTGCGGGCCACGGCTCCCAGCAACCGCACACTGATGTTCCCCCCCCCTCTAAAAATAAATAAATCTTTAAAAAAATAACAAACAAAAACACATAATAACAAGTGCTGGCAAGGATGTGGAGAAACTAGAATGCTTATACATGGCTGGTGGGAATGGAAAATGGTGCAGCTGCTGTGGGAAACTGTTGAGTGGTTCCTCAAAAATTAAACAGATTCACCACCTGACCCAGCAATTCCACTCCTAGGTATCCACCCAGGAGAAAGACAAACACGTACACCAGTCCTCATGGCAGCAGTACTCACAGGAGCCAAAAGGTGGAAACAACTGGACTATCCATTTGTAGCCCCTTTTTATAACAAATATTTGTTCTGCCTCCCTTTCCTCTCCTGAAATAATCAGAGCAGATATAACCTAACTATATGCAACTTAAAAAAAGAATGACTCAACCTATCAAGTACAGAAGAAATAGAAAGAATGTCCAATACTGTCTAACCCAACCTGAGAGTTAACATGGTGGTGAGCACCTACCTACCGAGATGGAGCCAATCAGCCGGGAGTCAGCAGGGAGGCGCTAAGACCCCAGCAGCGCTGCTCACAGAAATGGTGAACAATTCTTGGTTAAGATTCTGGACTGAATGATGAGTAACCCTCTCAATTTACCCAGAAATTGCATCCCTAGAAAAATCTGTATGTATGAAAACTATAGAAAGTAGTAGTAGGGGATGAACTGTGCCCCCTCCAATTCATATGTTGAAGGACCTCAGAATGTGACCTCATTTGGAGATAAGGCCATTACATGGGTAACATAAGCTCAATGGGGTGACCCTAATCCAGTATGACTGTGTTCTTACAAAAGGGGTAAATTTGGACGCAAACAGGGAGGCTGGGTGAAGGAGGCAGGGAACAAGCCAAGAACACCAAAGACGGCCAGCTACCCCCATAAGCTAGGGGAGGACTATGACAGATTTTCCCTCATGGCCTCAGGAGGAACCAGCCCTGCTGACTCCTTCCTTGATCTTGAACTTCTGGCCTCCACAACTGGAAGAGAATAAATTTGTTTCAAACCACCCAGTTTGCAGAACTGTTAGGGCAGCCCTAGCAAATGAATGTATTTTGTGTCTCCATATTAAGACAGAGCTGGGTTTTAGGCCCAGCTAACCAGGAAGGGGCTGTCATCACCCCTAGGGGTTGTCCAGGGGGCCTAGCCTACAGTTTCCCAAGGGTGCCACTCCTGCCTACCAGACTGTAGTTGCTCTACTGCAGCTATGTGACATCTGAAAACTGGTCTCACCCACTACCCCAGCTGAGCCTGGCTTTTCTCCCCCAAATGGGAAACCCAGACCCCAATTTCTAGACTCTATAGCTTGTAGCGAGGAGACAGGCCTCCATGCAGGTGACATGCTATGCTGGCCCCTGTGTGCAACATGGAGTCAATGTCCTGTGAACCTGTCATTGGAAAACAACTCTACAAGCCCCTGTGGTGGAGGAAGCGCACAAAGCGTTTATTTGCAGCAATTCAAACAGGCAGGACACAGAGGGCCAGAACTGACCTGCCTTTAATGCTGGGGAGGATTTTCAGATTGCTCTTTTAAAACTAAACAGCCCAGCAGGAACACAGGGTACTCAGGGAGAATTGGCAATTGTTTGGGGCCCATGGGGTGGCTGTCCTAGTTACTAAGGGGAAGGAACTGAGGTTCCCAGGAAGCAGCATGGCGGATTAACTCTTACCACACCAGACCAGGGCCAGGAGTGGTGGGAAGTGAGTCCTCCCTCCTGCTGCCAGGCCCCTACACAGACCCATCACCCAGCCTGTGACCATCAGGGGTCTTTCACCCCGACTCAAGAGGTGAAAGACTTGGCCTCTTGCTGCCCTATTCCCTGCCAATAGCTCTGCTTGTGCAGCTGCTCTTTTCCCAGAGGAAGAGAAGCACCTCCCCATGGTGTCACACTGGAGGGACCTGATCAGGGCCAAGTGCCTGGTTCAGCAATCTTTAATGTAGAAAACTGGAGTCACTGCTGTCACAAATGAGGCTTCACACGAGAACGTGCACTTCCAGAAAAACAGCTGAATCAGGCATACTGAGCCCATGCCAAGCAGGGACTGCCCTTTTAGTGGGGCCAGTGTGCTCTGGCGGGCTGAGGGCAGTTACTAAGTGGTGCAGGGCCTGCCACACGTGCCACCCCTTAGCCAGGCCCCTAAAGCATACACCATCGCTGGATGCTGCCCCAGGCACTGCAACACAAGGGGTGAAGTGACTGGTCAGGGGCTCCCCAACACATACACACTCCTCCCCTCAATAAAGAATTCCGAATTTCCATCCCAAATCTGCCACCTCCAAGCTCTAAGACCTTGGGCACGTGATCTAACCCTAGCACCAGGCTCCTTATCTCTCAGATGGGGAAATAACACCCCACTTCATCAACAGCTAGGAGAATTCAGTATGATGAGCCAGCAGCTGCACCTGAGTGCACAACGGTGTTGCTGCAGGTCAGTACTATTCTCTACTCTGTAGTCACTATAGCACACACACACACACACACACACGCACACACCAAAGTGCGAACCATAAACTTTTATTAATGGAAAATGGAATGCCTTGTTACAGAAACCTTGTCTCAAAAATGGCAGAACAAGAACACGTTTATTAAAAAAAAAAAAAAAAGTGAGTTCACATATTACCGAGCTACAACGTGGTGGCAGGATTTGTTTTTGTTTCTTAAAAGATTCCGTAAGTTCAAGGTAACTGGCTAAGAGATTCAACAGTGCGTCTGCCTACCTGAACATGCGGAGGAAGTAGGGTTTAGTAGCGACGAGTGAAGTGGGAGTATGGGTGGGGGTGGGGGTGCGGGACTCTGTTGCCCCGGTCCTGGCCGGCCAGTCCTCCACCTTCCAGTCCTCCACCGGGCACCACATGGTCCTGGGAATGCCCACCTTGTGCAAAGTCGCCTCACCTAGGAACAAAGGCACACATTTGTCCCCTTGAAGTGCTTTACATTTCCACCATAACGTGGCACAGCACGCAGTTCTGCAGCCTTTAGAGCCTGCGTGACTTTTTCCAGGTGAGAAGCACCCAGTGCACAGAGTTCCGGGTCACTGGAGGGTGTTACTTGCACAAATTGCCAAGAGCTGCTTTTGGGGTTTGTTTTCAAAACTTTCAACCCAGCGAATTCATCAAACATGCAAAAAAGGGAAAGGATGTGAGGAGCAGGAACAAATCAATTTTATCCGGGGACAACCTACCCTGACATTCCACCCCGATTGGCCATGTGCCCAGGCCCTGAGGGTCCAGACAGGCCCCTTTCACCACCTGGAAGAGAAGAAAGAGAATGCAAACACTGCTTTCTTGGAAGCCTCTGGAAATGCCGGGGGAGGCTGACCTGTGGAGAGTTTCTGGGATGGGAAGCCCCTCCCAGAAAACCCCCCACCCTCACTCACGGGCAGGCATTAGCTCATACCTAGCCACCTGGCATGCTCCCGGCCTGCTGTGCCTGCGTCTACCATGCCCGGCCAGGCACGCTCCTGGTGCTCTTCTGGCCTCTGACTGTGCTCCGTCCAGTCACGTCCACCCCTTCACCAGGGGGAAAAAAAGAAAGAAAAAAAAAAAACCACCTATACCACAGTCACAGTATGTCTCTAGGGGAAGCTATGGCATGGCTCATCATGCCCAGTACTGATGGTTTCTGGGGGAAGTTGGTGAGGGTGTACCTATCTGCAAAGGTACATGCACGGCCACTAACCACATGAGGTGTTTAGCACCAGTAACATCACAACCACATAAGTGAGACGTTGTGAGATCCCTCCCGCCCCACCACCATGGCTCTCATCAAAAAGAGTAGCAAGCACTGGTGAGGATGTGGAGAAACTGGAATCCTCATCCACAGCTAGTTCGAACTGAAAACAGGGCAACCTCGGGAGGGAAAACACAGCAGCGGTTCCTCAAAAGGTTATTAACTTATACAGTGACCACGGAGGGAACCAGTAAGGCCACTCCTAGGTGTCTAAAGAAGGGAGCACATGTTCACACAAAAACCTGTACATGAATGCTCTTAGCAGCATGATTTATAAGGAACAACCCAAGTGTTCGTCCATCAACTCATGAATGGATACACAAGACGTGGTCCACCGTACAGGGAATGTTAGATGACCATGAAAAGGAGAGGAGCACCATCACTCGCTACATGAATAAAACTTGAAATCATGATGCTCAGCTGAGAGAAGCCAGACACAAAGACCACACAGTGTGTGATTCCATGTATGTGAGAGGTCCAGAAAGGTACATCCACAGACATAAGAAGTAGGTTAGTGGTTGCCAGGGGCTGGAGGAGGGGATGGGGATGGGGAATGACTGCTCATGGGGACAGGACTTTTTTTTGGAGTGACGGAGATGATCTAAAACTGTGGTGAGGGCTACAAACCTGTTAAGAACATACTGAAAGCCATCGAATTGTATACTTCAAAAATGGGTGAACTGTATGGCATGTGAACTATGTCTGAAAAAAGCTGTTTAAAAAAGAAAAATGTTTCAAACTCTGGGAGATTAAAATCCAAACATGGTCCCTGCATGTGGGTACCAGTACCACCTGAGCTGTCTAGGAAAGCTCCCCTGATGCAGGCTCAGCCTGGGCTGACGAGTGCACTGGCCATGGGGGTTGACTGGTGCTCAACAGGCAAAAACTAGGGACCTGCCGGAGCCCTCACACCTGTCTGCAAGGGCAAATGCAATACTGCTCCCTAAAAGTGAAACTTGAAAGCTACTAATGTTTACCAGCAGGTGACAGCCACCCAATCATGCAGTGATCCTGCCCAGGGCCTTCTCCTGTTTGAGGATGAGTTCTCCCATTTACATTTCTCACAGGTACTTAAGGAAAATGTTTTAAATGTTAAAGGACCAAGTGCAAAGTAAGTTGCTTGGGAAAGCACACTTTGCATTAATCTATCACACTGGCACCACAGTCTTTGCTGAACACCTGAAATCCCAAAAGAGAGAAAATAGAACCTTCTGGTATCCACAATGCTGGCCTTCAAAATGCCTAAAGACAACTTTGTGTGTGCATGCACACGTGTGTGTGGTGGTGGGATGTTAAACTTCCCTACAGTCCTAGAAGACAAATCTAAGAAAGACTTCAGGGGTGCCTCCTTCATCAGACAAGGGCCCTGTGATGGAGACGCTCATGCTTGGGGTGATGCAGGTGACCTGGCAAGGGGCACATGACCAGTTCCACTTTCAGAGGGGCAGGTCTCTGACCAGGGGAAGATGCCCATTCCTGTTACAGCCCACCCACTAACCTGGGTGGGGGTGGTGGCCCCCGGCCCTCGCTCATCCTCTTGTCTGAGCCGTAGCCCCCCCAGCCATCTCGAGAGTCCCGGCTGTGGCGCTCCGGTGGTCCCCCATGGCCATGGCGGTCATCTGAGTAGTGCTAGAAGGCAGGAAAGGGACAGGGTGACTCTAGCCACATCACTCCCTATAGGCCTGCATATAAGCCTTCTGGAAGGCCTGTCAACCTGTACACAATCCTGAGGTGGGCCAGGGTATGGCACAGTACCTCTGGCCACTTCGAGAGGACTTGCTCAAGCCCCTTCTGAATGTCATGTTGCTGGATGCTCTTCTTGAGACCCTGACAATACCACAGGGGCTTCCAGCAGAGCCCTTTGCTTCCTTGGCAACTGAGCGCCCCTACAGCGCCACCACCAGTGCCACACAATTGCCAGCACAAGCCTCTCTTGCCCTGTGGGTGTAGAGAGCCACGCTTTATGATAATCAGTGCCTCCTCTGAAGAGCCCACTGAGAAAAGTCACTTAAGAGTCTTCCCTGAAGAACTGGGATCACCCTCTTTGCTGGTGGCAGGAGGCCTCCCCCTTTCCTTTCTCCTTAGCTGTCAATCTATGGAGGCAGCACAGCATGGCTCCTCAGAAGCTGGCACTGGAGGCAAGTGCTGAAGAAAGGAACTTCAGTGTTTTGGCCAACCAGTTCAGTGCTCAGAAACCCAGCACATCTGGGTAGTGACGGAGCTGTTCTCAGAAAACATACTCCTATTTTAAAAACCACGATTCTGATGCCTGTTCCCTACCTTTCTCATAGCAGACCCCCCTTTCTCTGAGTAGATGCCTTATATACCCTTCACTAGTTATCAGCAGATTAGAGACACCAGGACCTCCCCACAGCACCTGAAACAAAGGTACTCCCCCCAAACATGGTCTAAATAACCTGCTACAGGCCACCAAGCCCCATTTTGGATACTGTGGGGCATTCTACACTCCTGAAACTCAGAGGCATTCTAAGCAAGCAGGCAACAAGAGATACTTGCAGTTTCAGCTGGAAAAAATGAAGCAAGAACAAGCCCTATACATCTGAACAGGCTGTACTCATCAGAAGGCAAGCAATTCTGTACGCTTCTACTCGCTGGCCAGAATACTGTGTCCAAGCTCCCCCACCCCCCCAAGACACAGAGAAGGCACCCAATGTCTGGGTGTTACTCACCTGTGCATCTCGTTCTCCCATCACTGACCTTGAGCCTTCCCTCCTGAAAAAGGGAAATGTCTAATTCCAATGGCAGCTGATGGTACCATACAACATTTCTGCAGGTCCCAACTAAGTTCCATGACTGAGGCACTCACTCTACTTCCCCATGTAAGAACTGCCTGATTAAAAACAAAACAAAACTGGCTCACATCTTTCCCTGCAGGTGGGAGTGAAGTCAGCTTGTAAGATGGGAATAAAAATTTTACTGAAATCCCTTGGAGGGAGGGGTCTCAGAAGCAGAGACCCCTGAACGAAGCCAAGGCCTCATTTACCTGTGGCTGGTGACAACAGTCAGGGTAACAGGGAAGCCAAACGTCTGGTTTGGCCCAGAGCATGTGACTCATACCAAATCTCAAACCAACTCCAGCCACAACGAATTAAATGAGTGGCTTCTTAGCCACCTTTTCCCTGTTCTCTCTTCCCTTACAGAGAGCTAGTGAACAGTGAAATGCAGGATATGCAGCCCAGGGGAGCCCAGTGAGATTTCTCCCAAAGAGAGAACTCTTCAACTGGAAAAGTAAGGGCTATCTTTTTAACCAAGTAGATACAGTCCTCATTAAACAAGGCATTAGCAAAGAGAAAAAGGACACTAGCTTAAAAACCCACCCCCAACCTTCAAAACACAAAGAACACCCACTAAGAACTGCTCCGCATTCTCTGGTAAGTCCTCCTTGTAGTTTGCTGGCATGGAAACCCACACCAGTCAGTGAACCCCAAAGACATGGGCTCCTGCTCAGGCAGGTCATACCCATTCTAAAAACTGCTTCCTCATCTATAGAGTGGGATAAAAGCAGACTTACAGTTATGAGTACACAAAACACAGTTTATTCTTATTATAATTTCTTATATTATTTTCTATATGAACCTACTCGTGCCCAACTCTGTACATTAACAAAGCCCTGCAGTTCCAGTGGGGCTGGTGCTGAGGGGAAGGACAGGAAGGATGCCCCATGGAGGCGTGAAACTCAGAGCCTGGGCCATCTCCAAGAGAGCTCAATGTTGGGGCATGCCAAGGAGCAGGTCCTGCCCATGGCCCCATCTGTTCTACTTGTGTAAAGGGCAGTGTGTGAAGTGAACACTGGAGGGCTTTCTTGCAGTCATACCACAGATGCTGCAAGTGACCATGAACTCCAACACCTTGCTCAAGGCCTATGTTTCTAAATCCCATACGTGGCTGGTCCAAGTCTACCCACTAGGACTCGCACAAGTAAGTAAGACGTTCCGAGAGCACTAAGAGACCTGTCCCTGCTGCAGGAAGTGAATAGGGTACTGACCTGTCGACCGCATGGTCCTGGTACTGGCCTCGGTCTCGATGGTCAAAGTCGTGGAAGCGGTGATCATACCGAGGGAAGTACGGGCGGTACCTATCCTCTAGGGCCACACGTTTTCCTTCTGGCCAATAGGCATCATCTCGCCTGTTGTAAAAAGGATGCAAATTTCATTTACGAAAAGGGAAGAGGGGAAAAAAGGGAGTGGAGGTGGGGAGTGGAGCTCTCTCTCCAGATCCAGTATCATTTAAAATGTCCTACAGGGCTAATCTCTAAACAATCATTATCGCTTTGACTGGATAAATTAATATCCCCCAAACTGCCAAGAGGCATATGAGTATTCTCATCTGACAGTCTTGAAAAACGGACTGCTGTGAGCTAATTGTGCCACGAGGCTGTTAATACCTTGATCCCCGCCTGAGCTCAAATGCAAATGAAATAAAATATTTGATTCTTCTGGACTGGTATTCCAAGGTGTCAGGTTTTCACCTTGCCATCTTCAATGATAACCTGAACTTCCCTTTGAGATTTTTGCAAAAAGCAAAGGGAATTAGATCAGGTGATAGTGAACTACATATAGCTCAGGACAGCATCCAATTATCTTCTTCCTGATTTTTACCAGAAAACTAGGCTCTTTGGGTGGTGGGGCAATGGGTGACTATCAGTTGAGCAGCTCAGAGAAGCTAGAGACCAATAAACCTACTTTTTAATTGGAAGGCAATGTCCTTTCCCACACACTGACTCTGTGCCTCCCCGCCCACAAGGACATGAGATGGAGTGGCTGCCATGGCCAATGCAGGCCTAATGCAGGCTTGGGCATCTCTTGTGACAGCACTCTGGAGGGTGGTTATGCTCCACCAGGAATCACAGTGAGATTAATGGCACAGTCTAAGCGAAAGCATCACAAACCCTTCAGCAGTGGAACTATCAAGACCCTCCAAATAATTCAGTTGGGGAAAAATACACAGCCATGAGGTCATGACATTAAACTATACACACCTGAGGTGGTGGTGGCAGTGGCAATAAATTCTGGAAAGGTGTCCAGATCCCATGTTAAATAGGCCTGATTCTCCACTCTGAGATGTTCAGGAGAAGAAGCAGCTACTGGAATGGGAGGAGAGGCACCACCTCTGGTGTATAGGTGGGCTGGATCCTTACCTCCCATCGTCATGAGGCCTCCGGAGCCCCTGCCGCCGTTCTTGCTCATAGCGCAACTGCTCCTGCTGTCGCCGCAGCTCCTCACGCTCACGGTGAATGCGTTCCTGCTCCTTCCTGCGCTCACGTTCCACACGCATGCGCTCCCGCTCCAGCCGCTCACGCTCCATGCGCTCGCGCTCCAAGAGGTGACGCTGGCACTCAAGCTCTAGGCGTTCCCGCTGCAGCCGTGCCTTCTCCTTCCAGGCCTCCAGGCGCTGCTCCCGCTCCCGCTGCTCCCGCTCTCTGTGGGACACAGCAAGACCACTCTGACCTCCTGCTGTGGAGGTTCCTGGCCATCAAGGCGCTGCCCTCCAAAGGGGCCTGGACACCTCCAGTTGGCCCATTGAGTGTCTCAGATGCTCACTGGCTTGGGCTCCAGGCTACAAGGTGGCAGGGTGCCCACCCACTCCCACTTAGCTGCTTTGATCAGCCCAAAGCCCCAATTTCCAAACTTTCCCTTTCTCAAAAAAAAGCAAAGCCAGAAATGGGCTAGCAGGAAGCAGGTGACAGCAAGGAGATACAGAGCTGCAGGTCCAGGACAGAAGGACTGGCTCAAAGGCTCCCAAATGAAGCCACATGCAAGGAGGAAAAAAAATAAGAAAAGCAAAGGGTAACTGCTGTGCATACAGAGAAAACACTGAAGAAGTGTTATAGTAGCTTTCCCTGAGTGTGAAAAATATTCTGTTGCAGGTTAATGTTGTAAAACGAGCCATTGTTTTCACATCTTCCCTCTAAAAGGGCTGTAATTCTAAATGAGTGTTATTTTGAACAGAGGTGGGAAGGTGTAGGGACAGGAGAAAGTTAGCAGGGTGACTGTATGCTGGCCTGGCTCCAGCAACTGGGGCCAAAGTCTCACGTCCTCGACCACTGCAAACCAGAGGCTGAGCAGAGACTGGGACTACCCCTCCCTGCATCTGAGGAAAGGACATACTGTCGCTCTTCACACACTCCACTGGTGCCTGGAAAGGCTCCAAACCAAATATGTGCCGGTTGGAAGCAAATGACCTCCAAGTGGGATCAAAAGTTTCTCAATGTGCTTTTATTTTCTAAAGCAATACGGGCAAGGGCTGCAATCATGACTTCAGAGAAAAGCAAATGCAGCATAACTTAACAAGTCTCCATGTGATCTACTTTAGCTCAAGAAAGTACCCCAAACACCATGATATACAGCCTTTGTTTCATGAAACCTTGGAAGGAAATGACAAGGGGGCTCTAGATGTCCTGACATGAAATGGCAGAGCTCAAAAGTGGAAATGACAGGCTTCAATAAACTATCTTCTTAACCAAAGGTGAGAGGGGCAAAGAACTTCACCATGTAACCACTGTTGCCTAAAAAGGCCACAAAATGCAAACACCCAGAAGTGAAGAGGCTACTCCCATGATAACACCTCCAATAAAGCCACCACATTTCTTGGTTGCCATTTTTTATCGTATTTATCTAGGTTTCCAGAGGGAAAACCGAGGCTGCAACACTTGGGACCTTTACATCAAAGCCACCCCTGAGTGAGCTTGCTCCATGGACCAGGTCCAACTTCAGCCAGAGGAAACATTCAGCAGAATGGGCTTTTGGTGAACATCATGCCATCCATGATGGGTCTTTTGGCCCCAGGGGAAATGCACAAGGTGGCCCACAAGCCCAGGTCACACAGGACTCTCCACTGGGAAGAGTAGGATGACTATCCCCAGAGGACACCAGCCACCTGGCAGCCTGGCTCAGCCCCACTCACCTCCGCCTCTCCGACTCTCGGATTTCACGCTCCCATTGCCTCTGGCGCTCTCGCTCCCTTTGCTCTTTGATTTTGTCAAAGGACAAGATGTCTCTCTTCTCTTTGCTTTCCGATTTGCGATCCTGACTCTTGGAGCTCTGTTTACCGAAAGTGGTTTATTAATGTCAGAAAAATGATTACAACAAATGCACAATAAAAGTTAAATATGTAGGCCCTGGCTGGGTATCTCAGTTGGTCAGAGCATCGCCCCGATAGGCCAAGGTTGTGGGTTCAATCTCTGGTCAAGGCACATACAAGCGACCAATGAATGCATAAATAAGTAAACAACAAGCTGATGTTTCTCTCGTTCTCTTTAAAACCAGTAAATAAAAATAAAAAAATAAAAGTTAAATATGTATATTTGGATTAAATGAAGATTCTTCTGTCACACATGGGTTACATGGAGGCCCTAGCACAGGTCACTTCACATACTGCTCACCCTACAGTCTGACTTGTAAATGTTGTAAACAAAAGGCATTGAGGGAACAGAAAAGATGGAATGAAACCTCAGGAAAGTATAAGCAGTTTTTCTAGTGTAGTAAAGCCATGGGGCACATGTACAATGCCACATGGCCCCTTCACTCACTAGAGGCAGCTGTCAAGCCAGCTGTTTGGACAGTTGGATAAGGGACTGCACCTTTCATTTCTCAAGTGCTTGATCAGGGCTCAGGCAGGCAGCCTTGAAATAGAACAAGCCAAGGTATTTGTACTGTCAAGTGCACTCCCAATAAAGTAGAAAGGATTAACAAGCAACTTCCCTGCTGTTCTATTTCTGGGATAAAACAGGAAACACTGACTAACAGCCAACTCCTACCTCTGAGGCTCTCAGAGGCTGGGGCACTCAAAGTGGCCACGAATCAGTCTCCCAGGAAGCTTTCATACAGCCCAGGACTCACAGCCTCCTACAGAACCACCACCTGGCTCTCCAGGAAAGGAATCTGGGAGACCACATTATTTTCTTTTTAAGATTCATTCATTCATTCATTCATTCATTTATTTATTTTTAGATAGAGGGAAAGAGAGGGAGAGAAACATCAATGTGTGTTTGCCTCTCACATGCATCTACTGTGGACCTGGCGTGCAACCCAGGCATGTGCCCTGACTGGGAATTGAACCAGCAACCCTTGGTTTACAGGCCAGCGTTCAATCTACTGAGCCACAGCAGCCAGGGCTTGGGTGACCCCATTTTTGAAAAGCTGCTAGCTTAATTTCTTAATTAACTCACATGGGGGTGGGGATGGGGGATGGGAATCAACGAAAGACAAAGCAACCTGAAAAATGGACAATGGTCAGGACTAGATATTCTACTAAAAAAAACTGGGGGTGGAGAAGGACACACAGAGAGAACAGATCTGCAACCCAAAACATCACAGGACAGTCTTCACCTATGAGATAGGCAGAGTTTGAAGTGTGATCACACACATTGCAGGCTGGAGTGAGGAAGGACAGCACCCACCGTAAGTTCCGGGGTGAGGATGCAATCTAGTACAAAGGCCAGCATGGCACCCCGGTCCCCAAATTAGACTCCTGGGTTAACAACCTGGTCTCACTATTTACTGGCAGCCCAGCACAAACTCCGAACCCCATCAAATGCCAGCATCTTCCATAACTTTCTGAAGGGCATGCAATAACATCTACCACAAAGAATAACATACATGCACCTTTGGACCTACAAACTCCACTGGTGGTTACTAGTCTGCCAAGAGGCAGGCACAGGAAAGTTGCACCACAGCAGTTTTCAACAGGGCATGTGTCCATCTACTCGAGTGATTAAATGTCCTCACACTGAGCGCACACACAGTGTACACCAAAGTCAACATCACTTTCCTGGCTTTGATACTGTGATACAGTTACAGGAGATAAAACCACTGGGGAACCTGGGTGATAGTCACGTAAGACCTCTATCCTATCTTTTATAACTTCCTGTGAATCTATAATTATTTCAAAATTAAAAATGTTTTAAAATTAGAAAGTAGAACTGTGTACCTCAGTATATAAAGCTCTACAAGACATATTACATACAAAGGTATCCAAGGGCAAGTTACAGAAACTCCATTAGCAGTGGTATTTCAGAGAATACATGTGTGTGTTGCATGTTATACCATGAGGAGGTTTGAGTAGCCCACATGGAAACAAGGCTTTTGTTTTTCCCTTCCTGTATTATCTGAATGTCCTAATCACATGTAGATTACTTTTTTTTTAAACCTCAGTTATCTGGGTAGTAAGCTTATGGATTTTGTATTCTTCTCTACATTTTTCTGTAGTTTTGAGTTTTATGTAGCCCATAGGAAAATTGGCATCAGCAATTGCTCTTTATAGAATCCAAATATTAATTTAAACCTTAAGTCTCAACAACACAAAGTGTTCTTAAATGAATCATAAAAATGTGGCCCTGGCTGGTGTGGCTCAGTGGATTGAATGCCGGCCTGTGAAAGGAAAGGGCACCGGTAGATTCCCAGTCAGGGCACATGCCTGGGTGTGAGTGAGGCAAGTGATCAATATTATCTCTTGCACACTGATGTTTCTCTCCCTTTCTTCCTCCCTTCCTATCTCTCTAAAAATAAGTAAATAAAATCTTTATTAAAAAAAAAGTGCATTCACTGAAAAAACACCCCTCTCATTCCTGTATTAGCTGGAACCTTCTTCTGGCATTCCCAGAGTGGAAAGAGGATAATAAGAAGTCCCCAGCTTGTCCAGTGCATGCACAAGTTAACAGCAATGCAGCTTGTTCTCTGATGGCATGACAGTCAGTTTTAGGGTGGACTCCACTTTTCTTTTTGGTTTATTTAATAGAAGACTAGCAAATCAACTAAAGAAAAGGAATAAACTGCCATTAGATTAACCAAAGAGTGGAAGCTGCCTTCTGACAAAGCCTAGGTCTTGCCCATCCTGCTCTGTGGTGAGCTGTCATTGGGAATCAGTTCTCCTAAAAGATGGTATATAGCCTGGCAAAGAATCAGAGATGGGTGAACACATTTCTGGAAAGCAAACATGGGAAAGTACTGATCTGAAATAAGTTCTAAAATTTAATTTCATGTCTGTACATATAATCTAAGAGATAATGGTATGCCCCCCGAGGACTTCAAAGAACTCTTAATTTTTTAAAAGATTTATTGATTTTAGAGAGAGAGAGAGAAAGGAAATGAGAGAGAGAAAAACACTGATTTATTGTTCCACTTACTTATGCATTCATTAGTTGATTCTTGTGTGTGCCCTGACCAGGGACTGAACCCACCGCTGGCGTATCAGGACAACACTAACCAACCGTGCAACCCGGCCAGGGCTGAACTCTTAAAATTTTAAAGACCAAACAATGTTTTCACAATGGAAACCACAGTGGTCAAAAATGACTGGATTTGAGGTGGCAGAAGCAATACTTACTCTTTCTTTTGACCTGCTTGTGGTTTTCACACTAATGACAGGCTCTCCCTTTGACTTATCCATTATAACCGTCCGTTCCATTCCTCTGCTCCCTTTAGGGAAAAAACACAGCAGTCTGTGAAAACATGCTGACAACCTTACTTCCAGCAAGTAGCACATAAGCCAGCTGGGGGCTTTCGCCACTCCATCAAGCGACTGATGCTAACGCTGGAGCCTCTGTGCCTCCTCCCTGTCTTCATGATGACATAAAAGCAACACTACCAATACGGCCATACTGAGTAGGTAACAGCTGGCAGACCTAGACAGGTCTTTGCTCACCTGGAATCGAGTAGCTTTGACTTGCTTACATCTCACAACTTAAATCTGAGTGAAAGTGTGTTCTGCAACACGTGCACAAACACATCCCACCTGCAGGTTTCCTCTACCCCTCTCACCACTCAATCCTAGGGGCTCCATGATAGGCAATTTCAATCTCCACTGCTCCCACACTCTGGAATGCTCTGCAAAACCCAGGCTCTTGTGCTCTGAATCAGACACTGCTGGCTCTGAGGGAGATCCTCCCCAACCCCCCAAGTGGGCTTCCCTTCTATGTCTTCAGCAATGAAGACTCCACACTGATTTTTCCTCTCCACGACACGCTAAGCGGGTTCTAACTGCAGAACAATCATTGATTTAGGGATTTGCAATATTTGAGGAACACCTAAAAGACATTTCTCACAAGACTGCTGACAAATTACCCCAATGATTACGATTTAACTTGTAAGGCACTGCACCAAATCCCAGTGCTCCAGATGGTCAGGTTCTGTTTCTGGTTTTCTTTTTTGGAAGGGGAAGGGGATGTGCCTTTTTCTGCTATAAAACATTCTGTGGTGTTTCATGCAAATCTGAAGATGCAGAGTGCAAGGAATTTTTATAAAATGACAATAGAGGTGGCAAGCTCCAAGTGCAACTGCTTCACAGGGTACAGCCATTGAGAGGTCTTCCTTTTCTGGTTTTTAGGGAGTTTTTCTGTTTGTTTTTAGATCTGGCTTCAACATCCACGTAGGAAAAACGGGATTAAAAACTTACAGAACTGCACTGAATTGGTTAGAACTAGAACACCCTCCCTTCTGAAAAATCCACAGTTTTCTGCTAAAGACTCAGGAAAAACAAAAACCCAGTAAACTTAAATCACTGAGCAGAATACCCCCCATTTCTGCTGTCGTGTGTGTAGAAACTCCCTTAGTCACAGCATCACCTGAGGCTCTGTTGCTTTAATGGCTTCCTATAAGCAGCAAAACTCAACAAAGGCACTGTAAAACTCACTGTACATACTTGGTCTAGGACACCCACCAGCCCACCCTGACTGGCTCTTCCTCGTGAACACTTAACACCTACCTGATTTGGTGACTCTGGACCGATTTGTGGTTCCTGGTTTCAGCTCATCTTCATCTTTTTCTTCCTTTTTAATGTCTTCAGGCTTTTTCCCCTCCTTTTTCTCAATCTTCTCTTCCTTCTTAATTACGGTTCTATGTAAAAACATAGTTATTAAACTTGAGTTCCTGAGACTGTAACAGGAGCACTCTGCTCTACTGAGAGTGCCACACAAAACAAACCAGCTTGGCAGCAAGCAGATGGGAAGAATTATTTGAAAACTGCAGTAATAACCCCCTCTTCAGACACAGCCCCTATATTACCACCTGCTACACCTCGAAATATGTAGGATAAAACTGCATGCTCAACAGGATGTTCTCCCAAAATGCCAGATACACCCATATATATGACAGGCATGTGAGTAGACATGATGGAAGAATGTGAAAAACTATTTTAAATGTCTCATTTTGAAACATTTTATATGTGTGGAATATTTAGTTTTGTGGGAAATTTCTCCTTTCTCCAAACAAGTACAGTTCCCACAGCATGAAGCAGTGAGGCACCCTGCCCACCAACACTCGTCACCTGATCATTTCTGCATATTTTAAGGCATTAATAAATGGCGTTATATGCCAGAAAAAATGGCAGTTTTATTCTAAGCAGTGAAATAAATCATTGTTGCCATTCGAATTTGTCTTACATATTTCCTAATGCTGTTTATCTCAGGCAATTAAATTCTAGTCATTAAATGCTCACTGTGCACTAAGGTCCAGGACAGGACAGCCAGGTCCTGCTGGGTTCTCTAACCAGCAGTTGTTGCTCTCTCCCCCAGTTCCCTCCTGAACTTTCACAGCATGGAACGGTCATCTTTAAATTAATACAAATTCTAAGAAAAGTTTTAATTAAAAAATTTAAAAATGTAAGTACATACCATAATCACTGATGGTATATATCAAAATTAACAATTTTAAATGTTTTTAACATATTGGTTTCCCTTTTTAAAAAGTACAGCCCTAGCCCTGGCTGGTGTAGCTCAGTGGATTGAACGCAGGCCTGAGAACCAAAGGGTTGCAGGCCATAACTCCCAGAAACTACACACTGATGTTTCTCTCTCTCTCTCTTTCCCCCTCCCTTCCCTCTCTAAAAATAAATAAAATATTAAAAAAAAAAAAAAGTACAGCCCTGACTGGTGTGGTTCAGTAGGCTAGGCGTTATCCTGCAAACCAAAAGGTTGCCAGTTCGATTCCTGGTCAGGGCACATGCCTGGGCTCTAGGCCACATCCTGTCTCTCCCCTCTCTCTCCTTCCCTTTCCCTCGCTCTAAAAATAATACATACATACACAAATGAAATACTATGCATGCAGCGAATGTCACAGATGCACTTGTCCCATCCCCAAGACAACCACCACCCTTGGTGCCATAACTGTCAATCATTCTATCCAGCTCTACTTCTCAAACTTCACATACTTCACAGGCACTTTCACATAACCCTGATGATCTTTAGGGAAGTTTTATAATATTTCTGGAAATTGACATAATGGGATGGTCCTTGATATATGGCTCTCTAGTACTTTTCACCTCATGTTTTAAAGGTTAATTGTGGATATATACACAGATCTGGTTTCTCTCAACTGCTACACAACTGTCCATAGTTATTTACCATTTCCCTTCTGACAGGCTCGGGATCCCTCCCAGTGACTACATGACAGCAAATAAAGCCACCATGAATCATCTCTGCTGTACCTCTTCCACTATTCTGGGGCAGTGCCTCCTCCTTCCAAGAAGAACTGAAAAATGTTATGACAGGAGACCCCTCCCTACTTGTTCTATATTCATCTGGCACCTCCTTGACACAAAGAACTTGTTGATAACACTAAGTTAAAAAGTAGTTTCTAGCCCTGGCTGGTGTAGCTCAGTGGATTGAACGCAGGCCTGAGAACCAAAGGGTCGCCAGTTCGATTCCCAGTCAGGGCACATGCCTGAGTTGCAGGCCAGATCCCTTGTGGGGGCCACATGAGAGGCATACGTGAGAGGTATGTAGATATTGATGTTTCTCTCCTTCTTTTCTCCTTCCCTTCCCCTCTCTAAAAATAAATAAAATCTTTTAAAAACAGAAGTTTCTAAAAAAAAAAACAAAACAAAAAAACAAAAAACAAAAGCAAAAAAACACATGCCTAGAGGAAAAAAGGCTAGAGGGATATACACCGAAAACTGTTCCCAGTGGGATTACACCTAACTTCAGTGTGTGCTTTCTAGACAGCAATTACAGAAAAACCACTAATCAGCCAAGACAAGCCACCTTTATGAACAAGCTTCTCTATTTCACTTAGGCTGACAACTAAGCCTAGAAATTCTTAAAATGAAACAAAAGGTTAATAAAGATGTTTATTTGAAAGAAAAAAAAATAAGGTTAAAAACAAATTTTAAAATGCTCAACCTCCTAGGCAAGCCACTTGAAGGCAGTTTGGTTTTAAGCATCTTAAGCTCATCAAGTTCAGTGCCTTAGCACTGGGGATTAAATTCTGTTCTTGCCACTTGCTAACTGAACTGTGTGACCTTGGACTGGTACCTCCCCTTTCTGAGCCAGTTTTCTCTTCTACCCACGCAGAACACACAGACCTCACAGTACTCTTCCAGGGACTAAGGGAACCCACTGACATGTTAGCTGATTATTATCCCTTTTTTCCATAAACATATCTCACTTTTGTGATTTGAAAAATCGATGAATGATAAGCATGTCAAGACACTAAGAAAAGCAAGAACTCTAAATAGCTCTCCACATTCTAACAATACAGACTTTTTCTAGCACTGCTAAAAGATGTGTCTCTTTCTGAGAAGTTGCTGATAAAATCACAGGTCTCACTTCTAAGTACACAAAGGCCATTTCTCACAGGCCAAATTTCCAATTTAGCCACAATAAAGACCGGCAATCGCATCATTAAAAACCTAGTCCAATGTATGAGTGTCAATGTCCCTGGCCATGTTTATGTAACTATGAATTTTCTTACGTAAAAAACAAAGGAATTACTGTGAGACTAACAGAGTCTCACCAAAGGGTTCAATTTTTCGAGTATGAGCGGACCTGGAAGTAGAAATAAATTGTGTTGACAATATAAACTTAATACAGACATACAGCTTTATGAGAATAGACCTTTATCAAGTAATATCACCAAGGTCTCCCCTTCCCAAAAGATAAGACTATGATTTTGATAAAAGTATAAATAGGCAATGCCTGCTCTGAAAGATCTTTCCCTGCTTTCATTTTTTTTTTTTAAAGATTTCATTTACTTATTTTTAGACAGAGGGGAAGGGAGAAAGAGAGGAAGAGAAACATCAGTGTGTGGTTGCCTCTCGTACACTCTGTACTAGGGACCTGGCCCGCAACCCAGGCATGTGCCCTGACTGGGATGTGAACCAGTGACTCTTTGGTTCGCAGCCCACGCTCAATCCACTGAGCTACACCAGGCAGGCCTACTTTCATCTTGATTAAAACTACAGATTACCCTTTATAAAAACAGTATTTCAGAGCTTTGGTTCTCAAATTACTGTGCCAAGGCACCCCCAAGTTACCAGAGTGAACTCGCAGTTACTCTGGGATATTTTAAGTTTTTGAAGGAAATACAGCAACACTTGACAACTGTCAGGTGCTGCACAAACTTCTAGCTTAAGGATGTTCACTTCAATATCCAATCAGGCTACATTCCTTTGAATAACACTGTTATCTTTGCAAAGCTGAGATGAAAAGCAAGATTCATGTAAAAATCAACCTGGACCATGCACGAAATGATTCTAAGGTGTGAGAGGCTGTGCAAGGGCCCAGGATGTTAAGAATGAAAAAGAAATATTGTTCATTCATTTTGTGTGTTATTTTTTTCAGCAGGCTACTAGGCTGGATGTAAATATTTACTGAGGATCACCTGAATCTATTTTTTAGTCATAAGGTTACTCCAATGAATATCTACTGAAACCTGAATACTGAAGTAGCAGCAAGATGCAAAAATCACCTGCAATATAAATGAGAAGCCAGTGAGGCTGTCTATGCAAAGGATACGTGCTCATTTCGTGAGTGACCCTGTGGCTACCACCCACCCTCCTCCTGGCAGTCATCCCAAAAGAAAGCTTAAAAAAAAAAAATCACTTCACTTTTCAATTTTGATCTCCACAGAATGATGTCTGTCAATACCAGAAACTTTTTCCTTCTTCACTTCACACTCCTTTCTGTCAGACAGCTTTTTCCCAGCAGGTTCATTTTTGGCCTAAAATATAATGCAGACAGAAATGGTTCACAGACCAGGTCTTCTTCCATGTGAAATTCGTGAGTTACAACAGGCAAGGACTCTCTCACCTTCTCTACAGAGATCATTCTTCCATGAAGCTCAGTTCTGTGGAGATGGCTGATACATTTTGTAGCCTCATCGGACGTTGACATGGTGACAAAGCCATAGCACCGAGCCCCAGGACTGCGGGCATTGGTCACCACTTTAGCCCCGACAACCTTCATGGGAAACAGCACTCTTATTTTCCCATACAAATAACCACACAATGTCAAAAATTATTAGCAGTTAACAGATCATGAAAATCATTTCCACTAGTTTTTACTTCTCCAGAAACTATCAGTTCTTCATAGTTATCAAAGCAGTTGTAACTAACCCTGACCTATAAAAATACAATTGCTTTTGATACAACATCAGCTCTCATAGTGACAAAAAGCAAATAGGAAAAGCTAAAATCAGTTAAACGCCACTAACCACAACTTGTTAATTAATCAAAAGCCCATCCCACTCGGATCATCTTCTCCAATTCTATGTATCCATGTATAGCTGAGGGAATATCTACTTAGAAATGCACCCTTACCTATGTGGACCAAAGCTGAAAAGACCTCTAACATAGATGTAAAGCAAACTTCCACTTCCAGCCAGAATGGAACCCTAAGCATTAACCCTGAAACAACTCAAAAACAAAACAAAACAAAAAAACAGGAGGAAATTCAGGCAACAAGAGTTTTCAGACTCCAAACACTAGGCTATACAGGATGGTGACACTTGCAAAAGTGGAAACACATAAGACAGACATATGGTTGTCCTGCCTTACTGCCCAGAGGTTCCAGGCATGGGCAGGGAGGAGGAACTGAGGGGCTAGTATCCCTGAAGTGAGGAGATCAAAGCAGTGAGCAATCACAGTACCACAGAGACAGCCATGCCAAGGAGGCTGCAGAAAGCTGCACAGCGTGTGTGCACGAGGAAACCGTCAAGGCTAGGGAGAGGACTGCCTGCACTAACAGAGGGAACAATCCCTGGGCTCACTCAGGGTTGCAAAAGGCCCACTTCACCCAGAGTAAACCCAATGGCTGGGTGGGAAAGCCTGTAATTCATTGGCATCAGGCTGACTGCTCAGAAGGATGTTACCTCAAGAAAGGATGAAGAGAGCCCTGAGCTGTGGCCTGATTAACAAAGCTCAACAGCAACAGAAGGAGCCAGAAACTGAACTGTGCCCCAGCAAAAGCTCAAGGAAATGTGTAGGGAAGGACGCAAGAATAACTAGCTGTCAACAAGGTAAAAGTCACAATGCCTGATGTCCAATCAAAAACGACTGGGTTAGCCAAGAAGCAAAAAAGTCTGACTCTAATGAAGAAAACAAACTAACAAATAGAAGCAGACTCAAATGACACAATGACAGAATTAGTGGTCATGGATACTAAGCAGTTGTTTTATATATCCTAAATATTCAAGAAAGCAGAGAAATGACTATGTTAAGAGTATGTTAAGTAGACACATGAACAATATTCAAAAATACCCAAACCAAGCTTCTGAGATGAAAAATACATTAGATGGGATTTGACAACAGACATTACAGAAGAAAAGATTATGGAACTTGAAGACATGGTGAGAGAAGCTATTCAAAATAAAACAGAGAAAAAAGACCAACACCACCAAAAGAATCAGAGCAATATATAGAGTCCTCAAAGGCAAAGAATGCAGGAAAAAATCAGCAAATGAAATCAACACACATCATCAACAAAGTGCTCCAAACCACTGATAAACAGAAAATCTTAAAGGAGCCAGAGGAAGAAAAGCCATGTGTGCTAAGATGAGAAGCTCAGCCAACTGGTTGGGAACAATGTGAGCCAGGAGGCAGTGGAGCCGGTTTCATTATCTGGAAGAAAATCAACCAACCTGGAATTCCATACCCAGTCCAAACAGCTTGCAAAATGAAGGCCAAAGGATGACTTGTAGACACATAAATTCCTCATCAGCAACCCTGCCCTACGCCCTACAAGAAATGTTCAAGGAAGAGAACAATACCAGTGGTAACTTGGATAAAAACAAAAAGGACTCAAGAGCACCCAAAATTGTGACTATGTAAGAAATTAAAAACTCACATTTTTTATTTGTAAATCTCCTTAAAGGTAATTGTTTAAAAAAACACAAAAACAAGCCAATAGTATAGTGTGTGGTTTACTGAATAGAAAATGTATGATGATAACATCACAAAGGCTGGGAGGGGGCAAAGGCAGGGATAGTGTAATATCACTGGCAGACAGATTACAGTAAGTTAAGACATGTATTGTAATTCCTAAAAGCAACCCCTGAAAAAAAAGTTGCACTTCAACCAAAGGGACAAAGAAAAAAACCAGAAGAAAAATCAAAATACATTGAGACAAATGAAAATGGACAGTCAATATATAAAAACCTACGGGATGAAGCAAAAACCATTCTAAGAGGGACATTCATAGCAACACATACCTACATTAAGAAACAAGAAAAATCTCAAAAAAAAAAAAAAAAAAAAACCCACCAAAAAAACCCAAAACCCCTAACTTTATACCTCAAGGAACTAGAAGTTATACTAGTTATATATAGTCTGTATAGTCATAAGTAATAAACCACAAATCATAAAATATACCCAATACAAAAGGCAGCAAATAAAAAGGAACAAGTGATTCAAGAAGAAACAGGAGAGAAAATAGAGCCAGAGCGCAGATTTACACCCCGCTACAGAATGTTTGCATTAAATGTTAACGTTCTGCAGGACATCTGAAGTAAGAGTAGGGCCAGCCCCTTTGGAAGTGCAAAGGGCCCCTGAGAAATAGGAGCCCTGGGTTCTGGCTCTGACCACCTCTGTCCATGGGTCAATCTAAACAAATTATCTCTTCTTTTTCGACCTGTGCTCCCCCAACTGTGACAAGGTGCAGGGAACTGTCCATGCTCTCTGGTTCCATGCAGACCCTGCTTTTGCATTTCTGCTCCCGCACCACCCCCAACCCAGGGATGGAAGAGTTCTGCTCTGCCTAAGAAGAAAGCCCCAGAGTACCCCATGCAGGGCCAAAAGTGACAGAAGCCTCTACTGATGACAAAGGTGTCAGTTCTCAAAGCAGAGTTGAAGCTTCACATTTTTACCTCTCCTTAAGGTCAGAGGGCTGAGTCAATTATGTTGTTTGACCTTTCTATCAAAGTAATTATCCTAGCAGGGCATCACTTCCAATGACAGTTAAACCCAAATGAGGGCAGAGACCATGAGAAGCTTGAATATCCCTGTCCACCCTGTTCCCCTTGCCTTCTGCCCTGAAGCTCTTCACAGCAGCCTTTGATGAGTTCACCCAAATTACAAAGCCCTGCCCTACCACAGGGCCTTCCTTTATCAGAGCTGAACTCCACAAGCATGCCAAACTCCAATCGCTCAGGCCTTGCCCTAAGTATCTTTCTCAGGGAACCCACCTCCCAAATCTGAATTAGATCTCCCTTCCATACACAACACGCTGTAATTCTCCTTAACATACTTACTGCATGTGTTATATTGAGTATGTGTTTGTTTTGTAAATGATTTTCCCACCAGCCTGTAAGATCTATGATGACAGGAACTTTTTTCTATTTGCCTAGGCTTTATAATCAGTGCCTGAGTCCAAAAGGAGGTCAAATAAATAAGTGGGTAGATTATGGCTTAATAGTTTTCCAAGACCTTCTGAATGCTTCTCCTGGATCCTGTCTGCTTAAGTCACTATAGCATTCACCAATACCCAACTGGGTGACGCAGGTCTGAGCAAAGGTATGACCAGAGCAGGTCAGGATGAGCTAGCCACAAAAACTCTGTCTGGAATCCCTATAATTTCTTAACACCTCCAGGCACCAACCCCTACCTCTCCCTCAGAGGGTCACCTCCCACAGGCACCCAAGAGACCAGGGCTGTCCCTGTGGCTTATAAGAAGGTTGCTTTATCACCTAACTGGAAAATAACAGAACCATTTTCAAAAGTCTTTCAAGTTCCTTAGAAAGCTTCTAGAGCGTATTATTTTCCTCCTGCTCACATAAGCAGCATATCAGGTGACTTATTTCTAAACCACTATCACATCCCAGTTCTCAAATTATATACTCAAGATGCTATAAGATATAAGTCAAACTCCACTTACTGTTAAGAAGAAAAAAAAGTCAGCATGCCAGCTTTAAGTTTTGCATAGGCCAAAAGATAGCAGCTTCTTGAAGAGAAGTCAGAACCACAAGAACGTTCAGACTGCAGCTATTTACATGTTTTCTCCGTATTACTCTACGCCATGATGCTCTGTTCTGCCTATCTACTCTCAACCAGAAAAAAAAGCACTCAACCCAAAACCAGGTGGGTTTTTTCCCCCTTGAAGATTCCCCGCTCTTGCCTTTTGTTAAACCATGAATGACCAGCAGATCAGCAAAACCTCATGTATTTTTAATGCCAAATTGAGGCGAGGCAGCAAGACATAAGAGAGAGCATTACCTTCCCATACTTGCTGAAAAGGTTCTTTAGATCTGTCGCTCGCGTTGTGGAGGACAGTCCGCTGACCCACAGATTCCTACCAGAACTGCTGCTGATTCGACCTGGAGCAGGAAGGAGAAGATTATGCTTTGCCCCCAGGCATGAAAGGAAGCACAACCACTCCTAAGATGTGGCCCTCTCTCAAACACTAACTACATCCTATTTCAACTCTTCTGATTCAAGAATTTAATTACTGTCAATACCAAGACAGAAGATGAGAAATCTGGATGGCAAAAATAGTTTTCTTACTTAAGGAATAAGCACATCTAGGTCAGTTACAAACCGAAATGTCTTCCAATGAAATTCACAACCAAGATACCAATTTCTAAAACTCTTGTTATATTATTCAATGGAGAATGGGATTGTAACAGGATTCAGTGTAACAGAATTTTTACTATACCATAAATGACAACCACGAGAGACATAAAACACAGCTCACCAACATTTAAAACTAAAATTAATCTATCGAGATACAATTATATGATTTATTCCAGCAATCCACAGTGAAACAAACTAATGAATCCAGAACATGGCAACTTTTAGGCTCCTCCCTCCCAAGCTAAGGGATCCACAGGCGGCTCCCCACCATGTAAGTTAAATCATACCTTTTTCATCTTTAATGACTGGCTTTATATCTTTTTCTTCCTTAAAAGAACTAGAGATAAAAGTTAATGTTAATCACACAGGAAAAAAACAAAAGAGAACTAAATTAAAAGTAAAATGTGCTAAAACTGAATACCTACCAGGAAAATTAGTCTGAAATAAAATTTTAAGACGCCTTTGCAAGCTTATATTGAATATCTGCCCCCCAAAATACAATGTCAGATTCTTAAGTCAATCAATTTAACTGAAGAGAACACTTAGCAATTAAAAGCACAACCATAGTAGGTTGGGAAAAAGAAATCAAATCAGCCATTAAAAATACAAAGAGAAATCAAACATTCTTTAGAAATAAATTACAATTTCGTCAGTCTGGCTGGCCAATTGCAGAAAAAAAAAAAAAACAGCTTATGTGTGTCATTAAACGACCAATGAAAAGGAGATAGCATCTGGTCTAAAACTGAGAAAAAACAAACCTCATTTTCTGATCAGCGCCCTCACTGGCTGAGGACTCTTTAGGAGCCGGAGGGACTTCATTACAAGCTTCAAAAGCAAACTTCTTCACGTCTTCTTTGCTATCTCTGAGGTCTGGGCTTGAGGCTTCCGGGGGCGCTTCCGCGACCTCCTCGCTAGAGGCTTCCGCGCGCTCTGAGGCTTTACTACTCTGCTCAACTGGCTCCTCTAGCCCTACAGGCTCACAGTCCGTCCTCTCGTCACCGCCTGTCTGCTCCACGGGCTCCCTTTTCACTACCGCTAACAGGGTGTCTGCCTTGCTCCACTGAGCTTGTGCTGTTGACTCGCTGGCCAAATCTAAATCACCCTCCTCCGGATGGCCGCTGCCAAAAAGGTCTTCTTCCTCCGCAAGCTTTCTGTCTGGCCCCACGCTACTTGTATCCTGTGCAAATGGCTGCTCCAGCTCGGAACCTTCTTCTTTTACTGGCTCAGATTTACAAGTTTCCCCCAAAATGTCGAGTATTTTCTCATTTTCTACGGATTTAACAGGAATAGAATGGCACAAGGTTTAATTACCAGGGAAATAAAGCAATCACAAATGCGGAACTGGCACGGCTGCCACACTAACACGAAGAGAACTGCTAGCTACACAGAGATTGGAAAACCCGCGGGTACACATGTTACACTGGTTACACTACCTGCACTCCAACCGACTGCTAGAGTAAGCCGCTACGCTACATGGTAAAGGCCCCCACAGATTTAAACACCTACAACCACTTGGCTGCTTCTCAATAGTCTTCTTCATGTTTTGTTCAAGTCTGGGTCTTCTGACTTATTTTTCCAATGTCCAAGATGCTGAACCGAATGCAATCACCATTCAATGACAGCTCAATTTCCAAATTTCTTTGAATTTCTTTTAACAGAACAGTCCAAAATGAAAACCAGAAACTCTTCAGATGGCGAGAGATAAACGCAGTTCAGAAGGGGAATAATATGTTGGAAATTTTCATGAAGAAACTCTGTTTCCTCTTCTGGAATCCGGTCACTTCTCAGGTTATAAGTGCCCTGACAATTGCATTATCCTGCCTTAACTGAATTAGTCAAATTGACTGCAGAGAAATATCACAAGATCTGTTTCATGTGTAGAAACACATGGAAGAATCACAAGGAGAAATTACGTAAATGCCACATTCTATGTGGTTAGAGAGATGAACATAATCACTACATCTCACCACATATATATGACCTCTACAAACCATAACGGTCGTTCCACAGATCTGGTGATATGAATGGGTTTCCAATCTCTGATCCTTGTACGATCTGGATTGTCCACCATAAAAATAATTTATAAGACCATAACACAGCATAAAATATATAGACAGCTTGAAAACATTGCAGTGAGAAAACTTTCAAACCATAACTGTTGTGTTTCTCTTATCAGTACCTGGCTCCAATAGTGGTTCTTCAATATCCTATTTACAAAAAGAAAAGAGAAAGAAAAAACACAGGCACTTAAAAACTGGCTAAATACATTTCCCAAGCAGATACAGCTTTTACTCAAGTATGAATAGATGCCTGTTTCAAAGAACTTTCTCTACTTAAAACAACGTATTCCAACTTACAATCATTTCGTCAGTGCTCCCCAGCAAAAGCAGAAAGGTAGTGGTACCATTTAGCTTATTTAGTTCTCCTCTCAGAGTCTGGCCACCCCATCCCAAGTCCAAGCTTTCTAAGGATCTCACATAAATGGCCAACTGCTTTATATGTCACACCAGACTGGAAGAAAAAAATGTGTTTCTCCCAACATAAACTATTATTTATAACTAGAGCCAATTAACAAAACCTTTTCTTTACCCCACTTAAAATCTCTCCCTGACCTCCCACTGTACATAAGACCATCTGCTAAATCCCGTCCCAGCCCATAGACTCTGGTAGTCAGGCCCACCTTTGTCTGCAGCCCCGTTTGCCCTTACTCTGTGTACTCCACTCCATCCCTACAGTGAGCCACACTCCCCTCCACCCCGATGTCACACCTTATTTTAATTAGGACTTCCTCCAGGAAGCCTCCTAGGTGCTTTTGTTGGCCAACTACCTGAACTTCTCCCTCATCGAACTTCTCTTCCAGTTATATTCTTTTTGGTTATTAACCCTGGCCCCACCAGACTGTAAGCCCCAAAACTGACAGCTCTCAACCTCTTATCCCCTGCACCAGGCTCGCTATCAATGCTCAGGGAATCATTTTACACACATGCAGATATCCTTTCCTACTCTGAAAAATTAACCACTCACATAAAGTTTTCAGCCATGCAGAAACCAATGGTCACTTACCGAAGATACTTTGAAGTCCAATGATGAAGTATCCAAAGTGCTCTCATAGCCTTCCCCATCTACCTGAAAGATGATAAAAGGTCACTTTGTGGGGACAAAGCTCTAAATGCCAAAACCTGTGCCTTACTATGTTCCAGGAAGTTCACATGTCTATTTCCTTCATAGATCTACTTCCATCTGCAAGTCAACTGTTAGATGATTTGGTTTATTACTTGCCTCCTTGCCCTCACTTGCTCCAGCACTAGGTAACACCAGCATGGCTGACAGAGGCTCACAGGTGGTAGGCATTCTGGCAGCATGGTTCGAATAAATGAATGAATGTACTATCTAGGCAGTTTCCATGTACTGGTGGTCTACATACACCACTCTGTCACAGAATTTCCAAAGCAGAACTCAAAACCAGGTACTCCTCTGATTTCACTTGATAGCAAAACATTTAAAATAACAGTAACTGGCACGTTCTTCCAGAGTGCCTTATTTAACAAATACTTAATTTGACTGTTGTTATCATTTACTATACCAAAATAATACAAATAATGAAATTAAAAAAAGACAAGCCAAATTATTTTATAGGTTACCAAATTTGAAGGCTTTTTACTATTTTTAATTAAATACAAAAAGATCCCTTTCCAGATATTTTTTTCATTTTCTAGGTTTGAGCCTTAGAACCTGAATGCTTCCATTAACCAGGAAGTTAGAAACCATGCACATGCTCTGAAAATAATTAACATGACACAACGGAACTATGCCCACAGAGGGCAAATCAGCTGCTTAATACCACCCCAGGTTGAAGTGTGGTGATGCTTGGAGTTCATGACTTTTGACCTTGAAGGTTTAAAGTTCAGTTCTACCAGGGCAAATTTTTTTTTTCCAGATTAAAGTTGTAACGTCTTAAGTAAATAACACATCCAAACTAGAATGGCTGGACATGCCAAGCTGGTGAGATTAAAATGGCCATCATTTCTAGGATGGCCACCACAGAGAGCTCTATGCCAAAATACTGGAAGAATTTGGAAAGATGACACTGGTAGCAATTAAAGTCCTACCTTACACACAAGGACATTAATAGTGAATCTCTTTAATGGGAGAGGTTCTTCTGAGATGACAAATACTTTTCTTCACTGTATTTCACATCCTTTTTTTTTAAAGAGTTTATTAATTTATTTTTAGAGAGAGGAAGGGAGGGAGAAAGAGAGGAGGAGAAACATAGATCAGGTGCTTCTCTGAGGGGCCCAAAAAGGGGGCCAAACCTGAAACCTAGGCATGTACCCTGACTGGGAATAGAACCAGTAATCTTTCAGTTTACAGGCCAGTACACAATCCACTAGGCACATCAGCCAGGGCAGAAAATTCTCTTTATCAACTGTGCCAACCTTTTACGGCTTATGCTTAGAAAGCATCTCCCACCCAATTATAAATGTTCTCCAGTACCACAAAAGTTACCCATTAACATCTGACCTATGTGGAATTTAAATAGACAGAATTTATGAAAGTTCAGATCCTAAATTAAATGTTTATGCTGACTGGTGTTTTTCCTGCTAGCTATTTATTCAATCCCTAGTGTATTCTCATTCATATAAACAGTACATAAGCACTGGGAGCCTCAGGGCTCCTGGCACATTCCACGTGTCTTGGCGTTACCTACAGCATGTTCTGTGAGCTGAGCTGGGAGCTCTCTCAGCTGTGCGGCCACATACTCTTTGCTATCACAAAGGGAATCGAGGATGCTGTCAGTTCCATCTTCCCCAAAATCAGGGGCACTGCTGTTCTCAACTTCAGCTTCTTCTAACACACTAACATCCATCATGTCAATATTCTGCAAGCTCTCCAAACTTGCTTCTACATCCTCCTACAAAGAGGAATGAGAGATGTCAATGACCAGGTGGACCAAAACTCAGAGCTCCTGCCATCGTCTCCACTGTCGCACCATGTACCTGCCCATCTCTGGAATCCTCTTCCAGGCCGTTGTCTTCTGTGCCTTCTTCCTCTGTCTTCTGTCCTAATAACAGAATCAATTGTTCTATCAGATAACACATCTGGCCTAACAATTAGTTTACACAGAACAATAGATTTCAATCTTGGAGAGAACATGTTACAAGAAAAGTAGAAGCACTTTACAATTGTGCCTAATTTTGTCTCCATTGGGACATGAATATCTAGGATTTCTGTAATACTGTCAAACAAAGCATTTTGATTTTGCACAAAATACCTAGGAGTCTCAAAAGATTTCAAAACCACCCTAAAGTAAAACAAATATCCCAAGAGTGAGCAAAGGGTAAAAGGCAATTTTCAACAAGCGTAATTTTAACATGCATCTAGTAATCGAAGAACTGTGACCTCCAATATCATCCTGGATTATTAACTGGTAGTTTTCCCTATATTCCACCATTTCAAGCAGGTCACCTGCCTTTCGCCAGTCTTCAGCTCAGGAACATTTTTCTGCAAAGCAAAGGCTACCATAAGGTACATGGTCATCCTGAGTCTTATAAATGCAAAAGATCTATTTATAGTTAATACTAGGCATTCCAAGGGCAGGGGTGAGGGGGTGATGAGGGAAAGCAGAGGCTCCACATGTATCATAAGCCTCAAAAATATATACGGAATACCTATATTCCAGGTATTCTCCTTAGGACATGCACTAAAATGACAAGAAATTCACAACACAGGTATTTCTTTCATCTAGAAAGTGTACACAGCCTAAACATCTGAAAGGGAAACAAATTACAGCACATTTTGTCCACATGTGGGATATTAGCAAGGGGAGTGTTATCTGGCAGTATCTGGAGACATTCTGGGGACATTACACCTGGGATGTATGCTATTGGCATCTATCTTGTGGATAATGAGTGACTAAGGATGGTGCTCACCCTCCCACAAAGAACAGTTCACTCCAAACAGTCAATAGTGCCAAGGCTGTGAAAACCCATGGTACACCATACATCTTACAACTTTAAAAAAAAGGTCTCAAGGAATATTAAATGATATGGTAAAGTTCCCATAAAGTTAAAAAAAGAAACAAAACTGCACAGATCTACTTTTATTGAAAAGCACCTGTATGTTTGTATACATGCAAGTGTGGAGATGCATACAGGTGGAGATGACCAAGGCAACCATCAAAGGTGGTATCAGAGATTGCTTTATTTCTATGGGTGTACCTTTTACATTTTCTAAATTATCGAAAAGTAGTATTTTAATATTTTTTTAAACTGAGAAAATTCTACACCTTAGGTATCTCATTCACCATTATATCAGTAATCACTCAAGAAATGTACTCTTATTACATGACAGATACTGTACTCGCTACATCTTATTGTTTAAATACCCCCAAACACTAGCAGCTTTATTATCTACATTTGATACATAAGAATTTGGTTCAGCTCCAAAGATGGGACTCAAAAACTCAGCTGTACCACTTCCCATTATATCTAAACCCAGCATATGCTTTTGAAATATACTGTCTAAAAGCGTTTGGCAATTGCATCCAATTTCTAGGCCTCTAAGTAGTAGCCCACAGTGCCCACACAGATGTAAACAGGAGAGACGCACATCTTCAACAGAAAGTGCCCTAAATACAAGTAGGAATGACAAACACTGGGCAGACAGGCTGCACCCCATTCCCAACAGCCTGCTCTCTTGTTGACTAAAAGCTGAAACAGGCTGGGAGACAAAGGGACAGAAACTAGAAAATCAGTTTCCCACATAAAACCTAATTCAAAATTTTAATCTTTCAAAACATATCCACAAGTCTTCCTCAGTTTTGCCTGTTTAGATGAGTAAGGGAAGAGGTTTCTTGTTATGAGTTTAATGAGGAAGTTTTCTCTAAGTTTAGCTACTCTTTATTTTTAAAAGGCAATAGTCACTCTTCCAGAAGTAGTTCCACTCTATGACATGGACTGTGAGAAATGATTGAATTCCTCTTGATCACTTTTACATAATCTTGAGAAGCTACTTTCAACCAGGACACCATGAGGTTCTAACACTTCGTATCACTAACCATGAGACCAGACACCTCCCCAAAAAAACACTAGCTCAACAACCTGCAGGCGCTATCCTCTGTCCCTGGACTCCAGCCACCTGTTGCTTCTCTGGGTGTGGGTGACTTTTTTCAAAAAAGAAGGGGAAGGAGCCGATGCTAGGGCTATAGTGGTATAAATATTCTCTTTATACCAATGAAAGTGACTATTACCAAAGCCTTCTGGACAAAATGCTAACTCCATGTAGTATTGATTTGACAAGCTTTAATCCATTCAGACAGGTTTTCAAAGCACCCAGCTAAGGTTCAGTTTGTCTAATGAGGTAAAAATCCCTATTAGGAGCCAAGAACATTTGGATTAGTAAGCTTTGAATCTCCAGTTTTAAATGAGCATCTACATTAAAAACTTTCAATAAAATATTTTCAACTAATTAAAGTCATTTTGTAAAAAAGACTTTCAGGCCATGAATAATTTAACAGTGAAGCACAAAGAGGTAGTTAGTTCTATGTTTCCTGCTACAGACCAGTCTCTCAGTCTATGTGCATTTAGACAGTGTTCGCAGCTTAAGTACGGATCAACATAAGAACAGAAGAAACATCAATGTCTGAAAATGATATATACTGTAAATCTCTTTATGGTACCTAACTAAAAAAATTTAACCTTTCAAAACACATGCAGTACAAGTTTTAACAAATTACATGAGTTATAGCAATTGTTCTCCACTGCCTCAATTATATTTTCCTTATCACTGTAAAATCTACTGATGAAGACAATAGCCAATGAGGGTAGCAAGGTTTCAAAGTTTTAAAAAAGTAAATCCCCCTGGCTGGTGTAGCTCAGTGGATTGAGCGTGGGCTGCAAACCAGGCATCGCAGGTTCGATTCCCAGTCAGGGCACATGCCTGGGTTGCAGGCCATTGCCCTGAGCAACCGCATGTTGATGTTTCTCCCCCGCCCCTACCCTCTCTAAAAATAAATAAATAAAATCTTAAAAAAAAAAAAGTAAACCCTTCCAAAAATAACTAGCATCAGCCATAAAAAGGAAGTGATAATATGGCATAACATAAATAAACCTTGAAAACATAATGCTCAGTGAAAGAAGGCAGACACAAAAGGCCACATATTGTATGGTTCTACTTACATGAAATGTCCAGAACAGGCAAATTTACAGTCAATTAGACTTTGCAAAGGCTAGCAGGCCAGGGTGTAGTGATTGCTAACAGGCACGGTGATTTCATTTTAGGGTGACGAAAACGTTCTAGAATTAGATACTAGTGACAATTGCACAGCCTTGTGAATAAGCACTGCATCGTACACTTTGGACAGATGATTTTACAGTACTTAAAAATCACACTGGTAAAAGACAGGCTTGGTACAAACACTCCGACAATCTATTTTGGATCCTAGAGAAGCTAGGTTCTACCTGGTCTTAGGTTGTTGTCATTTTCCTCGATTTAAATCCTATTTTTTTTTTAACCAGGAAGGAAGCCAAGCAAGTGCATTTAGTCTCTCAAACCAGCTGGGGCAGCTTTTAGAGGTGTCTTACTCTAGTTCTTTTTAAAAACCAATGGCAAGAGCTGAAATGTTTTTGTTATACATTTCAATTTTACTTAGCGTCCGTCTCCAGTATCCTGACAGAGCTACTTGTTAAATGGTGAAGAGCATGTGTAATTATGTCTGTGAACGAGGACAGCCAAAGACATTCTCCTCCTGGCCTGGAGGGCAGAAAGAGTGCTAAAAAACCAGTTCTCTAACTCTGCACTTCAAGCAAACACTCAAGCCCCAAGCAACAGTAAGTACAGGCAGATACCTTTAACACATCTCTTTGCTATCTTCTTGTTTGTGGCTTCCAATGTAATGCCAATTTCATCAGGATCCTGCCCTTCTTCCTTAACTGCCTGTCAAAAAGAGATGAATTTTACATTATCCAGAGCTGTAGGGCACAATGTTGTTCTTTTTGTGACAACTTGTAGGCAAAGAAAGACAAATCCTTCCTTGCAAAGAGCAAGTTTGATTCTGCCATCAGGGCTGCAAGCCCAAAAGGCACAGAATGAACACAGCAGAACTCGATTCTCTCTGTACCCCACATCCAAAAGGCAAAGGGATGTGTGAGCTGTGTCTCCAGAATCAGGGTCAACAACCAGTTCCAAAATGGCCCCTGACCTCGAAACTGCCTAACCTTCCAGTTTTCAGTTTACAACAAAAGGCTTGTACTTGGTCTGCACAGGCAACTCAATGGTGTTCCACAAGCCATGTTTGACCTCTGGGGGTAAGAGCAAACAGAGTAGGTCGGAGGAGGTACCTCAGTGATCTCTGCGTGCCTGGCACAGGCCTGGCTATTCAACAGTAAACTGACCACTTCTCTACTCTTAAGTTTGTTCTGGATGGGGATAAGACCATAGCCCATGGTCTATTCAACCTTGTGTTATGTGCTGCGACGTGGAGCACAAACACAGGATGACGTGATAGAGAGACGGGGGGGGGGGGGGGGGGGTGGAGCCTCACTTTAAAGGGTGACTGGGGGGAGGTGACATCTCAAACAGATCCAAACGACAAGGAGTCAGCCAGAAGACCTACGAGAAGAGCAGCCGAGGGCAGGGCATGGTAAGTGCAAAGGTCCTGGGGGCAAGTACAAGCACAACTCCCTTTCCTGGAAGATCTCAAAGGTCCTTCAGTCATAAGTTCTCCGGGGAGGGAAACTGAGGCTCGGAGAGGGAAAAGCACTTGTCCAAGGTCACAGAGCCGAGTCTAAAACTCAAGCTCCGAGAGGAGTCCAGGGACCATCCTAGTGGCTAAGAATGCGGGCCTTCGCACTTATGTCGAGAAGCAAAGCCCCGAAAGGGGCGGTGACGAGCCAACATTACACAGCCTGTTCCCCTGGTCCCGGACAGCTCCGGCCGGGGTCGACCAAAAGTGGGGCGGGGCGGGATTGCCCACGCTCAGGAGTCGCGGTGACAGGTCCACACCCGGGCGTACATCGGCCTCCTCCGCCACCTCCGGGCCCCCACAAGTCTCGAGCCACCTCACCTTCTTGAGTCGCTCCATCAGGACACTCTTATTGCCGCCCGTGTCCAGATTCCGCTTCTTCAGCTCTGCCCGCAGGTCAATTACCCGCAGTTCGCTGAGCCGCCGAGTCCCGGCCTCCGAAGCGCCCGGACCAACAGCGGCCGTGCCAGAACCCGAGTCGCCGGACCCTGCCAGAGTCTCCGCCATCCCGAGTTTCCTCTCTCTGGCACCTACTCCTCACGCCGGCAGCGGCTGTAGCGGCTCTGAGCACAAAATGGCGCCGCCTAAGAGGAAAACGCACTCACTTCCTCCCGCCTGGCTTTCCGGCCGCGCATGCGTTCTTAGCTACGAGCGGTGTAGCGCGTCGACCAACCGCACGTTCCCAACGACAACGCGCAGGCGCCTTATCTGCAGTACGCAAGCGTCGCGGCCGTTCGCGGCGGGAGGCCGAGGGCTGCAATGCGCCTGCGCACATCCCCCAGGGCTTTAACCAAGCGTAGGCTAGAAGATACCGAAAGCGTCGGTTCTGCGCCGGGTGCGCTTGCGCAGAAGCTTGGCGAGCTCGGGCGGCTGGAGCAGTTCTCTGGCAGGAGGCGCCATTTTGTGCTAGTAGCTGAGAGAACACCGGCCTGGTTCTGTGTGAAGTAGGTAGCGGAGCCAGGGTCCCTGGAATGGCGGAGACTCTCTCAGGCCTGGGCGATTCGGGTGCGGCGGGTGCAGCGGCTCTGAGCTCCGCCTCGTCAGAGACCGGGACGCGGCGTCTCAGCGACCTGCGGGTGATCGATCTGCGGGCGGAGCTGAAGAAACGGAATCTGGACTCGAGCGGCAACAAGAGTGTATTGATGGAGCGACTCAGAAAGGTGGAGTGGGGGCCCTCGGGGTGGGCAAGAGTTGGGTTAGGGGACCCAGTGCGGCCGCGACGGAGTTCCCTGGTCTTGGGGCCCGCTTCTGGCCTTTGCGGCCTGCGTCTGGCCTGGTTCTCCATGTTTCTACCGGCTCCTCCTAGGCCCCAGCGGGAGCTGCGAACTTAGCCTGGCTTAGGTTCAAGTCGCAGCGCCGCACATTAGGGCAAGAAAAATAAAAATAAAGCCTGGACGCGAACCGGGGAAGCCGCGTTGGTTCTTCAACTCTAGATGGCGGGTACATCGACCGAGGGCTTCTGTTTTGTGCTGCAGCCATTTCGTTGACGGCCTTCCTCTCATTGTCTCTTCCTGGTCTCCAAAGTGGATGATGAACCCCGAAATCCTCACTTCATAGGTGAGGCAGGGGACTCGGCCAAGGTCACACGGTCGCTGCGAGGAGGCGACGGAATTTGAACCCAAGCCGGCCGATTCTCGGTGCCCGCGGGAGTGTTTTCTGGAAAAATATATGTTTGTTGTCCCCTTAGGGTTAGTTAAGTTAATTTATAAAACAAGCATGTCAGTAAAGTATTTAAAGGAGGAAAAAAGCAATTTGGGATTTGCCATCACTAGCTCGTGAGTATAGTTAGGAAGGAGAAGCGTTATTGGCAGTAGTGACTAAAAATGTAAAAGACAGACCTGCGGAGATCACAGATACCTTCAGGACTTCCCCAAGAGGCAGGCGGAGTGTGCGACTGGACTTGGGGCTGTGCCAGGTCTTCAGTGGCTTGATCTTTGGCATGGAAGACGTTTAATCCATTCGGAGCCTGTTCCTTGTGTAAAAAGGGAAAAAGAGTGCTTTCCTTTTAGGACTAAGTGAGGTTGCCTGAAAGCCTTGGCTTGTTGCCTGGCACATGTAAACACAGGATGCCATCACAATTCATTTTTTTCTCTTTGCCACCTTGAGAGGTACTGAAGGATGAGTGTGAAAAGCAATTAATCAAGTAAATGTTTGCATCCTTTAAGTTTTCCTTATTCCTGTTGGTCTCTTTACTTTTCCCCCACCTAGCTCCTCTTGTCTTGGGATGCTCTCAGCCTTGACACCAAATCTCCCATCCCTTGCAAACAGTGGTTTGTGATTTATTACACCCTGGCTCCCAAACAACTGAGTATTGGGGGGGGGGGGGTATTTTTTGTTGAATGCTATTGAGAGGAAATAAGGATTATTTCCTATTCTCTAGATGAGGAAGTGCATGCTCAAGAGCAGTCAGTTGACATGCCCAGTGCTGGTTAGGGCTTTTCTAACTAGAGTTTGTATTTCTTTCACTATGGATACCTTGTTACTCAGGGCTGGCAGCTCATCAACCAAAATGTTTCCCTGGTGAAAATGTAAGGAGGGTGAGGATTAGCACTTTGGGGGATGTAATCCAAGTTCTTAGCCACCAGGACCTCCTGTCAACAAAACCAAATCACCCCCATCCCCTGCCCCCGCCAGTCTGCAAGCCTGCAAAGCTGATAACATGGCATTGAACCCTCATGTCAGGCTGGTGTGTGACTTCAGGAATCTTCCATCACTGTCATCTTTGAGGGTACAGATCCACCCCACCTTCTCCTTTCTTTTGGTTCTTTAGGGATGGATGTGGGCATTAGATAAATACCATTGGCCTATATATCCATCCTCTGCCTGCCCCAGCATGTCTGGAATGTCTGGTCTTCTCTTTCTCTGCTACTTGTGTCATCCACCGTGTGTTCTTTTCTTGGTTTATTTTTCCTGGAAGAGGAAAAGATGGAGAGAATACACAAAATGTTAATTACTAGAGTCTATAGGGATGATCCTAGGCCCTCAGTCCCCATAGGGATGACCCTATAAACTGCACCCCAATGAGCCGTACTGAGGGTGAAGTGTACTCCTCCTGCCTGCGGCAGTTCTATTCTCCTAGTGGTCCGGAATTGTCTGTTCCTACCAAGAGGGTAATGGACTGTCTGGTGGTTTGTTCCTTGATCCCAGGACAGAACTCCCAACTCCTTCTGGCTTCAGAAAGAAGGGAGAGATTTTCTTTGCTCTTGGTACTGATTAGGTATTTGCAGAACCCTAAGCCCCATTCTAAACTCAGCAAGCTGGAAACGCATGAGAATCTGAAACTCTTAAAACATAGTATTTGAAGTGGGTTTAAATGAAAATTGTGCTCATAGGATAGTACAGTAAAAAGAAAGTGTTATTAGTAAAACCTAAAACGAAGCCCAGTATCCAGGGATGTCATCATTCATACTTTCAGTACTGATTGGCTGAGAGGGAGTGGAGCTGTGAGGTGAATGATAAGTTCTTGGGATGGGAGGTTGGGCTTGTCAAGATGGCTTTGTTTAATTTTGTATCCTTTGAGGTGGATCCCCTAGTGGCTGAGAGCAAGACCTTTGGAGTCAGTCATAGAAGTAGTTAGTACATGTCATGTCTTGTTCCATGCCATACACAGTAGGAACTCAGCCACTGAGTGTTAGTATTCTATACAGGCAGGGCACAATGCGGGCACAGCATGGAGGGGGTTTCTGAGGAGGTCAAATAGCACTTCGGTGGGTGAAGTCTTAGGAAACTGGAGAGTGTGCCTTTCCCTTTTTGAGTTCCATTGAGCCTGGAAATGGGATGAACCAGATTGTAATGATAATATTAAAAATAAGCTAAATGTTTATTAAAGTGCTTGCTTTACATGGGTGGTGGTGTTCTCATACAGTTTTCAAGGGTGAGAACTTTTATGTAGCCCCATGTTACAGAGTAGAAAACGAAGTGATTAGGTAAATCTGTTTAAGACTGAAAAACTAAGAACTAGTAGACACTGTGACTCCAGAGCCCTTGCTTCAATGTGTAAAGCAAGAGAGGCAATGAATGGAGGGGGTGGGGGTGATGCCTTTCCAGAGCAGCAGCCTGAAGCTTCTGTCAAAGTCAAATCTGTGTGCCGACTTTTTTTGGTCAACTTTTCTTTTACCTTCCCTTTAGGCAATAGAAGATGAAGGAGGTAATCCTGATGAAATTGAAATTACCTCTGAAGGAAACAAGAAGACATCAAAGAGATCTAGCAAAGGTATCAAGGATTTTTTTTTAAAGTACTGCTAACGTTAGGAGCTTGTTAATGTTCCTCATTTACTTGGTTGTGTTTGGGGCCTGGAATGAAGCCTCACATTTTCCTTCAAGATCACTTCAGATGATGGAAGGGGTATTTACACCTCTATTCGTTTTCCCCTACAGATTTCTTAGCAGCCTTTGCTTGTTCAGACCCTTAACCTTCCTTGTATAGAGTATTTAGGAGGGCTTGAGTCTCTTGTTGCTCTGACTTGTGGAAACTAACTTCCCTTTAAATGCTTCCTGGCTAAAATAGTTGCCACTTTTAAAGACATTGCTTTCAAAACTGCCTACTGTATGAAATCCACCTTCCACATAGCATTAGTGACCCTCACCATCTCACCCACACCTGCCTTTCCTACTTCCTCCCCTACTGCCTTCCTCTGCTGCATTCACACATGTGGTTCACTCGCTTGGCTCTCTGCTCTGCCCACTCTTCTTCCCCATCTGTCTGCATTCATGTCCTAGTTCAAGAGACAGCTTCTGATCCCACTAATAGCAACTCATGTCTCCTTAGGTCCTCTGCACTGCCATCATATAGTTCCTTGTATCTTACGTTCTTCCGCGATGTGTTATAACCAGATTGTTGAGGGCAGGGGTTATCTTGCTTGTTCCCCCCCCCCCCCCCCACAGTGATTACTCAGTAATTTAGTAACATTCAACTACTGTTTTCACATAGAATCAGCTAAAATTGGACATTTGGACTGTTCTGAAAGGTCCTTTGGGTGACTAGAGGCTTTGTTGCGCAGGCTTCAAAACAAAATGAAATATTCATATTACCTGGCCAATGAAGGAGAAGGAACTAGGTTTTAAATGTCTAAGGGGCAGGCACAAATGTCGGCCACATTGTGGTATAAGCTCTGGGAGAACAACAGTTGTAACCTCATCTTGGAACAAAGTCATTTCTGTGGTCCATGATACATTGTGCCTTCTTGCCTTTGCCCAAGTAAATAACTTTGCCAAGGCAAAGAGTACTGGAAAATCAACAGAGAAGGACAGTTGTAGCAGGAGGAAATGGAGATCGTAGGTGGGGTGTTTTGGGTGTTGTTGGGTATTTTTTCCTTTGTTTTTTCTTTTAAAAAACTGCTTGTACTAACATTTTTAGAAATACAGAGATGCATTAAGTAAACTGGAGAAGTTCCTTCCCAGTCAGGAGGAAACCTATTAGAAGGTTGGACATACTTTCCTAGACCTTTCTGTGTGTGATATGTATTTTTCTTTAAAAAATGGGTCCTATACAAAATATTTTATAATTTGCTTTTTTAAATTAACATGTTAAGGGCATTTTTTGATAGTTCTACAAATGAAAGACCTCGTATTTTTTACAGCTTACTAGTAACCCTTCACATGTGATTATTTTACAATTTTCACTTGGCATTTCCAATTTTCAGTGCTCCCATGAACCACAAATGTTTCTGTGTGGTTAAAAGAATATATATTGTTGATAACTGGAAGTGGAATTCTGTGGTCAAAGGATATGTGCATTTTATTTTATAATAGCTACTCTAATAATAGACTATACTGGTGAATCTCTCACCCAACAATGGGAGGGAAGTGCCTTTTTCTTTAAACTCTCATTTAACATTACTTATCTTTTTAAATGTTGCCTCTTACATAGAGGAAAGGGACTTTGTTGTGTTTATTTGCATTTCTTCACAGATTACACAGCTTCTAATATCTTACTCAATACCTTATGTAATTAGCCATCTGTATTTTCCAAAATGTTTCTTCATGCCCTTTGTCCATTTTTCTATTGGGTTGTCTTGTTGACCTTTAAGGGCTTTCTGTAAAGTGATGCAATTGTTTTCCCCCAGTCACTTGACTTATCTTGTTTGTGGTGTTTTGGTCATTCAAGTTTTAATCATTAATATAGGCAGTACTGTCAACCTATTCTATATGTTTTCTAGATTTTATGTCATTTTAAAAGGTCCTCCATTGCTTTAAAGTATAGAAAGTATTCTACATTATAGAGTAATAGTCATGGTTTTATTTTTACATTTGGGTGTTTAATCCATTTGGGATTTACTTTCACATATGTTGTGAAGTAAGTAGGTAGGGATCAAAATGAGAATATTTTTATCACATTCCTCTTGACCTTTCCCAGTCACATTCTCTCCCCCCCACCCCAGATTTGTGATTACTGTCACCATAGATTCATTTTGCCTGTTCTGAAACTTCATGTAAAACAGTACAATCACTTTGTGTCTGGTTTCCTTGCTCAGCATAATTAATTCTAGCTGGAGCTTTATAGTATGTTTTGATATTAGATATGGAAAGTCTATAAGTTCTACTGAATTATTTTCCACTACCTTATTAGATTATATCAAAATTTTAACAGAAAATGGTGTTTTGACCATTTTGAGTTTGCACTTGCCTAGTTACAATTATTTATCACTTGATTCTCTTGCATTTTCGAGGTATCAATATCACCTGCAAGTCAAAGACTTATTAAGTAAGGTATTGCCAGATGGACATAAAACTAGAGTAATCTAAAATAGTTAAATGAAGCTAAAAGGAACTATTTAAGACCCCTGACATGATTAATTTTGAGGACATTTTCCTAGATGTGATGACTTCATATCAAAAAATTGTCAATTTCTCCCTAAAGTAACCTAAAAAGAAACTTTGGAGTTTATTCTAAAAATCTGAAAAGAAAATGCACAAGAATAACTAAAATATGAACAACCAGTGCTGTAGACTTGCTCTTATTTTAGCAGTAGGCTATAAGAAGCAGTGGAAAGTTGGAGAATTTGTTCACTTAAAGGTAACACTAAGAATTTTTCAATAAATGATGAAACAGTTGGCTGTCTGATGATGGGGAGAGCTCTATTTTTACCTCCTTCCATACTAAATAGAAATTCCAGCTAGGGTAGTGCTTTTATAATAATTGTAAGGAAGGCTTGAAATGAGACTAAAACTGAGAGACTATAAAGAAAACTAAATTTGACTACATAAAAGTTTCAAGCCTCCCAACAAGATACCATAAATAATTAAGACACGGCAGACTGGGAGAAAATATTGCAGCATATAAATATCCAGAAAGCATTAAATAGTCCTATAAATCAGTGAGGGAAATAGAGCAATCCAGTTGACAAAGAGCAGGGACTGTGAATGGGCAGTTCACAAATAAACCAGTATAACTTCTAAACTAAAAAGATTCCCTTGCTAGCAATTGAAGGAAAACATAAAAATAATGGCATATTTTTGTCTGTTACACTGTGGGACATCCCTAATGTGACGAAATGGGCAGTGGATGGAGATAGGAAACTAATAAATCCTCTTGGCAGGGTACATCTTCATTATGGAAAAGATAGCTGGCAGATCAATATATAGTGCAAGAAATATTCCAAGACCTGTTACTGGGTAACAAAAGCAAGTTACAGCAAACATATACAATATGATCCTATTACATAACAAGTTTTTGTTTATGTAATATATATATGTAAATGCTCAAGAAAATGTTTTGAAGGCCCACCAAGCTGATAACAGTGGTTACTGCTTAGAAATACAATGGGGAAAAGGGAGACTAGCCTTTTTCATATCTTGAGAAGGGTGAATCTTTTTTAGTGAAGTAAAATTTACAGTGTAATGAGTATGGATTTTTTAACAAATGTATTTTTATAGTTGTGTAACTGTCTGTGTAGTCAAATAAGAATAAGCTATGGGTAGGCCCATATAGGTGCTGTGGGGAAGTCCTAGCAGAAGTAGGAGAAGGTGGTCCACCAGATGACTGGACATAATCAGAAGTTGAACCAGAAGAGGTAGAATCCCAAACAAGTAGGGGCAGGAGTAGGTTACAAAGGCAAGAACAGTGGTGCCTGTAGTTGGATACTGCAATCAAGGGTGCTGTTTCCTTTATGGAGGAAGGATTTGAGGGGCACCTTTTCCTTTAGTTAAAGACAGGTGGTGCTGCTGCCCTGACTGGTATGGCTCAGTTCGTTGGGCTTCATTCCTCAAAGCAAAAGGTTGCTGGTTCAATTACCAGTCAGGGCACATGCCTGGGTTGTGAAGTTTGATCTGGACAGGTAGTTTTTGCCAGAGAGTGCTATTTTTCATTATATTAATCTGGGATTGATTTAAATACATTTGTTTTTCATCTTTGGAAAGTAAGGTGTCTTTTCCCAAATAGTGATTGTTGAGAAGCATTCTAGTGTAGGGGGGTATATTCTGTATTGAAGACTAAAATGTTCCCAAGACTGCATGTTCTCTTGACATTTCCAATAATGTCTTACCTTGAGAGTTCTCTCCTGGGAAAGACTTGGTCTACAGTGAGTCTGTGCTGCTGCTCAAGGGAAAAGTTGGTCATCAGGAGTGGAAACCCCCTCCTTTTGGGGTTTCTGCTTGAAAATCTGCTGCCTTCCTTGTGAAAGGGAGAAATATGGTATAAAGGATGGCAAGTTTGTGGTAACCTAGTTAGATTTTTACTAGTAACTAGAATAGAACTAGACAACAACTGGTGTGCATACTCTACAGCAATAGCAGCTTTATTAAATTAAGTAAAGCTGGGGAATGATCCATCTTCCCAGAGCATTTGCAAAGACAACTGGGTTGAGTTCCAAATGTCCTTTGAAGGCCAGAGCATGTTTTGCTATAAGAATATCTCAAAATGGAAGGGGACTTAATTTGGGGTGGTGAATACACAATACAATATAAAAATTATGTGTTGTAGAATAATACACTTGAGACTTACATACTTTCATTAACCAACGTTGCCCCAATACAGTTTTTTAAAAAGAATGTCATAAAATGGTAGCAGGTTCCGAGCCAGCCACCAAGGTTATTTGTACATAATGTCTTGAATTCTAGAATTAGTGTGATGGTCCCCATGTTCCTAAATACAAATCAGGCAACACACTACAAGAAATTTGTATCCTGAAGAGAAGGGTGTTTTTTAAAGCTTCCATTGTGGTATAAATGATTAGATTTGGGGTTTTTTTCTTTTGTGGGGTTTTTCTTGTTTTACTTTGAATGTTGCACATTTTTTACAACTTAAACTTTTTCTTTAAATATAGACAAATTAATATTTAGTTCCCTCAAATTACTTGAAACAGCATTTATTAGGCTCAAGAAATTAATCTGGAGAAAAATTAGTAAATAGTGTAGGAAAATCAGTTTCCAAATGGAACAGTCTTTTGGAAAGTAGTATTACTGCACAAAACTGAAAGAGTCAAATGTTAAATTGAAAACCACTAAAGAACTAACTACAGGTGAATATATAGTCTTAGTTTGGAGAAGAACTTTTAAACATGAAGGTTAAAAAAATTCATAAAAACTGTTTAATGGCTTTGCCTTGTAACATAACAGTGACATTAACCCACAACTTATACCTAAAATTTTAAAATTGCTTGAGAACTGGGAGAAAATGTGTGTGTGTGTGTGTGTGTGTGTGTGTGATGTGCAAATATAAAATGAGGAGAAATGGAACAGAAGTTTTTAAATGGAGAAAGGATATAATGAGTCTTACAAAACTACAAATGATCAACAACAAAATTTCAGCCCAAGCAGTAATCAGATAAATTCATGTTAAAGCGAGTATTCCTTTTTTGCCTAGCAAATTGGCATGGGTAAAGATAAAAAGCTGAATTTAACAAAGATTCAGAAATATTGGCACTTTTATTCACTGTTGATAGAACTGTTAGGAATTAAAATAACCTTGTTCTGAGATACTGTGATAATGTGTAAGGGTTTTGTTTTGTTTTGCTTTTTTCTTTTCAATAAAAGCTTTAAAAATATACCTATTCCATCTCCTGGAGATGCCATTTCTGGAACCGTGTTCTAAAAGGATAATTGCTTGTATGCAAAAAAAAAAAAGTATCAGAGTGTTCATCTTTAAGTGTTTTTCTTAAATTTCCAAATGCAGATATTTGTTAGACCAACAATGGTATCTCCGTGCAATGCTATTAAAGAATAAGGAAATATGTTCACAACACACTAAGTGAAAAGGTTATGGAAGGACAGTACAGTGCCATTTTTCTAAGCATGGTATGTGTATATACATAGAAAAATATGGAAGATACTATGTCAGTATGTGATAACATGAGGGCTAACTAGTAGTTAGGAATGGCTTTTTTTTCCTCTTTGCTTATGTTTTGCTTTATGTCATTGTCTCTTTGAGAAAACATGTTCCATGTTCCTTATGTATGTAAGAGTGAGATACTGTTCTCCCTACAAACAAAGCCACTTGATGAGAAGGCCAGGCCTGAGAAAGGTCTGGTCTATCTTCACCTTACTAAGTACCCATTTCCAGCTCTTCATAGTTCCACAGTCACTGATAAGAATAGAACCGCTTCTGCTTGGGTGGTCGGGGGCCTACCTTGTCCAGAATGGCCTTACCATTCCTGGATTCACAGTGTTCCTCAGTTGGGAAGTGCCGTGGGTGTTTTAGGTGGCCACTTCTGTAGACCTGAGGGGCCTACAAAAGTAAAATTACTGCTTCTGGAAAATGCATGTTATTGATCTCGAGCTGTTGACAATTATCCCTCCAGGACGTAAACCAGAGGAAGAAGGTGTAGAAGATAATGGACTGGAGGAAAATTCTGGGGATGGACAGGTACGTGCATCCTTGCCAGTAAATCTACTCAGTGATGGACCAGTGGCAGTTCATCCATTGATGGGTGTATTTTGTTATGTCACAGGAGGATGTTGAAACCAGTTTGGAGAACTTGCAGGATATTGACATGATGGATATCAGCGTGTTAGATGAAGCAGAAATCGATAATGGAAGCGTTGCGGATTGTGTGGAAGACGATGATGCTGATAATCTCCCAGAGTCCCTATCTGATAGTAGAGAGCTAGAGGGAGAAATGAAAGAGCTTCCTGAGCAGCTTCAAGAACATACTGTAGGTACTCGGCAGTCTTTAGAATGTACCCTGAATGCATCAGTTCCTCAAATATCATAATGGATGAGAAGTTTTATACTAGGAATAAGTTCTTTCAGTGCCAGTTCAGTAGGATAATGGCTTATCTGTTTGCATGTAAAGTTCAAATGATTCTGAAGACATGCTTTTGTTTCATGGAAGAGTGGTGTCATGAGGTAAAGGAATATATACTCTCCATTTATGTAATGCAGCATTGAATATTTTAGGGACACTATTCAAGACCTGTCTGCTAGGCATTAGGCATTATGTTCTTTAACCTGTTTAACAGTATGACATGTAGATGTTCTTATGCCCATTTTCCAGTTTAGGAAATTGGGGGGGTAAAGAGGTACAGAAATATTTTCAGGCTCACAAGAAAATAAGAATTAAGGCCAGACTAATCCCAGAATTCATGTGCTTAACTCACACACAAATTGTCTTGGTGCCATTAATTTATTAGATTATTTTACTTTTATGAGGATGAATTTACTGAGTATACAGAAATGGCAATGGATCACCTTGGCTTTACCAGTTCCTGAACTTCTGCCCCCATAGTCACCTTTGGAAGTTGATAGTGCTAGGAGGCAGGGTTCTCAGAGATGCCATTCCATTCAGAGCAGTAGCCACCTCTGGGGCAGTAGTCCCAGCATCATTGGTATCCAGGCTTGGGGAAGCGGTGATGGCAACCAAAGTGCAAGAGTCCACTCCAAAGTGTGAATTTGAACGTTGTTCCTAGAAGAGTAGCCCCCAAACTTTGTGTTTAGATCTACTTGGAGAGTCTTTTTACTACAATAGGCCCTTCTCCTTTATCCACGGGGATATTTTCCGACACCCCCCAGTGGAATCCTACTATTGCTGTTGTGATTCCTGCACTGTTTAGAATTTGGTCTTAAGTGCTTTTCATGGCTGTTACTTTTTTTTTTTTTTTTTAAAGATTTCATTTATTTATTTTTAGACAGAGGGGAAGGGAGGGAGAAAGAGAGGGAGAGAAATCAATCTGTGGTTGCCTCTCATGTGCCCCTGCACTGGGGACCTGGTCGGCAACCCAGGCATGTGCCCCAACTCGGAATCAAACCAGTGACCCCCTGGTTCCCTGGCTGGCGCTCAGTCCACTGACCCACACTAGCCAGAGCTGTTACTTTTCATTGTACAGATGTACCATTTTGTTACCTTATTGATGTAATAAGTTGTTTTCTGTTTTATTTTACAGTTAGAGGACAGAGAAACTATAAACAATTTAGATACTTCATCATCTGACTTCACTATATTACAGGTAAATTGTATGTCTTGATTTTAGTGTCGAAGGTTAGACCACAGTATTTTGGAAACCACTGCAGACATTGTGTAGCACTCCCAAGTAAAAATCATTGCAAGGTTTGTCAGCATTGCCTGCTTTCTCAGCATCTTTAAATATTTTATTTCTTTTTAGAGAGGGGGAAAGGAGGGAGAAAGAGAGGGAGAGAAACATCAATCAGTTGCTTCTCTCAGACTCCCAACTGGGGACCTTATGTACAACCCAGGCACGTGCCTTGACTGGGAATCAAACGAGCATCCTTTTGGTCTGTAGGCTACTGCTCAGTCCATTGAGCTGCTCCATCCAGGGCCATCAACATCTTTAGAAGGGGCTTGGCTTCACTTTCCCTAAATACAGTATACCTGTTGCCTAGGACTCATCATCTTGGCCCTTCATCTCCCCCTCTTAATTACTGTGGCTTTCCTACAACTGAGGGCATATTTGGGGAAGTTCTTGTTAATTTGATCATTGAGGGAAAGGCCCAGCCTGGGATTCGTTCTGGAAGGCATCCTCTGCAGAAAGAGTATCAGATGAGACAACAAGGTAGATGGCGTCCCTTTCCTAGGAAATCAGGCATGTTCCCTGACCCAGCATCAAACCGGAGCCCTTTCACATTGCAGGATGATGCCTAACCAACTGAGCCAAGCCATCCAGGGCATTGAGTTTCCTTTCAATTTTTCTGCCACACTACATAATGAAAACTGTTGGAATAAACTTACTTGGGTAGCTATCTAGTTTGTAATGGAAAGTTTTGTTAAGAAGTTAAAATACAGACAGCTTATGCCAGTCCTTATTTTGGTGGATTTTTTTTGGTGGGTTTATATGTATATTTATATCACGCTTCTAGACAAGATCTCCATTTGCTTCTGCTAGGCAGGGCAAGGATGGTTGTTATTGGCAAGCCAGAACTCCAGCCTCAAGAAGGGTGCAAACCTCAGACTTGGTGGAGCCCAGCTTCCTTTAGGCCTGACGTCTCACTCCAATTGTGAAGCAACAGTTCATTTCCCCTTCTGAAAAGAAACAGGGAGCCAGTTCTGGTCATGTGACTGAGTTCTAGGTCAAAGACTCCCAAGTTAAATGGAAAGCATATAACCTGTACCAGAGACAAGTAAAAATATATTCGTTTTTCTCTGGAAAAACTTAAGGACAGAATTGTTCTTCCCGGAGTGATCCTTTGTTTCAGTCATAGAGTTTAACTTTCCAGAGTGGGATTCATTCTAATAAAATAATTTGATTACAATTAAATGATACTGTGGGGAAAGGGAACGATTTCCTAGTGTTTCCTAGAATGGCAGGTCAATTCCCAGAGGAAAGTATAGACCGCCATATCCATTTAAGGTGTGTATATCAGTACCTGAGACATGTTGGTGTGATACAGATGTGAAAAGACAGGATGGTCTCCATCCTCACAGGGTCTCTCCTCCATACGTGAAATACACGCATAAACAGAGCATTGGGAGGAGCCCCTGACTGATAGGCAGAGACTCCCTGTCGTGCAGCCTTTGCTCAGATCTTGGTTCTGCTTAGTGTCCTTGAGCAAGTTTGTAAACAACTCTGTGCCTGACTTGTATGTAGATGATAATAGCTCTAATCTGCTAGGACTGTCTGATGATTAATATATGTGTATATAAGGGGTTTAAATTTGCACCTGAAACTTAGTCAGTGTTCATCAGTATTGGCTGGAATTCCAGAATGATGTACATTGTACAGAGGTAGGTGCTGGGGACTACATAGTGAGAAAAAGGCCCTTCGTTAGTGGGGCAGCTTCTAGAGCCATTCAGAGAAGCCTTTCTACGAGCAGATGGCCCCTGACCTAAAGGTGTGGGACATGGCTAGGTACAGGTCGTCCTATTGGGGAGGGAGGTAGAGTAAGGATTTATTGCTAAAGCCTTTAGGACACAGAGGGACATGTGCTCACCAGGATGGCAAAGTACAAACAGGTGGAGATGGAATTAGTAAACCAGAGGCTACTCCACATGAAGGATAGCAATGGTGTGAATTGACAGGGCTTTTTGGGAAGTGTTGGAGGGATAGGGGTGACCTTGATTGTAGGACGAGTGTGTAATCCTGGAGAGCTCTCAGATGACCAGGGGGTGGGGGGGTGGGCAGGGGTGGTACAACCATGAAAAATAAGAGCAGGTTCATCCATTTGTGCCTGTAGTATGTCAGTCTTATAAATGTTTGAAACTAATGCTACTCTAATCAAGTGAAAATCTCATTGTTTGGTATGTGTCAGGCATTCTGTTAGACACTCAAAGTAGAAAAATGTAACCACTAGTCTCCTTGCATTGTAAGAGTTCAGTTCACATGGACAGACAAGCAGGTTACCAGTTCATCACCATGAAAAGTGAAATATAGCCAGGCACTGGGAAAATGCAGCAAAAAAAAAAAAAAAAAAAGGAAACGAGGTACCAGGCCCCTTGACAGTAGCCTGAAATGTGGGCTTAGGGCCAAAGGAAGGAGCTTCAATGCCAGCTTTGTGGGCTCTCTTCCTTCATGAGCAAGTTCTCCACCTGTTAACATTTGTCTGTTTTTGTTTTTGTTGTTGTTTGTTAAGATTTTACTTATTTAGTTTTAGACAGAGGGAGAGAAACATCAGTGTGTGGTTGCTCTCATGTGTCCCCCACTGGGGACCTGGTCTGCAACCCAGGTATGTGCCCCTACTGGGAATCCAACTGGCCCTTTGCTTCACAAGTCTGCACTCAATCCACTGAGCTACACCAGCCAGGACACATCTGTGTGTTTTTAAATCTGTGTTTTCAGAATTTCCCATTTACTTAACTATAGTTTTTGGTATAAATAGACTATTGATTTTTTCATTGGGCATAAACTTATATTGTTTCTTTTTCCTTTTTCTTTTTTTCAGGAAATTGAAGAGCCATCCTTGGAGCCAGGTACTGTTCAGTGAAAAATTTACCAGTGGGGGTTTGGTACCATTCTAGTTTTCCACCTTCTCTAATTTGAATTCTTAAATTTTAAAAAGTTGCCTTACTCTAGTATACATTGTTCTAAAGGTTTACGATCCAGAACATACAAGGATCATAGAGATTGGAAACCCAGCCATATCACCAGATCTGTGAAAGTGGCTAATTTCTCATTTTGCAAAATATATCAGTGAGATGAACCAATCTCATGCCTTGTTAAATATAAATGGCACTGAAAAGTATATAGAAAGAGTTCTCATGCCTCTCGAGCTAATACTGCTGCACCCCACAAAACAGATCTTGTGATATTGGGCAGTACCTTAACTTTGTGGTTTTTAATTCAGGCAGTGCAGGTAGAGGTAGGGAGATAAATTTTAAAACATTGAGACATTACTGGATTCCAGAAGAGGAAAGAGTTTCTTCATGAGAATTCCAAACAAATACTATTCACTTTCTGGACTTCAAATATCTCAGAGCACCGATGGAAGAGATTCTGGTTTTCATGTTGGACTGTTCTGTTAAAAGAAATTCAAAGAAATTTGGAAATTGAGCTGTTCAGTGAATGGTGATACATTCAGTTAAGCAACTTGGACTTTGGAAGCTAAATTTGGAAGAGTCATATATAAACGACGACAGAATGAAGACTGTCAAGAATCAGCCAGAAGGTTTTGGGGGTTAAATCTCTGGGATGCTTTTCTCTTACATGTAGCATAGTGGCTTACTCTAGCAGTCGGTTGGAGTGCAGGTAGTGTAACCAGTGTAACATGTGTACCCGCGGGTTTTCCAATCTCTGTGTAGCTAGCAGTTCTCTTCGTGTTAGTGTGGCAGCCGTGCCAGTTCCGCATTTGTGATTGCTTTATTTCCCTGGTAATTAAACCTTGTGCCATTCTATTCCTGTTAAATCCGTAGAAAATGAGAAAATACTCGACATTTTGGGGGAAACTTGTAAATCTGAGCCAGTAAAAGAAGAAGGTTCCGAGCTGGAGCAGCCATTTGCACAGGATACAAGTAGCGTGGGGCCAGACAGAAAGCTTGCGGAGGAAGAAGACCTTTTTGGCAGCGGCCATCCGGAGGAGGGTGATTTAGATTTGGCCAGCGAGTCAACAGCACAAGCTCAGTGGAGCAAGGCAGACACCCTGTTAGCGGTAGTGAAAAGGGAGCCCGTGGAGCAGACAGGCGGTGACGAGAGGACGGACTGTGAGCCTGTAGGGCTAGAGGAGCCAGTTGAGCAGAGTAGTAAAGCCTCAGAGCGCGCGGAAGCCTCTAGCGAGGAGGTCGCGGAAGCGCCCCCGGAAGCCTCAAGCCCAGACCTCAGAGATAGCAAAGAAGACGTGAAGAAGTTTGCTTTTGAAGCTTGTAATGAAGTCCCTCCGGCTCCTAAAGAGTCCTCAGCCAGTGAGGGCGCTGATCAGAAAATGAGGTTTGTTTTTTCTCAGTTTTAGACCAGATGCTATCTCCTTTTCATTGGTCGTTTAATGACACACATAAGCTGTTTTTTTTTTTTTTCTGCAATTGGCCAGCCAGACTGACGAAATTGTAGATTACCTCTAAATAATGTTTTATTTCTCTTTGTTTATTTTAAACTGATTACACAATCTTTTTTTTTTTCTTTTCTCAACCTGTCGTGGTTGTTTTCTTTAATTCTTCCTAATTATCTTTAGCCCAGCAGAATTAATTAACTCCTGTGGGTCTGAAATCTTATGGTTAGGTCAGATTTCCAATACAAGTTTGTCGGGGTATCATTTTTTCAGAACTAAATTTCGGGTAGGTATGCAACCTCAGCACATATTTTATAATTTTGAGTTTGTCTCCTCTCTGCTTCTTCCTCCTGGAGTGACATTATTTTTTCTCTCTAGTTCTGTCGAAGATGACTCGGATACAAAACGACTCTCCAAGGAAGACAAGGGTAGGTTCCCATAGCAGTCCCTCTCAGTTTGTGTGGCCTCGGCAGTGGTGAGGTATTCGATCCTCATTTATCGTGTAGTGCATTTCTTACCCAGATGTGATTATGACTCTTCCATGGGGCTTTCTCCACTCCTGCTCTTCACTCTGCAGGTTTTGGGTTTGGGGAACGAGCCAGTTCCTCAGGGTTGATGTATCATGTGGTGCAGACACTTTTGCTACATTTAAGAGGCAACCAATGAATACATTGGTGGGTGGAACAACAAATGAATATTTCTCTCTGTCTCTGTGTATGTCCTTCTTCCCTCTCCAGAAGTACATAAAATTTAAAAATGAATCAGCCAATGAATGCATAAATAAGTGGAACAACAAATTGATGTTTCTCTCTTTCTCTCCCCCTTTCTCTCTTTAAAATCAATTTTTTTTTAAAAAAAGACTCGAAGTGGTTTGACATGGATATCAGCATTTTGTGTTCAAAAGCTACCTCACTGGGTTGCGTGGTATTGTTTGGTAACTTCTGAGGGAACTTCCTGTGGTCCCAAAACAGCCCCTGACTCACCGTTGTAAGTGGCATTACTGCTAGTCCTGTAGGCCCTTCCTAGCGGGCCACTCTGGCAGTTATGTGAGGACAGTGGACTTTAGGACAGCGGGCTTTGGGGGCTGCTGGCATTTGGGACAAGTAGGGGACATATGTGGTGGAAAGACTTTAATCTTTAAAATCAGGATATTGTATGAATTATATTTTTGACCACTATTTTTTTTTAAATAGGTCGTAGCAGTTGTGGTAGAAATTTCTGGGTTAGTGGACTTTCTTCTACTACCAGAGCTACAGATTTGAAGAATCTTTTCAGCAAATACGGAAAGGTAAGTCCAAGGGTTTTCTGGAGAAGGTGTCTTTGGGCCCATGCGCTGTGGTCTTTATGTTCAGATTACTGTCTCCTCCAGTGACTACTTCAATACCTCACTCTGTTCTTTGAGCTCACAGCTCATGACCCTGTGCAGGACCGTCTACTCTCCTGCAGGTAGAGGTGACCGATCTGTGTCAGCTCCCAGAGCCTAGTCTACTTTATTTTCTTCCCCCGTTTCCTTTGCCCCCCAGGCCACTACTGAGACTCCACAGGATTTCTGGAATCCATTTTTAAGCCAGGAAGGGCTGCAGGGCTTGTAGCAAAGGGTGAGCAGGGAGGTGATGTCAGCACTTCTGTGACACAGTGGTAACTACAGGAGAACACAAGTGGGGCTGAACACATACAGTGCCTTTGCATTTTGACCAGCAGTAGGTTCCACATCTGCCACCTATAGTCGTGTGGCTGGGGACGTGTTGTTTCCCGTATGGGAACATCATCTCTAGACTTGGGGACCCTCACTTGCTGTCTCCTGAAGATGGTGTGTGCAGCTATAGCAGAGATACACATGCCCTGTCCTCAGCCCTCACCCATAGCTTGCTTTTACTTACAGCCAGGGCAGTTCTGGCCGCCTGCACTCTGCAGCACCTGTCCCTCTGCTCCCACCTTCCTCCTCGGACTCATAGGTAGCAGTCATGGATAGATGCACATGTGCCATGCTCTCGCTACAGTTGCTTGTTTGTTAGGGCACATGTGTTGGCTTTCTGCCCTTCTCTGTCTCATTCTCTCCCCTTTTACCCTATGCCTCCTGGACTCACCTCCTAAATAAACTGCATTCAGGGCTGCATGTCTGTCTCAGCATCGGCCTGTGGGGCAAGCCAAAGTGAGACTTGACATAGGCCCTTGTTCATATTAAGGCCTCAACAAATTATGAGAGAGAAAACTAACAGTATTTACCTTGTTATTAATATCTAAGAGCTAACAATGGGAAAACTAAACATGCCATGGTGATAGAAATAACTAATAACTCCCCAGGCCCATACAAGGTTGGCTATTTCCTGATACCCCTGTGGGCCCTCAAGAGTGGTTGTATGCTGTCAGCAGGGACATGTCACCCTGAAGCCTATGGAGTCTTGAGTGCATTGTGTGTTTCATGTGACTTAAGCAGTGGACCAGACCACTTTGAAACCTTCGTTTTGGGCTAAGGCTCCATGTGGCACAATAAGGATGAATACTGGCTCCTCTGGGGCTTCTGAGCCTGGTGCCTGACATCAGCTTGCTTGAGTCATTGAGGGAACATCTTAGTGAATTTGTTATTATCCCTAGTAAGATTGATTCTGCCTTTTTTGAAAAGATTTTATTTATTTTTTTTAGAGAGAGGGGAAGGAAAGGAGAAAGAGAGGGAGAGAAACATCACTATGTGGTTGTTGTCTCTCACATGCCCCCAATTAGGGACCTGACCTGCAACCTAGGAATTTGCCCTGACTGGGAATCAAACCAGTGACCGTTTGGTTCACAGGCCCATGCTCAATCCACTGAGCTACACCAGCCAGAGCTGATTCTGCCTTTCAGAGTGCTGTTTACAAGTTTGTTCTTATGTCGATAGCCATCTCTAGAAATATCTTAAGTCTACTTATTGCTCACAGCCATGACTATATTTAGAGTAATTTCTTTACAAGTTTGAGATAATATGAAAGGAATGCTGCCAGAACTCTGCCTTCGTTTCACTTTTCTCTCTTCTCCATGCTGCCATCCTGGTTCCCTGGAGGAATTAGCCAGAAGAGGAGGTGACCCTTGGAGTAGTAGCTTCAGGACAATAGCATTATCCTTCCCTGGTCATCTTCCTCTTTTCAGGCACCTTGTGACAGGGTTTCCCCAAGGGCCCTCATTCTAGGGAGGGAGCCAGGACTTGGGGTGGATCAGAGAATAGCAGCATGAACTTTAATAACCCGTTTTGAATGGTGGTTATTGGGGGTTTCATGTCTGAGACATTTCTCTGCTTTTCTTTGAGGTGGTGGGGGCTAAGGTTGTGACAAATGCTCGGAGTCCTGGAGCCCGTTGCTATGGCTTTGTGACAATGTCCACAGCAGAGGAGGCCACAAAATGCATTAACCACCTGCACAAGACAGAGCTCCATGGGAAGATGATCTCAGTGGAAAAGGTAAGGGGCCATTTTCTTCCAGGGCTGTGACCATGTGAGGAAACAATAAGGTAATACTTCCCCTTGGCTCTGTTTTTCAGGCGAAAAATGAACCTGCTGGGAAGAAAACCTCTGACAAAAGAGAGGGGGAAGGGAAAAAAGAGAAGTCCAGCACCAGTGACAGGTATTCCTCTTCCCTGAGGGAATCGTGGCCAAGACCATCCTTTTCTTTATTTCACATCCTTCAGGTTCTTTGCAGATAGGGAAGAGCACAAGGCCTTGGCCTTATTTATTTTTCCCATTTGTTGGAAGGAAGTTCCAACACCAGTCATTGGAAAGGATTTCCTTAATCGAGGGGCACTTGGAGAAAACAGGATGGGCTCCTTATTCTTTCTTGTCCTGTCAATGCCAACCGAGGCATCCTTCTCATTGGCACTTGGTGCTCATTGCAAGAATCCGGCAACTGGTTTGTTTATCTAAGTATTTGAACTAACATACTTCTGTGTTCTGGGGTCTTACTTAGATCCGCAAACCTTAAAAGGGAAGATAAAGCTGACAGAAAAGATGATGCTAAAAAGGGTGAAGATGGAAGTGGAGAAAAGAGTAAAGATCAAGATGATCAGAAACCAGGCCCCTCAGAGAGATCTCGAACCACAAAATCAGGTACCCTGCTGACTGATGTACAAGAGCTGCCCTTGTGCCATCTCCTGATGGGTGTGGTTTGTTGGTCTGCTGTGATCAGTTGGCAACACAAACTACATTTATTTTTCATCGAGTCGAGTATTTTTTCCTTATTTGAATGTTTTCTTGGTTCTTAACATTACACTGACTCCTTTTTTTCTTGTAGGAAGTCGAGGAACCGAGCGGACTGTAGTAATGGATAAATCTAAAGGTGTGCCTGTTATTAGTGTCAAAACATCAGGATCCAAAGAGAGAGTGAGTATTTTTACTCTTAACTACAGGGTATTTAGCAGTTTTATCATTTGAAATTTCTTCCATTTATATTTCTCAGTATGTTTTAGGGAATTCTTATTTAAGCTTAATTTGCAAAAGGTTATCTACCTTTCAAAATGTAGGTATATTGAACTTAAAAAAAACTGAGAAAGCTTAAAAGTTTTCCTTTAGGAACATTTGAGGTCTTGCTCCATGGCATTAATAAATGAGTGCTTTTTGAACTAGGTTTCTAAGAGCCAGGATCGCAAATCAGCCAGCAGAGAGAAGAGGTCTGTTGTATCCTTTGATAAAGTCAGAGAGCCTCGGAAGTCGAGAGACTCAGAGTCCCGCAGGTAAGTCAGGGTTTAGGAACTGGTTTATAGCTGTGTACGAGGAGGCCGGGCAGAGCTGTATTTCAAAGCCCCTAATGGGCGGAGAACTGCTTTAAGCCTGTTTGCCCCTTTGGCTTTCATTTCATAGACTTGCTGTGCTGTGACTTCAACCTAAGGCTTTTACAAATGATTCTCTCATTCAAATAGGCTTATCTCTTCCTGAAGATGATGGAAAGGAATGGTGGCAGTAGATGGGATGCTTCCTGGTGCAGTAGAGCTAGTTAACAAAACACACCAGCTTGCTCCAGAAGCCATGGGGGGAAAAGAAAAGATTTTGATTCTAGTGCACTACCTCAGTTTCACTGTGACTAACTGAAGTTCATGATTTAGAGAGCAGTGGTTCTAATTCAGACTTACTATGAAATGTGTTCTGTTTCTTATTTTTAATGGGTATTTTACAGAATCAGATGTTGAACGCCAGAAAGGTCTCAGTTCATATAGCTCACCATATGCACACCACTTTGCTGTTAGCTAGCTGGTCTCAGACTCAGCTGGAAGCAGAACCTGTGCTGGATTTCTGTGCTCTTGCTGCTGTTTCAGAGGCACTGGGCCCGCCTCCATTCTCCCCACTAGAAAAGCAGTCCTGCAGGTTGAGGTCCAGCACTGCAAGCTGCATTTCTGCAGTGCCCCATGCTTGGTTCGCACTTCCTGTGGGAGCTACTGCTCTGCATTTGTAAAGCTTTCCTTACTGGTGATGCTGCCAGCACTGTGGCCCGTGGGCCCTGCAGCTGCTGCTTTCCACCCACAGGTTGCGTGAGCGCAGTGAGCGGGAACAGCGCATGCAGGCACTGTGGGAGCAGGAGGAGTGGGAGCAACTGGAATTTGCTCGTAAGAGGTTGGCCTTCCATCGGCACCGCCTGGAGCGGGAGCGCATGGAGAGGGAGAGGCTGGAGCGCGAGCGCATGCATGTGGAACATGAGCGCAGGAAGGAGCAAGAGCGCATCCACCGTGAGCGCGAGGAGCTGCGGCGCCAGCAGGAGTTGCGCTATGAGCAAGAGAGGCGACCTGCTGTGCGGAGGCCCTATGACGTGGATGGCCGGTAAGCCCAGCTACTCCCACTGACCACCCTTAAGTAGCCCACGGCATTTAGAATTTTATTATGGTTCCCAAAATTATGTCAGCTTGAGATTATTTAAAAGGAAGCACAAGCCCTGGCTGGTGTGGCTCAGTGGTTTGAGCACTGGTCTGCAAACCAAAGGGTCACTGTTCCCAGTAGGGGGCGCATGCAAGGCAACCACACATTGGTATTTCCTCTCCCTCTCTTCCTCCCTTTTCCTCTAAAATAAATAAAATCTTTAAAAAATAAAATAAAAGCAAGCACAAGTACTTGCTATAGCCCAGTTCCATGTCCTGAGTTTCCATGTCCTTGGCTGGGGAATCTGCAGTGCTTTAAGGTCAGTGGGGAAATGTGGGTAAAGTGCTACTGAAGTCACTATGTTCCAGTTCCAGAATAGATTCTCGGAGGTGGCAGTTTGGGCAGCCAGACCAAAGAGCTCCTCCTCTGGGCCTTTTCAAGGTTTTGTAACACTGTAGTAATTTGTTTTTGTTTATTCCAATAATAAAATTTAACTTTGATACTGCAAATATATTTTTTTAAAGATTTTATTTATTTTCTTAGAAGGGAAGAGAGGGAGAAAGAGAGGGGAAACATCAGTGTTCGATGGAAACATCACTTGGTTGCCTCTTACACGCCACCAACCAGGGACCTGGCCCATAACCCAGGCGTGTGTCCTGACCACCCTGACCACGAATTGAACTGGTGACCTTTTGCTTTGTGGGATGATGCCCAACCCACTGAGCCACAACTGATCAGGGTTCCCCAGACATAGTGATGTGATATGTGAACACTAATTGCAAACCACTAAGTCAAAAGAGGTCTAAATTTGATCCCTGCTATTAGGAGTCTGAATACTAATCCCAGCAGTGATCCTATCCAGGTGTTTCCAAGTACATTGCAATTTGGGAAAACTGTTTTGTTTTTATCTTTCTACAGCATGGGCTAAAAGAGGTCTCTGTATGACATAAAACGTGAATTCTGTAAGAGGAGTTTAGGCTGTCTCAGGACTTTTTGTACTTTTGTGCTAAATGCTGATGCTGGGAGTCTGTTCTGCTCATAAATGTTTTAAAACAGTACGTTTCAAGTGTTTCTAAAAGTTCTCCCCACTGGATGTCTTTGCTGGGTCAAGTCATTGTCGGGGTGGAAGAGACAGAAGGGCACTACAGAGCTGTGATAACACCTCTTGCTGTCTTGATAGATTGAGGCCAACCCTCGTTGTGGCCGCTCGGCAGACACGTATGTGCGCCCACCTGCCTACCTCACTAATCACCTCTTACTAAGCGAACCAAAGCACCTATGTGTGGGGGCAAGTGGGTGTATTGGGCAGAGTAGAATGGAGTCATTCAGTAAGATCTTGTCACCCATCCAGCCTCTCTGAGCTTGTGCAGAAAAGAGTATTCTGTTGATAAAGTTAACTCTCATTCGCTGAAGTGGATGTGCCAGGGACAGTCTCATTGTGCAGTTCCTCAGCACCCACAAGGTGATCTATTCGGAGGGAGAGAATGCACTCAGCTCTTGCTTGTTCCCATCCAGACGAGATGATGCCTATTGGCCAGAGGCCAAGCGAGCCGCCCTGGATGAGCGCTACCATTCTGACTTCAGTCGCCAGGACCGCTTCCATGACTTTGACCACAGGGACCGGGGCCGCTACCCCGACCACTCAGTAGACAGGTCAGCTGACTGTCCCCCATGACCCTGCCCATGTAATACAAATGGTACTTGTCCTGGGTCATTGTCAGTAACAAGGATATGAGATTGGCTATTTTAGGTTCTGTGAATCCACTTGAATTGTGTGTGTGTGTGTGTGTGTGTATGGATGGGTGGGTGGTGGTGGTGGTGTACTGGCTTCAATTTGGGGGGTGTTTTCCATTTGTGGGTTTAACCACTCTCTCCTTTCTCTCCTCATGGTTTCTTTCCAATGATCTCTTTCAGGAGAGAAGGGTCAAGGTCAATGATGGGAGAAAGAGAAGGACAGGTAAATCAGAAGCTAGGATTGTACGCAGTTTTCCCATCGAGTTGATTGCTCTTCCCTTCTACCCATTGCCTTTTTCCTTCCATTTGCATTAGTGGGAGAATAATTAAAGGAGAAGGGCAGCCCTTCAGTGCTTGTGGAATGACAATTTGAATGATTTGTGTTTGGTCTTGGCCAGAAATCTAGACAGGTTTTCTGAAACCCTTTTTGGCCTTGACCCGATTGATGTTCTATTTACCTTAATAACTAAATGCACTGATAGTAAAGTGCTAGAGAGCCTTGGGTGAATCTTATGGGCCCTGTTGGAATGTATGTTATGGTGGCCACACAGCTGACAGATGCCACACTTGCATGTTGTGGAGTCTGAGTGCACCTGTGGTCAATGGTCAGCCCACCCAGCTGCCTCAGATAGCAGCAGCTGGTTCTTTGCAGAATTAACACATAGAAAATAAGCTCATGTTCTCCTTTTACCTGTCTTACATATGGATTGAGAACTTCCCCAAGGAGTCTCTACTCGAGTGGGTTTACATGGAAAATTGAGGGGATTGCGGGAAGGTTGTGGTCAAGGTATTGTTTGTCAGAATTAGTGCCCTGTGAGTTTGTCTTTTCCCTGACTACAGAGATTGTTTGGTCCCGACCTCCTCACTCAGTTCCTAAGAATGCCCTATATTGAGGAGTGTCCTCTGCCACCTCAGGAGTAATTCTGTAATCCTCACAAGTCCTTTATCTCCACTTTTGGAGATAAATCTCACATGCAGCTAAATCTAGACCCAGTCTTCTGGTTTTTCTTTTGTGGGGAAGTTGGACACAAGATTAAACTGTCCAGGCTCCAGAATCAGAACCAAGGTCCATTCTGGTGCCACTGCTTCGGCTGAACCTGTTTCTCCAGCCATGAAATGAGGGTAATTATCTTAAGACATAGGTGTTTAGTAAATGAGACAACATACATATCCACAGTTCTTCACATGTAGCTCTTATCATTGCTAGTTGTTTTTCATTTGATGATCAGACAGTACAAAATGACAAAGGTTCACTGTTGGTGTTTTCTTAAATACAATCATATAAAAAGACCCTGTTGCTGCCCCAGACATCTGACAAAAAGGAAAAATAGCACAGACCTTCAGGGTCTCGTCACATGGGCTGGTTGGTTCAATGGAAGAATGTGTTGGCTACACTTTAAAGTACCAGGAAGAGGTGGAAATGGGCTCTAGTTAAAGAACCAGGTCTCACTAAGTTGAACTTCCATGCTTCCCTGTATTAAATGCTAGAGTTTCATGTAAGGGCATAACCACCTGGCCTTGGGGGGCTCCCAGCTTAAGGGGTAGATGAACATGGCTGCAGACACTGACTGGGCTGCTGGAACAGGCATTCAAGGAGCTTCATGACTAGGGATCCCGTCTAGATCCTTCTTCAAATACGGTCCCAGGGCAAAAGCTCCCAAGGTCACAGGTCGGGTTTGTAGAATAGTGAACCATAGGATGAAAGCCACTTACCCCAGGTCCCTAAAAGTCAGCCTTGGACATTTTTTTTTAGCAGACAGGGGCCTCTTCTGTCATCTCTCCCTCACAGAGCATGTAGAACAGGGCCAAGCACTTTGGGGGCTATGCCAGCCCAGTATTTGACACAGTGATGGTGCATGGTTAGTGGCACGGTGTCATCAGCCAAGGGGTGGCAGCTCCTAGCTCTGTCAGACAGGTGTCCTGCATCCCCAGCAAAGTGGAGGCATGATGCCAAGCCCAGTAATGAGTTATGTTAAATGATCCTACATGGTCCTTCTCTGGTGGCTCTGTGGGGGTGTTCATTATATTGAGAACAGAGACCTATTGATGTGGAGCATTTGTTAGGTTTCCAGCAGACTTCAGTCCCTCAATTTCCTGCCTTCTGATTTGGGTGAATCTCAGTCCTAAATTTCCTTCTCCTTTTCTTGCCTTTTGAGCACCTTTTCCTCACCAAGCAGACTTTAGGGATGCAGCTGTGTCATGGGAGCTGAAATGGTGTGTGTGGCATAAGACAGCAAACAGAGTGCCTTGGCAGCACTGTCTTAGGACTGCAAGTGCTTCTGAGTTGTCTTGATTACCTTGTTACTCCAAAGACATGGGGCTGGAGGGTTAATTCTAAGGCCATCTTATTTTGGCTCTTTAATACCCAGCATTACCCTGAACGCCATGGAGGACCAGAGCGCCATGGGCGGGACTCCCGTGACGGCTGGGGTGGATACGGCTCTGACAAGAGGATGAGCGAGGGCCGGGGGCTGCCGCCTCCACCCAGGTTTGTGTCTTACATTCCATAGTGCCTTTGTGGGCCTCATACATAGTTTACAAATTAAAGACCCACAGCCTCAGGGAAACAGTGAGCATTGGCCCTGTGACTCAGTGCACTGACCATGGCTCTGGCTACGTTGGAGCTTTTGAGTACCATGGGGCCAGAGTCAGTCCTGTTTCATGAAATCCCCACTGCCTGAACTGAATGGGGACTGGGAACACAGAATGCTAAACCCACCCTCCAGAACCCGCTCCTGTCACAATTCTGAGTGGCAGAGATGGGGGCAATCCAAATCAGAGATATCTTTTTCCAAGGGGCAGACGTGACTGGGGGGACCATGGCCGAAGAATAGAGGATGATCGTGCATGGCAGGGCGCTGCTGATGGAGGCATGATGGACAGGGACCACAAGAGGTGGCAAGGTAAGGACTGGCTCTCGGGGACACATCTATGTGGAGAAGCATCTGGAAAGCTCAGACTGCACATGCTCTTTGTTAGTTAGTTGCTTGTTTCCTACTCCGAAGGCAGGAGCAGCTTTCTCTGCTCTCCCTCCCCAGGGCCAGGCAGAGGAGATGCCCCTTAATGACTGGATTGGGGGGTAGTCTAAGGGTTAGCACAGAAGAGTACTGTGGCTGTTGGTAACTCCTCCCCGCTGTGAATTAGGACAGCCCTGTGTGGTTCTTGTGCTTATATATTCACTGGGGACCTGCAAGTTCTGGGTTGACTGGATGGCGTGAGAAAGGGACTGGGCTTGCCTGAACCCTGTGTCATTCATTGTCCTCTAAACTACATCCTGTGCTTGGAGGCACCATGTGAAAAGTCTCTCTGTTTTCTAGGTGGTGAGAGAAGCATGTCTGGTCACTCTGGGCCAGGTCACATGATGAACCGGGGAGGGATGTCAGGGTAAGGCGTTCTCTCTCCTTACCAGTCCCTTCTTTGCACATTGGCTTGCTTTGGGGAAGGTTTAGAAACAACTAAGTCTCCCAACTTATACTGCTCCTACAATGGTGTGGGTCTTTGCCCTAGTGCTGCTACTCAAGAGGAAAGAGTCCCAAAGAACTTGTGTTTCAGTGGCACCCAACAGATCCCACTGAATAGGATTAACGAACATGAGCCATCTGCATTTGTTCCAGGCGCGGCAGCTTTACCCCAGGGGGTGCCTCACGGGGCCATGTGATCCCACGTGGTGGAATGCAAGGCGGATTTGGCGGCCAGAACCGGGGAAGCCGACCCAACGATGCCCGCTTTACTCGCCGCTACTAAGTGCTTGGAATCCTGTGTTCCATCACATGGCAACCAGAGTATGTTCTGTTAGCAAGTTATCTTAAACCGTGTACAATAAATTTTTTTTTATCTGCTGCCATATTGTAGCTCGATACAATGTGAATGTTTTTTTTTTTTTGTAATAAATGTGTTTCTGTTCACATACCCTTTCTTTATTTAAAGCATCTCTTTATTTCCATCTCTTTTAAGTAGAATGAAATTATACTCAGCATTGCTGAACCACAGCTTTTCCTTCAGGGAAGGAAAGCTGAATGGGGCAGCTTCAAGGGACTATTGGGGCTTCCAGCAATCTTACAGCCCTTACTGAACAAGCTACTATTTTGTGCATGGTAAAACATACATACATGAAGCTTACTATGTTAACCATCATGTTTACATGCACAGTTCAGTGGCATTTCATTTATATTGCCATACAACCATCAATATCCAGAATTTATTTTCCCAAACAAGATCATTAATTACTAACACCTCATACCCCTCTCCCAGTTCCTGAAACCCACTGTTTACTTTTTTTTTTTTTTAAGATTTTATTTTTAGAGAGGGAGAGAGACTGTGCTTGCCTCTCATGCACCCTATACTAGGGACCTGGCCCACAACCCAGGCATGTGCCCTGACTGGGAATCAAACTGGTGACCCTGAGCTACACCAGCTAGGGCCCACCATCTAGTTTTGTCCCTATGGATCTACCTCCTCAAGGGACCTCACGTGAGTGGGGTGAGGACAAGTTAACAGCAAAGTGGGCAGTTGAGGGAAACCAAGCTGTTGAACAACAGGAAGTGATGAACTGCTGGCAGGCAGGGTCCCGAGTGTGAAAGCAGTCTCCACGACAGTGTATGACAGGTGTGTTCAGTGACCAAGTGCCTGGGATCCAGGGGTTTGTGTCTTGGAGGTTCTCTCCCAGCCTCAGTCTCACAGGGACATGTCCCATCCCCTCAACCAACTGGGACCAGCTGTGTTCCTTCTACCAGAGACCAACCCCCTGATCTGTGAAAGTGGATCAAGAGTCTGGGGGGCAAGGCCCTGCAGTTCTACCAGCCTCTATTTGCTCACCTGTAAAATGGGGCTACTGGGTTGCTTCAAGAGGTGCCACTGTAGGCTGTGTACCCCCCACCCCTGTCTCCTTCCTGCCCCACACTGCCTCAGCTATACAAATATCCTAATTCTCTGAAAGCTGCTCCCAAGTTCTAGTCCACCAGGATCCCTGCTGACCATAGTTGTTAACAGGACCACAAAGGAGAAACAGTTTGTCTGTTCAGAAGTATCACCTTGTACTCTTAAATGAAAGCTGGCTTGGCCCTGAGCCACCTATGGAAAGAGCCCAGGCAGCTGCAGCCCATGTAACCATGAGGTGGACAACACAAATGACCAGTGTCGGGCAATCCTTGGGGCTCTCTTGGTCAACTCTGGTTCAGCAGCGCTCCCCATCCCTGCTTGTCAATCTAGCTCAGTCCCACCAGGGCAGGGGCAAGCAACATGAACTCTAGTGGCAGATGGGACTGGCTGTGATGATGGAGGAAGGGCCCATGGGCCAAGGAATGCAGCAGCCTCTAGAAGCTGGAAAAGTCCAGGTAACATTCTCCCCTGGAGCCTCTGGCAGGAGCCAGGCCTGCTACCACCTGAACTTCAGCCCAGTGAGACCTGTGTTGGGCTCCTGACCTCCAGAACTGTGAGAAGCAATATGTTTAAAGAGGACACTAAACCTGTAGTCATCTGTGCCACAGCCACAGGGTATTCCTACCGACACCCAAGGCAGTTCTCAACTAGGGCGATTCTGTCCCCAGAAGACATCTGGCAGCACTTTGGGAGACATGGGGTTGTCATGTCTAGGGAATTAGGGGGTACTACTGGCCTTTGGGATGGAGGCAGGGATGCTGTTCAATGTCTACAGGGGCCAGGGTGCCCCCCCCAACCCAAAGATGTGCATGGTCTCGAATGCCAGCAATGCTGAGAAAGCCCTGCCCTGAGGCGGTGGGTGCCAAGGAGGCCCAGAGTGGACATGTAACTGCTCCCAGGGGTAGTAGGAAAGGGTCAGGGAAAGCAGCATCTATGCTGTAAGCAGAAGTCTGCCAGGAGGAAGAGTAGGGGTCTATGAGTTGTAAGCAAAGGCTGGTGGTCAAAACAAGCTGTTTCGGGAACAGAGGGCCCAGAACGTCTCTGAGGGACTGAGGGGAATAAGAGGAGGGCCCCTCTGAGAAATCTGGGCTCAGAGGGAAAGCAGTGGGGAGCCACAGGTTTCTGAGCAGGGTAGTAACATGATCAGGCTTGGAATTTGGAAAACAGATTGGTGGGAGCCAGCCCGGAGGTGGGGAGACCAGGGAGGTACTCTTGGCACTGGCGATGATACCAGTGGGGGCCTGACCAGGTGAGGCAATGGAGGGGTCAAGAGTGGCATTCTGATTTCCAGGCTGGTGGCTGGGTCCATACAGACGGTTTGGAGAACAGTCATGGGGAGTCAGGAATAGAGGCTGACACTGGGCCCAGCCTGTGGGCACTGACTCAATCCCAGGGACCAGAGACCAGGGTTTGGGTTCAGTTTTAGGGGATCTCCCCACACCCACCCCACCCCCACACACAGGAGGCCAAGTTCAGGGGGCTGCAGGACGCAGCCTCCTGGAAGTGAGGGGGTCAAAGGGCTGAAAATGTCCCTGGACAGCCAGCCCCTCGCAGACCTACAAAGGCTGGTTTCCTTTCCTGCAGGTCTGCGAGACTGACAATGGGCCTTTAACACTGTTCAAGAGCCTAGTGGGGTGGTCTTGGCAGGTGTCTCCCTGCTCCATAAAATGGTGACGATAACAGGAGGGTCGCAAGCACTCAGGCAGCCTGGTGGAGCACATGGCCCAGCCAGAGTACAAATCCCTCCGACATGTAAAGGCCTGAGATCAGGACCACAGGGGCGAGGCAAATGAAAATCCTGTGTCCCAGACATGGTTTAAGATTAACCATCTGGGCTCCTGATTGGGCTGTAAACCTGGCCATGCAACTGTCTTCACCTGTAAAAGGGGCACATGGGGCTGATGGAAGGGGCTCTGTGGGTGGAGAACCAGGCTGAGCGGGGCCTGAACCCGGGCCACACTCCTGGCCTAAGAGACAGCAGGCAGCAACACTAGCTCCAGCTCCTTCTTGGGCAGCACCAAGGATCAGGGACACTCCCTGACCTTGCTCATCCAGGAGACCATGGTGGCATAGGTCACGTGGGCTCTCCCTCCCCAAACACTCTAGGCCAGGCCACCTATCCTCAGCTACACCCTTTCCTATTCCACACTTGCCAGCTTCTCTGAGAAATGCCTTGGTCTCTGGTCTCCACTCACTGTACATATGAACACCTGTTACCATGGGCCTGAGAGAGCTCTATCCTCTAAACTGAGGGACACACAGCCCAGAACTTGGGAACAGAGGATTCCATGCTGGCCGGGAGCACCACACTGGGGTCTGCTCCTTGCTCCCAGGGTAGCTTCCTGGGCCAGGCTCTGGCTCCAACCTACACCCACCTCCCACCCTGGCTGACTGGGGCGCAGGTTTCCTTCTAGCACCACAACAGTGGGATTCCCTCAACAATGGGGAGGCCTGGAGCACCTAGAGTCAGCCCACCCTCCCAGGGCTCCATCCCCATGGGGCAGTGCACACCCATTCAGGTCACTAGGCAGCTGATCCAGTATGGGATAGGGGAGTCAGGGAGGGCTTCTGAAGGGAACAGAGAACCTCCGGAAGATGAAGTGAGAAGCACATGGCCCTTGTGGGCTGGAGAGATCCCCACATGGCAATGACCTCCAGTCCTGTGTTCCCCAGGAATACGAGATTTTGGGGGCAGGTGGAATGAGAATGGAGACCAGGTAAGGCTGGATGCGTAGACAGCACAGAAGATATTTTTCCCATCTTACTGAGCCCTGGCTCCCGACTGTCCTACCCTGGGCTCAGCCCTCCAAGGCCCACAACCCCCCACCCAGGCTGGCCTTCAGCACTTTCCCCACCCTTTTCCAGGGCCCGGAGCACTGCCAACTGTCTGCTCTCACTTCCCATATGGAGTGAGGGCCCCAGAGGTTAGGAGCCAGACAGAAAAAATGTGAGCCACTATCAGGCCCTAAGGAACCCCCAGGAGCCAGAAGCCCAGACCCACATGGTCTGAGAGCCAGCCGGGCCACCCCATGTCCCTGGGGCCAGCACATGGGTCGGGGAACACTTCCGAAGTCCTTTATTGGGCCAGTTAGGCCAGGAGCTGCCTTGGAGAGGGTCCCACTCTGGAGGCCTGAGGTCCAGGGCACCCCTGCCCCTGTTCCTGACAGGGAAGGCAGCCTCCTCTGACAGGCTACTTGATTCGCTCCTTCAGGTATTCCCAGCCATCCTTGGTGTATTCACAGGCCTTGGTAGGGGCCACTGACAAGGCTGACATCACGGTAATAATGCCTGTGGGGAGGGAGGGAGGGCCCAGTATCTGGTGAGGCTCCTGCCTAGAGATAAGGGGTTTAGTCCAAGTCCCAGGGACACCTAAATTGGCCATGCTTTTACAGGTGCCACTTCCAGCTCTGTCAACTCCACACAGGGAAACTGAGGCAGAGGAGGGGCAGGGCCTCACCTTGTCTGAGGCCACCTGACTCAGTTGTGTTCAGATGTGACCCAAACTCTCAGAATAAGAACTTCCATCTTGCTCCCACTTCCCTGGAACCTCCACCCCTTCTCTTTTAGACACGGCACAAGCACACACAGCAGCAAGAGGGGTGAAGGACAAGCGCAGCCAGGAAGCAGGATTGGGGATGCTAGACTGGGGGACCTGGAGCCACCCCCCCCCCCAAGCCAAGGGACCAGGCCTACCTGAATTCCAGGACTCACGGATGTGAAAGTTAAACTTTGGAGGGGCTGGGAGCTGGGAAGAGACAGGGAAGACGGGGGTGCTGGTGAAAGGGGAATGCCCTGGCAGCCCAACCCCCTCCAGAGGCAGGGAGAGCAGCACATGCCCCCGTGTGGAGGACACCAAGCAGGGCTGGAGGGACCAGGGACTGAAAGCCACCCCAAAGCTGGCTCCCACCAAGCCGCAGCCTCACTCCCAGCATGGGGTGGGTACCTGGGGTATCTTCAGGCCCGTCTGCTCACACACGTACTGGCTGAACTGGTACACAGCAGGGGGGACCACCTCCTCCGCCTTATGAAGGGCTGCCTGGCTCTTGCTGCCCGGCCCCAGCAGCTCCTGGTCATACACCAGGTAGACCACTCCCCCAGCCACACTCCCCTTGATGAGAAACCTGTATGAAGGGAAGGGAATGACAGCAGCCCAGGAGACACTGTTGGTCACCCTCAGGGCCCTAGGCTCATGGGAGGAGTTAGACCTCCCCTCCCCAAGGAGCCCCACAATTCAAAGAGTGACACAGCTGAAGACAAGCGGCTAACAGGGGAATGGAAAAGCACCTTGCCAGCCCGGAGGCATGTCTGAACCCTACTAGGCACAGCACTCCATTTACAGTGCGCAAAGCAGTACTCCGCCCCATTCAACTGGGGAACTGAGGCCGCAGAATGATAGTGGGTCACTAATGTGATTCCTCAGAAAGCAGGGAACAGCGTAGAGCCGGGGAGGGACACTCCGCGAGGAAACCGCGGTTTTCTGAGTGCGTCTGGTCGCTTCCTAAATGTCCTACGCAGCTCTGGGCGCCCATTCACCAACCCCAATAAATGGCCTGCGGCACCCCCAACTTTACAGAGAATGCAACTGAGGCTCGCAGAGATCTCGTATTCCGACAATCGGAAGGCAAAAAGATCGCGCAACCTCGGGGATCACCTCTCCGCTTGAAACTCAGTTTCCCCTTGTGGGCCATAGGACAACTGACACTACGGGAAACGAAGAGCAGGTTGTGAGCAAACTAAAACACGGTGTCCGCAGGAGGGGGACTTTCTGGGGACTCAGGGCACGCACACTGGCCACACATACCTCATCAGCGACCACACTCGGGAACCCATACTCTCTCTACTCGGCGCGCAAGGACACTCGGCTCGGCTGCCGCTTCCGGTCGCGGCGCCGCAGAGGCCTCTGGGAAGTGTACTTCTCCTTCTCAGCCGCAAAGGCCTCCGGGAGTTGGAGTCTTGTCTCCGCTTAAAAACCGCCAGAGACTGCCGTCCTATCACGAAAGAACGGTGGGATGCCGCCGCAAAGGTGTCTGAGAAATGTAGTCGGTATTGCCCGGTGAGGCGGAGACAGCTCGCCTAGCCGCCAAGGCTCCAGGGAAATGTAGTCCAGCCTTGGTGGTGTGAATGAAAAGGAGTCGGGTGTCTACAGTGAGTCCTGGGGGTGACCCAAAAAGAAGTGGAAGCCCGGGGAATCCACCCGCGCTCGCGCGGGGAACTCACTGCACGGGCCTAAGAAGAGTGTGCCTAGAAGCCAGTTGTCACGGCAACACGAGGGCGGACTTGGAGGGAGGTGGGTCTAAGGCACATGATCGGGGTTCGAAGGGTGGGTGGTTTTTCCTTCAAGGAGCGGAGCCTTGGCTTCCGCGGCTAGCAGAAGAGCCAGGCGGGGGGGCCGTTGCCCGGCAACGCCCGCGCGCCTAGTCGCTGCGGCCTGAGCTTTCTCTGCTGAGAGGCAGGCTCTTAGTCACATGACTCGGGCCCTAAAGAAGGGGGCGCGGTCGGGGTCCCTGCCCCCTTCCTCGGTGAAGGTAGGGCAGACTGTTGTGCCCGTCGCTCCCTGGCAGGGACCCCAACCCCGGAGAACGGCGGGAGAAACCGAGGCCCGAGTGGGTGAGTGAGCTGTTGGGGAGCTCGGGGCGGGTCACACTCCCACTTTTTCCAGCTGGAAAACTGAGGCCAGGCGAGGTCAGTGGATTCTGCGAGTATCTGCTTTTCCCTGTTTCTTCCCCATCTCAGCCCGGCTGCTCCATCCACCCATTCTTCCTCCTACCTACTCACCCACCTATCCATTCATCCAACTCCGCCTTCCTTTGTGGGGCTGCTGTGTTCAAGGCCAGAGGTGGAAAGAGGGTTGAGCTGGAGGGCTTCACGGGCTCTCTCTGGAAATGAAGGAGGTGGGAGCGCGTTCCCTGCTAAGAGAATGGCTGGTGTGACTGGGGAAAGGGCGAGAACTTAACTTTTCTGGTAACTGGTGCATAGACAGGAGTTGGAGAAGATGGGAATGGGCAGGTGGGCAGAGGCCAGACCCTGTGGGCTTTGTGGGCTGTGGAGGAGCTTGGTCTCCATCTGGGGCAGTGGTGAGCCCGTGGGACGGTTTAGAGCAGGAAGGGGCATGCCAGATTTCTTTCGACAAAGATCCCTTTGGCTGCGGAGGTTAGGCCAGAGTGGGAGGAAGGGAGAAGGCAACTGGAACTTTATTGTGGGAGCTAAGGACATAGGGCTGGATCTAGAGATTGGTGATATGGGGACTCCCCATTCGTACCACCTCTCACCCTCCTGGGTCCTAGAAGTCCCCTTCTCCTCTTTGTCCCACTGAGTCCAGAGGACAGAAAGATGTGATAGGCCTCTGCCCTTTTCAAGGGAGACGCGTGACTCTCCAGATGTTAAGCACTCAGCCTGCATCTCTCTTTTGCCTTCTCCCTGGAACAAATGAATCCTTCCCACAGCTGAAATCATATCTTAACCCTCAGGACATGGGACTTTCCGATTACTCCTGGGTATCTTCAGACAGAGTGGTCTTTCTGGGCTCTCCCAGCTCTTGCCTGCCACATTCCTGTGTTGATCTAGTATCTACCGAGCACCTGGCACAGTTTGGGGAGCTGCAAACCTAATGGGGAAAATAACTGGGCCCTGGGCCAAGGGACTGAGCACAGGCCTTTGAACCGAGTTGTCGCCAGTTCGATTCCCAGTCAGGGCATATGCCTGGGTTGCAGGCCAGGTCCCCAGTGGGGGTTGTGTGAGAGGCAACCACACATTGATGTTTTACTCCCCCTCTTCCTCCCTGTCTCCCCCTCTCTCTAAAAATAAATAAATAAAATATTTAAAAAACAAAAAAAAAAAAAACGGAAGTTTTTGTTTCCTTCCTCCCAGTCTAGGGGAAGTGAGGGACAGTGCACATGAAACTAGTCATCTAGGTGATTTCAGGTGATGTTAAGTGCTGAGAAAGAGATAAGAGTTCTAGAGGTAAGGGAGAGGGAGGGACTAGGAAGGGAGGGAAGTGCCCCAGAAGGAAGGAATTTTTGTGCTGAGACTGGAAAGAAGTGAAAGCAAACCATTGGATTTTATTTGCAGAGAGCATTTTGGGCAGAGGGAACAGCCAGTGCAAAGGCCCGGCCGGAGGTAGATGGTGACTGGCTGGTTCTGAGGAACAGCATAGAGGCTGGTGTGGCAAATAGCAGAGTGAGCAAGAGGACCATTTTGGCCACCAAGGAGTGTGGCTTGTGTCCTAAATAAATCGAGGAGGATTTTCAGCAGGGGGAGGTAAGATGTGATTCTGGTGTTTCTTGGAGGGAGAAAGCTCCAAAGATTGGTACAGTGGTTCAGGTGCCCTGGACCAGGTGGTGGCTGTGGAGATGGAGGGGAGGGGCAGGTCCAGGAGCCAGGAGGATCTGCTTTGAACAAAGGTGCAGTTGGGGAAACAGGTGTGGCTGTGGGCCAGGCCTGTGCCGGCCACCCCCTCTCTCACCGCAGACCCAAGAAGGGCCATGAAGGTGCTGCTCCTCACTGGGCTGGGAGCCCTGTTCTTCACCTACTACTGGGCTGACAACTTCGACCCAGGTGAGTGCCTGGAGTGGGACAGGGAGGAACCAGGCCAGCTGTCCTGTGCATCCCCTAGGCTGACCACCCCTGCTCACTGCCAGCTAGCCTTCAGGGAGCCCGGGTGCTGCTGACAGGGGCCAGTGCAGGCGTTGGGGAGGAGCTGGCATATCACTATGCCCGTCTGGGCTCCCACCTGGTGCTCACTGCCCACACCGAGGCTCTTCTGCAGAAGGTGAGACACATATTTCAAGTTTAAATTGGGGGCAGGAGTCGGGTGGAAAATGGGGCCTGAGTCTGCATCCTTGCAAAGATCGAGGCTTCCTGTGTGAATTTGGGCAAGTTGCTTAACCTCCCTGAGCCCTAATTTCCTCATTTGCAAAATGGAGACAACAAAAGCATCTCCTTGTGGGTTATGGTATTGGGTAAATGCAGTGAGACAGAGTGTAAAGCAGGGAGTGTTTTTCAATGAATGCCACTGTTGGTAGTGTTCAAAGTGTGTGACAATACGGTTCTCAAACTCAAAAGGATGGTGGGTGGACAGACACTTCTTAGCAAGAGAATGTTCCAAGGTAATGTACAACTCTTAGAGACAGACCTTCCAGAATTTCAAGAGGGGCCAGAAACCTTGAGGTGTACTTGAAGTTTTAAATGTTAATAATTGAGCAAATATATTCTGGTCCACGGGCTGCCAGTTTGCAACCTTAGAGGTAAAGCTTTGGGAATGGAACAAGAGGCTCAGAGTAGGGGGGAAGCCACCTGGGGTGGAGGGGCCCACGGGCAGCTCTGGCCCCCCAGGTGGTAGGGAACTGCCGGAAGCTGGGCGCTCCCAAGGTCTTCTTCATCGCTGCGGACATGGCCTCCCCTGAGGTGCCGGAGCGCGTGGTGCAGTTTGCGCTGGACAAGCTGGGTGAGGGGCGGGGCCTGGAGTCTGGGACCTTGGCCTAGGCCTTAGGGGCAGGACCAGAGTAGGTGTGGGAGTGTGGTAGTAGCGGGTGTCTGTGGGAGGAGATTTATAAGATGCTGAGGCATAACTAGGGGTAAACCCTCATTGCATCCAAGGGAGCCCTTTGGATTAGGGACAAGCCTAGCTGGATCCGGGGAGCAAGGAGGGGTCTTTTTAACCTGGGGAGTAGGGGGTGCTACCTAGGGTGGAGCTGGTTGGGTCAATGCTCTGGGGAGAGTTTGCCAGTTTAAGGAATGGGGCTAGGAAAGGATTTAAGGGGCAGAGCCTCAAGGACTGCCTCCTAGCTGATGAACCTCTCCTGGACAGGCGGGCTGGACTACCTCGTGCTGAACCACCTCGGTGCTGCCCCAGCAGGCACACGGGCGCTCAGTGCCCAGGGGACAAGCTGGCTCATGCAGGTCCTCTGCCCCTCCTATCCCCAGGTCCCACTTCTAAAGTTGCTAGGTTTCACCCTCTCTCGACTTTGGCACCTCACACTAGCCTGTACTCCAGCCCTCTCTCGCCAGCATCCACTCTCTCCCCATCCCTCCTCCATCCCTAGCCCCAGACTCCGCCCCTCCTGGTTCTAGGCTCCACTGTCTCTATGCCTTAGTTCCGCCCCTGGGCTTGAGCTCTAGCTCCTCCATCCAAGACACTGCCCCAGTCCTCCGGCTTGCCCATCCCTAGCCAGACCCACCCCCAGGTTTGTAGGTTCCACCCCTTGCCTCCACCTTCTTGGCTTGGGTTGTCTTCTGCGTCACTCGCAGTCACCGCCTCCAGGTGAACTTCTTGAGTTACGTGCAACTGACTTCGTTGGCGCTGCCCAGTCTGACGGACAGCAAGGGCTCCCTGGTGGTGGTGTCCTCGCTGCTCGGTGCGTGCACCTGGGGCGGGGAGTGGGGAGGCCACAGGCCTAATGCAGGGGAGCCTGGATGGAGCAGGAGGGTTTCCTCAAGATAGGGAAGCAGGGTGAGGCAGTTCAGCCGCTGCCCTCCTGCACCCCCAGGCCGCGTGCCCACATCCTTCTCTAGCCCCTATTCAGCGGCCAAGTTCGCACTGGACAGTTTCTTCGGCTCCCTGCGGCGGGAGCTGGATGTGCAGGATGTGAACGTGGCCATCACCATGTGCGTCCTGGGCCTCCAGGATCATGCCTCAGCAGCCGAGGGAGTCAGGTAAGGCCAAGGACGCGAACTAGGGGTTGTGGGGAGCTACCCAACTGCAGTCCTCACCCCGTCCTCCTGTCCGCAGGGGTGTCACAAGGGCCAAGTCAGCCCTGGGACCCAAGGCAGCCCTGGCTGTGATTCGCGGCAGTGCCACGCGCACCTCCTGCGTTTTCTACCCGTGGCGCTTCCACGTGCTCTGCCTGCTTCGTACCTGGCTGCCTCACCCAAAAGCCTGGTTCATCCGCCAAGAGCTCAATGTCACTGTCACTTCTGCTGTCTGAGATAGAGGTGGAGCTGGTTGGTGTTCTCAGAGGGGGACCCTTCATCCAGCGATCCTGAAGGCGGGACACAAACAGACACACCTCTGGGAGGGTGGCCACGACTAAAGATACTGTCATCCAGACAAAAAGGGAAAAGCGAGAAAAACTGCTAGCACCTGGAAACAATGAAATCTGTCAGTGTGAGAGCAGCTACTGTGTGCCAGTACCTTATCAGGGACTGGGAAGGCGCTACCTCAGTCTTGGTTGTCTTGTTGATGTGATCACTGCTTCCATTTCACAGGTGGGGAAGCTAAGGCTCAGAGAGGTGATGTGGCAAGTCAGCCCCAGGCCCTGGCCACTTCAAACAGGGCACACCAACTGCTGAGCCACCCTCAGAACCTTCTCTGTCTCCCATCTGGAACCACCTGATTTGTCCTTTCCATTCACTCAACCTGGGAGCATCACCCAACCCTTGTGTGCCCAGGCAAGGGAGAGCCACAAAGCTAGCTAGCTACTCAGTGGTGGGGTCCGAGGAGGAGGAGGAGGAAAAGAACTTGTTCTGCGCTGAACCCAGCCTCCCTTTTCATAATAAAAATCCTTTTTCTTTTGCACATCCATTGTTCAAATTTCTTGGTCCTTCCAATGTGCTGGCAGCAGGCTGGGAAGAGGGGATGTGTGTACTAGAACTCTCAACCCCATTTCACAGTTGCAGAAACAGACCGGGAGAGGCGGACTCACCTAGGAATTCAGAGACAAAAGGGTACTGAGTGGGACCAAAGGCTTTGTTTGCTGTACAAATTACATGGCTTGTGCACCAATAATGATAACATGCATCAGGCACTACACACTTAACATTAGAATTGAAAGATAAAAAACAGAAAAAAACTTTTTTGTTCCCATCATGCCTCTCATCTCTGTATCATCTAAAATTAAATCAAATTATGTCAGATGCCACCAGCAGGCAATATACTGCATTGCTTTCCTCAGCCCTAACTCAGAACTTGGCCTCATATAAAATACCTTCATTTTAAAAAATTAAGTTTATCACTTTTGGCCTTTTGTATAAAATCAAGTGTAGTGTCTGTTCTTATCAGTTTAATATATGGTATGTCCTCCATCTGAGGACATTATATTAAATGGGTTTTTGGAGCTGGGAGATGGAATAGGAGCTTGCTCCGTCCACTCTGCGCATCGACCCGGTATTGGAGTACTTATGGGAGTGGTGCACACACACAAAAAATTTTTAAAAAATAAAAATTTAAAAATAAATAAAGTACTGATGAAAGTTTTATTTTGTGTCAGGCACCATTACATCTTGTAACAACGGTTCAAACGGTTTGGAATATGTCCTGTTATTGTCCTCACTTTATAAATGGAGAAATTCAGGTATTGGGAGGTGAAGTCCCCTGGCGTCAGCTAGCGGCTGAGGTGGGATTTTACCCAGCAGAGGTGAGACTCGAACTTTCACACATCGGAATAGGGAGGCACCTCAGCCACAGGCACGCCCACAACTCCCTACTCCTCCCTAGGGTCCGTGGAGGTAAACGCGCTTGCTTAGGGAGACCGCAGAGAATCCTCCAACCGACAGAGGGTGCTCGCGAGCGCCAATGCCTCTCTGGCCCGTACAACCCGCGAGGAATTGGTATTCCCAGAGTTCCGTGCGGTGTCTGCCCTTCCGCCGCGGCCCCATTGAGGAACAGCAGGTTAGTTGGTACTGGAGCGGCCTGGATCCGCCGCCATCCGGACCCTGGGAACCTTGGTGCTGCTCGGGGAGATGGCTGGGTGTAGCGAGCCACTGCGGGGGTGCCGGGCGGCGATGGCCTAGCCGGGGCTCACCTCTACACCCTCTCCCCACCCCTGTCCGCAGCCATGGCTCTCCGCTACCCCATGGCCGTGGGCCTCAACAAGGGCCACAAAGTGACAAAGAACGTGAGCAAGCCGAGGCACAGCCGCCGTCGTGGGGTGAGTTCCGGGGGCACGAGCGTGGCGGCTTCTGGGAAGAAGGGGATAGGGCCTTCCAGGCGGAGGGCACGGCCAAGGCTCCAGGCTACCGAGGACAGTGAGGAACCTTACAGTGGGCAGAGCGGAAGAAAGGGGGTGTTAGGCTGGCCAGAGCAGTGAGTGAAATGTCGTAATTCGTCTCAGCGGCGAACGCCCACCTGGATCCTGCACCTGGACAGTCCTGCCCGCGAGATGGAAGCTGGCGCAGGTGGAGCGAGTTTGGGTTACGTGCGTAGGAGTTTGCCCGGTAGAACAGGAGTTGGGTCGAGGTTGGAACGCAGAGGAAAGCTGATTTTCAGGCGGTCAGGATTTATGGGTTCCTGCTATGTAAAATGTTCAAACCTGCAGAGAATTTTCACGTTTATTTGAGCCAACCTGACAATTGCCCGGAAGCAAGATCTAAAAATTTTCCCGGAGGTGAATACGTTACCACTTCCTTTATGCGTTTCGAATTAAGGAGGAAATTTAAGGGAGAAAACAAGGCTAGGTAAGATTACTTGTGCTCTCGAGGGTGGTCACACCTTCTAAGCATTTCAAAGATTTACTAAGCTAGATGCACAAGATCAGTGGTCAGGGTTGGCTCAAAAACCCTTCACCAAAGGAATTACAGGCCTGGATCGTGACTACCCACGACTTGCCCAGTGAAGAATTTATGGTTTGTTACGGCACCTTCATGAAGTAGCCCCAACACCAGGGTGGAAGCCTGTGTTGGATGGGAAAGAACTGCAGGCCCAGGGAACAGCCAGTACAAAGGGCCAGGCATTACGTGCCCTGATGACCCTGGGGGCATTGGGAAGAGTCCTGCTTCCATTGTACCAGACACACTCAAAATTCAAAACGCTCCAGCTGGAGGCCCAGGCATGACCCTAAGGGGTCTGGCCTTGGGGTTCTTAATCCCTGATGGCCTCCCTTCACCCCCCCAGCGCCTCACCAAGCACACCAAGTTCGTGCGGGACATGATCCGAGAGGTGTGTGGCTTTGCCCCCTATGAGCGGCGCGCCATGGAGCTGCTCAAGGTCTCTAAGGACAAGAGGGCCCTGAAGTTCATCAAGAAAAGGGTAGGTGGGCAGTTGTGCGTGGGAACATATATCTGTGCCCTGGGGGTGAGAAGAGGGTGCTGGAGGCATGGGTGAAACGGGCCCAGGCTGATGGACCTCCTTGCCTGACAGGTGGGGACACACATCCGTGCCAAGAGGAAGAGAGAGGAGCTAAGCAATGTCCTTGCAGCCATGAGAAAGGCAGCAGCCAAGAAGGACTGAACCCCATACCCTCTGAGCAATAAAACCTGTTCGGAAACTTGGGGCTCTTGTGGCATTTTACATCCTGTCCATTGTCCCAGACTTCCTCCGGGACCATGGTATTGGGGCATGGTGGTAGGCACAGAGGGAAGCAACAGACGAGCAGTACTAGAAATAGTCTTTAATCACTGTTAAATAGTTCATATGCCATCGGATTCCATGATTAAATCATAATTGAGATCCTTGGGTTCCACGCCACTTCTGAGCCTCCAGACAGCTTGACTGCCTGGGGCCCTCCCCCTCCGGCGCAGTTCCAGCTCAGGATGGGCCGGCCTGGAAGCAGGGGCAGTGCCTAGGCCACCATTACCGCTCCACAGCCAGGGCCTCTGCCTGCTCCTCGGGGAAGGCGATGTCAAAGATCTGGCGGTAGTGGTTCACAAAGTGAACCTCCAGGCCTTCTGTGATGAAAGCTGCAAGGTCATAGAAGTCCTTCTTGTTTTCCGCTGGCAGGATGATGCACGTCACTCCAGCACGCTTGGCCTGGGGTATAGGGGACCATAGGTCAGTCCAGGAAAGTGCAGTAGCCACTGTGCTCCAGGAGGGTGCAGGCTTGGTTGGGACCCTGTTCACAGCGGCCCTCGGCCAGGCTGCCCCCTCATAGATGAGGGCATCTAGGCCCAAGGAAACTGCACTGGCTGCTGCTGCAGAGTTCTGTCCCCTCAGCCCACTGTGCATGGCTCTGCCCTGCCCCCCTGGTCCAACTCAATTACAGCACCTATTGCTTTACCCTTTCAGAGCTGAAATAAGACATGATTTTTTTAAATGTACCTAACATTTAACATTTTTCTGGTTTAGTGACCATCCTGCCCAGTCTGTACAGTAGTCAGGGCAGTGGAGGCTCAGGAGACGTGGTGCTCCCATAGAAGCTGGACATGTGGGGATGAGGGGCCTGCCCAGGGCAGACAGGTTCCCCTCATCCACCAGAGCCCCCCCAACCTACACAACCCCCATGAGGCTCTGGCATTTTCTGTACCCATGGATCTCAGTGCCAGACTAAGTGGGCAATGAGGAAGCTATAGACCCCAGTTCTACCCTCAAGGGCCCCACAGAGCCCCACTGAGTTGTTCAGATGGGGGCTCTTTCTATGGAAAGACCTAGAACATTCCCAAGTCTTGAAAGGGCTGAGAGCCATTGTGGAGGGAGCCATCTGGAACACTTCAACACGGGCTCAGGCCACCTAGCTCTGGGTCCAAATCCCACACCTGCTTTCAAGTTGGCCACCACCCTTGTTTGTGGTGTGAACACTGCCGTATCTGTCACGTGGCTGCGTGGTGTGTGCAAACTTGTGCAGGAGCATGTTGTGGGGGGTGGGCAGCACTCACCGCAATGGTCTTCTCCTTGATGCCGCCCACTGGCAGGATCTTGCCTGTGAGGGAGACCTCTCCCGTCATGGCCAGGTTCTGCCGCACTGGCCTGTCCATGGCCAGTGAGAGCAGGGCTGTGACGATGGTGCAGCCAGCACTGGGGCCATCCTTGGGAGTGGCGCCCTGGTGGTGGGGAGACCGGGTGGGTGGTGAGCAGGTCTGATGCAAGGATGCCCTTTCAAGGTGCGCACTTGCAGGGGAGTGGGGGCTGCTCACCTCAGGCACGTGCAAATGGATGTGTGAAGTCACCAGGTACTCGTTGGTGGGGTCCTGCTGCATCAGGAAGGCCCTGGCGAAGGTATAGGCAATTCGGGCACTCTCCTTCATCACCTCCCCCAGCTGGCCTGTCACCTCCAGGCTCCCATCCTTGTCTGCCTTACTGTCCTCTCGAGGCCGCCTTGGGGACGTCTCAACAAACAGCGTGGAGCCCCCTGGAAGACACCAGTGTGTAGGGCCCATGAGCCACGGAACAGCTTGGACTCCCAGGAGAGCCCCTCTCCTCGATGCTGGGCCACCTCAGGGAGTGCCCCTCCATTCTGCCTGCAACTCTTAAAGATTTGGGAGCAAAAGGAAATATCAGTTTGGTGCATTCATTAGTAGATTCTTGTATGTGCCCTCACTGGGTTTCAAACCCGCAACCTTGGTGTATCAGGGTGACGCTCTAACCAACTGAGCCACCCAGCCAAGGCTCTGCAACCTACCTTGCCCAACCCTCAGCTCAGCACCTTTTCTCATTCAAACGTCAGTGCCCATCCCACCTAAAGGAACCAAAGACAGGTGGGAACCAAAGACAGCCACTGTGCCCTGGCTCCATGTCATGTACCTCCAACACAGCCTGCCAGCGCCAGACAAATTCTGACACAATGGCTTTTTTTTTTTTAAGACTTTATTTTTAGAGAGGAAAGGGAGGGAGGGAGAGAGAGAGAAACATCCATGTGCAGTTGCTGGGGGTTATGGCCTGCAACCCAGCCATGTAGCTTGGCTGGGAATCGAACCTGCAACACTTTGATTCACAGCCCTAGCTCAATCCACTGAGCTACACCAGCCAGGGCACAATAGCTTTAAATGCAGCCCAAGTGAGCAAACTGCCATCCACAGCCCATTTCCTTTACAGACCACATAAAACTACTCCCAATGCCTGCCAGCCACTGACAGAACCAACTCGGGGCTGTAAGACCCCGAATCCCCAGGCTGAGCAATGTCACCTACACACAAAAGTGCCCCTAACCCCTTCCCCTGCTGGGTGGCATCCTCGGGTCTCATGCTGTGAGGGACTCTCCCACACCAAGCCTGTCAAAGCATCACCTACATAAAGCTCATGGAGTACACCTGCCACCTTGCAGTCCCACCTCTCCAACAGCCCCACTTCCCTTGGCCTCAGCCAGCCAGCCAGAAGGGTGTTCAGAGCAACGAGCTAAAGGCTTAGGTACAGACTCTTCCCAGAGGACCAAGGAGGGAACGTGCAGCACTCACCCATGGCAGTCCAGGCCAGCCCCATGACCACGCCAGGCGGTGTCACATCATACATGCGCTCCACAGTGAACACTGGCTTCCCCACAAAGTCCTGCAGGTTCTCAGGTGTCACCTCCACCGACTTGGCCTCACCACTGACAATCTTGTAGGCGGACTTCCTTAAGACCTGCAGCAGGTGCAGGGGTTAATGGGCAGCCTGGCCGCAGGCCCCCCCACCCCATCCCACCACCACCTCCGTCTGCTCTGCTTTAATTTTTAAATTGTGTAAAATGCACATGACATAAAGTACCATCTAACCACTTCGAAGCATGCAGCTCATACACTTGTGCAGCCACCCCCATAGTCCACCTGTAGAAATTCCTCAGCTTCTGAAACTGAAACGTGGTCCCCATCACACACTAACTCCCCAGCCACTGGCACCCACCATTCTGCTTGTGTGTCTGCGAGTCTGACTCCTGGGGACCTCACATGACTGGGACCCGACACCATCTGTCCTGTGTGTGGCTCACTTCAGTCACATCTGGGCTCACCTTCTCCACCTGCTTCTGCAGGTTGCGCACACCACTCTCCCGGCAGTACTGCTTGATGAGGAGGGTCAGCACTTCGGAAGACAGTTTGGCCTTGCTCTCATCCAGGCCACATAGGGCACGGGCTTGAGGCACCAGGTACCGCTGGCAGGGAAGAGAGCTGTCAGGAACCTCCCGGGACCCACCCCACCCGTGGGCTCCAGGGCTCACAACCCAACCACAGATCTCTGGCTGGTAAAGACAGCACCAAGGTGGGCCCAGGGCCTGCCTTCACAGAGCTCTGGTCCCTGGGGAAGTTGGTGTCATCCAATGTACACAGAGTATCAGGGCAGGCTGAAGGATGTCACCTGATGGGTGAGGAGCCAGCAAGGCTTGGAGGGATGGTGGCAGAGTATCTGGACAGAGCCCAGGGGGTGCCAGGACCCTGAAAAACCTACTGACCCCCAGCCAGCCAACCCTGCTCCTGCTACATCCTCTGCCCAGGTCCAATTCCTGTGCTCCCTTCAGATATCATCTTAGATGCTGCTTCCTGCAGGAAAACCTCCCTGATCCCTGGGCTCCCCCAACGTGCAGACCAAGAGCATGCATGTCAGGTTATGTGGCTGCTGCCCTGAGCAAACACGGAGCAGTCAGAGGCCTGCAGTCACCCCCTTTCCAACACAACACCTGATGGACAGCAGTCACTGGATGGACAGCCTGAGTTCCAAATGGGGGACAGAGCTGAATGGCACTGGAATTGGCCCTGGAGGCTCTAGGGGTCCTCATATCTGTCCTGTCATCCCTTCAGGGGTTTGAAGGCAGTCCTCCACTCAGGTGAGTCATCATGAATGGAGGACAGATGTGGCGGGGAGTTCCAGCACGCCTGCCATCGCCTCAGCTACGAGCTCCTTGCCCCTCCTGCCCCCTGGGCCCCAAGGGCTGGGGCTCTGTGCCCATCTCAAGGCTGCAAAGGCATCGAGAGGGAGAAACCCCTTTCAGAAGAAAAACACCTTGATGGAAAGAAGACTCCCCTCTGTGCCGCACCCTGTGGCCATTTTGGGGCGGTCTGCAAGGTGTATCCTTCAAACTAAACCAGTAAATAGCAACTTACCTGCTCTCCTGAGCTCTGTGAGCTGTTCTAGCAAACTACCAAACCTGAGGAGGGGGAATAAGAACCTCCATTTATAGCCAGAGAGAGAGGTCAGGACTTTCAAGGGGCGCCTGCAGCTGGGGCAGTTCTACGGCGTGAGCCCTGAACCTGTGAGGTGTGCTGCTCACGCTGAGTATGCCACCGTCTCATGGAATGGAGGGCACCCAGCCAGAGAGCTGGCTGGTGTGGGGAAGCACCCTGCACTAGTGTCAGAAGTGTGACATTAGTTTACAACAGGCCTCACGTTCCTTTTGGCCACACCTCACAGTACCTACACCGCAGAGGGTGACATATTCATCCTCTGTCTCCTCCTGGAATGGGAGCTCCAAGAGCAGTCACCGCGGACTGTACCCCTAATTCTGACTAAGTGCCCAACACTCAGCAGGCACTGACATTCCATGAGCCTGAGCCACAGTGCAGCACCCCCTTCCTAAGGCTTGAATGGATGGGGGGCCTGGCCTGGCCTCACCTCTGCAATGGCGAGCTTCTCCTGGGCCACGTAGCCTGACACGTTGATCATCTCCATCCGGTCCCTCAGTGGCTCCGGGATGGTCTCAGTGATGTTGGCCGTGCAGATGAACAGCACCTGGAGGACGCAGTGGTGAGGTGCTGAGGGACCGGCCCCCTGCCTCTCCCGACCCGGTCAGCCCCCAGGCAGGTCACGCACCTTGGATAAGTCCACGGGCACATCCAGGTAGTGGTCTAGGAAGTTGGCATTCTGCTCAGGGTCCAGCAACTCAAGTAGCGCTGACGAGGGGTCCCCCTGGTAACCCCGGCCAATCTTATCCACCTACAGGGGCATCAGAAGGTGAGTGATGTCGCACCTTGTCCTGCTCCTTGCACCTGTTCACCATACACTGGGTGGGGGGCCTGGGGGGGCCCAGACCCCGCCAGCATGGGGAGCCTTGAGAAAGGAGAGGAGGGGTGTCCTCACAGTATGGTAGAGGGCAGACATGGGGCCCCTCAGGAAAGGAGGGGTGACAGTGTCATGAGATGGCCTGTGCAGTAAGGTCTCCCACAGCGACTCAGGGACCATAGGTTTTGTTTGAACTGAGTCTGCCTGGTTGGGGCTGCCAGGAGCTCTGGACTAGGAAGGCCCAACGACCGCGTCTGACCTCAGGGAAGCCCAGCCACAGCTCAGCCCTCCTGGGCCCGGACAAACCTCGTCTATCAGGATCAGGGGATTCTCTGTCTTGGTCTTCTTCAGGCACTGGATGATCTTTCCCGGCATGGCACCCACATACGTCCGCCTGGGGAAGAGGGCACAGCTGGGCAGTCAGCACCTCATCCACCGGGGGCTGACCACACGAGCCCTCCCAGGCCCAGTGTCCTCAGAGATTCAGGACCTCAGTGTGCCATGTGCCCTCCGGGGAAGAATGATGGCCACTTCCAGCCACGCTGATCTGCAGAGCACTTGGTCACACCGACCTTCCCCGCCAGCTCAGATTCAGGGGAGGGGAGAGACTCATAGCCAGGTCTAACTCAGACCCGTCCCGAGTCAGCAACTGACATCCAGCGAAACCCAACAGAACAACAAGGGCCAAGAGCAGCCAGGCAATGGCAGCAGGAACATCCCCAACGCCTGGGTTCTGAGGGACAGCAGGCAGGGCCCATCGGACCTGGGGGTCACTGGGCAGGGTGTGCCCCAGCTGGCCCTTTCTTTCAATCCACTTGCTCTTCCCCAGCTCGGCTGCAGACACCTGGCATTTGCAGGGGGCAAACCAGACACAAGTCCTGTGCTTCTGAGCTAAGGCCCTGCAGGGCAGACCATACACCAGGTAAAAGAGGATTCATGAGGTTCAAAAACTGATGCATGTGCTATAAAGAAAACAGCAGGGATGAAAAACTCCAAAGACACTTGCTGGGGGGCCAGCATTTCAAAGTGAGGATAAGCAATGTCTTAGGGAGAGGCCCCGAGCAAAGGAAGTAAGGAGGCAAGCTGTGTGGATATTTGGAGAAAGGGGATTTTCTAAGTAGAAGGAATGGCCCATACAAAGGTCCTGGGGCAGGACCAGGCCTGGAGTGTTGAAGAAACAGTGAGGAGGCCTGTGTGGCTAGAACAGTGAGGTTGAGAGAAGGGGGTGAGGGCAGCAAGGGCACAGGGACAAGTCGTTCAGGGCCGTGTGAGCAGAGGGGAGAACGTGTCCTTTTACCCCAAGGGAGGCAGGGGCCCTAGAGGGCTGTGGGCTAAGGAGGGCCTGGCAGGTTTCAATATGGTAACAGTGGTCAGTTGGTTCCCCATCCTGGTCCTTAGTTTGGAATGCCCCAGACCAAAGCCAGCACGTAGCACCTGCCTGCCCGTCCCTCCAGGCCCTCTCCCCAACGACTCCCCCAATGTCACAGGGTGCCTGCACTTGTTCAGAGACTCGGCCAGGGCCTCTTCTCACCCTGGGGACTGGTCCTTGCCCGTAGCTCCTGGGCAATCCCTGAACAGGGATCCAGGGCTCTGCCTTCCCTCGTGTCCCTCCCCAACCTTCATCCTCCTGCTCACCCAGCTCAGAGGCCAGCACTGAGCCAAGAACCTCCCCAGTTGCCCGTACCCCTCCACCCTCAAAGCAGGGCCCCTGGGGACCCCTGCACCATCCCAGTCAGAGGCCTCCCACGACCCTATACCCAATGCTGTGTGGGCCCCTCCCTGACCCCTCCTGAGCTCACACCAGGCTCTGGGCCAAGAGACTGTCCACCTCCCTGGAGGCTGGACACAGTGAGGAGCAGCGGGGGCCACACCCAAGTGGGTGATCCCGCCCTGCCCAGCAGGCAGCCAAAAGTAACCATTTGTAGAGACAACAGAAATGTACTTTTAACAGGGACTCAAATCTTCCTTGAACACTAGTTTGCCAGAGCTTCGGGGGCAGGTGGAAGGTCGTGCGCTCAGGGACCAGGGAGTCTGGGAAATGCTACGGGTGGTCCGTGGAGATCACACGTCTTTCGGTCTTGAGGCAGAAGCACCAAGCACAGTGTGTGACAGCACCACCCTCTCCATTCCACCTCCTTTGACGCTGTGGGAAACGGAGGACAGACCCTTGTGTCTCAAGGAGTCTGCACTTTCTAAGAACCTCCGTGGAGGCCAGTGTAGTAGGAAGCCCCAGGAGAACACAGTATCCTGAATGTCCCACTACCGGTGCTGGGCATGGGGCCAGGAGGCTTTAGGATCCTGGACACACAAGATACCGGCCCTGCTCTGGGTGTGATGAGGGAGGAAAGAATCAAGACTGCGCTTGGGCATCACACAATGCAGGCTGTCCCATTCTCACTGGGGCGGCCACGTTGCTCTCACTTTAGGTCACGGTCACTAGTCAGACAACCCAGGCAAACGACAGGTGCCAGCCCTGGACTCTGGCAGGAGTGCGGGGAGTCAGTGGTGGGACACACTGAAACTGCTGACAGGCCCTCCCCGAGCGAAAGGCTGGGATTCTGATCCACTGTTGTTTGAGCACCTGGGTTCAGCTGGACCTGAAGTCAGATCAATGCCTGAACTTTTCAGTCACTCCAGTGGGAGTGGATTCACTACTTACCAACCAAATCACCCCAACAAAGGTAGGGACAGACCCAGGAGGCTGGGGCGAGCCAGGCAAGGATGGCTGGGCCTACCTGTGCCCCTTGATCTCAGCCACATCGGTCATGCCCCCGACACTGAAGCGGAAGTACTCGCGGTTCAGGGCTCGGGCAATGGAACGGGCGATGCTGGTCTTGCCCACACCAGGGGGGCCGTAGAAACAGAGGATCTTGCCCTGGGTCGAGCCTCGGAGCTGGCTGACGGCGATGAACTCCTACAGGCAGAGGCTCCCGTAAGACTGCAGTCACTGCCACCTTTCTGCAGAGCAAAGGCTGTGCCTGATGTGAGCCTGGCCACCTTCTCGCACCTTTTAGGTTTCTGGGGACTGGGAGAAGGGACAAGCCCTGTCCTGGAGGGACCAAGATGACTGCAGCTGTCATCTGTCACAGCCCATGGCACCAACAGGACAGGGAGGTACCAGGAGAACATGGGCACCTGACAATCAACTAAGGTGACCAGGGCACAGGCCCATCGGCCAGCTCCCTCCCTCAGCAGGCCCTTTTCTTCCACACCCTGATCACCATGGCCTCTTCTCCCCCCACCCCCATTTGGCCACTCCCCACTGTCCTCAGCCACACCCATTTCACTCCTTTGTAAATCTTGGAACCTCTGAGGCAGATCAGGCCAACTCAGGAAGCCCCTGACATCTGAGCCAATGTAACACCTCTGGCTGGGGCACCCCTCGCTTCGAGCCATCCATGCCCCAAGTACACGCACTCACCAGGGCTCCCCTCTGGAGCTCCCCTACAGGGCAGGGCACGGGGAATCCTGGGCCCCAGGCCCTGAGGAGTCCGCCCACCACCCACTCACATGCAAATCCAGACCATGCCTCTCAGCACCTGCCCTGGGAGCAATGGCTAAGTGCCTGGGATGTGGACTGTGGTGCCCAGCATACGGCTGGGCCAGACTATGCCCAGGACACCCAGGGCCTACAAGACGAGGTCCAGGCGGTCTCACCAGGATGCGCTTCTTGACGTCCTCCATCCCATAGTGGTCCTCCTCCAGCACTGCCTGGGCCCGGGCCAGGTCCAGGTTCTCATCGCTGTACTTGCCCCATGGGATGGATGTCAGCCAGTCCAGGTAGTTGCGGGTGACGCTGCCGCAGGACAGACCAGAGTGGTGAGTAGGGCCTAATGAGACACCTGACCCCGGCTATGGTGCCCTGTAAGCCCAAAGCACGAACTACACAAGGACACCTTGGCTGGCAGGCTATTACCATGCTGGAAAGCCATCTCGGCATGGGCCACACCTGGGAAGTGGCCTGGTTCCTGGCACAAGTGGGGACTGGTCAGGGTACAACACTATAGGAGAAGCTGGGGTTCAAACAGGGGAGACAGCCTGAGTCAGGGCGAGTGGGGAGAGTGAAGCCTGGATGGTGGCAGGTGGCACTACCAAGACAGTGTGACCCCTGGGCTGGAAGCTGGGTGCCAGGGACAGCAGCCTCCTGGGTCCAGGAGAGGCCCCTCACAAGGGCCCTTGTGAGAGAGGCTGTAAGATCAGTCCATGCTGTGTTAAGGCTCTCGTTTACAACACTGGAGACAGCAGCATAAAAAGCTCGTTCACTAAGGAAGAAAACCTGGGCGTCTCTAGAACAGAGGCTCCCGTGTCTCCCACGGTCCTGTGGGGGAAGAGCCCAGCCCTCTCCAGCCAGTCTGAGCCAGGACAGGGGCTGGCCCAGCAGGAACTCAGGGCCCAGTGTCCGGGTTCTCCCTTCAGAGGGGCTGTTCCAGGACCTGGGCAGCCCATAAACGGCCCAGGGGCAACACCCAAGCCCTGCAGTCTGACGCCACAGACAGGGCCAGGAGAGTCCCATAGGCCCTGAGCTCCTCGGCCCAAACGCCAGGCAGTCATCCAGACTCACAGCTCCCATGTGAGGGACAAGGACCGCTGGGCAAGGCTGAGACCCCAGCAAAACGCACACACTTCCCGGCTGCCTCTCAATGCAACATGAGGGCAGCTGGGGCATAGAAGCCAGGGGAAGAGGACAGCCTTGGGGTGATGGCTCAGGGACTGCTGGCACCGGCTGGAAGCAGTGGCTTAGAGCCATACATCCCTGGGTTCAAATCCCTGTCCCCACCTCCACCCACCCTGTCACTAACTTAACTTCCCTTGGCCCTGATTTCTCTGTCTGTGAAACAGGGACCACAAAGGCAGGCCCACACAGGGTGAGAGAAGGGCTGGCGCACACCACGTGCTATTTAACACAGGAAACACCCACACGCTCTTGGCTTTCGGTTGGCATCTGGACCCTGCCAGGTCACAAGCTTTCCTGATGGCCAGATGTGAGAGAGACTGGCACCACTGCCCCCAGGTGCTTACTTGAACTCTGAGGAGTGGTTATCTAGCAGGCCCAGCTTGCTCAGCTCCTCGTCCACAACGTCCATGACATGCTTGGGCACCACGAGCTCTTTCAGCCGCTCACGAAACTTCTCCTCAATGGCGTCCTTGTCCTCCTTCTCCAGGCCCAGCTCCTTCTTGATGATCTTCAGCTGCTCTTGCAGGAGGTACTTGCGGTGTGTCTGCTTGATCTTCTCTTCCACCTGCAAGGCCGAGAAGCTGCCGTCAGACCAGAAAACACACAGGGTGTCCACGGGCTAACCAGGGATGGTGGGGCTGCTGCTTCCTCAGGACTCAGAAAAAGAAGCGCAGTGCACGCAGCCGTCAGTTCCTTCCATCTTTAACCAAACTATCCCTCAGTGTGGGCCTTGAAATAAGTAATGATAATGAAAGAATTCGCTTTTCCATCCTGAGTGATGGGGGACACTCAGCTCAATGCCAGCACGTTTCACGCACGTCTGACAGCAGCACAGCAGGACACAGACCTGAGCCCTGCATAGGCACTGGTGCCGGCCTAGGGATCCGCTGTGCTTACCTGCAAGTTGTCACGTATTAGTAACGTGTCACAGGCTTTCCAATTAAAGATGCAACATGAAATCTGTTTCTGGAGTGAAACCTGAGCCCTGGCTGGGTGGCTCAGTGGACTGAGCAACAGCCTGTGAACCAAAGGGTCTCCAGTTCGATTCCCAGTCAGGGCACATGCCTGGGCTGTAGGCCAGCCCCCAGTGGGGAGCACACGAGAGGCAACCACACATTGATGTTTCTCTCCCTCTTTCTCCTGCTCTTTCCATCTCTAAAGATAAATACAATCTTTTAAAAAATCTAATTAAAAAATTGAGGCACATCTGGAATACGACATGACTTTCAAGTGATGATGATCCAGGCAGTCCATGGATTTGCCCAAAATTGGGAGGTGAGCTTCCAACAGTTGAGTCTTGGCAAACAGCTTTGCAACCTTTCCCAGGCTGGTTCCCAATTTCGACTGTTTTCCCAGGACTCTAAAGCAGAAGAACGCTCCTCCTTGAAGGAGGATGGTCAGATGGAGACCAACCTCTCTGGGCTCAGGTGCTGGGATCAGTTTTAAGTTTTAACTTAATGACTTTCACAGGTCAAGTGCACAGAGCCTTCAGAGCACAGGTGCCTTCCCAGCCCAGGGCTGCCACCGCCCCACTTACCTCCCGCCCCAGGCGCTGCTGCAACTTGCTCAGCTCAAACTCCTTCTTGAGGAGGGACAGAGCCTTATACAGCCGCTTGGGAATCTGCCAAAAAAGGGAAGACATGAGCAGACTATCGGAAGCCAGTGTCCAGCCCTGGCCAGGTAGCTCCTCAGTTGATTAGAGCATCTTTGTGATATGCCAAGGTTGCAGGTTCAGTCCCAGTCAGGGCACATATAAGAATCAATCAATGAACGCTGACCAGTAGTATGGCTAAGTTGGTTAGGCATTGTCCTGCAAGGTGAAAGGTCGCCGGTTTAGGGCACATACAAGAATATGACTGATGTTTCTCACATTGATGTTTCTCTCCCTTTCTTTCTCCCTCCCTTCCCACCTCTCTAAAAATAAATAAAATCTAAAAAAAAAATCAACCAACAAATACATTAGTAAGTGGAACAACAAATTAATGTTTGTTCTCTCTCCCTGTCCCTCTATTGTTCTAAAATTGGGGGGGGGGGAAGGGAGATGATGAAGTCGACGTCCACCTGTGCTGGGATGGAGGGCTGGGAGGGAGACGGGCACTCTGCAAGCTGTTGCTGGAGGAAGTCCAAACTGGGACAGACCGCCACCACACCTTGTTAGAAAGAGGCACACACTCCATTCCAACAAGCTCAGTTCTGGGAACACCACCTACAGGTAAACTCCAGCAGGTCTACAAACTGTGTGGATCAGAATGTTCATACAGGCATCGTCGCAATAGCAAAGAATGGCAACAACCCAAACATGCCACCCACTACACGGTGGGCACCACCTGATGGAGCACTATGCAGGCGCTAAAAAGAACGAGGGAGCCGAATGTGGACTGAAGGACATGTTCACGTGGCATCACCTCACAACGGAGCTGAGGACTCTAGCCAGGCTGGGAAGCAGCCCAGCGTGCAGAGCAGGGCCAGCACCGTGCACCTGTGGACAGGCCGTACTCACATTGGTCTCCTCCAGGACATCCTGCAGCTCATGGGACTCAGCTCCGGTCAGCGCAGCACCCATGTCACTCAGGTAGATGGGGTTGTCCACCACCCTCTGGCCTGCCTGCATCATCTGCAGCACGGACTCTCTGGAAGGGACAGAGGGGTGTTTTCATGAGGCATGAAGACCATGGCAGCAGCTGCAACTTCACTCCTCCTAGCAGCACCGAGAGCCAGCACGGCTCTGGGCCTCACCAGCTCCAGTGCCAGTGGGGTCCCCTGTCCAAGAGTCATGACACTAACAGCCCTGCACCCAGATGCAAGCCCCCTCCAGCAGCTATGTGTTAACCCCTGCTGAGATTTCCCCCTTCACCCCAGCTGGCAACAGAGCCTTCATGCCAAACCCAGGACCTTGTTAGCAGGCAAAGAACCTGGGCCAGGTAAACTGCTCCAACCCCAGGGCCTCCCTGTTAGGAAGAAAGAGGCTCCACCTGCATAGGACTGGGCCCTGGCCCTCAAATTCCTGCCTCCCCAAGGCACCACAAAGAGCCCACCCTGGCCTAGGAAGGGCTGGCCACGGGACACTGACCTGTAGAGTGGGTTCAAGGCAATGATGTCCCGGATGGTCTTCACAATCTCGGCGGTCAGGGCCTGGCAAGTGAGAAGGCTGCCATCAGCCACTGGGTCTGCTGCAGCCCCAGGGAGCCCCTCCCGACTGGCCCTGGCCACAGACAGCCTCAGAGGCCCAAAGCAGAGCCTGAATTCACCAGTCATGGCAACACAAGACCAAGCAGGCAAAAACTAAGACCAACCCTGTCATCTCCTTACAGGGCTGACCTTAGAATGAGACATACTGGGGAGAAAAAAGGGGGAGGGAGCTTCTTTATTCCTTTATGCTAAGCACTATCCTCACAAGTGACACTTCTCAGCCTCAGCCCCCAAAACACCCAGGTTGTGACTTCTCTTGTCTGGGACCTGCCCGTGAGTGACCAGGGCTCTCATCCTTTCCCTCCTGGATCCTTGCCCCAGGCCCCTTTAGAGATGTGGGGCCCACGGCTACGGACACCACGGGGACTGCTTTCCTTCTTGCCTTCGTTCCCTGCCACAGTGAGGCTGGTCTCGCTCCCGGCAGAATCACCAGGCAGTTCATGACATACACACCCACACTCATTTGTTTCTAGAAGGCCACAGTTCCCAGCATACTGTGCTCCAATGAGGGGCACTAGTGGGCACGGTGCCAGCAGACACAATTGCCAGGGTTTTCCAGCACAATCACCCGGTCTCCAGCTACAGGGTTTGTCCCTGAATTACCGGAGTTGATCTTTGCGGGAGGAACCAAGAGAGCCAGCCGACAGTCCATGGCACTCACGTGAGCAAGGATGAGCACGCTGTCTCTCCAAGGTCCTCTATTCTCTTCTGCATACCATCTATGTGTTTGGCTTCCCCCAACTCCGAGATCCTCTTAGGAAATTCTGATGCTGTGCTGCCCAGTTTGGAAGCTACTAGCCACTGGCAGCTATTCACATTTAAATAAAATCAGAAGTTCTGTTCCTCAGTCGCACCAGCCATAGGTAAAGTGCTTAACAGCCAGAGACGGCTAACAGTGAAGAATTACAGACTTTCCCACCACCATGGCAAGTTCTCCCAAACAGCACTGCTCGGGAGGACCCACACAGCCTTGTGTACGGCTTGTACAGGTTAGTGGCAAATGCAACTAAGTCCCTTCTGGCACCCAAGGGAGACATCACCCATCATGGCACTCCTTCCCACAGAGCTCAGAAGCTGCCCCAGAATCCCTCTCAACACAGTGCCTCAGGGTTGGACCAAGGCTACTAGCTATGTCCCTACCCACTGGAGGCAGGCCACCCTGTCTAGAACCCGCACTAGGAGAACGGGTGGGAAGACAGTCCCACCACCACCTCGACAGCAGGCCCATCATGAGGAAGGCAGGTTAGCCTAGGTCTGGGGGCCAAGGGGGTGAGAGTGCATTTCTTTCCTGCCTCAGAGCCCAGAGTCCTGGTGAATGCGCCCTGTTTCCCCTCCTACATGCCCTAGGCTTGCGGGAAAGGCTGGAGGCACCCATCCAGACACCACAGGCTGGAGCTGGACCCGGGTTCAAACCCTACCTCCTTCAAGAGCAGCTAACAGCCGCAGTGGATTTCCTGTACCTTTCTCTCCCTGTTCCTCCCAGGGACTTTTGGGAGGAAAAGTATTGTGCACTCTAAAACAATTTGAGTTCTGCAACAGGCTAGACCCTTACTGAGCGGCATTTGCTCAGGAGCACTGACTTACCTTCACTTCTTCTGTGACCTGGAAGTCCTCATGGACGACGTTTTCCACTTCTACCATGAGCACCTCATTGGGGGCACCTGGGTTGGGCTCCACCACCTCCATCTGGCGCTTGGCACCTGGATCCTCCTCCGCCTCCTTCTTGCTCCGCTTGGGCTTCCGGCGTGGCTTCTGCTTGTTCTCGACCTCGGCCTCCTCCGGCTCCACCTCCAGCTGTCTGCTGATGTGGATCCTGAAGGCGAGAGCAAGGCAGAGGTGAAGCCGCTGAGGCTGGGAGGGCCCTGCCCTGGCAAGGTCCCCCAGTGCTGACAACTAAGGGTGCAGGCTGGGCCCAGACCACTTTCCCAGAACCCCAAGACCAGTGTCCCCTCTGCCCTTGGACTCCATTCCCATACCAATGCCCCACTGTCCCCCACAAACTGGATAAGGCAGTGGTAACCGGTTCTGGGGACCATCATGAGCTGGTGCCTTGGTAGAGGCCATCTCTGGGACTCTGCCTGCCCCCCTCACCCCAGAGCTCACCACAGAGCTGCTCCTTCGTGTTGTTCAGCCCTTGATGCAAGGGCACCTCCTCGGAGAGACCAGAGCCAAACCACGCGCACAGTTGCCACCCTGTCCATCTTCATTTCCTCCCCCTAAGCACCCACGACAGTGTAAACTCAGCTTGTGACCTGTTTTCATGTCCCTGGTGTCCTCCTCACTCCAGGGACGTCACCCAAGGCAGCCTCTCGCCTGTCTCTCCCCTCACACCGAGGGCCTGGCAGACAGCAGACCCCAGGTGTTACGTGACATGTTCTACCTCCCGGCTCTCCTCCGTCACACAGGTAACTAACAATGGTGCCTTCTTCAGAGGGAGGGCCTGACAGCCACTACAGATGCGGCCTTAGCGCCCAGCTGTCATCAGCAAGGGGTACAGAGAAAAGCAGCTCAGGCTTCGGTAGGTCCCAGGTAGGCCTGGCCTCAGGAGTCAGCAGGAGTCATTCTACCAGGCACCTCATAGGATGGCAGGGTAGTCAGTAGCCACCACTGCTTTTATCAATTCTGGTTGTACCTTATTCTGTTCCTCGGGCTCACGAGTCCTTCCAGGACACAGAGGTGCAGCCTCTTCCCCACAACCGACTCTCTCAGGAACAGACGAAGGGGTGTGGGGCTCTGCACACAGAAATCAGGGCCCAGTGCAGGCCCTTCCCCCTCGAGCTCTGGGGGTGCCGCCCAGCCGACATAAGAAAAAGGCTCTGTGAGAAAGGACGGAAGACTCTGGACTCGACAAACACTGTCACATCTCCAATGAGGGGCTTTCCAGAACATTCACTGCATGTTCACCCCATCCACAGCTTCTACTCTGAGATGTTTTCCATGTACATTTGGTCACAGGACCAGTGTGCCTTGGAACACATTCGGAAAGCCGCTTCGTTTTTCTACTGAGAGCTTCAACCCTGAGCTGAGCTTGCAGATTCCTCTTTATTTACCATGACAGTGCAAGGGCTTAAACTGGGCTTATGACACATGCAGCCTCTCGACTGATTTCTATCAGAGACTGAGGAGGAAACGCGACTGAGTGAAAAACGAGACTGCTAAGAACGACCACGCAGCCTGACCTGTGGGCAAACGCAGATTCGGGCACTTGGAGGAAAAGCAAGCCTGACTGAACAGCCGACACCCAGACGGGAGACAGGAGGCAACTTGCCACCTTGTTTTCGTGAGGCTTTTTTGAACAACGTGCATTAAAGAGACGACTCCTCGCTGACCACCACACTGCCACTTTGATAAGAGGACTCTGAGAAGGAGGTTCTGGGGATGACGTGTCTCAGCCCCCATCTCCAGCTCTGGCCTGGTTAGCTTACTGCAGTGACCAGGCCACCAGGCTGACAGAGAACTCGAGTCAGTGCGGGGACATGGGTGCGCTCAAAACTGCCACCCCGCCACCATCCCACCTGCAGGGGCCCCCAAACCTTCTGTGTCCCATGACGATCATGCGCAGCTTGTCCCCGAGGTCCTGCATCTCATGGATCTGGACAAATGTCCCCGTGTGGTAGACCTCGTCCAAGCTCTCAACTACGTCAGACTCATTCCTGAGGGAGAAAGACACCACAGACCATGGGAGGCACAGGCACTCTGATTCCCACAGGGCAGCTCAGGCCGGGGGGAGAAACAACAAACTCCCCTCCAGTCTGGACAGAAAACCAGATGCGACCACCTCACTCCCACAGGAGCTTTGGAGCCAGCTAAGGAACACCAGCGGGGACCCTGCACAGGTGAGCAGCTCCTGGCCGAGTTGTTGTGAGGTGGCCCAGATGGATTTTTTTTTCATTCCATGACAGACCCTGCTCAGGACACTCCGGCTCCTTCTAACTCAGAAGTGAAACATTGCTAACTGGCATCAAGGTGGATGTACCCAAAGCTGTGGTATCTGCCCATTTAGCTCTGTGCTAAAGCAGCCTTGCAAGTGTGTATGTTTTAACACCCAGGGTCCTTGAGATTAACATACCCCAACAACGAATGAAGCCCAGTGCTGCAAGCCAAGCCTTCATTCCAGACTAGAAAGTGCTGCTTGGTGCTTGGCCCAGCCCCCTATAGGCTTTGCTTGATTTCTTTCAGGTCAAGGGTCAGAGGCCCAGGCCAGTCTAGGGAGCAGGAGCGGTGGTAAGCTACACTGAGGGCAACTTCAGCAAAAGAGTGAAGGAAAAACTGCACTTACGTGTCATCTCTCTTTAGAAAGACACCGGCGTATGGCTGGGCAAGACGGACTTTCCTTCTCAGCAGCTCAACCAACTTCTTATTTTTAACCTGGCACAACAATGACCCCAAAGTGAAACGCAGGGCAGACTTCCTAGGTGACATTTTGACAGCAGCTCTAACATTTTTCTGTATTATTCTCTGGGAACATGCTAACCTGATCCAGGACACTAACCAACTTTGTCCAGGAACTCCTAAACCAAAAAACAAACAAAAGAGGGGGATTGGAGGGATTGAGAAAAAAAGAGAGAAAGAACTCATGGACACGGACAACAGCATGATGACTGCAGAGGTGGTGGTGACAGAGGGTACAGGGAGGATAAATGGTAATGAAAAAATAACAATAAACAAAAGAAAGACAGGTGTATGGAGAATACAGTGGTACAGAGTTAACCAGATCCATTCCTCAGTAGTTCTCCCACTTCCTAAAGAAAAACCAACCCCTGGCTGGCGTAGCTCAGTGGCTTGAGCGCGGGCTGTGAACCAAAGTGTCATAGGTTCAATTCCCAGTCAGGGCACATGCCTGGGTTGCAGGCAACAGCCCCCAGCAACCGCACATTGATGTCTGTCTGTCTGTCTGTCTCTCTCTTTCCCTCCCTTCCCTCTCTAAAAATAAATAAATAAAATCTTAAAAAAAGAAAAAACGTGTAAAAAAAAAAAAAAGAAAAGAAAAATCAAAGTAGACAAATGGCCAGAACCAAGAAATTAATTTAAGGTTCAATTTCAAGAGCTGTTTCATTGGCAATATATCTGAGCTTAAAAATTTGAAACATTCTGATTTCATCAATATAAGAATGAAACTAAATGTGTGTAATTCAACTGTGGCCCACCCACCCTACAGGCTGGTAAGATCCTCTAATTCTCACTGAGAGTATTTCCCAAGTGCACCTCTATCCTATTTATTGATCACTGAAACCCACAGGATCACAGCACATTGTCTTGGTGTCATTTCAGTGGAAGGTGAAGAGCTAATGATGTCTCCAAGGAAACAGATGATGAGGGTGGGTGGTGCACAGATGTCTTTAGGGGTCAGACAATTTCGTTCAAGCCTGTGTCAATTCCCACACCAGACTGTGACTAAACTATTGGCTCTCAAACTCTTAACGCACATCAGAATTACCCGGAGGACGTGAAACATGGCCAGACCCCACCCCTGCAGTTTCTGATGCAGGGCTAAAGAGTGCAGAGAATTCACATTCTAAACAAGGCCCCAGGGGATGCTGCTGGTCCAGGCACCATGTTGGAGAACCAGTGTTTTAACTTACCCCTAACAACAGCTATTAACCTCTGGTCTGGGAATTCCTGACACTATATATGCATTTTTCCCCAGGGGAAAGGGCCATGACAGCCATGGGGGGCGGGGGCGCATGGCTCAAAGAAAACTAAAAACCAACAGTCTGTACTCAGAGACCACTGACAAGCAGAGAACCTATTGGGGGATGTTGGCCCCATACAGTCAACTACAACATCCAGAGTAAACAGAGCTTGGTTAAAAAGTTCAGAAACATTTACTGGGTCCACAGAAGTTTTCCTCACTTTTTCCTCTGCTAACAGCTGACTACCACATCTCCAGCACCTCTCCTTCCTTTCGAGGGCCCCTTTTCATTATTTACAAGGTAAGAGCAATAGAACTAGTATCACATGCCAGTCTCGAGCTATCCACAGACACATTTAACCCTCCTGGCTAGCTCCAGGAGGGCACTCAGCATCTCTTAGAAGAATCATTACCTCTGCTTGGCACTAGGGACGGGCATCTGCACTTTGCTGGGCTGAGGGGACCACACCTGGTGAACAGTCCTGACCCCAGAGGCCAGGTAGGATAGAGAGGACTACTGAGGGTGGGGTCAAAGATGGAAGAGGTCTCCTGGGCAGGCTTCTGAAGTATCAGAGGAACCCCCACGTAGGAAAGGACAGACGCAGCTGCTTACTACTGAGGTGTACTAAGCACCAGGCACCATTCTAAATCATTTAGTTGGGACCTCTTTTATCTTCCACAACAGCTCTAAGAAAGAAAGTACTATTAGTATGTCCATTTCACAGATAAGAAAATGGAGGCCCAGAGCAACAGCCTGCCCAAGGTCACAGAGTTAGGGAGCCAGCCACAGGGTGTTATCCTGGGACCTGCTAATAACCACTACTCAACATCAAGGCAGGCCCTTGGAAGAGCAGCTCAAACATAATCAGTGGTGTGCAGAACAGGAGGGGGACCCTTCTGTCACCTCCCCATTGGCTGGCTGCTGTCCCTCTGTGTTGTCCTGTCCCTTTCCAAGGCATCTGTGCAATTTACTTAGCAGAAACTGGAGGGGGATGAGGCAGGCTGGAGGGTGAGTGGAGAGGTTGACTCACTGTATGACCTTGCTCAGTTAAAAGATAAACTTTCTCCTCATGGACTCAAGTTTCCACATCATTAAAAAAAAAAGGCGGGGTGGGGGGCAGGCATTTGGGTCCTTCCTACTCTAAAAACTAAAGCTCCTTGCACTCATGATGCTTTCTCTCTATTACATCACCCTAGTTCCCCACCCACCCCTCCCTTCAGGCTCTTAGTCTGAAAGGATCTCGTTTCCTGCCTCTTTCCAGAAGTTCCTTAGGCACAGGGACCATGTTTGACATGTTTGCTGCTATATCCTCAGTGCCTGCTCCATGGAAGAAGGGTAAGAACACTCTGCTGAACGGAGAAAACCACAGCTGCACCCCTCTGAGAACATTCTCCTCTCACCTTCCTCCTCAGTCTCTGGTCCCATCCTTCTCTTGCTCTATTATTGCCCTCCAGCACATACCTTACTTAATAACCTTGTTTATCACTTCTCAAATCCCGCTAAAATGTGAACCCTAAAGGCAGGTATTTTTGTCTGTCTTACTCACTGTTGTATCCCCAACAGCTACAATGAAATTTGGCCCATGGAAAGTGGTCAAGAAATATTTAAGAAAGGAATGAATCCTCGACCCAAAGGGACCCTTAACTAGAATGGAGACCACCCTGGGAAGAGAGGGTTACAAAACATTTACCAATACCTGCAGAAAAGTAACTGGGCCTCAAAACGGTTGTTTCTTGCCCTGGCTGGTGTGGCTCAGTGGACTGAACATTCGCCTGCGAACCAAAGGGTCGCCAGCACAGGCCTGGGTTGTGGGCCAGGTCCCTGGTTGCGGGCGTGCAAAAGGAAACCAGTCTATGTCTCTCTCGCACATCGATGTTTCCCTTCCTCTCTTTCTCCCTCCCTTCCATCTCTCTAGAAGTAAATAAAGTCTTAAAAAAAAAACTGTTCTGTTTCTTCTCGGAGCCAGATTTCTATGGTTAGGACTCTAAGTGGGTTCAACTCCCCTTAAGGAGGAGGAATTTGGCTCCAGTTCACCAACCCAGTGGTGAGCAGAAAAGAATTCCAACTCCCGCCTTGGAGAAACTTCGTGTCTGAAAAACTTTCGAGAAACGAGGGTGCTTGCAGAGGTGGGGAAACGGAAGCAACGCGGGCGTTCTCATTACCTCAATAATCTTGATAAAGCGCGGGAATACGGGGTTGCGGGTGACAGCGATGAGTGGCAGGTGCGGGAACACGTCCGGGATGGTCATAGGCGTCAGCGCCGTTATGATGGGGCCTTCCCCGCCGCCCGAGGTGCCCCCCGCGCCCGCGGCGCCATCCTCCACGCCACCCTCAGGGGTATCCTCTCCGCCTGAGAATCCGCCGCCGCTGCCGTCGCTGCCGCTGCTGCCGCGGTTGTTCCCCTCCCAAAGACCCCGCCACTGGCCCGCAGCCGTAGGACTACGACCCCACAACGCCCAAAGAGAAGTGTCGCAGGCCCGCCAGGCTCTAGGCAGCCATGCTCCGACAGCAGCTGAGGCCCGACCCCCAGCAACGGCCAGCAGCGGCCGTCGCACAGCCCAACACCGCGCAGCTCTCCAAAGCCGCACGTAGCCTGTGCCCGCCGCCATAGCCCGGCCATCCTGGGGGCGCGCAGAGCTTGCGTCATTTCCGCTCACCGGACTGGTGTGCACGTGACTCGAAGCCGGCCTGAGTGCCTGCGGGGGCGTAGCTCGGAAAGCCTTGCGGAGGCGGGGCCTATGAGAGCACAGGTGCGCGTGGTTCGAGCTCCCTCTTGGCATCCACCTATTCTAGCCGACCAACTAGAGCGCTTACGGTCCCTTCGAGTCATGTGGAGGGCTGCTATGGCCATTGAGAAATGACCTGTTGCTGAAAGTGAGGATTTGGGAACGTGCATACACAGGCTTTAAGGACCTGCTAAACGCATGCTCAGGCTCTAGGGTGCCTCGGCATGACGGATTCAGCCTTCCCGGGAGATGGTGTGCACATGCTCAAGTTGTAGACGGCGCACTGGGCAGCGGGTTGTCTGCTCTTGCGCAGCCCCAACGAAATAGATGAGACGAGGAGCGCATGCTCAAATTTCAGGGAAAACGTGCGCGTGTGTCTGCAAACGCACGTCGAGTCGCTGAGAGGGGGCGTGTTCAATTGGATAGATTCGGGATTCGCTAGAGATGATGTGCGCGTGCTCAGGCTCGGCAGCCGACACGCTGAAGCTCCAGGCTCTAGTGTGCGCATGCCCAGACTGCGAAGTTCTCCGCGGCGGTTGAGTGGGAGTGGTGGCGGCGACGCTTCCAAGCAGATGCTGGTGTTGATTCTAGTGGCGGCTGCGATGTTGTGGCTCTTCCCGTTGGCCACAGCTCAGCCCCTGTGCCGGTGGGGCCTCCCTCACGGGCTTGGGGTGCTGCCGGGGGTCGGGGAGAGGGGCGCTGGTTCATCTGAGTGGAGGCGAAAATGGAATACAGGAAAGATGCTTCTCGCTCCCCAACCTCTTTGCGACTTCCTAGCTTACTCTTCTAGGATTCAAACTTGATACCTCCCTTTTTCTCACCTCAACCAACCTCTCTAGTCTCATTGCCACTTCAAAACTTTGGCACCATTCCGAACCCTTCAAACCACTTCCACTGCCCCTCCCACCCCCCACCGCAGGCTGTGCTTTCCCGCCCAGCCCCTACTCTGGCAGCCAGAGGAATTATTGATAAACGAATTTGATCTCGGCATTCCACTTCTCCAGTTCTCTGTGGCACCCAGAATAAAACCCAGGTTCCTTGAGCAGCCTGCATTTTCTCCCATGATCTAGCCCAGGTTTTCTAAAAGCACGGTGCTGATATTTGGGGCCTGATCATTCTCTGGGGTGTGGCCATCCTGTGCCCTTGTTTGATGTTGAGCAGCATCCCTGGTCTCCACCCACTAGATGCCAGTAGTACCTACTTCTCCAGGTTTGATCATCAATCAGCAATGTCTCTAGGTATTGCCAAGTGTTTGCTGGGGATTTGACAACCACCAATCTGGCCCCTGCCCACCCCTGAGTCACTGTTCCAGTCACCTTATCCCTTGAACACGTCAAACAGGACCTAGTTTTGGGGATGGGAGAGACTTAGTGCGTGCTATTCCCTCTGATGGTACATGTTGCTTCCAAGTCTCTCCATGGCGTATTCCTCATTAATCAGATCCTAACTTCAGTAGCATGTTTCCTTATGAAAGCCCCCCTCTTCGTGGCTGCTTTTTAGTATCAATCACTAACTTATGTTATTCTTTTCTTTTGAGAAACGTTTTCTTACCTGTTGCTGCCAGCGGAAATACTAGCCTCACAACAGTGTAGAGTGTTTCTTATTCACTCAATACCCAGAACATTATTAGATTTCAATCAATAGTATATTAGTGAAGGCTATGCAAGGTGCCATAGGAGGTAGACAGATGCTAAAATTCTGTTGCTGTCCTCGGGGAGCTCTTGCCGAGAGTGAGCTGTCACTCCCGTTTGGCCCCGTTTGCTGATGAAATGGTAAATGTGTGCCTCATTTGGTGTGTGGCCTCATTTAATCTTTACGACAAAGTTCACGGAGTAGTGATTCCTTAGCCTTATTTTATGGATGTGAAAACAGACTCAGCAAATTAAAGACACTTGCCTAAAGACACATACCTAGTAAGCAGGGAGTAGGATTTTCCAATAAGAATTACTAGGGGGATTTGTCTCAAAATCTGAAAATGTTTATATCTAATTCTCTCCCAAAGTGTGGTCCTCGATCAGCAGAAACAGCATAGACTGGGAATTTGCTACAATTGCATTTCCCTGCATCTACTGGTGGGGCCCGGCCATCTACCATTATCTAACCCTCCAAATGTTTCTGGCGCATGTCCAAGATTGAGAATCTCTGATGTAAACTACATTCTCCCAGCCACCAACATTCCCCCTTCCAAAAAAAAAAAAAAAAGAAAAAGAAAAGAAAGAAAAAGAACGAAAACCTTGAAATAGGAATTCCTAATTTTCCTAATCTGGTGTCTACAAATGAGCCTTTATGAGCTCTTGAAAATATCTCCATTTGTGCCTATCCATAAGTTTGTTGGTGCAAGAGGAGGACCCCAATTTCATTAGACTTTCCAGGGGATCCCATAACCTGAAAAGCATTAAGAACAGGTACTTAAAAGTTAACCCAGAGGTAAACTGGAAGGAGTCATGCTGAATATTCAAGAAACATTAACAGATGGTCTCTCTTGTCACTTACCTCTAGTATTCACACGGTGAGGACGGGAAAGACACTTCATGTTGGACAGCAAACTCGAGGGGTATGTGGCTCCATATTTAACGTTCATTCTTCACTTTTATCTAATTACCAGGTCAGAATATTTCTCAAAGGCCCTGGTTGGGTAAGTTGAGTTGGTTAAGGCATTTTCCCAATACGCCAAGGTTGTGGGTTTGATCCCTGGTTAGAGCACATACAAGAATCAACCAGTGAATGCATCAATAAGTGGAACAACAAATCCGTGTTTATCTCTCTTTAAAACCAAAAAAAATTTTTAAAGAATATTCCCCAGTATTATTGCGGTGCCAGTGTGGTGTCAGGCATAGAACAGTATCTACTCCTTACCACTGCCCTTTGAGATAAGGGATTTATCACTAAAATAGTACAGAGAGATCAAGGAACTTGGACTAAGCCAGGAGACAGAAGTAGGGTTAGAACTCAGATCACTGGTGTTCTTCTATTCCATAGGAGATTTTAAATCCACAGTGACATGGGAAGTAAACTGTTATTTCTTTTACATGACACAGTGCAATAGGAAACTTCCTTTCTCCCCGTGTGTCCCTAAAATGAATGGAGAAATGGGGCTGGTGAACCCCCAACACAATACACAAATGATGTGTTCTAGAATTGTACACCTGAAACCTAAATACTTTTATTAACCAGCTACCCAAAATATTCAATGAAAAAAAGAAAAGAAAATGCATAAGAAAAAAAATAAGTTGCCTGTTGACATGGCATCATTTCAGTAAAGCTTTCTACATAGTCTCAGAGTGGCTGGTTTCTAGCCTGTTAGCTTTACAAGTCTTTGTCCTTCCACCTCTCTTTCTAATAACTAACAATCTGTAAATAAACAATAACATATGTGGAATAAGATGTGATAGAAATTAGCCTGTGAATCATTTTTCACTCTTTATTTCAAAATGATAGATTCACAGCATGTTGCATAAATAGTATGGAGATGTCCCAGTTACCTTTCACCCAGTGGTGACATCTGACATAACCAGTGTGTAATATCAAAAACAGGACAGTGATGTTGATACAGTCTACTTGCTTAGTTCAGATTTCACCTTTACATTTTCTTTTTTTTATTGTTTTAAATTTATTTTAGGGGGTAAATTCAGACAACTGTAACTGAACAACAATAAAATAATTTTAAAAATTATTTTAGAGAGATGGGAAAGGAGGGAGGAAGGGAGAGAAACACTGATGTGTGAGAGAGACATCAATCAGTTGCCCACCACCCAGCCATGTGCCCTGGCCAGAAATCGAACTGGCGACCTTTTGGTTTGTAGGCCGGCCCTCAGTCCACAAGCAACACCAGCCAGGGCTCACCTTTACATTTTCAATGTTGTACTTTAGGACATTGTTTTCATCGGGTATTTATTATTATTGATATTAAATTTTGTGACTATCTCTCTAGGACCTCCTGTATTTTTCATCTATGAAAACACTCTTGATAAAACATCCTTGCAAAAAAAGAACTGCCCTGTATCTAGGGTAAGTAACCATTTTATGAATTGTTACCTTCCTTTTTATTAAAATGTTAGATTTGCTCTCATTGATTCATCCAACAAACATTAAGGAAGATAGGGCTGTCCTGTGTTGCTAGTTGCTGGCCTGCAGGGGTGGGGGTCAGAGGAGGAGAGATGATGAGCTCAGAAAGCACTTATTACAGTATACAGCGGTACCACGTGTCAAAGGTGCTGGAGATGAGCACTCACGGGATGCCGAAGGAGAGAATGCCTAGGAAGTTTCCACTGGGGAATTGATGCCCAAACTGGGTTTTGAAGGATGAATAGGAGTTCAATGTGGGGCGAGGGAGGACCCAAATATGAATGGGCTTGGAACAGAGCATTCAAAGGAATGGACGCCATGCCCAAAATGCACTTGGAGTTGTCAGGATGCAAGATTAGAAAACCAGATATGTAAACTATACCAGAATGTTCTCCCCGCATCCTAAAGGCAGTAGAAGAATTGAGGCCACATAATTTGTGTTTAAGAGGATTTCCAAAAAGCTCAGGCCAACAAAACAAAACAACATAACATGAAAAAGCCTCAGTAGAAGGAAAGCCACGTAGAGGGGAAGGCAGACTTGGCAGGACTTGTCCGATCACAGGGTGTGTGAAACAGAGACGAGCAGGTGGTTTAAAATAGCCCCCCAACAAGGCTCTGTCTGGGTGGCTCAGTTGGTTGGAGCATCATCCTGTACACCTAAAAGGTTACGAGTTCAATTCCCAGCCAGGGCACATACTTGGGTTGTGGGTTCGATCTCTGGTCAGGGCACATACAGGAGGCAACTGATCAATATTTCTTTCTCACATCAATGGCCCTTAAGTTTCTTTCTGGTGGAAAGATTAGGGAGAGAGGTGGTGGCCCAGGATGTCATGCTGATAAGGCCAGAGATGGGAACAGAAGGTCAAGTACACATGAGTGGTGGTTCCGGCAGCAGAAATAGGTGCAGCCACCCAAGCAGCATGTGTTTAGTGGTCAGAGGCTCTGGGGAACTGACTTTATGGAGCAGGTGGGAGAGAAAGAGACATTGGAAAGCAAGAACCTGAGAAGCCAAGGGGGCAGGGTCAAGGAGGAGGGCTATCATAAAGAAGCCAGGGCACAGGGGCAGATAAGAAGCCCCTGAAGGCAGCTGAGCAGACAGAAAAAGGAGACGTGGAGGTCCGAAGCTTATGTTAGTGTCTCCAGAAGCCGAGGCAACAGAAGCCAAGAGAGGTCTCTATAGAGAACTCAGCAGCAACAAGGAGCACAGGGCTTGGAGGAGGTTCCTGCTGTTAAGAAGGGCCTGGAGCGAGGGGTGACCACACCAACAGGTCTTCCAGGAGGGGTTGGGGAGCAAGGGGCAAGGCTGGCCCTGGGCAGGTGAGGACTCAGCTGCTCCTCCCACAGCAGAAGAATCTCAAATGCTAAGGCATAAGTCCTGTCATCCCTGGAGAGCTGAGCTGCCGTGGAGCAACCACCAATCACATGGGACTATTTGTGTTTACATTTCCCATCAGCTGATGAATGGATGAGCAGAACATGGTTCATCCATACCAGGGGATATTACTCATCCTTAAAAAGGAAGGACATTCTGACTCTCGCTACAACATGGATGAGCCTTGAGGACATTGTTGAGTGTAAGAAGCCAGACACAGAAGGACAAACACTGTGGGATGCTACTCACAGGAGGTCCCCAGAGGAGTCAGATTCACAGAGACAGGAAGCAGATGGTGGGCGCCGGGGTCTGGGGGAGGGGACAGGAGTCAGTGTCCAAGGAGGACAGAGTGTCCGTGTGGGATGGTGAGAAGGTTTGGAGACGGATGGTGGGGACTGCCACACGACAGTGTGAGTAGAGTTAATGTCACTGAGCTGTGCACTGAGAAATAGTTAAAATGGTAAAATTTATATTACGTGTATTCTACCACCATCAAAATAAGTTGTGAAATATAAATTTTATGTTGTGTGTGTTTTACTACCCCTTTAAAAATGAAACAAAATTTGATTAACTAAAGTTAAATACTGTACAGTGAAAAGTCCACATAGTCAAACTAACCACTTTCAGCAGCTCGGTGTGTCTAGTGCTGCCGTGTTGGACAGCCCAGGAGCGGGACAGCCCAGGGGTGGGACAGCCCAGGAGAGGGACAGCCCGGGGGTGGGACAGCTCAGGAGCAGGGCATTTCTGTTAGATCCAGGCCGCCATCAAGTTTTCTGTGGGCTGGAGAGCTGAAAATGTTCTCTGTATCTTTATATTCTTGAAAAAATCAAAACGATAATATCTCACTGAGCAAAAAAAAATGAAATCTTACCATTTGCAACATGGGTGGACCTAGAGGGTATTATGCTAAGCAACTTAAGTCAGAGAAAGACAAGTGCCATGTGATTTCACTTGTTTGTGGGATCTAAAAATAACTATACAAATGAGCAGTCGAAATAAAACAGAAGCAGACTAACAGAAAGAGACCAAAAGAATGGTGCCAGGTGGGACAGAGGAGGGGATGGGTGGAAAAGGCGAAGGGTAGTAAGAGGTACAGACTTCCAGTTATGAAGCTGATAAGCCCTGGGGAGGTAGCGCACAGCACAGGGAACACAGCCAACGATGTCATAATAACTTTGCACAGCGACAGATTGTAATAGATTTGTTGTGATGGTCCTGTCATAAGGCATATAAATACTGAATCACTGTGTTGTACACCTGAAACTAATACATGTATACCAACTCTACTTTAATAAAAAATTTAAAATAATAAAGAGAACAATATTTGCGACACATGAAAATGACATAAAATTCAAAATTTCAGTGTCCATAAATAAAGTTTTATTGGCACACAGCCACAGCTTTTCATTTATGTATTGTCCATAGCAGAGCTGAGTGGTCGAGAGAGAGGCCATTCAGCTCCTAAAACATTTTCTGTCTCACCCTTTAAAGAAAAAGTTTGCCAGACCTCCAGCTTAGAACACAACCTGTTCAAATGGGATTCCGATGCCCAGAACACAATGGAGTCGGTGAGGGTCTGACCCCAACAGCTTCCTAAAATGAGAAATTCTAATGCTTAACAAAATTATGAGATACCACTTTTCACCTATCGTATTGGTGAGGATGAGGGCCAATGAACACGAATTTAAGTGGGTCCTCCTTCTGTAGATGGACAGTTTGGCAGAATTTGTCAAAATGTTCAACTCATATTCTCAGATACAATGATCCCATTTCTAGGAAGTTAACCTACAATTTTAACTTCTTTATGTTCCTAGTGCAAAGCCTTCCCGAGACCTTTGTCCCAGCTGGTCCCTCTGCCTGGAGTGTCCTTTCCTATGACAATCAAGGAGAACAGCATCCCAGGCAGCAGTGACAGCTTGTGACAAGGCCCTGAGGCAAGACCTTGATTGACCATTGGAGAAACAGCTAAAGCACAATGATGGAGGCGGGGGAGTGAAGGGACTGTCAGCCACATCACAGTGCACTTTTCAAATGATGTCATTTCAGGAAGTCAAATACCCATAGAAATTTACTCCTGCAAAAATAGATAGCTATGGATAGATTAGATAGATAGATAGAGTGAACCTAAATGGTTCCTTGCTAAAAAAAAGAAAAAGGAATTTTGTTTGGATGGAACATTTTTAGGGTGTCTGCCATTGTTTTTGTTTCTTTTCTCATGTGAAATTCTCCTAATTTAACTCTTATTGTTTATTTCAGACGACAACTTTTTTTCACAAGAAATAACTTTGAGAGTAGTCTCCTTCCGTTCTCCATCCCTACGTCGATGCAGGTAGTTATTATACAGGACAACCTGAGGGATGCTTGAAATACATACTACTCAGGGTAAAGGTATAGTTTGGAAATATCACGTTAGTCTGTTTTTGTTCGTTTGGGGTTTATTTTACAAAATACGTCTCTTAAAGACAATTTCTAAGCAAAAAGGAGGGTTGATTCTATTCTGCCCTCTCTACCAAAATAGTACCTTTTCTTCCTGAAAAGGGAAGCAGAATGGTTGCCAGTCCTCCCCATAACTGGCTGTGTGTTGGGGACAGATAGATGACATGCACGAATTTCAGGGCCTCCCTACATTGTCCTAAACCAAAACAGAAAAACCTTTACCATCTCGGTAACTATCTTGAAAAATTCTACCATTAGCACCTGTGCTAAAGAGGTTTTGCCCTCTATTAAGACTCCCGTGTTTCTCTTAGAAGCAGCAGGGATACTTGGCATTTATGTACCTCCTCCATGACCTATCGTGGGGCTTTATCCTCAGAGGAGGCTTTGACGAGGGAGGGGGTGGAGTGAATTTAGGTGTCTGTGGGCTCCGAACACCAGTCGCAACCTCCCAGTTTGGGTTCCAGCTGACCACAGGGTACGAGGTCCCCAGTACCAAGGAACCGCACACCTCCTGCTGGCACACAGTGTTTCTTGGATGCCTGTCTGGAAGCACGGCTTCCCAAACTGATAGCTGAACAGGTGTGCTTATTGATGTCACATATGCCGTTATTCGTAGGTTGGCACGCCAGAAGTAACATCAGCACATTTTGCTGGTTCAGTATTGCTGTTAGTAGTGAATAAAAGAGTCTATGTTTATGAGTATGAAGATGATTCCTGGAGGGCATCTATAGGTATGTGCTTCCTATTTTGTTTGACTTCAGACACGTGGTTGATTTTGGGGGAACAAGCCATGGTGCGGCTTGGATGGCCACCACTGGACATTACATCGTCCTTTAAAATTCAAGTGGAACTCAGCCTGAACCCCTACCCCATAGGGTGGGAACCTGGCGTTCCCACTGGGGATTGTACTTACGAGCCAGCAAAACCTGCTCAGGGCAAGAATGACCCTTACATGCTCATGTGATGAGGCTGGGTGACAGCTTATTTGGTCCCAGGTACCCCACATCAGGGCCAGGGAGCGGCAGAGAGGGATAGTTTGATGCAGGAGAGAAAGAGAACTCTGAGGCAAGGAGATAGTGTCAAGAATGAAGACGGTAGACGTTATTCTTTAGAGAAGAAGAGAAATGACCTTCTCATTCTCCAGCGGAGGGAAGAAGGCAGAGAGAGAGCACAGGTGCCCATGCCGGTGAGGAAGGGGTCAGTCCTCGGTCTCTTGCCTTCGGCACTGCTGACACCTAGAGGCAGATTATTCTCTGGCTGGGGGCCGTCCTGGGCCCTGTGGGGTGTGGAGCAGCATCTCGGCTTCCACCTACTCCATGCTAGGAGCACGCCCCAAGTCCTGACAAAAGAAAAAAATGTCTCCGGACATCACTCAGTGTCCCCCTGGGAGGTAAAAGTCCCCTCAGTGGAGAACTCCTGGGTTGGCAGATCACCATCCGGCAAGTTGTTAGTCTTTTGCTTCCCTTGTATTAGTTTTGGAGAAAGATCGTGGGTCCCCCAAGACTGTGCCCTGCCCCAGTCAGCCTGGCGCCTGCCACATACTTGCTACACAGTGGCTGGAGGATTGATTGACCACAGCCCTCTGAGAGGGACAGGAGGGCAGAGCCGAAGGGCCACCCCTCTACTGGGCCTCTGCCTTACTCTTCATTAGTATTCCAGCTTGACTGTCAACAGGTGATTGGCTGGACCTTAGTAAGTCGACATCTAGAATGTTCTAAGCCCCTTGGCAGAGGTGTGGACACTGTGGTGCGTAAACCAGCCCCTAAAGAATGTGCATAACCCAAGTAAAGCTGGGCTGCCCGAGGGCAGCTTGGGACCATCTCATCAGTTTGTCCCATCCCAGTCCAACACACAGCTGTCCTCGGAACAGCAATGGACCGAATGGAACAGAACGTCCCACCCACAGCCAACCTGCCTGAAAGTCCTCCGCCTCCCTCTCTCCCCCTCCAGAACCCAAACGCACCGGCTTCTCCTTCACCCCCCAGCCTCTCAGACCCCCCGACCCTCCAGTCCAGTTATTTTCTCTCACAATTCACAGCTCTTTTCCCCTTTTTTGTGGGGAGAGCATAAAATTCACACAAAACTCACTATTTTAACCATTTTAAAGTGTGCAATTTGGTGGCATTTAGTGCATTCACAATGTTGTGCAACCATCACCCACTATCAAGTCCCAGAACATCCTCATCATTCCAAAAAGAAGCCTGGTTCCTGTTAAGTGCTCACTCTCCATCCCCCTCCCCCAGCCCCTGACCACAGCGGACACGCCTTTTCTCTCTGTGGATTGGCCTGTTCGGACATTTGCTACGGAAGGATTGTGCAGTGCGTGGCCTGCGGTGTCTGGCTTCTTTCACTGTGCACGATGTGTTTGAAACGTGTCCGTGTTGTATGGAGCGGGGTCAGAGCTTTGCTCCTTTTTATGGCTGGGTGATAGTCCCTTGCGTGCACAGACCACTGTCGTCTGTCCACTCATTAGCTGGTGGGTGTCCGGGTCATTCCCTCCTTTCGGCCGCTGTGACCCGTGCTGCTGTGAACATTTGTGTACGAGTTTTTGTGTGGACAGATGTTTTCGTTTCCCATGGGAACATGCCTTCCAGGAATAGAACTGCTGGGTCCTGTGGAACTCCATGTTCAACTTACTGAGGAACATTAGGGCTCCTCATAGTGTCAATCAGTCCAGGCTCCACCCTTCCTCTGTTCTCCATCAGTTTCTGTCTCGGCGTCCAAAAAGCTAACTCTCCCTCCCCACTGCCCCCCACCCCAGCCCCAGGCACCCACCATTCTACTTCCTGACTCTATTTGTCTTTCTGTGTCTGGCTTAGTTCACTCAACACAATGTCCTCAGGGTTCATACATGTTGTGGCAAGTGTCAAAATTTCCTTCCTTTTTAAGGTTCAACAGTGTTCCCTGGTGTGGGTAGACCATGTTTTGTTTATATAGTCATCTGGTTGCTTCCATGTTTTAGCTATCGTGAATAACACTGTTAGAACTCGTGTGTACAAATATCTCCCAGAGTTCCTGCTTTTAATTTTTAATTTTGTTTTGGGGGGGGTCTACCCCCAGATGTGGAATTGAGCTGGCTCTGATTCCCGGTGACCCTCTGAAGGAGTGATATCCACAGTGTCCTGTCCTCAACAGCCCGCTCAGCTCCTGTGGGCTGGTGCCTGCGGCTTCTTTTGTGAGGTCAGTCCATCCTATATCTGGTCTTCTTCTTCTCCTGCTGCCTCCTATTTTTCCCAGCATTATTTTCTTTTCCAAAGAGCCCTGTCTTCTCATGATGTGCCTGAGGTAGGACAGTTTCATTTTTGTCTTTTTTGACTCCAGTGCCATTTCAGGCTTCATTTGCTCTGGGACCCACTTGTCCGTTTTTCTGGCGGTTCCGGGTGTCTTCGGGGCTGCCCTCCAACAGCACGTTTCAAGTGAACCGATCTTTTCCCATCGGCCTCCTTCACTGTCCAACACCTGCATCGTGCACAGTCATTGGGAAGACCAGCATGCGGATGATCTTAGAGATGTCGGTGTCTAACCACGCAGCTTTGCTCTCTGGAATCTTTCCTAATTCTTCCATTGCTGCCCTTCTGGTCTCAGCCCTCTCCTGATTCCTTGGCTGCAGTCTCCATTTGAATTGGTGACTGAGCCAAAGTAAGCAAACTCTGCAACAATGGTAGTGTCTTGCTTCATTGCCTGTGTCAAAGTTGCTCATTTCTTCTGCAGTCTTGACACAGCCATTCTGCTCTCAGCTCCTTGAGGATGCTCCCCACCGTTTGCCACAGCCGCGCCGTTTCCATCCCCAGCAGTGCACAGAGGTCCCACTTTCTCCATGTTCTCGCCAGCCTGCTTGCTGTCTGTTTCCTTTCAAGCCAGAGTTTCTTCATTTGAAATAAAATTGAAGAACACCTCAGTAAGAGAAGGGGGCTCTTCCTACAGTTTTGGCCTAGTCCTAAAAGATTGCCCGCAAAAGCAGTGCTTCTCAGCTGGGGGCAGTTCTGCCCCACAGACGACACCTGGCAGTGTGGGGAGACGTTTGTCGTCATCGAGACTGGAGGTGGGTGCTCCTAGCATCGAGTCATTAGAGGCAGGGGTGCTACACAACGTCTCACAGTGCAGGGACGCCCCCACAACCAAGAACCACCTGGCCCCAAACGTCAGCAGCCGGTTCACAAACCCTGCTCTAACATTTTCTCTGCCCTGGCTGGCGTAGCTCAGTGGATTGAGCGCGGACTGGGAACCAAAGTGTCCCAGGTTCGATTCCCAGCCAGGGTACATTCCTGGGTTGCAGGCCATGACCCTCAGCAACCGCACATTGATGTTTCTCTCTCTCTCTCTCTATCTCCCTCCCTTCCCTCTCTAAAAATAAATAAATAAAATCTTTAAAAAGTTATATTATAAAAAAAAAAAAGAATTGATAACCTTTAAAAAAAAAAAAAACATTTTCTCTGAACTTCAGGAAACTCATGTTGCTTCCAAACAATCTTCTCCTTTCAGGCGTAAGACACCCCGTTTCACATATCACTGGTGAGAATTGTTGCTATGATAAACATCCCTTTTGCGCGGTGAGTACAGTGTGTCATTTTTTCACTCTGTCCTGGGCATAGATGGCAATAAGGACAGGCTACACCCTGGGGGCTGGGCCCATGGACTTGGGCAGTGTCGGTTCCTCAGGGCTCAGAAGACAGCCTGAGACACAGGTGGGGCTCTGGGGCTGTTTTCAGATCACCTGGCTGGCACACTATGAACATATCCATCCATCTTCCTTTTTTAAAAACTTATTTTGAAATAATTATAGACCCTACAGGAAGTTGAAAAAAATCAGGCAGAGTCCCATTTATCATTCACCTCGCTTCCCCCAATGGTCCCATCTTACATAACCTGAGTATCCCACTAAAACCGATATTGACACAGATACAATGTGCGTGAGGCTCTAGCATTTTATCACATTGTCACATCGCAGAACCACTACTGCCACTGAAACACCAGACTGTTCCATCACCCCAAGGCTGCATACCTCCCTGGCCGCGTCCCACCCCTAACCCCTGACGACCGCTAATCAGTCCTCCGACTCAAAAATTGTATCACTTGGAGAATGTTATATAAATAGAATCTTACAATATATGGAGCCTTTGAGGATTAGCCTTTCTCCACTATATTCTCTGGAGACTCATCCAATTTGTTGTGTATGTCTCTCGTCTGTGCCTTTCCATTTGCTGCCCAGGTAAGATTCCACAAATGTACCAGAATTTGGTCACCTCCACTTTTTTGGCTATTGCAAAAAAAAGTTACCGTGACCATTTGTGTACAGATTTTTGTGTGGACGTAAGTTTTAATTTTTCTGGGGTAAATGACTAGGAGTTTAATTCTTGGCATCAATCTCCCTTTTTTATTGAGATACAATCGACACAACGCTGTGTAAGTGTTAGGCGTTCAGCATGATGATCTGATACATTCACATGTGGCAACGTGACGACCACTGCCAGTGCCACCGTCTGCTCGCCACATCACCATGTCTTTTTTGGGGGTGGGGAACTCCAAGATCTAGTCTCTTAGCAACTTTGAAGTTTACAATATACTGCTGACGTCTATGATCACTCCACTGTGCAGCAGATCTGTCACAGGTGGGCACAGGTAACCAGGTTCTTGGTGATCGGGACAAAGAATTGAACCGAACACCCAGAGTTTATGGCAGAGAACATGGGAGCCAACTCCTAGCAGAGATTGACCTCACAGGCTAGAGGACTCTGTTCTTACAGGGCCGACCCTTCCTGGCTAGTTTTGGCGGGCTTTTACTGTGCATATGCAAGTAGTTGTATTACTTTAAAGCTGCTGTGCATGTGGTCTCCCATGATTTTCCCTGATTGGCCACCAGGGAAGGGGGTCCCACAGTGTTACCTAGTTTACTCCCACTTCTCCTGGGGTCCCCTTGTACTAGGTTTGCCTTTCCCATCACCAGAGTATTATAGCTCTCCATGTTAGAAATTGGTGAAAAGGAAAGGAATTATGTATTCAAGTTATACAGAATTATGAGTAATGACTTACTGTGTTCATCAAAATCCCAAAGTTCCTTAAAACACCCACAAACACACACAGTACTTCCTTTCCCACTTTGTCCGGTCTGAGGCATCGTATCTCAGGAAAAGAAGCAGAAGTCCGTGGCTCAGGCAGCCCCTGGTTCTTCCCAGTAATCCGTGCAGAGTTGGTAGGCGTCCATTGGTTTCCAGCAGCATTAGCTGTATCACCGGGATCTCCAGCTAAAGCCGCGTGCTGGTTCTCTGCTAAAGCTGTGTGGTGATTCTTTGCTAAAGCCACATGGTGATTCTTCTCACGTCTGCAAAGGTTCCCACTCTGCCAAAAGCACGTGCTCCTCCTTCACAATGGCCGCCACACCTGGGTTTAAATCCCTGCGCCAGTCTTCCTCTGCAGCCCCATTTCCGACTCCTCCCACAATCGGCTACACTTGCCAGGACTCCCATATCCTTCCAGCTTTACTGGGCTGCCATAGTGAGTCTGGGCAGGCGTGGCCTCCTGGCGTGGAGCCAATCATCTCCAGGCTCTCATGTAGGCTCAGTAACCAGAGGAAGTTGCCTCCCATTTATGGTCTTGGGTGGAAGTCACTCCCTTCTCCCTGGCTCAAAGCTTGGCCACAGCTATTTAACATATCTATGAAACCAGTTAGAGGTTATAGATATGTTAAATGACCATGCCAGAGGTTAGCTGCAAAGCTGTTGCTATGCAAAACAGCTCTCAAGGGCCCTGCTCCAGGCATCCTATCCCCCAGCTCAGACTTGTGGGGGGGCAGGTGCGTGTGAGGACATCCTATATATCTTTCTAATATTTCCTGGACACCTTGAGTTCTGGACCCCATTACAAATCCTTCTTTTGGGGGCCCCCTGGCTGCACCCTCCTACAGATCTACAGGACTTATTTATCCACTGGGTACAACTTAGTGACCTTCAACAGCATCTCTCCACCCCCACTCCTGACATCTTTTAAAGAGACTGTTCTCTGTGTGTGTGTGTGTGTTTTCCAGGATATAAGTGATTCCATTTTTGCTTATTTGCGCGGAGCTGAGATATCTCAGACCACTATATATATCTCAGAAACCTGGGGATACAAATTTCACAAGTATGTCCATGAAAGACAGGTATGTTCATCTGGGTAAGAGAGTGAACAAAAAAAGATATATATCTTGTGTGTGGTTGGGGTAATTAGCACTGAGTGGGTGAACCAGGACTTTCTCGCTCAGGAGGATAGGGCGAGTGCCAGGCCAAAGGAGCTGGCCAGGGAGGTTACAAAGTTAGGAAAAGGGACAAAAGCTTTTAAATGATAGCACATTTAGGGAGCACTCATGTAAACTTGTGACATAGTAAAGGGTGAACATTCATTATAATGCTTAACCCCGCACCCACCTGAAGATCAGTACCATCGTCACCCTCATTTTTAAAAAATGCTTTTTATCCTTACCCAAGGGCATTCTTTCATTGCTTTTAGAGAGAGAGAGAGAGAGACATCAATTGGCTGCCTCTCATATGCTCCAGGACTAGGGATTGAACCTACATCCTAGGCATGTGCCCTGACTGGGAATTGAACCCACAACCTTTCAGTTGTGAGATGACACCCCAACCAACTGAGCCACACAGACCAGGGCCATTACCCCCATTTTACAAATGAGAATGGTACTGGGTTGAATGTGTCCACCCCCCCCAAATTATATCCACCCAGAACCTCAGAATATAACCTTACTTGGAAATAGGGTCTTTGCAGATATAATTTGCTAAATCACGATGAGGTCATAAAGGATTAGGTTGGACCCACAGTCCAATGACTGGCGTCCTTACAAGAAGAGATGAGGATGCAGAGAGATGCTCACAGAAGAGAAGGCTGTGTGAAGACGGAGGCTGACCCTGGAAAGATGGATGCAGCTACAAGCTAAGGAATGCTGGGCACTGCCGGCAACCACCACCAGCTAGAAGGGAGGGTATGGCGTGGGTTCGGTCTCACAGCCTCGGAAGGAACCAACCCTGCTGGCACCTTGATTTCAGACTCTGGCTTCCATAACTGTGACATTCAATGTCTGTTATTGGAAGCACCCCCCCCAAAAAAATGTAGTATATTTTCTGGCAGCCAGAGGAAACTCATACAGGAATGAAGGCTCAGAGAGCCTTTGCCAAGGCCACGCAGCCTGGCAGAGCTGAGATTCCCACAGCTGAAGTGGACAGGATGTTTGTGTAGCTAAGACAATGAGGACATCCTATTCTGACTCAGAGAATGGCCGTTGCCCCCACACACTTGTGGGAGTATGTCTAGAGGAAGGCAGACAGGCTGCTCCACACTCAAGCTCTGAGCAGATCTCAGATCTGGTTTCTCAGCCCTGCCCAGGAGGCCCAACGAAGCCTAGAACCTAGCCGGCCAGATGTTTTCACTTGCAATTAAACCTAGAAGCACCCAGAGGCTGCCAGTGCAAATCTGGAACACCAGGAGCTATGTTGTCTGAGGACAGGGGAAGATGGACATCCCAGACCAAAGAGAGAGAGTGGATTTGCCCCTCTTCCACCTTTTTGTTCTCTTTGGGCCCCCAATGGATTGGATGATGCCCACCCACATTGATGAGAGTGGAGCTCCTTTACAGGGTCTACTGAATCAAAGCTAATCTCTTCCAGGAACACCCTCATGGACGCACCCAGAGATAAAGTTTTACCAGCTCTCTGGGCATCTCTTAGTCCCGCCAAGTGGACACATAGAATTATCCATCCTAAGTCCACTCTTGTCAATTTGACACTCATATGCATCTCCTTCAAACTGAATCTCCAAATAAAGACACTAACAAGGTCATAATCTCACCCAGTACAATACAACCATCCTTTGTACAACAAAAAAACGCACTAACCACTCCCCAGGAGAAGGAGTATATCCTAGAGTAATGTGTACTCTTCTCTTTGATGTCCCATCACTTAAATACCAATTATTAACACAAGAGTCTTTTTGTTCTGTGTGTGTATGCGTGTGGGGGACCTTTGGGAGATGTTTAAATCATAAGGGTGGAGCTCTCGTGAATGAGATTAGTGCCCTTGTGAAAAAGGCCCCAGAGAGCTTGCTAGCCCACTTTCACCTTGTGAGGACACAGTGAGAAGTCTGTGACCCAGAAGAGGGCCCTCTTTTGACCATGCTGGCACCTTGGTCTTGGACTTCAGCCTCTGGAATGGAGAGAAATAAATGTCTATTGTGTATGAGCCACTAGTCCATGGGATTTTCTCACAGCAACCTGGAAGCACTAAAACAGGAGCTTAGGGCTTTGACCTCTGAATTTGGGGGGAGCACAATTCAGTCCGTGGCACTGTATATTATAGAACTCTTCCCTCCTCCCCCCAAAAAACCCCACAGAGGCTTAATTAAGAGAGTGGTCTCTCTCTTACCTGAAAGATGTCAGCTGGGCCTTGTGCTCCAGCTTGGCCCCTGGGCACTCTGCTGACCAGCCGAGAGTCGGGAATGAGGAACCTAGGCAGCGGTGAAGGACCCAGGCTTGCCTCTAGCTGTCTGGGCCACACCGCTGTCTCCACTCAAGGTTCTGCCCTACATGCTACATTTCCATAGAGGAAAAATGGATCATAATTTAAAAAAAAAGACTTTCCTTCATTGTGGCTTACTGGATAATCTAAAATTAAATATAGAATGAAACATATGCTTATAATTTATCCACATGTGACTTTGTTTGTTGTTTAACAGACGGCACAAGTCGGGGCTCTGGGTGGGATCTTCCACCTGCACTCCCTGTCTCAGGTCGGGCTGCTCACCTCCAACCAAGGCAAGGTGAGTCCCGTGGGCTGGGAAGAATGACTTAAATGACCTTTGCCCCAAGCCAGGTTTTTATTAAAACTCACACATTTGAATAGAAAGATTTTTTTTAAAGAACTCAGGAAAATCCACACACCCTTGGATTTTCATATCTGAAATCCACCTAGCTTTTCATTTACCCATCCCTCCTCGTACATCCACCTGACCATCCCCCCATCCACTCATCCATTCAACCATGCATCCATCCACCCACTTACCTACATGTCAGTCCATGTGTGCATCCACCCATCTACCCACCTTTCATCCAGATGCCCGATCGCCCACCCACTCCCCCTTCCGCCCTACCCCCACTGCCTTGCTCATCGGGTCACTCACTGGGCAGGATCTCAGCCGTGACCAGGCGGTGCTGAGCACTGTGCTGAGCACTGGGGAGAATCTCAGGGTGTGGTGTGTGTCACAGACGGGGACAGATCATTTTAAATACCTGATGTCAAATTTGTTAAAACAATTTTCATGGATGTTCAGAAAATCCATATGTAAAACCTATGCCCTCACAGACCTCATTTAGAATAAGACTAAGAAGAGGAGTTTGTCCTTCTAACCTGCATTTGAAGAAAAAATATTAAATAGGAAAGAGACTGCATACAGTTGGGACCTGGTATTGCAAAAATTGTGAGGGGGTGTACAGCTCTGAAGTCTGGGGGAGACCCACCACCAAGAAGCCTCCAGAGCTTGGGTTGATATCTGGTGGCTGAAAGCCCCACCCTCTAACACGTGATTGGTCCAGACCCCACCCAGAGTCCCCTCATTGGCATAAACTGCCGGGCTGTGCTGAATTACAGAGACATGCCCACTACTCTGGAAATCCCCACAATTTGGTGGCTGAGGAGTCCAGCTCCTGGTTACAGTCTGCTGCCATGAGTTTTCAGGATGACCACAGGCAGGCAGGGAAGCTTTATCTGGTAGGCGTCCGGGGGTACACTGCCCTCCCCACTCCAGACTTGGGGCAGGATGAGTCAAGACGATTTGCAGGCTCTGAAGGACTTGTAGAGGTCCCAGGCCCGGTGGGCAGCCTTCATTGCTAGGTCTTTACCTTCCATCTTCTGCCTACATCCTCTTCAGGAGCCTCCGTAGGGAGGGAGGAGTAGAAAACCTGGCTGACACTTTCCTCCACTTGGACTCAGAACCCAGTGCCTTTCTGCTCCCAGCCCCAGGCCCTCCCCGCTTCCCTGGCTCCTGAGTGCATAAGAGTGCAGGAGCCTTTTGTGGGGCTCCCTCCACTGAGGAGCCCCTCACCTGTGCTGATCCAGCAGGCCCTCCCCTGGTATGACCTTCAGCAGGGTGGGGGGCCCGGGACAGAGGGCTGCTGTTTCCTCTGGCCTGTTCTCTCCTCCACCCCACCGCAGTAAGCAATGAAAGGCTGAACTCTTTCATGTTTGTCTTGTTGCCTTAATTGGCTGTGCAGATGCAGGCAGCTGAGCTGGGCAATTCTAATATCTGGGACCAAGGCCAGCTAGTTCACAACACAATGGGATGAGCTTGGGGGTGAGAACTCGCCTTTGCTGGCTCTTAGGCACCTCGTGCTGATAGGCCTGGCCAGTGTCCATGGCGGGGAGGGGAACAGGACTAGGCAAGTTCAGCAGCCTGTGCACAGTCCATCCTCACCCTGAGCACTTAGTTCTCTCCCCAGGAAGTGCTTAGAAAACCCGCCAGTAGCCTCTCCCTCCTCTCCAACGTGCATCTTCAGGGAAGGGGATGCAGCTGCCTTGCTGGGACTCACTTATGAATCATGGCAGTGCTTTTTAAAATCCCACCCTTGCACAGTGCTGTCGGAGTCTTTCATAAAGAGCAAATAAGAGAGAGCTTTGACAATCACACAGAACAACTTAGATTTGACACTGGAGCCAGCCCTGAGAGGGCTGCATGGTGTGAGTGGAGTGGCTTCATGGAAAAGGCTGTTAGGGAGAGAGCCTGGGGTGTGCACACAGGTGGGATGGGAGAGAGAAATAAACTCCAATATTAATTCAGGGACAAGGGTGCCAACACGAGCCTGGCAGAGAGCTGGGGAGAGCAGGGCACCCTCAGCACTGTGGACATTTTTGGTGAATAGTTCTCTATCGTAAGAACCCATCCTGGGCACTGAGGCCAGGGGGCCTCACCCTTTATGCCAGGGCCACCCCCAGTGTGACCACCACAGACATGCCTGGTGTCCCCAGGGGGCAGAATCTTCCCAAACTGAGAGCCACTGGACAGATAAGAAAGTCTGAATGAAGTTTGAATAACGAAGCCTGTGGATCTGCACCTGTCTGTTGCCCTGTGATCTAGGACTTGGTAACCTCTTCTATCCCTTGAGATTCAGTTCTCTCTCTCTCTCTCTCTCAGGCCAAGTTTGTGTACTCGGACCACCCCCTGAACCAAAGTTTTGGGCTACCCTTTGACTACAATGGGACTCTTGACATCCTCATCGTCCCAGGCCAGAAAGGTTTTCTGATCTTCTGGTTTGAGAAGAGCCTATTAGCTTCCCGAAATGCAGGTGAGCAAGGCCCAGGCTCAGGCCTGCCACTCGGTGTCCCCCTCCAGGCAGCGAAAGCACATGTCATTATTTTCTCTCCCCTGACTTGAGTAGACAACAAGGAACCCTTTCTCACTTTGCCATCCTAACTGCAGCCCCCCAACCCAATCCCCTGCCTTGTGGGACCTTCAGGGGCACATAGACAGGTTTGGAAAGTCACCAGATGCTGAGGGCATAGGATCCAAATCTTGGGTCCAGGAACTGCAGATCTTGTTTGGGGGCTGAGGTTAGGGATTCTAGGAAATGAGTCAGGACCACTCACTTGAGCTTCCCTCAGAAGAGAGAAAAATCTGGAAGTGGCACAGCACCTGCACCTGGACTAGCTGAGGAATCCTGGCAGTGTCCATGTGATGTGAGCCCCAGCCCACCAGCTAGCATAAGTAGAGGATCAAAAGGCAGCCCTCCCTGGAAGAGGTGCTGTCAGGAACCTCTGGGCACAGGGGTGGCTGCAAGAGCACCTGCAATCACAGCTAGTTACACCCAGCACCAGTCAGACTACCTGAATACCATGTTCCCTGCAGTGCAAGAAAAGGTCTTGGCTGACTGGTGTGGTTCAGTGGGTTGGGTGTTGCCCCACAAAGCAAGAAGTTGCTGGTTCTATTCCCAGCAGGGCACACATTTGGGTTGCAAGCCAGGTCCCTGGTTGGGAGAGTGTGAGAGGCAACCGAGGCAACCAACTGATGTGTCCCTCCCTCTCCATGTCCCTCCCCCTCCATTCCCCTCTCTCTAAAAAATAAATAACTAAAATCTTTAAAAGAAAGAAAGACAGAAAAAGGCTCAAGCCTGGCCAGCCTGTTTTGAGAGCCAATTCTAGAAAGAAAGCTTTGTTTGTGTGTTTGTTTGTTTGTTTGTTTGTTTGTTTGTTTGTTTTTCTTAGAGAGGAAGGGAGAGGAACACTGATTTTTATTGTTCCACTTACTGGTAGATTCTCATATGTTGGCTATCAAACCCACAACCGTGGGGTATTGGGACAACGCTGTAACCAACTGAGCTACCTTTGCCAGGGCAAGAAAACTCTGTCTTATTCCTTATACACATCACAGTAAAAGGCATTCTGTGATGTTCAAGCCTCCAGATGGTGAAAAAGCTTCCTTAAGCCTAAGCGTATTCCGAAGGACGTTTTCAACATTGCATCTCAGTGTTTTCTTTTTCTTGGACCTTTATCATTTGGGCCACAAACCAAGGGATGGGGTGGGTGGCATTTCAGCAGTGGACGCCCCCTGCCAACGCGTGCCCAAATCTCATGATTCTGCCTCGTTGTCTTGTAGGTCAGCTCGTCAACCCCGTGCAGGTGCAAGAAGGGTCGCACACCGTGTATTCTTCTGTTTTTGAAACCAACATCACCATCCACAGCCTGGCTGCCAGTGCGTGCTTAACCTGCGGGTAGCTTTTTAGTGGAAATATCTGTCTAGGTCCTTGGCCCATTTTTTAATTGGGATGTTTGTCTTTTTACTGTTAAGTTGTAAACATTCTTTATATATTCTTGATGCAAATCCCTTATCAGAAATAGGCCCTGCAAATAGTTTCTCCCAGGCAATGTCCTGTCTTCCCACTCCTTTTTTAAAACCACTGGGTACACATCACCTGCCATGGGTAGGATCTGTAATGCTCTCTTATTTTCTAAAGAACGAAGTTCAGATTCACAGGGATGACATTCATGTCCATGTGCAGTCACATCTCATTGATTCCCCCCCCACCCCGAGGGATCCTTGTGTCCACCTGACGTGTGGAGGCTTACGTGGTTGTCAGGGCTCGGGATGCTCCTGGAACCTTTTGTCCACCATCATACGATTCACAGGACAGCCCCCACCACGGAGACCCATCCAGCCCCTAACACCCATGGGGCCCACGCTGAGAAACCATCAGCATTAGTCCATTCGTTGCCCTGTAAGCACATCTCATTTCCACGTCAGATGCTTTTTCAAGGCTCAGCTTAAGCCCCACTTCTTCTGAAAATGGTTGCTGTAAAAGTTAAAAAAAAAAGAATATAAATATTCGTGATGGTGTGCTGTGCTCCTGGGAACTTTGCACATGCAGAAGATCAGGAACAACCGTGCTGTCCATCCCGTGGGGGACTGGCTGAGTCGGGTCTAGTTCACCTGGCACTGGAACTTCAACCAGCCAACTACACTCATGCACACAAAAGGAAAGAAAACATTAAGTTACAAAGCAGCTGGGAAGGTTCCAGAATATGATCCCACATATATAAAAATACCAGAAAAGATGTTTATTAAAATGTTGCCAGTGGTTACTCATGTCAGGGCTCAGTAACCCCTGGCCCATGGGCCAAACGTGGCCCACAGCTTGTTTTTGTGAGGAAGGTTTTGCTGGAATGCAGTCCTGCCCGTCCATGCACGCATTGTCCAGAGCTGCGATCACAGAGTCGAATACTTGTGACAGCCATCACGTGAGCAGCAAAGCGAAACATATTTGCCATCTGGTCCTTTACAGAAGTTTGCTGTAGATGATGGAATTGGGGGGTAATTTTTTTTTTACTTTATATTTTTAATATTTTTGTCCACTGAAACCAGCCTCATTTCAACTTTTGTTCTGTCTTGTTTATTTTTTTTCTAGATGAAAATGAACTAGCAGTTTTAACTCGGGAGAGTAATTTGTATTATGGCAGCTTGGGAATCCTGACAAATTTCATGATCAAAGTAGGTAAAATCAAAGTTAGGGTTATTGTCGGGTTTGTAAGAAATAACAGTCTCGTACTCAAACTTCCAATACTGTTTCTGAAGACCAGAAATTGCTCTAGTTATTAAAATAGTAACACTATTTTAATAGCAGTAGTAATAACAAAATTTTAATTGATATTAAGTTGTGGGGGGACTCTGCCCACAGAGCCTGACCCTCCTGCCCCCGTCTGCCACAGATGAGAATAGGTCTACCAAGACATGATCTGCTTGGGGAGGAAAGGTGGCCGATCTCTCAAAGGAGAAGGGCCAGGAGCCTGTTCCTCAACGGGCTCTTATTGGGTTCAATTTGCACAGGAATATAGGTAAAGCTCATCAATCATTGTCAGGCAGTAAGGATCAAACAATAGATAACATTCAAAGAACTATGAGGGCCTATTCTGAGTCAGGGTCAGATAGCTAAAGGGCCATAAAACTCTGGGGAAACAAATTCATTTCAGTCTTGGACCCTTATCATTTAAATTGAGGGTATTAGCAAAGCAGGCTTCACAGGATTTTATGCATTCTTTCTTAGGCCTGATCACCCCAGGGAACCCACCCTTTCCAGCACAGGGCCACATTCACCTCCGGCATTGTTTCAGGCTTAAGTCAGGCAGCCAAGAGATTAGGAGACTTCTTGCAGACAGAATGAGGACTCAGGCTTTGTCAAAGCCGAGGGGTGAGAGTCCATCACCCCCTTTTGCTATAGCCCCCCAAGTCCTTCCCTGAGAGTCCCTTTGTGACCATGCCTGTCTTGGGTCATCCCTCCCTTGAGGAGTCTTACCTGTCATTGGCTAACCAGTCATCCTCCCGGGGCCAAACACAGGGAAGTAAAAGGGGGCAGAGGCAGCGTCCCTACCAGGAAGATAAGCTTTGTCTCCTTAGTGGCTTATGATCCCAAGGTCTCTCACTCAGCCTTAGCAATGAGGGGATTACAGTTTCTGAAACCAAGCAGGGCAGTTCCCAACATTAAGTTATTCACATTAACAATTTTACTAGCAAAATTAATTTTAGTCGTTATTAAAATAACAGCAATGGCAGCTAAAACTTACTGAGTGCTTAGAACATGGCAGGTGCTGGTCTAAGCATCTTCTGATTGCTACTTCATTTAACCCTGACCATTGCCTTAAAAAATAGACTGTTATGCTGTCCCCACTGGACAGATGGACAGACTGGGGCGTGGAGAGGTGAAGTCACTTGTCCGAGGTTACAGCCAGGCGTGACACTGGACTCTCTCACCTTATTTTGTACATGATGCTTATCTAATTTTATTTCACTCTCACAACCACACCATGAAGGAGCCAGTATCGTCCAAATTTACAGGGAGAAAACTGAAGTTCAACTTCCCCTCTCGTTAGCACCTGAGCCAGAGAAGACCCCCAATCTGCTGCTACTGCAGTGTTCTTCCTGTTAGATCCACAGCCACCACATTTCCTGAAAGGTGCCAACCATGGAATTAAGAAAGCATCACTGTCTCTTTGAAGCCTTAACCCTGACATTCTAAGGAGCAGTGTTTTCTGGGGAGAGATTCTGTGGCTTTTCTGTTTCTCCAAGGGGGTCTGTGATAGGAAACACAGTTTCCATCATTAATTTAAACACTCGGGATAAATGAAACTTAAGAGTAGGTGTCTCAACAGAGTGCATTTTTTACTTTGCTGTTTGTTTGTTTGTTTGTTTGGTCTGCCTTCTTTACACCTAAATCCTAAGACAAAATGTATACCCTCAAAAAAGAATTAGAATGACCTGATTTCAGAAATTACTTATTTTTTTTTCAGTTTGCACACCAAAACGTCTGGTCCCAAGACGCAGCCCTGATGTTCAGTAACCTGGGGATGCTTGAAATCCTGACGCCAATTCCCGATTCGGTTTTTCCAGCTTTTGATTTCCAGAAGTGCCTTGTGAATATCCAGGCAGTTCTCATGGACCCCCAACTCCAAGTTGATGTCTGCAAAGTATGTGATCTTAACTGTTTAGCTCCATGTTTTTAAGACACTGTGTTTTTGTGTTTGTTTGTTTTTTTTTTTTTTAAGGCAAATCCCAGAGACCCAGAGTTGGGCATCTGTGGCTGGCAAACATGTAGGGCTTCACGTAGGGTTAATTGCTGCTAAGATTTAGGATGCCCAGTTAAATTTGAATTTCACATAATGATGAAGTCTAGCAACCAGCCACCAATGCCCCAAAGGCTGGCACCCACATCTTGTACAATTTTCTGTTTGTTCTTTCAAAATGAAACATATTTCACTTTTAGTAGATGCTCTTTCTAATAAGAAAGTCAACCAACTCTCAAAATTGTTCAGAAGATAAAAAAGTAAGTGATATGGCCCTGGCTGGTATAGCCCAGTGGATGGAGCACTGGCCTGCGAACCAAACAATCCCTGGTTCAATTCCCAGTCAGGGCTCATGCCTGGTCCCCAGACAAGCCCCCAGTAGCGGGTGCTCAAGAGGCAACTGCTTATTGATGTTCCTCTCCCTCTCTTTCTCCCTCCTTACCCTCTTGCTAAAAAAAAAAAAAAAAATCTAAAAAAAAAAGTAAAGTAAGTGATATAGTTATCATCACCACAGGTGGTAAAAGAAAGTCATGGCTCCATAGAAACTTCCCTCTGGAGAGGGAGATTCATTTGGGCTCAAGCTATCTGCTGGGCTATGGGGCATCAGCCTTGACTCTGGCCAGGCAAGCTGATTGAAAAGAGGGGAAAACTGGCCTGGCTGGTGTGGCCCAGTGGACTAGAGTGCCAGCCCGGGAACCAAAAGGCTGCTGGTTTGATTCCCAGTCAGGCACATGCCTGGGATACAGATATCTCTCTAAAAATACATAAATAAAATATTTTAAGAAAAAAAGGGGGAATCCCAGGAATATAAAAATATGCATATATTAATTTGGATTTATTGTTCTGCAAGTGATGGGAAATCCAAATCAAATGGGCTTAAACCAGAAAGGCAATTGTTGACTCTAGGACCAAAAAGTCCAAAGGGGGAAGAAAGACTTTAGGTGAGGCTTGATCTAGTAACTGAAATCATGCCACCAGGGGCTGGCTTCATTCCATCTCACCACTGCCAGTGTTTCAGTGTTTCATGCTTCATCTCAAAGCTCCATCTGGATGCCTCTGGGAAGCCCAACTCTCAATATCATGGCAACAAGCTGGCAGCCAACCCTAAAGACCTGGCATCCTCACACTATAACCCCAGGCAAGAGAGAGGGTCTCACCAGAGCCCTGCAGAAGCCAAGAGAAATCCCAGCATGTCTCTACATCTCATTGGCTCAGAGAGGATGACATACCCATTCCTGGGCCAATCATATGGCTGGAGGTGAGCCAATAAGAACCCTCTCCTGGAGATGGTCCGGTCAGTTCACCACCCACCAGGACACATGTCCAAGGACATGCAAAAGGGTGATTTCCAGAAGGAAACTGGGGCTACTCTCAGGAAAGGGGAGCAGCTGCTGGACTGATACAGTAAAATGTCTTTTCTAGGCTCCTCCAGAATCCCTCTCCCCTACCCCCTGCCCTGTCCCTGGCAATCACATGGTCAGAAATACAGGAAAGTTTTTCCTAACTTTATTTTTATTTTTTAATTTTTCCAGTTTTAATGAGATATTATGGACATATAACATTGTATTAGTTTCAAGTCTACAACACAAAGATTTGATATATGTTTATCTTGTGAAATGCTCATCACAGTAAGTCTAGTTAACATCCATCCCACACATAGTTACAAACTTTTTTCTTACGATGAAAATTTTTGCAACTTTCAAATATGCGGTGACTATTAGCCATAGTTACCGTGCCGTACATTACATCCCTAATATCTTATAACTGGAGGTTCGTACCTTTTGACCCCCTTCACCCACTCCACCCACCCCCAGCCTCTGCCTCTGGCAACCACCCACCTGTTCTCTGGTTCTAGCAGTTCAGCTTTTTGAGATTGCACATAGGAGTACAAGTGAGGGCACACAGGATTTCTTTTGCTGACTCATTTCACTCAGCATAATACCCTCAAGATCTATCCATGTCATCACAAATGGCAGGACTTCCTTTTTCTTTTTAAGGCTGAACAATATTTCATTGTGGATAGAGCTGTGGACAGATACACATCACATCTTCTCTGTCCATTTAGTCGCTGGCGGACGCGGGTTGTTGCCACAGCTTGGCTGTTGGGGGTAGCGCTGCAAGGAAGACGGGGGCGCATGTGCCCCTCTGGGACAGTGATTTCATTTCCTTGGATAAATACCCAGAAGGGGAATTTCCAGGTCATATGGTGGTCCCACGTTTCATTTTTTGAGGACCCTCTGTACTGGTTTTCCCAGTGACTGCCCAAATGTCCACACCCAAGGAAATGCCACCTGAGAGCCCGTCTTCTGCAGCAACCTCATCCCATTTTCCAGTGCTCGAAATGCGTTAAATCAGCTTGGTGCTGCCCTGACTGGTGTGGCTCAGTTGGTTGCAAGGGGCTGCTGGCTCCATTCCCTGTCAGGACATACGCCTGGGTTGTGGGTTCGGTCCCCAGTCAGGGCACGTACAAGGAGCAACCTCCCATTTCCTCTAAAAATAAATAAATAAAATCTTAAAAAATATATCAGTTTAGTACCACACTCAGCAGAGCCTAGGCTGACTCAGGGTCACAGATCTCTAGGGCTACTCCCGCTCTGAGAGGCCAAGATTTTCGAGTGTCCACTTCTAAATGGCCTTCGAACACAGGGCACTCAGTGAATGAGGAAAAGATGAAAGCAACTGTGCCATGTACAGAGTTCGTGGATTTATTAAAACACCTTTTTATGATACAATGGTGCTAATGGATAGTAGTGGTTTTATTTATTTGCCACAATAAAATGTCAATCCCTAGCCAGTGCAATTTTCTTGTGGGTCCCTGAAATCACATGTCTGAGAACTGCTGGTCTTATGCACAAGTAGAGAGGGAGGAGACAGAGAGAAAGAAGTAGTAAAGCTTTTTTTCCCACGGAAAAAAATACACCCTCACAAAAATCCAACAGTGAAAGCTGGAACAACTTGAACAACAAAAATAAACAGCGCCATATTGGATAATAAGCCAAAGCATAATATAAACATGCACAAGTCCATATGGGTGTAAATGAGTGGCAGGATAAATAAAGGGCATGGAAACATGTTTCCTCACAGAAGAATTCCCGGTAAGGTAGCCACATCGCTCTCCAGGCAGTCAGGCTCACCCCCACCCCTCCTGGCCTTAGTGCGTCTGGCCCTGGCAACTTGCTCATGAAAGGACAGAGTGGAAAGGGAGGCTTTTCCACAGCAGAGAAAGCTGGCATACATGGCTTTAACCGGGCCAGCACTGACATCGACAGTGACGAGTCACGTGGCTACGACGAGATGTCCCAGTGTATCTTGTCCATTTTCCACCCCAGACCTGGAGCCAGCCACTTCTCCAGGAAGTGACTCATGGGTCACCTTCTAGAGATGGCAGCAAACTAATCCACTATCTGGAAAACTGAGGAAATAAAAGCCAGGACATAGGCATGTATCCCACCTTTTCTTCATGCCATTCTATTGGGCCAGGAAATAGAAGAAGGAAGCAGTCTCCTGATAAATTTATTCTGGTGAATATATGAAAAAAAAAAAATACTAGGATAGCGTTACATGGCAAACCCAGCAAATTAACAGCCACCTACATTAAAAAAAAAGAGATAGTTGGCCATTACGTGCCATCGCCGTGAGAACAGTTGCCTGTGGAGTCTTGCCAACACAGCACAGCCCAGCCGGAACCTGACGGTTCCAGCCACTTTCTCTGGAAGTGCAAAGCGCAGAGGGCTGGGCCCAGCTGTGCCAGGAAAATCCAGACTGCGGGACGTCTGCAGCCCAGCGGCTGGGGCTGGAGGGGAAGCTGTGGATGGAAAGAGACTTAAAAGACATAACACTGGAAACAGGCGAGACCAAGGTAGATCGGGATGCATGCCTGGTGACAACTCTAGGAAGAAACGCAAGGAGAAAGGCAGTTACCACAAAGGTCAGGCAGGAGGTACTTCTGGAGAGAGCAGGGGACCTTGAAGACCTCCTGATGGTGCAGGAGTCCGTGGGGAAGGGGTGCGAGTGAAAGCCCGGGCTGCTGCACCCACACCACCGGAAGGTTCCATCCCTTGGGGAGACCACTGACCACCCCTACCTACTTGCCCTTTTCTTTGAGGAAACAGAGGCCTAATTAAAACTTTTTTGCATTCTTAACTAGGTAGAACTTCTGCAAGGAGAATTTGAAAACAAAATGTATGTCATTGATATGAACAGCAAATTGGAGTTGACCGCCCTGATGATACCCAGGCCGGGCACGTCACCGATTCCACTCGTAAGGACATCTCCTTATCTGTTGGACAAATGTTTCTGATACATGATGTTCCCAGCGTTCTTGGCCTCTCGCCCTGTGTCCATTGCTCCCAGACCCAGGAAACCCCCTGGTGTCCTCCTGTGGGGAGATACGCGCTCCTGAGGGCCACAGAAACTCTCTCCGTCTCTCCCCTCTCCCAGCCTCTACGTGAATGGGCAGACGGAGCCGAGCCTTTGCCCTCCTTTCTCGCTGTCCCTGCGCCTCACTCTCTGCCTTTCCGAGCTGCCCCGTGTGCTTTCCACAAGTTCCTTCTCTTCTTAGGGCAGTGACTCACGGCCTTCCCTCGTGCAGCAGGGGTGCCTGAGAAATGGCAGGGGGCCTGGACCTAGAACCCAGGCCTGGAAACAGGGGCAGATTAGTGTAAGGACATGTGGGAAAGTCCAGCCAGTCAGGCCCAGGGCCAGGGAGGGGACACCGGGCTGCGTCCGGCTCTCACCCAGAGTCCTCTTCTCACACCAGGGCCGGGTCTGGACCCTGCAGCTCAGCGGCTCCAGGCTGTCTGTAGGAGAAGGCTTAAAGGCCACAATTAGGGGTTGTGCACGAGGCGAGGGGGGGGGGCATTTGGGGATAGGACTGGCAGGTGCACTTGCAAAGCAAGCTCAGTTTTTACTCTCAAGGTGCACAGCAGTCACCGGCAGGTAGCAGCACCCCAGTGGCACTCCTAATGCCTCTCCTGTCCCCACCCCAGGCGGTGGTGAGCAACCCCCACTCTGTGGGGCTGCAGGCCATCATATATGAGGACGGCTACACCTATGGAGGGAACACGAAGCACAAGCTGGTGAGCTGCACCCCCGCCCCAAACCGGGATCAACGAGATGTAAGGGTGTGGCCTTGACCACCCCGGCCAGGTCCAGCACCTGTGGTCACTCCCTGAGCCTGTCCCTCCTTTTCCTCTCTTCTCCCTGTGTGTACCTGCAATAGGTGCTACGGAACTTGGGGGAAACAAATCCCCAGCTTTTCCCCAACCCAAGCAGGCAGCAATCACCCAAATGAGTGACATCATTAAGGTGTCACATGGGAGAGGCGCAGAGTACGTGACAGGAAATCTAACCCAGCCCCAGGGAAGACAGGAGATCTGTATTAGCTGGGTAAACTGAGGTGTCAGAATGGAGGGAACCAGGGGGACCAGGAGGCTCTTGGACATATGGGTCTGGGGGATCCGCAGGGCTCAGCCAGGCCTCTTGGTCATACCCCAGAATCTGGACTTGAGCCCAGAAGCCCAAGATCGAGTGGTGCAGCTCCTGCAGGACAAGGCATGAGCTGGCTGCAACAAACTCTTTGGGCCAGTGCTTGTCACTTCCCAGAGTAAAAAGAAGGACAGAGTTACACCTTGCACTGGGTCCAGGACAAAGGCAGCAAGGGAATGAAGGAGCTTGAGATGGCCATGTCCATGAGCTTCCCGAGGCCTTGCCTTAGTGGTGGGATTAGAACTGGGAGCGGCCTAGGTGGTTTCCAGGCTCCTCCTCCCAACACCCCCTCCCCGGCCCTCTCCCTGAACCCAGCCTCGGGACTGGGACTGACCGGCTGTCCCGCTGTGGCAGCTGGGTTTTCTCTCTCGCTCTGCTCCACAGAACATCTCCCTGAGGCAGCAGCACCACTCCGGCAGGGCTGACCCCAACTTCACCTCCAGGTATGGCATCACTTGGGCCTCGACAGGCGGCCCCGGGCTGACCCTAGGGTTCCCTCAGCAGGAGCCGGGACAGCAAGGCCAAGTCTGAGACTCCCCGATGGCAGGTGGAAAGGCAAGAACAATTAAAAATAGGAGGATAAATGGTGACGGAAGGAGACCGGGCTTAGAGTGGCGAACACACAGTACAATGTACAGATGATGTATATAGAATTGTACACCTGAAACCTATATGATTTTAGTAACCAATGTCACCCCAACAAATTCAATTTCAAAAAAGAAAAATTAAGACACCTTATAAAAGGTGGTTCCACAAAAATTAAACGTAGAATTACCGCACGATCCAGAAACTCCGCTTCGGGCATGTGCCCAACGACTGAAGCAGGGTCCCAGGGAGACGTCCGGGCTGCCAGGTTCACAGCAGCGCCCTTCTCAAGGGCCGAGAGGCAGAAGCAGCCTAGGTGTCTGCTGACGGGTGACTAGGTGCACAGGACGCGGTGCTCGTACACCGTGGGATGTTATCCGGCCTTAAGAAGGAAGGACACTCCGACCCCTGCCACGGTGTGGATGAACTTTGACATCCTGCTCAATGCAATAAGCCAGACGCAGAAGGATGAACATTGTGTGATCCCACCCGCAGGACATCACCAGAGTGTGTGTGTCCACAACAAGTATGTTTTAATCCTGTGTACAGGACTTCGTGACACTGTTATAGAATTGAAACTTGCCAAGAGAATAAAATGAAATGTTCTCACATAATAATAATAGTAGTAATAATAATACATGTGTGAAGTGATGGATGTGTTAACTTTCTTTTTTGATTTTTTTTAATTACAGTTTACATTCAATATTATTTAGTATTAGTTGTAGGCGTACAGTATAGTGGATAGATAATCACACACTTCACAGAGTGTCCCTCCCCCCAATTAACTTCCACTGTGTGTACATATATCAGACAAATCATCGCATTCTGCACTTTAAATACCTTACCGTTTTATTTGTCAGTCATACCTCAATATAGCTGAGAAATGTAAAGTTAAAGAATTGTGTGTTATTAATATAGGATTATGTTCTTCTCTCTGGTACTTGTGGTAAATTTATCTATTTATTATAAATGTATTCAAAAGCTACTTAATTTTTTATGTGTTTGGCTATAAAAAATAAGTTCTCCCAGTGGAAATTTTCAGATTACACTCTCATACATGAATCCAACAGAACTAGAACTCAACAACCAAAAAAATAAAAAAGCGCCCCGGCTGGCATAGCTCAGTGGACTGAGCACGGGTTGCAAACCAAAGTGTCGCAGGTTCGATTCCCAGTCAGGGCACATGCCTGGGTTGCAGGCCACGGCCCCCAGCAACCACACATCGATGTTTCTCTCTCTCTCTCTCTCTTTCTCCCTCCCTTTCCTCTCTAAAAATAAATAAATGAAATCTTAAAAAAAAAAAAGCAACGCTACCCAAATCCCATTTACTTGGAAATTAAGAAGCACCCTTACAAATAACTCCTGAATAAAAAAATTCTTGAAATACAGCCAAAATATACTGAAAGGAAAGTTTACACCCTAAGTACTTTTATCATGAGGAAAAGATTTGGACTCCAGATGGATGAACTAAACGTTTAACTTAAGGAACCAGGGCAGCAGCAAACAGAAGCCCTGCGGAGCGGATCGACAGTGACACGATCCGAAACGTGTTACGCAGAGTGCAAGAGACAATGTGCAGTCAAAGTGAAACACGGAGCGTGCTCTTTGGGAGACTGGCGCAATAAATCAAACCCTGCAATCCGCGGAGAAAAGACAGAACTGAGATGGGCAACAGGAATAGAAAAGGAAGATAGAAAGTACGAATACGGAAGCTATTAAACAAACAATAAGAAAACATTATGTGTGGCTAGGTGATAATAAAATTGAATGTCAGATATTCTTTTCAATAACTTATTTTATATAAATTAGCCAAACTGATTTAAGGAGACAGACTCATAGAGAGCAGGCTGACAGCTCTGGGGTGGGGTGGGGGTGGAGGGATCCAGAAGGAAAAAAAGAGGAAGAGCTGGAACTCATGGGCAAAGACAATAGTGTGGTGATTGCAGCTGAGGGGGGGGGGGGGAGGGTATAGGAGGCGTAAATGGTAATGGGAAAAATACAAGATAATAAAAATTAAAAAAATAAACTGATTCAAGAAGAGGTAGAAACTCAAGGGCAGGTAGGACCGCCTAAGTGAGTAGAGGTTCCCAGTCACTATTCTGGCGTTCCAGAATGGATGGATGGTGGATGGATGGATGGTAGATAGATAGATAGATAGATAGACGAAAGGGTGGGTGGGTTGGCAATTATCTCTACTCTGACACAAGTGTGCAAAAACAAACGCTCCTGTTGCCTCGCAGCATAAAGAGACCCACAATGTCCACCATCACTCTGGACATAGCCAACAAGGAAATTTCGTGTGTGGACCTCAAGCCACTGGTATGTCCCACACTTCTGCTATCCCACATCCTTTGTCATTAGTGTTAAAAATAATGGCAGCAGGCCTGGTTGACTTTTCCCTAATGGGCTGGCCAAACCCCCATTCAGGATATGGAAATGCAGGCAATCCTTCCTCCCTTCCCCCCGTTGCTGGGTGACCACCCCTCCTCCGTCATCATCCCCCAGGGCTGCCACTCATGACCCCACTGATAGTCACTACGAGGGGAAGGGGTCATTAGTCATCGCACCTCATCCTGCTGTCAGCCATGGCCTTGCTGTGCCTGGTTTTGCTGCTTTTCTGGGCCTGGAGCTGAACTAGATGTCATCCCCAGGGGTTAGTGCTTGAGGGAGTGGTCCTGCAAGGGCCGGCAGTTCTGCTCGTTGCCGGCCCCGGGGCCCTGGGCCCTGCTGACCTTCCGCACCAGTCCGTCGCCCCTGCTCTGCTCTTGCCTCTCTCACTGCCTGCTACAGAGGGAGGACACATCCTTGGCTGTGGTCTGAACCCTCTAAGCCAGTGATTCCCAGCTGTACCAGCAAAGCATCCCTGAGGGCAGAGGACATGAGGGACCATCCTGGAGAGGGTTCAGAAGGCGGGAGCCATCAGAAAACAGGACTTTTCTTTGAGGATTCCTGCCTGCTTTGAAAAATCGGCATGGACACATGTCACACCATGCACGAACCTGTAGGACATTGTGCTCTGTGAAATAAGCCAAAATAAGCCAAACATACAGGAGGTCCCTAGAGGAGTCAGATCCATAGAGACAGAAAGCAGAGGGTGGGGCTGGGGGTGGCTGGGGAAGGGGAGGGGAAGTTGACTGGGGACAGCGTTTCACTTTGGGAAGTTGAGGAAGTTCTGGAGGCGGGTGGTGGGGACAGCTGCACAGCATTGAGAATGCGCTTAATGCCATTGATCTGCATATACTTTAAGATGGTAAAGTTTATGTCTATTGTCTTGATATAAAGCTGCTTTTTCAAACAGCAAAGTCCCCCTGCCCTGTGGTTTCAGAGCTCTTTATATGTCTCTGAGCATGCCACTGCACCCCAGTTTGAGAAGCATGTCCCTGATCACTCTCTCAACCCCAAATCACTCTCTCTTTTCTCCTTCCTGCTTGTTCATTGTAGCCTCCCTGCCTGCCTTCTCTAGCACTCTGTATGCCAAGTACGGTGTTGGGTTTATCGCTTGGGTTCCGTTCCCTGCAAAACCGCAGAGGTAGATCCGCGGTGGGGGGACCTCAGCTGTGTCCCAGTGCTTGGGCAAGTTCTTAGGGCCTGAGCCCTGTGGGGCCACTCACAGTCACAGTGAGTCCCAGGTGCCTAGGTCACCTCGTCCGGACCCAGGGGCACTGTTTGCAGTCCCTCCTGGATGTGAGCATGTCCCCCACCGGGTCCTCACTGTGGCCAGGCTCTCGGCGGCCCTCGCTGACCCGGTCAGCGTCTTGTCTCTCTTTCTCTGCAGACGGCTCTCATTTCCATTGGTTGTGACCTGAAGAAAAAGATCGTCATTCAGAAGTAAGTGTGTTGTTGGTATGGGGGTGAGAGGTGGGGAATGGGACGTAGGGATGAGGTGAGACTGGTGGCCGTTGCCTCACAGTTGCTGAAGCCGGGTGACGCTATGCTGTGTGCTCTGTGCCTGCGCTGTCTCCATAGCAGACAGCCCAGCCACGTGCACTGTCAGACCCAGTAGGAGTTTCAGGCCTGGTGGTGACTCCTCCTTCAAGTTTTCCTCCCTTCCTAACCATTCTGCTCATTCCATTGTTTCCTTTTAACCCCTTAATTACAAATTTTGATTAAAATTATTCAGGGACTTTTTGCCTTAATTGCTTGCTAAAAAATTTGGGAACTCTGCCTCTGGTATCTGTCTCCCCAGGGAATGAGGCCGTGAGAATCCAAGGGGAAAAACAGGCCAAATTACCATTCTTTCACCCTGCAGGCAGCATCTGGGGAGGGAGGGAGCCCCGATGTGCATGCTGCCAAACGCCTGGGTGTAAATACTCCCCCAGTGCCGATGTCAGGCTGCCAAGCCAGCCAGCCACACGGCTCCGCATTCTGCAACTGCACGGTCAGCTCCGAGCCCCAGCAGGAGCTGACTTCAGGGCTCCCTGCAAGAGGCAGTCACACCCTCAAGGTGGTGATTTGACCAGACTTCCCCCAAATGGAAACACTTTATTGAATCAACAAATTGCGTATTTAAAACACATGTGCAGGAAAGGTTGCTGAAACAATACTTAGAAAGCTTTTGCCATAGAGAGAAGATACTTGCCACATATGTAACCAACAACAGGCTTGTATCCAGAATTTATAAAGAATTCCTACAAATAAAAAAAAGAATTCCTACAAATTAATTTTAAAGAGAGAAATGGACAGACCAAAATGGACAAAGAGCTTGAGTAGGCACTTCCAGAAAAGAAATCAAGGCTGATAAACATGTGATAAGATGCTGAAAAACTGGTCAACCTCGCTTCATTGGGAAATGAAAATGAAGGCTTGTAGGAGAGAGACCCTTGTTTTCCCGCCAGTGTGGTGGGGCTAACAAGGCCCAGCCAGTCCCAGGAGGGATGGGGACCCCAGCAGCTTCCAGAACTTACAGGCACTGCTGGTGGGCACACACAATTTTCAGCTGCTTTGGAGAGCACATCTGTCAGTCTAGCACTACCACTCATGCACACTTGCACTGGCATAGGTTCCAGAACGTTCTCCACAACATTATTCTTAGTAGCACCAAGCTGGAAGTACACCAACTGAAATGTCCACTGGAGGATGAGTACGTAGGCCGTAGACCGGTCTGGTGTTCTTAAAACAATGTATTAACGTTACAATGACAGTAAATGAGGCAGCATGAGCTGCATAAATGTACAGATGTGGAGGTGGAAAGATACAGGGGAACACACATAGCGTGAGTCTAGTCTTAAGAAGCCAAAATCAGGCAAATGCTCTATGTTGCTTACCGGTACATGTCCAGGTAGCAGAGTACATAGAAAAACAGGGAAGTGATCGTTTCAAAAGGCAGGACACCCAGCACCATGATCTTGGCCTCAAATACGAGGCATTAGAGCTCCTTGGGGAAATGACTAATTCTAGGCTAGGCAGGGAAGATACAAGATAAGCCTGGAGCAACTTGGAGAACCAAAAAGTAAGAAAGGTCTTGGATATCAAATCAATGGGACATGCATGTCAAAGGGAAGAGTTCATGTAGCTTCAGTTCTGCGTGGGGTCAGCAGCTTCTCACCACCTTTTGTTGCTTACAGCAAAATCTCAGCCTGTTACAAAGGCATCCTCGATCCAGTGGCCCTTCAGGACAATTACACCTACGTCATTGAGAAGTGAGCCAAAGATTTTCCTTCAGCCCTCCCTCCTTGACCACCCTCATCTTATAGACCCCTCCCCAGCCTGCTGCTGGCTCACGGAGCCCAGCCACCTACTCCTCTGAGCTGGTGGGGTTGGCTAGACACTGTGAGCCGAGGCAGGAGGGGCGGTGTGCTGGGGGAACCTCTTTGCCCCAGTCCTTTGTGCCACCAAGTGGGCACGGGATGGGGTTCAGCCCTGCTTGGTCCCAGGTGGTATCCCTTGGTACCCCTCCCATGCTGGTGCATGTCGTCCCCCCCACCCACTGTGGGAAGACCTGGCCACTTGGATACAAGCCAAAAGTCAATCAGCTCTCCAGGACCTCAGCCAAGACCAACACAGGTGCTGCTGGGCTCGCTGAGCAGTGTGGCCACAGGCAGACCTCAGCGGGGCACAAAGCCATGTATGAGACAGGGGTCTCCACGGAAGGGAAGGTGGCAGGATGTGTGTGTGGGAGACAGAGACAGAGAGAGATGAGACAGTGAGAGAGGAGACAGAGGAAGGGAAACAGATAAGAGGGACACAGACGGACAGAGTGCAACAGAGAAAGAGACAAAGACAGAGACAGAGGGACAGAACCAAGTGAGACAGACAGAACGAGAAGAACCGTGACAGAGAGAAAGAGAGGTCACCCGTTTTTTCCATTAAGGCCTTCAACTGTGCCTGCAGTGGGGAGGGCACTAGACTTCATTCAAAGTCCACTGATTTAAATGCTAATTTCATCCCCCAAAACACCCTCACAGAAACATCCAGAATAATATCTGACCACGTATCCAGGTACTGGGGCACAGCCAAGTGGACCCATAAAGTGAGACATCACAGAGGGTCCCAGGGTCATTTTGACCAAAGCTCTGAACCCCCACCTCAGACCCCCTCCCCTGGAAGCAGCTGAACCTGGGAGGAGTGGGGTGGGGGTACACTGGGGCTGCCTTGTGGGACCTCACCCCCTACCTCCTCTCTGCTTAGGGAAGCCTACGACCCCCAATTCCAGGGGCAAATGGCCAACAAGGACTTGTTGGTGAGCTACCGTTATGAGGAGCTGGGCTGTCCCCTCCTCGTCTTCTACGACACCCCATGGAAGCCTGTGGTGGAACTGTAAGCTCCCCATGGGGCTGGTGAGGTGGCAGCTGGGCCGCGTTCCCTGCTCCCCAGCTCCCAGCCTGGCCCTTCAGTTTCTTTGTGAGTGACATTATTTGGTTATAGGACATCACATCCATTTCTTCCAGTCTCTGCCTGTGTGTCCCCTTCCTAGAGATGCCTTTTGTATCCGCCCGTGGAAAATACTCAGTGCCGCCCCACCTCCTGTCCCTGCTCGGTCCCCACCTGCCACTGCTGCGTGTGTCAGCCGGGGCTGGGGGGCGCTTCGCTTTGTTCTGCTGCTACACCACCCCTGCCTGGAACAGTCCCCTAACCTGTCAGGGCCGCTATCTCCCTGGGCCAGCCTCCCACAGCCACTCCTTGTGTTGTACTCTAGATGGCGGGAAGAAAAGTTCCAGGAGGTTATGGAGGCAGAGTATGTCTTGCTGGAGCTGAACGGACTGTTCACCTACACGTACTCCCTGACGGCAGGCACGGCGCTCTGCAGGGCCCAGCCGCAGAACTGGACCTCCATCATGTGGAATGCCAGCGAGGAGCGGCCCTTTGCCTGGGACCGAGAGGTAGTAGTTACTCTTCAGTTATTTCCCCAACAGGCCACCAGTCAGGTGGTGACAACAAATTAAACCCAGTTGTGGGGTACCTCAGTCCACCTGGCCTGCTATCACAGGACACTGGAGACTGGGGACTTGTAAACAACAGACACTTATTTCTCACCATCCTGGAAGGCTTGAAGTCCCAGACCATGGTACTGGCTGATCCGAGGGCTGGTGAGAGTCTGCCTCCTGGTTCATGAATGATTGCCTTCCCGCTGTGTCCTCACATGGCTGAAGAGGCGAGGGGGGTGCTCTGGAGTCCTTTTCCTAAGGGCACATCTTTATGATCTAATCTCCTCCTAAAGGCACTGCCTCCTAATACCATCCCCTTAAGGGTTAGGTTCCAACACGTGAATTTCAGGGGCATGCCAACATTCATTCCCCAGCAGGGGTGTCAAGGGGGGCGGGAGCACACTGACATCGAGAGCCTGGGGCGGTATCTGGGAATGTAAGCTGTGTAAATTATTTAGGAATCTCCACCAAGGGGCACTGGCCAAATGTTCAGAGCTGTGGTCATTGCTGGTAATTTTCTAGAACCATCGAAATGCCCATTACAAAGGGACTGATTAAATTCACAATCTGTTCTGCTGAGCGAGCATTTTTACCATGAGCATTGATTTGCTCATGACCGATACATAATGGCATGATGTCAGTAAAAGGAAGAAATTGCATCGGTGGTCCTGGGAGCTCTGATGCGCGTGAATAGTTCCCATCCATCCACTGAGCCCCTCAACTCCAAAGGCACGAACACGGCACAATGCAGCAATGGTACCAGCAGGGGGCGCTCACCCTGCACCTGAGCCCATTCCTGCCTTCGGGTTCTTGGCTCTTTTAGTTACACCTGCTTCTGTCGTATCAGTTTGATCTATTTTGTTGATGACACTGGTTTTACTTGTTTTTCTTTTTTTTAACAAATGTGAAATTCACACAACACAATGAACTATTTTAAAGTGCACAACTCATGTCCATGTCTCATGCATTCACAAAGCTGTACAAGCCCCAGGAAGGAAGAGGGAGGGTGAAGCTTAAGCCACACCCACAGCCTCCTCCGTTGGGGCCAGGAACTTGCCCACCCAGAGAGCATAGGGCCCTAACCCGAACCATGGGTGTTTGGTGAGCAGGTGGGGCCACGCTCACGGTGGAGGGTGTCTGTGGGCACTGGTGTGGCTTTCCCAGCCACCAGACCAATGCGCATACCCCTGTCCTCCTCAGAACTATGTGAGCTGCCATGACCCCAACAACAATGCTCCCCTAAAATGGCCAGAGGTCCCCTATCAGATCTTGGGAGGCCGAACGGCAAACAAGGTCATTTTCAACCAAAGGAACGGAATTTATATCTTCTTCATTTCTGTCGTGGATCCATACTACAGGTGAGTGGGGTGAGGGGAACCGCCCTGTGCCCAGGTCTCTGGGGGTGGCTAGCTCTCCTGGGGCATGTTGCACACACGTGGGGGACCCGCTTCCCCCCTCACCTTACCACACCTTGCATAAGCCAGGATTTGCTCAATAGCCCAGATAGTCCCCTGGGAAAAGAGATTTTAAGTCATGGATGACATCTGTTCGTCGCCAAGTAAATCCTCTTCAGACCCATGCTGGGTGCTGGGGGAGCAGTGGTGACCAGCAGCCACAGGCCTGCCCCGGGGGCCAGAGTCACCCTCTGGTGCAGTGTCTGCTAGGGTGAAGGGGCCGACCCGGAAATATTCAGGGATTCCACAAGCCAGTTGACTTCAAATTGGCCATGGCAGGAGTATTTACAACAGGGAAATCGGCACACACTATCAATCAGACCTCCCCTCCCCTGCCAAAGCTGGTTGTTAAATATTCACCACCTGTGACAGCTGAGCCGCTCCTGAGTCACGTCCAGTGTGCTTTTCTAGGTCATCAGTATCTCTCACTGGGAGAGGGATTATGGGGGGCCATTTTCTCCCCTCCTCATCTATCCCCTCAAGACAGGTACAAACTCCACCCCCAGAACACACGGAGACCCTGTTTTCCCTAGAGGCCCCTGACCCTGGGCCAGAGAGACTGGCTCTGAGATGACCTTGGGTGGAAGGCACAGTGGTGGGGACATCCAGAGGAGAGAAGGGACTACCTGTGGGAATTGTCACCTCCTCTCCCTCTACCCTGTGTCCAGGAGAGCCCTCAGTGAGTTCTGCCATCCCCCTCTCCTGGGTCGCCCTTCCTGCCCACCGGCTGCATCTCCACTGGCCACCAGCCTCGTGGATGCCTGTGGCTGCTGTCCTGTCCTCACTCTGCTTCCAGGCTGTGACGGAACCTGGGCAAAGAGGAGGCACCCCTTGTCTGCAGAGGAGGGGACCCTAGGGGTCCTGGGGGGGAAATATGACTGCTGCCAAAATACACAAGAGGAAGGCACAGTAAGAATGGATAAAAAGTAGATATAAATTGAACTCGGTGTCTGGCATGGACACTGGCCCACGGTGTCCGCGACATTATGGATGAGATAAGATACATTCACAAGGACTACCGAGTCCTGTGGAGGAAAAGGGACGGTGCGACTTCTCTCTCAAGGGTAGGGCGCTCCAACCCTTGCCTTGACAGGTTTTTATTGGCTTTCAAATTGCACAGGAATGCAGGTAAAGCTCATTAATCATTGTCAGGCAGTCAGGATCAAACAACAGACAGTATACAAAGAATTACGAGGGCTTATTCTGAGTCAGGGTCTGTTAGCTAAAGGACTACAAAACTTTGGGAAACAAACTCATTTCCTGCTCAGACCCTTATCATTTAATGGAGAGCATTCTTAGCAAAGCAGTTTTCACAGGATTTTATGCATTCTTTCTCAGGCCTGATCACCCAGGGAGCCTGTCCTTTCCAGCACAGGGCTGCACCACCCTCTGTCATTGTTTCAGGCTTAAGTCAGGCAGGGGAAGTAAGGCAGCTAAGAGATTAGGAGACTTCTTGTAGACAGAATGAGGACTCAGGCTGTCAACACTGAGGGGCGAGGGTCCATCACCCAGTTTTGCTAGAGCCCCCCAAGTCCTTCCCTGGGGCCTCCCCATGATCGTGCCTGTCTTAGGCCATTCCCCCGCTTGGGGAATCTTACCCATCATTGGCTAACTGATCGAGCATTGGGGGCCAGTTATGGATGAAGTAAAAGGAGCAGAAGCGGCACTCCTGCCAGGGAGATAAGCTTTGTCTCCTTAGTGGCTTATGGTCTGAAGGTCACTCACTCAGCCTTAGCCGTGGGGGGCGGGTTACAGCTTCTGAAACCAGGCAGGGTGGTTCCCATGTGTTCCAGGTCACCAGTCCAGGGCCCTGACCTCAGTTTTACCATGTGTGCTGGGTGAGGGCAGGGCCCCTGAAGGTGGTGCCCTATGGCCTCTCCCCACCCACCCCTTGCAGCTACTGCCACCTGGAGACCACCTTCAGCGTCTACGTGTATGGGGCCTTCCCGCTGCCCTTCAGCCACTCAGCAATCATCACGACTCTGCTCGTAGTGGCCACCCTGCTGTCCGTGTGGCTGGCCTACATGGTCCCCAAACTGCTGCACATGGAGCAGGGCCACAGGTTCAGAGGGTTCTGGGTCGGTCTGTGCAGGAGATGCAGACAGTCCTGTGCGTGTTTCCGGTGAAGGCGCTGAGCGTGCACCAGAGGGGCTGAGTTGTCAAAATAAAGTGTATATAAAACAAGCAGGTGACATGAGCACTAACCATGGGTGGTTTTTTCTGGATGCCTGCCTCCACTGCTCTGCCTCTCTTGACATGCTGGTGTCAGAGTTCCTCTGAATGACAGCACTTCCATCAGCTGTTAGCTGTCAGAAGAGGGGTGGCCCATGCACTAATCAATAGGGGTGGGTGAGCCCTGGCCAGGTGGCTCAGTTGGTTGGAACGTTGTCCCATAGACTAAAAGGTCTTGGGTTTGATTCCCTGCCAGGGCACATACCCAGGTTGCGGGTTCGATCTTTGGTTGGGGCATGTGTGATAAGGCAACTGGTTGATGTTTCCTTCTCACATTGATGTTTCTTCCTCTTCTCCCCCAACCCTTTCTCTCACTCTAAAAGTGAATAATAGCCCTGGCTGGCGTAGCTCAGTGGATTGAGCTCGGGCTGCGAACCAAAGCATCGCAGGTTCGATTCCCAGTCAGGGCACATGCCTGGGTTGCAGGCCACAGCCCCCAGCAACCGCACATTGATGTTTCTCTCTCTCTCTCTCTTTCTCCCTCCCTCCCCTCTCTAAAATAAATAAATAAAATCTTTTAAAAAAAAGAAAAAAAAATAAAAGTGAATAATAATAATAATAATAATTAATAATAAAGTGAGTGAGACAGTGGCACAGTGGAGTGACAGGCAGGCCTCAGAAAGGGTGAGACAGCAATCAGAGAAGGTTAAGACCCTGGGCAGAGCAGGGAAGTCTGTAGAAGATGGGCCATTTCATATCTGTGCTTACAAACCCTAACTCATGTACAGACAAACACACGGCCCCCCAAAGCCCTGGCTCCCCTGTGCCTGCTACTTGGGATGCAGAACCCACGTGCTGGGCCTGGTGGGAAGACCCGGTGTTCAGGGCCTGGTCAAACACCCTACCTGAGACAGACTTACCCATCATGGTCTCTGGCTGCCACCAGAGTTTCAGGTGCACTATGCCCATCTCCACCATGAGTGGACCTGTTTCCAGTTACCTGTGTGCCAAGTGGGCACTGTCTCCCACCTCCTCGCCCAGCCCTCACCCCTCACCACCAGGCACCCTCACCTCCATCCAGCACCTGCCCCTCATGTCTGCCTGAACTAGCGTGGGGTCCTTTTCCTGCCTTTCTCTGGGCAGCCGTGACTTCTCCTGCCAAACGTGGAGGTGGGGAATCCTTACGGTGCAGGGCTCTGGGTAGTGTCTCTCCACCTCTCAGAGGCCCCCCTTCCCTGTTGGCTAAGTTTCCAGTGCCAGGACACAGGGGATGTACAGTCCCCCCGAGGCAAGGGCTCCTCGGCTCAGCCTGGACGCCCGGCACCTGGGGGACACTGGGCTCCTGCAGGGCTCCCCCGTGTGGTTCAGGGCCCATTGGATGGAGCAGGTGAGGGGGCGGCCCTCCCTCTGTGCCCACCCCTGGTCCACTGCCCTCCATCGCCACCACCGAGTAGACACTGGGCTGAGGTTCAATCTGCTTTAATGAGGGGCGGCTCCCAGGTCCTGCCTGGGTACGGGGGAGGGGGCACTGGACAGGCCCACGGACTGCTTACTCTTGCCTCCTTGCCTCCCCTTTTTGGTGGCTGAGGCACTGGACTTTCTCTTGCTGGGGGGCTCAGCCTGAAGCACCGGGGCTGCCGTGGTGGTGGCAGGGGGCCCTGGGCAGGGTGGCGGCTCCTCGTCAAGCGCCTTGAAGTTGAAAAAGTAGTCCACGTTGGACACGGTGTCCAGGATCTCGGGCACACTGTAGTCGAAGGACAGCAACTCATCCGGCAGGTGCAGCGAACGGATGTCGCTGGAGGAGTCATCCCCACCACCCCCGCTGTCGGGCAGGGCTGGTCCAGGGGCCTTGCGCAGGGACTTCTCGGGCTCCGTGCCCCCCGGCAGGCAGTCGAAGAGCTTCATGGCATCTTCCAGCAGCACCTTCTCAGGCAGCACAAAGGCCCTGGCGGCCTCGGGGGACCTAGTCTCACCCGCCCCTGATGGGGCTGCCTCTGCTTCGGCCACCTTGGGGTCCCCAGGGCCTGGTGGGTACAGCAGGTCTGGCCCGGTACCGTTGCCCTGCAGCTCCTTGGCAGGAAAGGCCCTCAGATGACCCTTGAGGTGGCCATAGGCCCCAGGGGGCAAAGCGGCCTCAGCGGGCAGAGTGATGAGGAGCGGGGGCAGCTGGTTTTCCTTGGAGGGCAGTGGTGGGGGCAGGGGCACCGGGCCTTCCTTGAGCAGGGGTGGGGGTGGCTCCACGAAGGTGGGTGCCCCCCCTTCACCTACAAAGCCCAGGACGTCAGGCCCGGGCCCCTCAGGTGGGTAGTAGGGCATGAGGTACTGGGGGCCCTCAGGTGCTGGCTGGAAATGGGGGTAAGGCGGAGTCTGTACCGGGGCCTTGAGGTAGTGCTGGGGCTCTAGGAGGTAGGTGCCCGATGAGGCAGGGCCCCCAGCCGGCACCCCACCACCCGCTGCTGCCAGCTTGTACAGGGACGACTGGCCGAAGTCAGTGGCGGCCCACTCGATTCGGTAAATTCGGGGGTCAAAGAAGCAGCCGCAGGGCGCCATCTGGAAACCTGTGGGCCCAGGAGGGGCGGCCCTGAGAAGGGCAGGGCTAGGACCCACCTACCTGGGGAAGGCAGTGTGGGGTCATGGGAGAAGACAGCCCAAACCCTGGGGACCTATGGACAAAAGCCTGGGTTTGGGGGCCCCGCTGGGGGACAAGAGCCACAGGCCTTGTCTTCAGGGTCCTGTCTAGATGGGGCACAGACCTCGGTCTGGGGACCCCTTTGGGAAACAAGGACACAAACTTTGGCGTCTGGGAGCTGCTGAGGGACAGGCGAGATGGCCCTGCCCGCTCCAGCCCTGGCACAGGGCCTAGTCAAGGGTTGGGAGGAGCCTGATACCTGCTGGAGGGGCCGGAAACACCTCTTTCTCCAGGTCTGGGGGGTGATACAGGTTGGAGGAACCTGCAGACGAAGTCATGCGGGTAGGTGAGGTCCTGGAGCTGGTGGGCAGAGCCCAGGCCCCCCGCCCCCAGTCAGGTGTCCCCGGCTGCCACCGCTGCCTGACTCATACCCACAGTGGGAAGAGGGTCTGTGCAGGCAGCAGTGGGCGGGCCGCCCGGCCCCTCGGTGCCATCCAGGCCCTGGGGGCTGAAACCTTCTTGGGGAGCTGCAGTAGTGTAGAAGGGTTTTGGGTGCTGCATGGGGAGGTGGGGGGCCCAGCCCGGGCAGGCCTGGAGGGTGGCAGGTGAGAGCATAGGCACCTCACCTGGAGAACGGGCTCAGAAGTCACACAGAATTCTGTTTGCCTGGTTACTCCTGGCGGCAGGTTCCAGCCTGTAGTTCCTCCCACTGGCCAGGATTCCAGGTATTGGAGGTGGGGGAGGGTGGACAGGGACAAAAGGGAAAACCAAGGCAGCCGGAGACGTGTGTCACAAAGTGTGGGGCAAACCCTGGGCCTAGTGTGCTGCCTTCTGCCTTACCAGCAACGCCCATCTGATAGTTCTCAGACTGCTTCCTCCAGGCAGCCTGCCCGGATCCACACCCCTGCAAGCCAAGGACCCCCCTCCACTCTCATAATCCCCAGTGGCTTCTTTGTGGTCAAGGCTTCTCTGGGCATCAGCAGCGACCTGCACGGGGCTGGCCCTGTGGGGGCAGCCAGGAGACTTCGGTGAATGAGGAAGGGAGAGGGAGGGGAGCTGCTGGGATGGCGACGGGGAAGGGAACGGGGAAGGGAACAGGCAGGTGTCCAGAAAGGGCTCCCGGGAGCAGGAAAGGGCCACCTCAGGGTCACAGAAAGGCCAGAGTTTTAAAAGAATATAAAGTTTATTGTCTTCTCACACGCTAAGGGGACCCTCCAATGCTTCCTCCCACCCCTGCAGCTACTTGTAGGCATTGGCCTTGTGTTTCGGCACAAAGACGAAATTGGGCGGCACAGGTCCCAGCAGCATCTCACTGTGAGGGCAGGCAGAAGGCAGGGTCAGACCTGGGGCCTGGGCCTCCCCTTCCCCAGCATGCCCCCAGCCCCAGCACCTGATGTGGATCCAGTCGGCTGCCTTCTGGCTGGCCATGAGTGTCTCCAGGTAGTCACGGCCCAAGTAGTAGGGGGGCCGCTCATTGATCCTCTGGGGGAGCCGCTCCAGCAGACCCACAGGCACGTACCTGCAGGCAGGTGGAGACTCAGGGTTGAGCCAGGCTGCCTCACACCACCAGCACCCCCACCCTGGCTGCTCCATGTCCACCTGCACAGGAAGGACAGCCATTCAAGGAGGAAGCGGCGGGTCTTCTCCACGCCCTGCGTGTCCGAGCCCCAGTGCTCCAGGCCATAGTACGTGAAGTCCCGCAGGATGTCCAGGCGCTCGGATGATGAAATGTCCCAGTGTCGCTGCTCCTTGATCTCCGTGAACAGCCACGGCTTGAGCAGGGCACCACTGAGGGCCGGGGAGTGGTCAGAGGCGTCCAGTCCCACAGTCCCAGACCCTCCTGCTGTGTGCGTACCACCTTCAACCCCTAAGAGTTCTAACTCGCAACTCCAAGCCCACAGCTGCAGAAATTTCCAGACTGTTCCAGAAATTTCCCTCCCAGCTGCAGCCCCGCCATCTCTCTGCACAGACACACACACCTGCTGGGGACAAAGGGGACTAGGGAGTGCAGCAGTTGGGCAGCAATACTGTGACAAGAGAGATAAAGCTCAGACACAGCCTTGCCCTCCCGAGACGCAGGCCAGGCCTTAAGGGTAACTCCAGATAGCTCTCTGCACATGTCCCCCCACCCCCCGGTCCAGGCGCCAGGCATGCTTACCGGGCAATCATGATTCCAGCGACGCCAGTCTGCATGGCGCAGTTAGCATCCTCGTATGATAAGATGTCTCCATTTCCTGAGGGACAGACACAGGGGCCTCGGGGAGCTGCACACAGGCAGGAAAGCCAGCTCTTGGGAGTTCTTGCCAACCCAGCAGCCCCCATTGAGGCAGGGAGGGGTCTCAGGTAGGGGGTGGGCCCAGGTGTGTCTGTGGCCTTTGATGACAGGGCATGTAAGTTTAAGTGACAGGAAACCCACCAAACAGGGGCATGGGGCTGGCTGCCATCACACACTGCTTGATATACTGCCAGTCAGCCAGCTTGGTGTAGCGCTGCTCCCGAGAGCGGCCGTGGAGCTAGAGGAGAAGCAGCCACATGGGGAGGGAGGGAAGGTCCAGGGAGGTGGAGCATCAGAGAGAGAGAGAGAGAGAGAGAGAAAGAGAGAAAGAGAGAGACCAGAGACCCAGGCTGAGACAGACAGACAGACAGAGTCAGAGATGGAGGGAGAGCCGAGATGAAAAGGGAGGAGGGGAAGAAACAGACCATTAGAAAGGGTTGCGGAGCCCTGGCTCAATGTATTGAGCGTGGGCTGCGAACCAAAGGGTCGCTGGTTCGATTCCCAGTCAGGGCACATGCCTGGGTTGCAAGCCAAGTCCCCAGTAGGGGGTGTGCAAGAGGCAACCACACATTGCTATTTCTCTCCCTTTCTCCCCCTCTCTCTAAAAATAAATAAAATTTTTTTAAAAATTTAAAAAAGAAGAAAGGGTTGCCGGAAGGCCCCTGATACCCACTGTACCCCAAGACCCACCGTGACCAGGGCTGCACCCCAGTCCCGCAACTTGGGCAGCAACCGGTGTGCCAGGTTCACACGTTCCTGGACACCTGTGCGGATCTTCACTGTCAGCGGCACGTCCAGCACCTGTGGGGATGGGTGTGATCAGCAGGGCCCAGGCTTGGATGGAGAAAAGGTGGGGACATCTTGGAGCATACCTGGTTCATGCCACAAACGATCTGCTGGAACTTGGCAGAGCGGTTCATGAGGGCACAGCCCCCACCCTGGAAGATACAAGCAGCTGGAGCAAAGGAGGGCAGGACCCACACTGGGCCTGACATCCCTTGCTGGTCAAGTGGGGAAACTGAGGCACAGGGACCCACATAGGTTCCCAGTGACTCAGGCAAGAGCAAAGCCAGGTCCCAGGTCTCCACCCCATCCACTCTGCCCACTTGGGATTGAGGGCTGAACAGCCACTACCTTCTTGTACACAAGGTCAATAGGGCAGCCGACATTGATGTCCACGAAATCCACCTCGATGCTGCGGTTCAGTAGCTCGGCACACTTGGTCATAGTGTCAGGGAAGGCACCCTCCAGCTGTGGCAGGTGGTGAAGCAGAGGGGGTGAGGAGCCCATCTGGACTCTCCCTGCCTGGCCCCATGCCAAGGCCATCAGTCTGCCCCGTGGCTGAGGTGAGAGGGATCTAGGAAGTGACTGAGCCAGGCCTGGGTTCCAGGAGAGCCCACCCTGAACCTTGCTCCAAATCTTGGCAGTTGAAAGCTGCCTCCTCCCTCTCTCCCTCCCTCCCTCCCTCCCTCGGGGTAGCACCAACCTGGACACCAAAGATGTCCTCACACTGGTGGCGTTTGAGCAGGGCCCATTCGGACGTCTGGCCCTGCAGAAGATTGGTGCAGACGGCCATCTCCCCACATGTCACGTCAGCCCCAAAACGCTTACAGATTCGCCGGAAGGGCAGGTTCCCGCACTGGGGGCGGTGGGGAACACAGACAAGTGAGGGGTGCCCCAGACACCTGCCCACACACCGTGAGTGTCCTGGACAAGACAACCCAAGACCGGCAGGCACTGGGCACTGTCGGGGTGACCGTGCTGCCACCGCCCACCCCACCCCACACTAGCCCTACCGTGGTGAGGGGGGCCAGGTACAGTTTGCCACTGATGTCAAGCTAGAAGGAAAGAAAACAGAGAGGCTCTACCCTCCAACCTTGATTTTGAAGCCTCCCTTCTCCCCGCAATCTAAAACATGCTTTTCTTTGCCCCACTGGCCTAGTACCCTTTTACCTCTAAACTTCTGCATGTGTCAACCAATCTGCCTATGAGAAATGTTCTTTTCTCTGTGTCTTCTCCTGGACAGCTTCTAGTCAACCATCAAACCCTCAGTCCTAATGTCCTCTCTTCCAGGAAGCCTTTCCCACTGCCTCCCTCTGCCTTATCCCTAACTCTGTGGCTGGGAGTGTTGTCCCGTCCTTCACTGTTAGTGTCCTCAAGAGAAAGCCTGTGACCCATACCTGCCTCTTCTCACAAGGCCGCAGCCTGACTATGTCCTCATCTGTCAGGGGTCCGCAGGTCTGGATGGGGCTGTGGGAAGGGCTACTGGTGCTGGGCCCTAGGCGGGCCTGCTGGGTGTCACAGTTGTCCTGCCCTGGGGCACTCACTGTCCCTGTGGGGGTAGTGACAGCAGGGGTGGGGCCTGGCAGGTGGCCCTTCCCTAGCTGGCGCAGGGCCTGCTCAGCACGCTCAAAGTGGATCTTGCGCTTTCGAAGTTGCTGCTGCAGAGCCTTGTCCAAGCCATTTCGGATGGGAGGGGCCTGGACCACCTCCTCTTGCACCAGGTTCTGGCCCTCAGGCCCCAGATGGGCCCTGGCAAAACGGCAAGTCACACCATAGGGGCACCTGCCATAAGTCTCGAATAGTACACAACGGGGGCCCAGGTCAGCTGGCTTGGTCTTCAGGTAGCTGTTCACATCGTGTAGGAAGCGACATCGATCTCCAAAAAAACACTTAGCAGCCGATTCCTGCAGGGAAACAGGGAGGCAGTGAGGGAGGACAGGGAGAGGTTGGGGCAGCCAGACTTTGAATTAGACCCCTCCCCTCCTGGCTGTGGGTCCTAGGGCAAGTCAGTAACCTCACTGTGCCTCAGTTTCTTCATCTGGAAAATGGGAAAAATAATATTTACATCACAACACCCTGAGGACTGAATGGCGACAGAGAGGCTCAGACTAAAAGCTTCTGGGACTTTCTGGTGACACATGACACTAACCTGCACCAGGGAGGGGCAGAGCCTGTTCTTGTCATAGTGGGTGGGTTTCACATGAGGCCGGCCTTTGTTCTGGCCACGGGCCCTCTTCTGAGCCTGAGGACGCTTGCCGAGCTCAGCTGGCTCCTCCGTGGTGCCCTCTCCCAGCTGTCCATCCTCTAGTCGGATCCGCTTAGCCTCAGGTTCAGCCAGGGCACAGTCATGAGAGTTTCCTTTCTTGGGTTCCTGGCTGGGCTTCTCCTGCCTTGCTTCCAGGAACTCATGGAACTGCTCTTTGGTGGTGAGGTATCTGTCAGCAGAAAAAGAAGAAAAAGGAACTCTTGAGAGAATCCCTTCCTGAGTTCCATTCAGTGGACACCAGGGAAAGAAACTGAGAACACTTGCCCCTGTTTACATGCTTCTGCTGATGGGGACCTCACTACTTAGAACCAGACATTTGCCAGCCTGGGAAAATCTCAGAGCCACAGGAGGGCCTATTTTGTCTTTGAGTCCCCGCTGCCTGGAGTGTTAAGCCAAATTACAGGCATCAGGCAGGAACATCCCTGGCCACCTTAGGCTAAAATAAACTGTACGTCCCAGCATGCCTCACAACGGGGACTACAGCCACATTTCCCAACGTACCTCTCAGCCCTACAAGCCCCAGCCTATCCCCCGGTAATCGGCTCCGAAACAAGACCCAGCCTCTGTAACTGGGGCGCACATGCGCCAGTCCCGTCATACACTGAGACTACGGTCCCCAGCTTGCATTGCGGCCCTCGCCTCAAACCCCTCCCACACTAGCATGCTCCGCGGCATCCTGAGCATATGTGACAGTCTCCAACGTGCGTTATCTCAGGTATCGCCGCTGAGGAACAGACCGTACTGAAAAAACCTTCGAGCTTCCCGCCCCGGGCTGCCCCACCTCCCGGCATGCACCGCTCGAGACGCCCTAAGGGTGCTGGGAAGGCTCCATGAAGTTCTCCCCCTGTCCCAGGGACTCACCGAGATTTAATGGGCGCCACTCCCCGTTCCAGCGCGCCGGCTCCTAAGTCGCCACCGCCACCACTCTCTGCTGGGGCCTCCGCCGCACCCTCCGCCATCGGCCCCCCTCGCGCCCGCTTTGGAGTATTTGGAGAACACCTTCCGGGTCGCTCGTGAATTCTTGCCGTTCCTCCTGGGGAAGTGCACACGCCTGGGTCGCTCCCAGTGACGCCATTGTACGCGCGTCGTGGTGGGGGCGGAGCTTGCGTGGGGGTGGGGCCTCGGGTCCCTTTCACTACTGATATCTCTATGGGAGGGAGTTGGGCTGTTCAGAGATCCTCAAGCGGCTCGCACACTGTTCTCCCGCGGTCGGCAGTCGGCCCACAGAAGTGTTTTGTTTTCCTGCTGGGGTTTTTAAAAAATTGTTACAGGTGGTGGGAACAGCCAGTGCAAAGGCCCCGAGGTAGGACCAAGCCCTGGCGTGTGGGACAAGCAGCGAGCCCTGAGTGGCTAGAATAGAGTGAAAGGGAGAGAGGGAGGAGCTCAGAGGGAAGAGAGGGGTCTTGCAGGGCCTTGCGTGCTGCTGGGAGGACTTGGGCTCTTATCCCCAGGCAAGTGGGAGGGCTGTCAGCCCAGGAGGGCAGAATCTATTCTCTATTTGTGACAGTACCCACTGCGCTCTCTTGTACCCCGCCTGAAGCTCCCAGTTTCTGGAAGAGACTTGCTGCAGCAGAGACCGCAGGGCTCTGGACTCAGCCTGTAAGGTTCGAATCCCAGCCCTTCCACTTACCAGCTGGGAACATTGCTGTTTAATTCCTCGGTCTCTCCATTTCATCAGAAAAATGGGACTGATAAAAGTATCTCTTTCAGAAGGTAAGAATTTAATAAATAATAGTCAATAAATGCTAACGACTACTGTTTTTATTATTTTCTTACTGTTATGTGCCCTGAATTACGTGAACACAGTGCCGGGTGGGAACAACCAATCCCTTCGGTTCCCTTGCATTTCACTGCTAAACTCAACAAAACTTTCTCGGGGAAGGGACGTGACGCTGGATTTGTGCTTGCGTCACAGATGGGGCAACTGAGGACCTAGGAAGGAAAGGATTTGCTTGAGGCCACAACAGGCTCGCTTTTCAAAGACCTGGGAGAAAATGGAAGTGGGCGGGGGAGCAAGTTTGTCTTCCATCTCTGGCCTCGGCTGCCCTCTGTAGGACAATCTAGGAATAAAAAAGTGGAATCGGGAAATCAAAAAACGACGAAACTGCTGCAGTCTTTGGGAGACTTCTTGCCCAGCCCCACTTCCCACGTCCAGTGAGTGACGGGAGCTCGCTTCTCCCGGTGCCCATTCCGCTGCGGTTTGAGGTTCTACCAGTAGTCTCCCCCTGTCCTCCCACAGGCACGACCAATCTGGAGAGACAATTGGACAGGTGTGGGGGAACTGAGGCCCACGGTGGGTGACCTCAGGTATCTGGCCACCCCTCTCTGGGCCTCAGCCTCCAAGGAGAGCTTTCCCAGAGTCCCCTGGCTCTGCCCTGACATGGCCTGCCTGTTCTGTGTAGGGCCAGGAAGGCTTACTGTGTGTGTTGAGGGGGTCGGCGCTGTGGACTGGCCATTGATAAACATGAGTACTAATTTAATGGCATAATATTAGTTGCTCCTTGTTATATATTGTATTATTTTAACGGTATATTTTTTCCCAGTAGCTAAACTATTATTGAACAGTTACTGTGTTCCCCTTTCATGCTTTAACTCATTCTCTCTCTGACCCTGTGTGGAAGGAACAGGAATTTATCCCTTCTCCACCTGAATCCACAGGCTGCAGTGGCCCCTTGCCCAGGGTCTGCCACCCACACCACCCTGAGCCAGAGGCTAGGGCATCAGCCTCTCCCCACACAATTTCCTGCCCACTTTCCCTCTAGAGTCTCTCCAGTCACTTTCCTCTCCCATCACCCTGCCTCCCAGGCCTCAATGTCTTCTCCTCTCGCCCCCAACAGCCCAGCCTCCCACAGCTCTTTCTAAAACACACATAACTATGGCCCTCCCCTGCTCCCAAGCCTTCCATGGCTCCCTACCGTCCCAGCCCTGGACCATGGTCCATAAGTTCCTACATGACCCAGCCTCTGCTGCCTTCCCCGGCTTCATCCCTTACTACCTCCTCATTCCCTAAAGTCAATCACCAAGTTCATTTCAGACTTCCTGTGAGCCAGTCTTACTTCCCAGTCTTTGCATGTACTCTTCCGTCTCCCAGCAGGTCTGTTCCCTGGTCCCATTACCTTGCTCATTACACTCACGTTTCGGTTCTCACTTCCTTTTCCTCTGGAAGCCTCTCTGACAGCTCCATGCTTGGGGTGGGTCCACTGCCCCTTACAGGCTCTGTCTCTGCCTGAGTGTCCCCCACCACCACCCTGATCATCCTGGAAGCTTCCTGGTCATACAATTGTCTTCCACACTGGACTGTGAGCCCAGAGAGGGTGGGAGTCGGGTGTACCTCGGTCACTCTGTGTTCCTGGCACCCAGCACAGGGCCTAACACACAGTGGGCACTCAGTGAACACTTCCTCGGTGAATGCATCTTACCATGGCTGGGGAAACTGAGGCAGAGGGGTAGGACCTGTTCTAGGGTGTCCCACCATCACTGGGGCTCTGACAGAGGGCTAAGGCCTTTTCAAGTGTCACCCTGGAGAACATGGGTACATTAAGGAAGGTGTCCTCCCACCCTGAGCCAGGCTTGGGTAGTTCTCTAAAGCAAAAATGCAGATGGGGAGACTGAGGCACCCAGGTGGGGGTGAGGCAGGGCCTGGGGAAGGCAGCTGGCACTTTGCTCAGTCACTAGCTCTCCCTCTCTTTTATTCCTCCTCTTTTGCCCCAATATTTTTGTTCTCTTTCTGCATTTTGTTCTGCGTGCCGCTCTGTCTCTTATCTTTCTCTGCATTTCTCTTTCCCTCCATGTTTGTCTCCTCACTCTTCACATTTCTCTTTTTCTCTGTGTCCCTCTTCATCTCTCTGTCTCTCTCCCTCTCCTCCAACTCCCTGTTGCTCTCTCTCAGTCCCTCTCACTCCTCTCAGCCCGGCTGGCTGGCGTTGGCAGCAGCGAGGCAGGTACAGCCGGGCTTAGTGCCCACTGCTGCCAGGGCCCCCTCGGACTTGTAGCTGCGCCTTCTTTATCTGGGGCTGCAGCTACCCCTTATCTTCTGGCTGCAGGACACGAGACCAGGATTAGGGCAACTCGGGGCCAAGGATGTGAGACAGCAGGGCAGGCGGGCGGCCGAGAGCCAGTGCCAGGGTGGATGTGCTGCAGGGCTGCTGAACCCCAGTGACCAGGGCTGCTGCGTGTGTGTGTGAGGTGATGGTGCACACACATATTCACAGCTGTGACTGCTGAGTATGAATGACTTTGGGGAGGTATCTGTGTGTGTCTATGAGCATGTTTATGTGTGTGTGAACATGTGTGTCTTTTGTATGTCTATTGTATGTCTGAGTGCACATTTGCGGCTGCTTTGTGTGTCTATGTGATTATGTATGCATATTTGTGGCTTCTGCATTTGTGTCTCTCTGTGTGATGGTATATATATATATATATATATATATATATATACATATTTACAGCCATTACTGCTAAGTATGAATGACTTTGGGGCGTGACTGTGTGTCTGTGTCTCTGTGTGTGTGACAGTGTGTTCATGTTTGTGACTTTTGTGGGAGAGGGTCTGTGCCGCTGTGAGCCTAGGAAGCTCCTCATTCCAGCCCTGCCCTGCAGGTGACCACACAACTCAGGGCCCACCCCCGCCCAGCTCCTTCCTGCCACCCCGATGGCTTTCCCACCTTGCTGACCCAGAGCCTCCAGGGATAGGACCCTCCAACCTGTGACCTGTGGCTGTAAATGGCCCATGTGGGGACAGCCACCATCCCTGCTTTTCCCATCCTCACCTGGAACAGGCCGGGCCTTCCTGCCGCCCACAAGCCTCGAAGGCCTAATCCTGGCTGAGGCTGGGCGGTTCCTCCTCTGGCCCCAGGAGCCCTTGCTCTGACCCCAGCTGGGTGTACTGCCGAGCTCTGTCTCTCGTCAGTGTTCTGAGGCCTTCCTCCCCACTCGCAGCACCATCTAGCTCAGGGCGAGGGTGATTGTCCCATCAAGAGCTCTGAAGCCTAGTTTTGGGGAGCCTTTTGGAGGGCAACACTATCCACCACTGAAGGCCTGTGCTGGGCACAAAACTAACATGGAAGCCATTTCACAGATGGGGAAACCGAGGCCCAGCAAGCTAGGTCACCAGCACATTGAGGGATGGGGTAATGCTTAGTGTGTGGAGATGGCTAACGCTCTGGCTGGCGACAGCTAGATGGACAGAGGGCACAGGGGATGCTAGGCCATCTCATCCCCACAGGGCTGGTCCCTGGGGTTCCTGAAGTGCAGTCCTGGGCTCCCAGGGCCTGGACCAGCTCCTGGCGCTAAGATGGAAACTTCTTCTCCAGCCAAGTCCGAGTCTTGGCCAGCGGCTGCCAGCCTCCCACAAGCTTTACATGGGCCTCCACTCTTGAATGGAACACTCCCCTTGGGATCAGTGACTGCCCAGAGAAGGCAGGGGGCCAGCCTCAGGGGACAGGTTTGGAGGAGTGGCTAGGGGAAGTGACTGAATGTTGTAGAGTCATCCAACCCCAGGTTTGAGTCTCTTCCTCAGTGTGTGACCTTGGGCCAGCATCTTGACCTCTCTGATTCTTGCCTTTCAAAACTGCCAAGTGGGCACAGAAGCAGGCTGGGGAGGGGGTGTGTTGCCTGGCATCCCAGGAGGCTAGGAAGGAACAAAGCTAATTCCTGGACAAATACCACAGGCATGTGAAAGAGCCTAGGTTCCAGCTTGCCCTGCACTGTCCCACCCCTGCCTCAGCCTTGACCCTGGGGCCAGCAGGCTCAAACTAGCCATAGGGTCCAGATGCCCATGGGTGCCAGTTGCTCTTCGCCAAGCCTTGGTTTCTGCACATCCGTGCCCTGGGGAGGCCACAGTCCAGACCCACGGGCTGCACTTTTAGTTCCACTCGCTCTGCCTTGCAGGGGCCCCAGTGTGGGATGAGGAAGGTTTAAAAATAAAGCATTGTAAACACTCGTGTTTCCTGAACATAGAACCACCCTCTGAGTTTCCTTGGCCTCCTGGGCAGCCAGGCCCAGACAACTCCTTGAGGGGGGTGAGGGCTGGAGGGCAGAGGTGCCCTCGTGCACACCAATTCCTGGCTACAGTGTGAGTCAGCTAGTGTGACGGGGTTTCTGTGTTACCAAAATAGTGTGCAGTGTGTGGGTTGGTGACAGACAGTGGCGGGGGTGCTGGGTTGTGGGACATGACAAAGTGGTGTGTCAGGGTGTCACACCTATGTCTCATGTGACCATGTGGGGCTGGCCCTGAGGGCCGGGTCTCTGGGGTTTGAGTGTGATGGGGTTTCCTCCACATGTGTTTGTATCAGTGTGTGTATACTTGAATGTGACACACACGCCTGTGGTGGAAGGTGGGCGTGGATCCTGGTGTCCCCACCCCCTGTCTTCCGTCCTACCCACCCCAGAGGAAGAACCAAGTCTTTCAAGTTGCTGTTGCCAGGACAACCGTTTTATGAGCGTCCACATGGTGGGCACATGTGAGTGTCCTGCTCCCCATGTGCCTGAACAACCCCTCCCCCAAGGCCTCCAACCATAGGGGGAGGGGGCACAGGCAGTGTGGGGTGAGCAGGAGGCAGCCACGGTGCAGCTGGTGACAGCTTAATGTGGCTGGAGGGGTGGGGGTGAGTTCCTGGCAGGGCTTCGTGTGTACAGGGAAGCTGTGCCTGCCAGACTGGTGTGTGTGCACACGCGACAGTGTCTCCACAGTTCCTCTGCATGTGTGGCTGTAGTGTCGGCAATCTGTGCTTAGGATGGCATGTGAGTGTTGTCGTTTTTTGTGTGAGCTCAGTGTATGTGTGCTAATGTGTGTGCCAGCGCCAGGCAACATGGGAGTTGTGTAACAATGTGCCAAATGAGCATGCATGTGCACCAGCAGCCCTAATTTGACCCCTGCAGGTACTCTGAAGGCCAGTGGGCTGATGGTAAATGTATGAATATCGTGTGGGACTGTGTCTCAGTAGAGAATCATTTGTGTGCATGTGTTGGAGCAGTGTGAGCTCTGCGTCTGTGTGCATGAGTGTGCATGAATGGGAGTGAAGTGAGAATATTTGTATGAGTGTGAGCATCAGCCCCTGTCCATGTGGCAGGATGTAGGTGGCTGTGACTGCTGTGGATGTAAGGAAGGTACTTACATGTGAGAACAGGCATGGCAGTGGGTGTGATCCTGCCTGGAACAAAGGTTTGGGGAATATCTGTGTGGTCAACTGCACCATGCCCTTCCTTTTTGAGGGTGTGGGTGTCTCTGCAAGTGAGCACGTAGCAACACCTACAATGAAGGACATTTAAACACTGTTTACCATGCACCTGGCATGGGTCCTTTCTATAACCCTATGAGAATCTGGTAATAATACAGGTGGGGAAACTGGGGCACAGAGAGGCAAAGTATTCACACAAAGCCACACAACACAGACACCTGTCTTTTCCATCCTGGACTGGGTGGGACCTGGCAGCCACGGCTCCACTACTACTCTGACCCCAAGTCACACTGCCACTTACATCCCGCTTGCACGTGCACCACACAGTGCGCACACGCTGTGCACGCACCTAATCGGCTCAAACTCTCATGAGCTCATGTACAACAGGGTCAGGGTGCCTGAGTGGCCCCCATCACTGTGTACATGCAAGTTGTATGGGCCTCATGGGTGTAAGGGTGTAAGGGTGGGGAGTGGGGTCCTACGAGAGCCTAATGTCCTTAACCTCAAGATGTTGGGATTAGAGGAACGCAGGCAGCCTAGGCCAGAGTGAAAAGACCCCAAGAAATCAGACGGCCGGAGTGAGAAACCTGGGCACCAGACCCCAAGAACACAGGCGCGGGCCTGGACCGTGCGGGGAGGAGCTTGAGGGAAGGAGCCGAGGGCGGGGCTGCAGGGAGGTGTTTCTCCTTAACTAGCCGGGGTGGGGTGGAGCCACCCCGATGCCAGTCCCGCCCACTCTGCCCCTTCATTCCCTTCCTCTAGTCCTCTGAGGCCGCCAGGGGGCGCTTTGGGAACGCAGAGCCGTCGGGGAGAGGACCCAGTGGGTTTGGGTTCATTGGTTGTTGGGGAGACGCGCTGGATCTTGGTGCCCTGAAGAGCGCCGTCGGGAGCCAGCCGTGGGAAGGAGATACCCCACAGGGCCCTGGGGCAAGACTGGAAGGAACTTCCACTTGATGGGGGCTCTGTGGACGGCAGTCGTCAGTCGTAGGGTATTACTGTCTTAGGGAAAAAGCACTGGATCTTAGTTCTCTGGAATGGCTTTTTCAGGAGAGGCTTTTAGCTTTCCGGGAAGACGACCTGGGGCGGGACTAGGGGACCATTCAATCTTTACTGGGGTGGGAGGAGTACTGTGACTCTCAATTGCCCATAGAGGGATCTGGGGAGGGGGCGTCTTGAAGCCCCGGATTTACTGAGGATGCACCGTCGGGTCACTGGCGCCCGGAATGGAAAACAGCTAATTGAAGGGAGCGCTGATCAGAGGATTCCCTTCAGGGGCTTCCTTGGTGAGGGGACTTCTTGGGGCTTTGCTTTCCGAAAGGGGACCAGGGAGGACCCGGGAGCCTGACTGTAAGGCCAGATCCTCGTGTAGTTGGGGGGAGGGAGGACTAGGAGCCGCGGGCACTGGCGTCGGGGCACTGTGGCTCTTATCCTAGGAGGGGCTCTTGGGGAGAAGGTGCCTTGGGATCCGCTTTCCAAAGGAGCGCCGCAGAGCTCTCCGGGGTCCGGGGAGATTGCCGTCTAGGAGGGCGCTGTGATCCCGGACCCCTGCCACCTGCGCTCCTTGGGCCCCATCGGATGGGGGCGGGGCGAAGGCTGCTCTTGTCCCGGGAAACCCGAGCTACCGCCCTTGGCCCCGCCCCCGGCCCCGCCTCCGTCCCCCGAGCCGGCCGAGCGGTCCGCGGCAGAGGCGGCGGGAGAGCGCGCCTTGGAGCGGCTCAGAGCGCCCGGGCCCCTTGCTCTGCCGCCCCGGAGCCCCGCGCCGCACCCCGAGGTCTCCGGTGCCGTCCGTGCGCCCCCCGCGCCCTTCTAGCCGCAGGCCGTCCAGGGCATCCTCCAGCCCCAGCCCCAGCCGGACCGGGATGGCCGCAGCCCGCGGCTGAGCGAGCCCGGGGGTGCCCCATGGGCCGGCCCGCGCCGCGCCCCCTCCGCGGCCGCCCCCTCAGGCCCGGGCCCCCCCAGGCGCCACGGGCCCAGGCGGCCCGAATGGCGGTCGCGGCGGCAGGGGCAGGGGCTGGGGCCGGCGCGGGCGGCAGGCGCGGCCACCACTGACGGGTAGCCCGGCACCCCAGCAGGTAAGCAGGGGCAATCGAGGGGCCCACAAGGGGCAGAGGTGAGGGGAGGACCGGCCCCATGTACGGCAGTATGAGGGGCTCTTAGAGATTCGTAGTAGACCAGTACCTTTCCTGCCGGAGCCCAGAACCCGCGTGTGTATGAGGGTGGGGTCAAGGGGCAACAGGTCGGCGCTTGGCAGAGGGGCGGGGTGGGGAGGGCGACCTTAAACGCCTCTCCAAGTCAGGATCTAGCAGGGAGGGAGTCCCTGTCGGACGGGGTGAGCGCACGTCTGCCTTCCCTGGCCCCCATGTGTGCGTCTGAAGAGGAGTGGGAGCGGGGGCAGCCGGAATGCCCTCCCCAGCCTCTAAGAGGGCGAGCTCTCCTGCCATTTGGTCTACGAGGGGCCGTGGGGAGCATCCAGATCCCGCATACCCTGGGCGGGGGGCTGCCGTCGCGGCCCAGCTGCACGCAGAAGTAAACATCTGTCAGTGGCGCGTTCCAGCCGCGTTCCCTGCGCGCCGCCGCCGCCGCCGCCGGGGACACGGTGTCCTCCGGTAAGGGCCCGGCTCTCTTGGCTCCTGGAGCCACTTGTTCAGCCACAAGAGGGCGCGAACACATTTTTTGGGGGGGGGGGGTGATTCTTAAGGGCAAAACCTGGACTTGAAGGAGAAGCGGCTGTGCCCCTCTTTCTTGCTTTTTAAGAGAGGCATTGTCTTGCTCAGGATAGCCTCAAAATTCTCCCAGGAGGAGCGGTGTGGGGGTTAGGATTTATCAGACCCTGGGGGCTGCAGACGGTGGGCAGATTTAGTGCGGGATTGGAGAGAAAAATAGCCCCTCCCTGGGGTTGCTATCACCCCTGTCCCCTCCCCAGGAAACACCAGCATGTATTGTGGTGGCGCTGGCCCTGCTTAAAGGGCTTATGGTTACCTGCAAGGCTGGGCCAGCAGCCCAGATCCAGGGAGCAGGGCCAGGGGCCTGGAAAGGGGCACAGGGGGCTGGACCCTGATTTTCCTCACTCCTGCTTGCCTGCCCTGCCCTCTCCCTGCCGACATCCTCTCTGTTCCCTGACACTCTTTGTCTGCCTTCAACTGCCCCAGGCTGAGGAAGCCCCAATGGGGCGTGACTGGTCTAGGCGGATGTCAGTGGAGGGAAGACTCTTGGCTTTGCCAGATTCTCCCCACCCTCAGCCCCTTGCCTTGGGGCCCTTTGGACACCCCTCCCACCTCCCTTCATCCCAGGACTCCTGAGGGTGGGGATTTTGAAGCCATTCCTGGGCCGACCAGCCTACCCACAGCAAGCTGCAAAGAGCTGGTTCCAGAGGGTGCAGGGAAGAAAACCAAACATCCCCCCTCTGCAGCTGGGTGTGCAGTGTCTGGAATTCCACTCTCAGCGCTTGTCCCTCAAGTCTCAGGCCTCAGTTTTCAAGGAGGGAGCAGAGGATATAAAGAGTCTATGGTAGGAGAAGGAACCAAACAGTTTGTAGTCAGACACAAAGACACAATCAAGAGATTGTTTCAACAAATGTTTGTTGGACCGAACTGGTATGGCTGACTCTGGTGTCAGGGCTCCTGAGTCTTGTCCTTCAAGGGCAACAGACTTAGACTAAGGGTGGAGCCCAGCATGGGGAACAAAGGCTCTATCTTAGGGTAGAGTGGTCAGGGAAGACTTCCTGGAGGAGGAGCTTTGGAGCTGGGGCTGTGAAGGATGAGTAGGAGTTTGTTGGGTTTTTTTTTTTAAACCTCACCAGAGGATATGTGTATTGATTTTAGAAAGAGGGGAAGGGAGGGAGGGAAGGAGAGAAAGAGCGAGATAGAGAAAGAGAGAGAGAGAGAGAAACATCAATGTGAGAGAGAAACATGATCAGTTGCTTCCCATAAACACCCGAACCGGGGATTGAACCTGTAACCTAAGTATGTGCCCTAACCAGAAATTGAATCTGCAACCTTTGGGTATATGGGACAATGCTCCAACCAACTGAGCCACCAGGCCAGGGCAGTAAGAGTTTTCTAAGTGGGAAACAAAGCGCATTCCAGGTGGCACAGGCAGAGATCTAGAAGCAGGAAAGAACGGGCTGGTTGGTTGTGGCGAATCCAGGGTGTCTGGGTGAGTGTGGGAAGGACAGGCTGTTCTGAAAGGTTGGTGGAGGGACCGGTGGGCTGGGGCACACTACTGGGCATTGGACCTGGGAGTACAGGGGAGAGAGGAATAGGTCTTGAAACGTGTGTGGTGTCAGTGGGCCCAGCCATCTCTGCTGCGGGGCTGTGGGATTCCTTTGCAGGTGCATCTCTCTTGGTCTCCCAAGGTGCAGCAGAGGGGCCCAGGGCAGGAAGAAATTAGGGGGTGGCCCCTGCTGGCAACAGATAGATCTCACTTCTCAAGGGGGAAAAGTGAGGCCCAGAGAGAGGACACCATTTGTGCCTAAAAAGCTCAGTGTTGTGGGGACCTGAGGCAACATTTGAACTTGGGGAGATGGAAGAAGTGACTCAGGTGCCCTGGTTCCCAGGAAACTAGTGTTAAGGTTTGAGCTCAGCCTGGGGCCCATGCCTCAGTTTCCCTTCCTGTCCATTGACTAGCTTTGTGTGATGTCTTGGCCACTCTCAGAGCACCCACAACCCTCATGCCACCTGCCGGGCCCCACACCAGCTGCTCAGCTGTGCGCTGTGCCAGGCCTCATTAGGCTGATCCTGTTATCCTACCCCAGGCAGCCCCCTCCTGCCTGTCCCATATGCCTCTGGGGCCAGCCCCAGACCAGCCTGGTGTGGTCAAGGTGAGAATTTTACGGGCCAGTGCAGAAGGCTGGGCTAGAAATGGTGGGTCCTTGGGTCTGAAAAACTGTGGCCCCGAGCCATGCACACAAACACACACACACACCCCAGCCCAGCCTCCCTGAGAACACAGAGCAGGTGCAGGGAGAGGGCTCTAGGCACCCGTGCAGAGGGGAGGACTGGCCCCGCAGGCGGGTCACGGGGCCCCTGTGCCCTCTCCCACCTCATCTCCCTGCACTTCTCTGGCTCTGCTGCTCCAGTCACCCTGGTCACCTTGAACAGTCACTGTCCTGCCTCAGCCATCGCTCCTGCAGTTCTCCACACCTGAAATGCTCTCCTCAGATCTTCACTTGGTCCTAGTGTAAATGCTGCCTCCTCTGAGAAGCACTCCTTGACCACTCAGCCTCAGAGCTGCTCCTAGTCACCACTGCTTTACTTTGTTTTTTCTTTTTTTGTTTCACTGTCAATATCTAAATTACCATGTTTATTTATTATTTATAACCCATTCCTAATTGGACAGTGAGTTGGCAAGGGTGGGGCCCAGGTTGGCCTTGGTCATCCAGAGCTCCCTGCCTGGCCCAGCACACAGTAGGGGCTCCGTAAGTGTTTGCTGAGTTAACGTGTTAGGGGCAGAACCCAGCCGGGCAGCCTGGGCTTTCTGCCATCTCTGGCCCTTTATTCACTTGCTAGTTCTGCTCTGCTGTGTGTCTTTGAGGAAATGCTTACTTCCCTGAAGCTCAGCCCCATTTTCCCCCCAAACGGTGGAGCCTATCATCCCCTCCCTGTGTCTCCCCTCCCTTCTTCATTACCCCGTTACCCAGAGCCCAGAGGTTGTGAAGCTGTTGATAGAACAAGTCTGATGTCAGACCCAGGTTCAACCTCAGCTCAACCACTTATTCGAACAAGTCACTCTACCTTTCCAAGCCTTAGTTACTCTTTGTGGAAAACGGGGCTAGTAATAATAATATTTTCAGGGACGGTGGGGAGAATTAAACACATGGAAAGCCCTTAGCACAGTGCTTGGCACTAAATAAATGGAATAGCCGACACTGCCAGGTGTTAATGTTATTGTTGTTAGAGAGGCCATGGTTAAGAATGTGGAGGAGTGGGTATTGGGGCCGAGGCTTTGAGGGATGAGTAGGAGTTTGCCCAAATACTTGAGTTCAAATCCCAGGCTGGCCACTTATACTCTGTTTGACATGAGCAAGTCACTTCACTTCTTTGGACCTCAGTTTTCCCATCTATAAAATGGGGATAAAATAGTCCATACCTTGCTATGAGTCATTACATGTAAATTACTTATACCAATAGTGTTGTTTGCTAGGGTTACTGTAAGCTGTGATTATTGTACTACTATTATTATCACAAAACAACCAGCACGGTCCTCCCCAGAAGCCACTCTCTCTGTGTCTGTCCCCCCTCAGCTGCACTTTGGCCACGACAAACCCAGAGCCCCTTAACAGGAGCCCGGGCTGACACTCGATCCTCAGAGTAGCAGGGGCCAGCGATGGTGCTAGCATTGAGCAGCAGGCAGCTCCTGGGCTGGGGGAAGAAGAAGAGAGGCTATGCCGCCACCTCTGGCCAGGCCTGGAAGGGTCTGGTCTGCTGGGGGTGTCTGACTGTGCCCGCCATGAGGCTGTCTCACGGGCTGGCCCCAGCCCCTCCACACGCAGCATCAGAACCAGCTGTGCTAGCCAGATGTTCCTGGTTTACCCCCAGATGTGTGTTGCCAGCTCAAGACTGCCCTGGCCTCCCCGTCCCCACCGTGGGTGGGGCTGGGCCCTGGGGCTCTCCAAGGGAGGGGACACATTTTTGTGGGCTGCAGAGTTTGTTTCTTGTTTTGCAGAACCATTGAGTCTTGCCTAGAGAGAGGCCCAAGTCCCACCCGTCATGGGACCTCAGTTTCCCCATCAGTGGACCCCCAGAGGCCATTTGGGGGAGAGGAGACGAGCAGGGCTCTCCCAGGAACAGGCCCAGCCGCCAGCCGTGGAGCTGTCAGTGCTGACGGGGGAAACAGAGGTACAGGCCTGCAAGCACGTGTGTCCGAGGGCTGGGCCCAGCCATTGCCATTGGCCTGGTCTGCAGAACTTCACTGAATTTATTAAATGGCCCTCCAAATGAGGGAGGGCTCCCGGGCAGTCCGTTGTACAGATGGGGAAACTGAGACTCCGAGAGAGAGAGGAGCATGTTACCCAGCCAGGAAGAGGCAGAGCAGGGACCCAGACTCAGCCGTCTGGAGCCCACGTGCTGCGGTCCGTGCTCACAGACACACGCCTTCCTTGGGTGTGCAGGCCACCCCCACGTCTGCCCGTGTGGCTCCACAGGCCGGCTCACTCTGCTGCGGGCCGTGATGGCAGCCCTGCTAGTCACCCCATCAAGCCCTCCCAGGTCCTTCGGGCATTCCCACAATGCTGGGTGGCCCCCTTCAGAGACTTTCCGAAGATGGGGAAATTGAGTTATGGGAGGACCAGGGATTGTCCAGGAGTGAGGGAGAAAAGAAGGAGAAGAGAGCACGTGGAGGGAGGCACCAAAAGCGTGGAGACTGGAGAGCTGCAGCCAGCTCATGCCTCTGTGAGCAGAATTATTGCAATAACCCAGCCCAGGCCGCCCCTCTAGAAACTCCTGCCCCAGGAAAGACAGGCACGGACGTCGACACTATGCTGCAGGGCTGGGCAAGAGGGAGGGGCCTGTGGCAGGAGTGCCAAGACGGGGAGCAGGGAAGTCTTCCTGGAGAAGGGGCTTTAGGATGTAGGGCTTTGAAGGATGAGTAGGAGTTTGCCCAATGACGACAGGCCCCAATTACAGGCTTCCCCAGACTGAAGGGGTGAGTGGATTGAGGGGGGGGGTCACCTCTCATCCTTCCTGGGAACAAGCATGAAGCAGGTGCCTCCCTGAGCCCAGGAGCTCTTCAGGACAGAGGCTGTTCACCCTGGGAACAAGTATGCCTGGTGGATGTCCCTGGGAGTCTGTGGACAGGTGGAGCCCCAGGGTGTTGCCTGGACACCAGGATAATGAGCAGCATTTCCCGGCACCACCAAGGAAGCTGCCAGAAACACCCACACACCTTCACCCTGAATGCCTGCTCCTTGGGTGATTGGACCTGCCTGGTTGACTGACTTTGGGCTACTTATCACTGCTCCTCTCCGAGTCTCAGATTCCCCTCCCACCTCACTCCAGCCCTGGGGATACTGTGGCTCCAGCTAGAGATGGAGGTCTAGTCTCGATCCCTCTTGCTGCAGCTCAGACTGGCCTGGCCCCTAAGTAGGAAAAGTTGCTCCCTTCCCCCTACAGTGAGGACTCTCCAGGGTCTGGACATTGTCTGAGGGCTTGGAAGGGAACTGGCCGGTCCCCATCAGGGCAGTGTGGGTGGCACCTGAGATGCCAGCAGGTGTGAACCCTGGCTGGGTGCCAGGGGCTGGGGCAGGGCAATTCTCTCCTGGGTCATTCTGCCTCCTCCACTTCCAGGGGCCTCACCCTCAGCCCGCCATGAGGGTGCCATTCACTGCTCCTCTGGTATCTTAGCAGTGAGAAGCCAACAGCACTGAGGGTGTGCACATGTGTGTGCCCCTGCATGCATGAGCATGTAGCCAGAATGCAGAATCACACTACTGCGTGAGCATGGTACTGTTTCAGTGTGATTGTGTTTGAGTGTAATGTAAATTGTCCAAGTGTGGAAGTGCATGGGTGTGAAACACAGTACCTTGTGCCCGTGGTAGTATGTGAGTGTTGTGATGCATGCGTCTAAAAATACCCAAGTGTGTGAGTGTGAAACTGTTTGAGTATGGTAATGCTCCCATGTATTTCTGATAATGTTTGAGTGAGTGTGAAAACGTGTGTGATTGTATGCAAGTGTGTGTGATGTTAGAAGATTAATGATGAGAATATCCAAGTATGTGGCAGTGTTTGAGTAGGAGTGTGAAAACACCCTAGTGTGTGAGTATGATCGTGTTTGTGTGTGTGAGAACTCCCAAATATGTATGTGATAGTGCTGAGGTGTGTGAATGTGAGGGTTTCAATGTATGTAAAAATATCCAAATGCACGACTGTATGAAAACATTGAGTGTGTAAGTGGGATATTGTTTGACAGTGTAAAAACACCCAACACCCATGTGTGAGTGGGACGCAGTGTGTGCAAGAATCAGAATGCTGGGTCTGAATGAGCGTCAGCCCCAAATGCACTGCGAGGAGCCCACCTGCTGGTGTCTAGAGGCCTCCATTACACAAGCACACCTGGGCCCTCCCCGTGCCCTCCACCACACCCACGTCGCCCTCTCAGGGTCAGGCCCGTGCCAGAGACAAACCAGTTGGGTGACCCCCTTACAGAAAGGCCCATTGTTAACAGATGCTTATCAGCTGGCATGTGCTGGGCCCCCTCCACTGTCAGCCCCCCTGCTTTCCTGTCCCCCATCAGAGCTCTGGTGGGGTCTGCCACTTCAAGGCCACCGGGGGAGGGGTGGGGAGGAAGTCCTCTGGCCAGGCCATCTCTTGGCTCACCCACCCTCTCAGTCCCCTCTTAAGCCCTTAGGGGAGTCAGGACCACAGCCTGGGGCTGTGCAGGGGCCTGGCTCCAACAGGGAGACTGAAGCCCGCTGCCTCAAGGTTTGGGTGTAAGAGTGAGCAGGGCGTTGGGACCTAGAGAAAGCCAGGTTCACCTGCGGTCTTGAGCCTCGGTGGGTTCCCCTGCCATCTCCCCCTACTAGGGGTTGCAGCCACCAGAGTTCCAATCTCAGCTCTGTGACCTTGGGTAAGTCATGTTACTATTCTAGGCCTCAGTTTCCCCATCTGTGAAATGGGATGAAGATTCTTGTGAGGTTGAAATGACTTAATATGCACTGTTTACAGAATAGGATCTATCATATAGTAGGTGCTCATTAAGAATAAAGGGGATTTCCCTGACTGGTGTGACTCAGTTGGTTGAGCATCTTTCCTCAAAGCGAAAGGTCGCTGGTTTGATTCCCAGCTGGGGCATGTGCCTGGGTTGTGGGTTTGGTCCCCAGTCTGGCATACAAGAGGCAGCCGATCGATGTTGATCTCTTACATCGATGTTTCCCTCCCTCCCTTTCTCCCTCCTTTCCTTCTAAAAGTAAGTAAAATCTGAAAGAAAGAAAGAAAGAAAGAAAGAAAGAAAAAAAAAAAAGAAAAGAAAAGGAAAGGAAAGGAAAGGAAAGGAAAGGAAAGAGAAAAGAAAAGGAAGGAAGGAAGGAAGGGAGTGCCCTGGCCGGGCAGGTCACTTGGTTGAAGTGTCTTCCCAATACACCAAGGTTGCGGGGTTCCATCCTTGGTCAGGGCACATGCAAGAATTGACCAATGAATGCATAAAGAAGTGGAACAACAAATCAGTGTTGCTCTCTCTCTCTCTCAAATCAATAAATAAAAATTTTAAAAAGGTGGGGTGGCTTTGGGCACCTGACAAATGGCTGACCTCTGCTTGCTGCACAACCTTGAGAATGAAATATTCTCCCTGCACCCCTCAAGGCCCCACACAACCTGCCCTGTCACCTCCCCTGCCTCACTCAGCCCCAGTCACAGGGGCCGCCTCCCTGTTCCTTCAACCAGCCGGGCCTGGTCCTGCCCCCAGGACTTTGCAAGTGCCGTGCCTTCAGATATCCAGCCTGGCCAGGGTTTGTTTACACGCCCCCATGTCTGGGAGCTCACTCTCTACCACCGCCACCGGCAGCAATAAGAATTGTGATACCACATAGTGGCAAGTCCTTGGAGTGACTCGACAGCCTCTGCTCCGAAGCACCGCCCGGCCCAGTCTGGCCCATGTGATGTGCCTGGTGTTAAAGAGCCAGCGTTGGAATCTCAGGTCCTTTTCTAGCCAAATGCCCTTGAACAAGCCCCTTCCTGTCTGTTTTGTGCCTCAGTTTCCTCAGCTGTAAAATGGAGGTAACAGTGCATCTCTCCTGGGCTCAGCATGGGGTCTTTGCACAGAGCAGGAGCTTCATGAATACCCATTGTTACTGTCTGCTGGGCGTAGGTCCTGTGCCAGTGCATCAGTGAGACGGGAGCGGGCGCTGCGTAACCACACGCCCACCGCTGGGCCTACGTGAATCACATGCAAATGAAATGCAAATAAGCGCCCCTAGCCCGGACAAGCAGCCTGTGTGCAGAGGTGCGCCCATGGGGGCGCCCGGCACCCCGCGGCCGAGCCCAGTTGCTGACCCACGTCCAGCCCGGCTTTCAGCGCTCTGTGTAAATGTTTACACCGGGCTTGTCGCCAGGCCCCGCGCGGGCCGGCACCAGGCAGCCGGGTGGGGGAATGTAAACGAGGGCCAGGGGCCACCAGGCAGCAGGGAGCTGCTCTGACTCGGTTGTGCGGGTGCACGAGGGTTATTAAACACTGTGTGCACTAAGCACGACGCTCCCAGGCAGTCACAGCACCGCGTAATGGGTGCTGTAATGGGGGACGCTCAGGGCCTGGGGTGGGGAGCAGTCAGGGAAGGCTTCCTGGGGGAGGTGCTGGTCCAAGAGGAACCTGAAGGGCAACAGAAGTGGGGAGGGAGAGAATAGTGTTCTGGGTGGAAGGACCAGCTTGTGCAATAGCCTGGAAGTGGCTCCAGAGCAGCTTTGGTTCATTGCAGCCCATTCCTGGGAATCAGTTTACCTGTCTAGAGAGTAAACCCAGGCTCTGAAAGGGGCAGGAAGTCACAACCAAGGACATCTTAGTTAAGGAACAAAGACTCAATCCAAAGGTTTCTGCCTCCCAGACTATTCAAAGCACCCAGCCTCCTGGCCACCCTTACCCCACAGTGCCCCCTACTGGGAATGCCTTCACTTTTCACCCTTTCCCTACATGCACTGGGCTCCTGGATGGATTGGCCAAGCTTGATTCAGCCTCAGTGCCTTTGCACTGGCTGTTCCCCCTGCCTGAGATACCACTCTTTTCTACCTGGCCAGCTGCTACCTTTGTTTAATTCTCAGCTTTCCTCAACTCTCAGGAAAGCATTCTGGGGTCCCCAGGTGAGGCAGTTCCCCTGATATTTCTGGCACCACACCCACCCCCTCCTTAGCAGTGCTATTCACAACCATGTTTGGTGGTTCCTTGCTAAATCATGTCTGTTATTATTGATCATTAAGCAGCAGTGGTTCAAAATCAGAGGCCCCACTGTGTCCCCAGTGCCTGGCCCAGTACCCTGTGCCTGTTTGTTGCCTGGCGGACTGAGGCTGTTGGGCTGACCATCCCATGCCCACAGGCCAAGGATGCAGCGCTGGAAGGCAGCGGCCTTGGCCTCGGTGCTGTGCAGTTCTGTGCTCTCCATCTGGATGTGTCGGGATGGCCTGCTCCTCAACCAACGCCTTGGACCTGCATTAGCCCCGCTGCGCCGGCCACCTCGCACCCTGGATGCCCGGATCGCCCGCCTGGCCCAGTGTAAGCCCCTTTCCCGGTCTCGGGTCAAATACCCCCAACATAGGGGCGGCCATACTGGTGGGATTTCAGGCAGTGGAACCGGGCCACAGAGGCTTTTTAAAGATGGGGTGGAGGGAGGGTGCAAGTCCCCCAAAGGCCTGGAAGCGGGGGATGGCTCCTGGGAACTGGGGTCTCTTGGCTCAACTGTCACAAGGAATTAGGCTCTGTCCCTCGGGGGTCCAGGGCCAGATGGAGATTAGACCTAGGAACTCAGCTGGGTGGCTCCCCACAGCACAGTGTGGGGAAGGGGAGCTGGACTGGAGGCCCCAGTGACCTGCATGCGTTGATAGGGGCTAAGGGGAAGACAGAGAGAGACCTAGAAACAGAGATAGACAGACAAAGGTGGGAGAGACCGATGTGGAAAAGGCAGGGAGGTAGAGGAATGAAACACCCACCTGGGGAATGTGGCCACTTGATCCAACTCCCCACGTGCCTCTGGCAGCTGTCCTGTATTAGTTCTGCGTGGGCCCTGACCTTGTGTGTGCACGCACATGTCCACACGGTGTGCCCGTGTGGGCGGCCAGGATGTAGGTGCAGGCCTGGCGCATGCATGGTGCCTGCGGGTGGCGACCACACGCACACCCGCCCTGTCAGACCACACAGTCCTTTCTTCTCTTCACAATGCACAGGGGTGGCCTCCAGCGTGGACTTTGCTCCCACCCCTACCCCCACCCCCTGCCATTGTAGACCACAGAGTCCTTTCCAGGACACTGGGTCCCAGAGACCGGGGTAGGGCCCCCAAAGCTAGTGCTCCAGGTTCTGGGAGCAAAGCACCAATGATGGAATCTACTGGGAAGTATCTCAGCCCATGGGTGGTGCCTGCCAGCCCTGTGTCCTATCCCTGTGCCCAGCTATACCACAGGAAGGGAGTGGCTGCTGATTCCCCCAAGGCCTAATGTTCTAGTCCCTGGGACTAATGCACTGATGGTGGCATTTCAGGCTGGGGGTGGGGGAGCAGGGAGCACATTTCATCTCTTTGCGTTCCAGACCCTGTGCACGTGGCCAGGCCTGCTGGAGGGATGCAGGGACAGATATACTAAAAGATTATTCATTGTTTATCTGAAATTCAAATTTAACTGGGCATCTGTATTTCATCTGGCAACCTCCCAAATAGCTCTCTAGATGCACACCTCAGGGTGTGCACACTAAATGGGCAACCGTAGGCACCAGAAGTGAGCCAGGCTCAAACCTAAATCCGGAGTAGACAGTGCTGGTCATCCTGGTCCTCCTTCTGGGCTGCAAGAACTCAGAAAAGGCTGTTCTGTTGCCCCCCACTTTCCACCATCCCAGCCACAAACACAGCAGGGACTCAGCAAGCTCTGCAAGCAGGCAGAGCAGAGAGGGAGACAGGCACAGCAGGGCCATCCCATACCTGAAGTTGTACAAAGACAGCGGCAGAGCTAGGCTCAGAACGGGGGCTTGTTGTTTTCTGAGATCCCCTGTGGGAACAGACACCCCCAGGGCAACAGTCCCTCCCGCTCAGGCTACCCTTTTACTTGTTTTGACAGCCAGGTACGCCAGCCTTGGGGGCAGGTGGAGGCTAAACTCAGGATTTCTTCTCCCAACCACAAGTGTGACTGCAACCTGTCAGGGGCTGGGAGCCTCCCAACAGCCATTCCAACCCCTTTGCTTCTCTCCCGGGGCTGCAGAGTGTAACAGGTTCTCAAATAAAGTTATTTCCTCAAACATAGTTTTGTTATAACGATGAGATGCCTTAGGAACTTAACTCTTCTTTATGTCAATTAGCCTTTGGTAAAACTGGTTTCATTCTTTGTTGTTTCGCCGCAGCTCTAAGAACCTACCGACGATGTACAGTAAGGACTTACTGTACTGGGGCAGGGCCAGTCTCTTGGGAAATAAATTTAGGCTACAGGACCCTGGGATTCTGTGAGCCTGGGCACCTCCCGGCAGCTGTGGGAGAAGAGGGCTGAACTTGGGCCAAACTTGGGCACTTGATAGAGGCAGGAAGAATGCTATCTGGGTTTGTGTCTCTCCCTGCCACCTGCTGGTGGTAGAGCCTTGGGTACGTCTGCTCTTTTGGGTGCCCAGTTTCCTCATCTGTAACATGACGGTGACCCTGACAATAGCTGCTGCCACTCCATGTCCTGGGGTCCGTACACAGGCCTCATTGCCTGCTGCTCCTCTGTATGTTCTGAGAAGCCCAAACACCTCGATTTGGGTTTCTGGATGGGGGAACTGAGTGGAGCAGTAGGGACAGGATGGAGGGTTGTGAGCAGCCCAGGGGCTCAGAGGAAATGTGGGGGCTTTGGGTGGGGGGCCCCAGAGAGAGAAACAGACCCATACAGTTCAACTAAAGGGTGAGGGGTTGGGATGTGAGAAGCTGCACTCCAACACTGGTCAGACAGGGTGTGTCAGTACCTGGGGCAGCCCAGCATAAGGATGGGACCCACAGACAGTACTGGGGGGGAGGGGCGGTGCCTAGAGTGGCTGAGACACCCAGATCAGTGCAGCTCAGGTGGGGAGGGCTGGAAAGTGGTCCAGAGCACCCAGGAGGGGTTAGCCAGGGTCTGAGCAGCTCAGCACGGGAGCAGCGTCCAGAAAGGTGTTGGTAGCCTTGGGGACCAAGCATGGGGGTCTGGATATGCACCCATCCAACACTGCCCAGGCAGATGCGCTGGCGCCCCAGCGTCCCCTGAAGGGTCATTTTTTGCAGGAGAACATCGAGGGGAGGAGGCTCCCTCCCGCCACCCGCTGACCCCCATCCCCTTCTCTCCCTCCCCTCGCAGACCGTGCACTGCTGCAGGGAGCCCCGGATGCCGTGGACCTGCGCAAGCTGACGCCGTGGGCCGGGCGGTCCCCGAGTCCCCGCCGTCGAGCGGGACCCCGGCGGCGGCGCGCGCGTGCGCGGTCGGGGACGCGGCCGTGCGGGCTGCGCGAACTCGAGGTGCGCGTGAGCGAGTTGGGCCTGGGCTACACCTCGGACGAGACGGTGCTGTTCCGCTACTGCGCAGGCGCGTGCGAGGCGGCCGCGCGCGTCTACGACCTGGGCCTGCGGCGCCTGCGCCAGCGGCGGCGCGTGCGGCGGGAGAGGGTTCGCGCGCAGCCCTGCTGCCGCCCGACGGCCTACGAGGACGAAGTGTCCTTCCTGGACGCGCACAGCCGCTATCACACGGTGCACGAGCTGTCGGCGCGCGAGTGCGCCTGCGTGTGACCCTACCTCACCGGTCCCGGCCAGACGGCGGCCACTTCCCCTGCCCCGAGGGCACCCACAGCCCCGCCTGGCAAACCCCGCCACAGACTGACCAGGTGCTGAAGATGCCGTCGAGGCCTCGGGACTCTTGCGATAACTGTACAGAGATAAAGCGTGGAAAATAGAGCTGGGTCTCGATTGTGCGCACCAGGGGTGTCTGCCTCTTGGAGGGGGAGGGCGCGTGGGAAAGCGGCGCCATCTCCATTGGGAGAAAGGGGATGGGTGCGGGTGGGTATCACCTGCAGGATGGCGGGAGGATCCCGTTTGCTTTGGGGGGAAGGAAATATGCAAAGAGGGTTCTCAGTGTACAAGCGGGGAAATAGGGGGAATGGGGGCCGTGTCGTCAGGGACCGTCCATCATATCTCCCTGCAGGTCTCAGCTCCTCCCCCGGGAGTTCCGTCCCAGCAAGATGTATTTCCGGGGGAAGATGGAGTCACTGTGTAGATGAGACGGGTCCAGCCGGACCCTGTCTCCCCAGGGTGTCCCATCCCCACCTCCACACAGTGTGCGCTTCCGGGGAGGTGAAGGGGAGAATGGAGGTTGGTAGGAGAAGGTGGAGGCACTCTGCAGAAGAGACAGGTCCAGGAGGACCCGAGCGCCCTTCACCTGACGAGAATCCTCACGCCGGATCAGCCCCCACGAGAGCGACCTCGAAGACGCTATCTTCCTTTACTAGCTAAAAATATTTGTGTGCTGCCCATCTCCCTGTGGGGATACGTCTGGGGAGGACGCCAGCCCGGTCCAGCCCAAAACCGGCGCCTGCTGGGGCAGAGCCAGCCCCAAGGGATCTAGGTCCTGGCGCATAAAAACCCTGCCCGAAGCTCGAGGCGGGATTTATGACGAGCACCCGCAGAGGACGGAAAAAGCGCTGGGCGGGGTTTATATTTGCCCGCGGTGTCACCTTGATGCTTGGCAGGTCCAGGAAGGGCGCAGCGTGTTGAGTTCCCAGAGCACAGGGAGGGATGAGGGGGTCCCCTGGTCTGAAAAGGGGAGGGTGAGGGAGCGGGCGCTTCGAGCTGGGCTCAGGGCTGTCATCTAAAAGACTAGCGGGTGTGGACCCTTCCTCAGCCCCTCAGACTGGGGGCTTCCAAAGGAACACCCCCTCCCCTCCTTTACTGTTTCCCTAGACTGGCCCCATTCCCTCTTTCCCACACATCTGAGTTCAAGACCACCCTCTAACCACCACATCCTTTCCAGACCCAATCCGGGTCCAGAAGCTGGAGGGCTCCAATCAGAAGCTGTCCCCAAGGAGGATCACATAGCCAGGCAGAAACGCTCCCCAGCTCCCTGCTCCCCAGGATCCCGGTTGTAGCTAGAGAAACTGGAGGCAGCTAACAAGCAGGACTTACTTGGAGCTCCAAGAACATGGCTTGGCAGCCAGGCCCCAGCCAGTGGGTGGTCTGCTTGGAAGACAGTTTCAGGATGGAGGCTGGCTGGGGCCCCTGCCTGCCCCCGCAGTATTATGTCTCTGAGGTTTGGGGCGGTGGATTCCTCCACTGTTTGGGTTGACTCATCCTGGCGTGGCAGAGAGGCTGGAGTCCCCAGACACTGTGGAAGCTGAGCCTCAGTTTCCCCATCCTAGATGGCCCTGACCCTTAAAGAGGGACAATGCTGAGCTCAGGACATACAGTGGAAAAATTGTCCTTAAAGCCTGCATTTGTAGTCCCTGAAGATTGGCTTCTACTGTGTGTGTGTGTGTGTGTGTGTGTGTGTACCCCCCGCCTCCAGCCTCCTGGGACCTTAACCTCCCTGTCTCCCACCCGGATCCAACATCCCAACCACAGAGCTCTGGCTTAGCCCGCTAAATAATTGAAATGTAAACAGGGCGCCCCACAGACCCCTGGGGCGGGGGTTCTCAGCTCAGGTCACACACACACACACACACACACACACACACACACACGGCACAGAGACTGCCACCCACACGGGCTTAACAGCATCACACCCAGGCCCACAACCCACATGCTTACACACGCAGTCTTTATTCACACTTGGAACTGCACACTCACAGAGGGGCTCCCTCAGAGTCACCACTCATTCAAAAAAAAAGGACACAGGTTTGCGAACTCTGTCACACACAGCCTCACACACCCTTGCTGACGGCCATGCTCCTGGCCCTGCATGATCATCACGTGTCGCACACACAGAATCACACTCCCTTCCCTTGACCTCCTTCAAGGGGTGGTCCCGTCCTTGTGCCAGCCCTGCCTCATGTTGACCCCAAGACAGCCTGGCCCCCACTTTCTAGTCCCTCTGGGCCTTACTCTCTCCCCTCTGCCTGATGGGCTTGCTCTTAAGGGGTTCTCCACCTCTTGACATTTTTGGCCAGACTCTTCTGGGTTTGGGGGGCCATGAAGGCTTCTGGGTGTCACTCCTGACCCCCCACCCACTTGATGCTATCAGTCCACTCTAAGTCTGGACAACTACAAATGTAGACATTGCTGAGTGTCCCCTGGGGGGCAGGGTTGCCCTGGAGTGAGAACCTCTGTTCTAGAGTAAGGGAGCACACATCAGTTTTCGTTGGAGCGTTTCATCTGGGAGACAGTGCCAATGTTGCCTTCTTGCCTGCCCCACAGGCAGTTATACCAGCGGTAATGACCACAAGCAGATCCAGCAGGGCCTAGTGGGAGGGACCTGAGGCCAGGCAGTGTGTGCCTTGGTGGGTGAGGTCCCCAGCACCCCACATCCCCAGCAGGTGAGTCCCCCTCCCCCAGGGCCCCGGCCCCAGCAAGTGAGGTCCCTGGCAGGTGAGGTTCCTGAAATCAGAAGTGGCTGGCATGTGAGGCTGCAGGCTGGTCGGCCCATGTGAAGCAGGAGGCCATGCTGGTCACTGTGTGTGGCTGGACTCCTGGTGCAGCCTCCAGCAAGCCTCGAAAAATATCAGGTCCCAGCAGAAGGATGGAGGCTGCAGTGTCTCCTGCCAGCAGAAATAACTCAGGTAGTGGGTATGGTCTTTGTCCACCACTAGCAGATACCTGGCCAGCTCCTTGGGGCTCTGGAAGCCGTAAAGTGGATGAAGGTATTGGGGTCAGGAATTGTTGCTTCTCCTGCTGGGGCTCAACACCATGGTCGAGGTTCAGGCCTGCAGGGCATTCTTCCATGGCTTCTCCGTGATGCAGTTGGGGTGCAAGTTGTCAAAAGCCAGGTAAAACTTGTCCTGGGACAGCCACTTGGTCATGACCAGCGGGGCAGTGGCTTGTGGAGCCCCTGTACATGTCCACTTCGAGGTGAACCTAAAGTATCTAGTCAAATCCTTCCTCCAGTTGGACACCATCCGGCCACCAGCTCACTCTTGGCTGAGAGGCTGACCGGTATGCCGGCCAGCTGGCTGGGTCACGGCTCAAACCAGCCCTACCGTGTGATGTCCGAGTCTGTGTGGTAGGGTATGGTGAGAGTGAAGTGTCCATACAGGACCTTCAGTGGTGGACCGTGGCCGGGCAGGTCCAGGTTGAACCAGACCCAGCGCTGGCTGGGTGGCCGGGGAAAGGTGGAAGCTGCACCTGCGGTTGGTAGCTGACCTCTCAGGGATGCACGGGGGCTGCACCCACCCGAAGGTACACGCTAGCAGTCGGCTGGGCTGGGCCACAGCTCTGGGCAGCGGACGGAGGTGTGGGATGTTGGGTGTCCACGCCCGCAGCAGAAGCAGCAGGGGCAGCTGGGCGGGGAGCCCAAGGTAGCCCAGCAGGGTCCCTTCAGAGGACATTGACCCTGCGCACCCTTTGGGAGCCATGATGGGAGAGCCCATTGTCGACCTAGGGGACCGCATGGGCTTGTGGGACACTGCAGGTAGGAGAAGCACACCGCCAAAAGCAGCTGCAGCAGCACCCCAAGGAGATAATGGCGCCAGGGACATTGTGTCTTGGCCCAGCCAAGTGGACCCATGGGTCAGAGCAGCTGGGAGGAGGGGGAGTGGAGACAGCATCATCAATAACAAAAATAATAACCCATGCCCAGGGGGCACGCGTGGGTGACCAAAGTTAATATTCGTGAGTCCTGAGACAGGCACTGGTGTGACTCCTATTTTACCGATGAGAAAACCAAGGCCAAGTGGCTCAGAGTGAGGAGATGGCAGAGCTGGAATCCTAACAAAAACAATGACCCGAGGCCGCTTTCTCCTAGGCACTAGGTAACACGATATCTCCACCCAGGCAGGGGTTCCCAGGGAAGGTGGGGTGGGTCCCAACAGCTGCTAGGTGCCACCTTGACCTTTTCTCAGCTTTCTTAGACTCTTCCCCAGTCTGGGGCAGAAGACAGAGTTAGTTATAAGAAGCTTCCAGTGCCTTGGAATTGAGGCTTAAATCCAGGGCTCTATCTGGGAGGGGTCCAATAGGATTGGGTTTTGAAGGTTATATAAGAGCTCACCAGGTCGAGTAGGAGTCAAGGAGATGAATGTTCCTGGCAGAAGAAACAGCCAATGCAAAAGCCCGGAGGTGAAAGAGAGCCTGGCCTGTTTGCAGGCACAGCAAAAAAAAAAGCACTCAGGGATGTCAGTGTGAACTGGATTTTATATTTACTTGGTGTTTCACAGTCAATAAGTACTCAAAAACAGATTCTCTGAGTCTGTGCTGGCTGATTTCCCAAAATTCCCAGTCTTTCCTGTCCCCACCAGTGGTCACAAAGTCCCCCCAGACCCCGGACTCCAACGACTGGAGCAGAAATCTACCTCCTCGGGTGTGCAGCCCTGGAGCTGCCCATTTCACAGACGAGAGAACTGAGGCCTAGAGACACATCTGTCTCTTGTCTAAACACACACAGCTCCAGCCATCATGATCCAGAACCTCCACTCTCCCCTCTCAATATAACCCCAAACTTCTCTCCCACTTTGCAGGCGGAGCCCAAATCTACAGCCCAGCGTGGTCCAGTAGAACTTTCTGCATCCGGGAACTGCTCTACACCCTCACCGCCCAGCTCACTGGCCACAAGCCCGGCATGGCTCCTGAGCTCTTGAAATGTGGCTGTTGTGTCTGAGGAACGGGAGTCGTTACCGCTCATTCACATTTAAAAATGGACCCTCTCTTCTGTAAATCAAAAACAACTTGAAAATAAAAAGTAAACCCAAACCAAAAAAAATGTCTGGTTCTCAATTTAGTGATTGGAAAACTTTTAAGTACATTTGGAACATCTTGGATGTGCAAATCTGTTTCTTCCGTTCTATGTTTTATGGAGTCTAAGTACAGATTAAGTATCTACAGTGAAGAGTGAGGATCTGGCCCTGGCTGGTGTAGCAGCACAGCTGGTTAGAGTGTTGGCCTGTAGACCAAATGGCTGTGGGTTTGATTCCTGGTCAGGGCATATGCCAAGGTTGAGGGTTCAATTGGTGTTTTTCTCTCTCCTTTATCCTCTCTCTAAAAATAATAAGAAAATTGTGTAGCTCAGTGGATTGAGTGCCAGCCTGCAAATCAAAGCATTGCTGATTCGATTCCTAGTCAGGGCACATGCCTGGGTTGTGGGCTAGGTCCCCAGTTGGGGGCACACTAGAGGCAACCACACACTGACGTTTCTCTCCCTCTCTTTCTCCTTTCCTCCCTCCCTCTCTCTCTGGAGATAAATAAATGAATTTTTTTTTTAAGTAATAAGAAAATGTCCTGGGGTGAGGATAAAAAAAAAGAAGGGAGTGTCTGCATTAGGTGTGCTGCCATAAATGGTACACTGAATTTCCAAGACTTAAGAATAAAAAAAGAATGAAAATATCTCAATAACTTTAATACTGATCACATTTTGAAATAATACTAGTTTGGATCTATTGGGTTAAAGAAAGGATATTATTAAATCAATTTTATAAAATATACTCTAGATTGCCAAAACTTCACATAAAAACATGGCTACTAGAAAAATACTAGTTTATACGTGTGGCTTGTGTTGTATCTCTATTGAGCAGTATTTGTTGCTGTAGAATTTTTTTTTTTAAGATTTTATTTCTTGCCCTGGCTGGTGTGGCTCAGTGGACTGAGCACCGGCCTGCAAAGCAAAGGGTTGCTGGTTCGATTCCCAGTCAGGACACATGCCTGGGTTGTAGGCCAGGTCCCCAGTGGGGGGCATGTGAGAGGCAACCACACACTGATGTTTCTCTCCCTCTCTCTCCCCCTTTCCCTCTAAGAATAAATAAATAAATAATCTTTAAAAATTTTATTTCTTTTTAGAGAGAGGGGAGGGAAGGAGAAAGAGAGGGAGAGAGACATCAATCAGTGGCCTCCCCCCTGCCCCCAGCCAGGGACCTGACCTGCAACACAGTCATGGTGTCCTGACGGGAATGGAACCAGCAACCTTCCATTTTGCAGGCTGATGCTCAGTCCCCAGAATCACACCAGCCAGGGCTAGAAGTTTTAAGAAAGGGAAACCAGTGATATGAAGAGTGGTTTAAGATGCACCTACCCTCAGAACGTCCCCCCGCCATCAAGTGGCACACGACTGCAGTCTGGTCTGACTCTGCGCTGTCCCGTGTGGAGCCACCAGCCTCAGAAGGCTGCTGACATGTGCCATGTGGCTAATCCCAACAGAGGGACTGAAGTGTCAATGTTGTTGACCTTCAAATGTAAACTTAAAACTGAACAGCATAAACTTTTAAAGTGAAACTTCACTGAGTAGGAACCCATTTTACTATAGCTGTTAAAAGTTCAGCACCCGCCCTGGCTGGCGTAGCTCAGTGGATTGAGCTCGGGCTGAGAACCAAAGTGTTGCAGGTTCGATTCTCAGTCAGGGTACATGCCTGGGTTGCAGGCCATGACCCCCAGCAACTGCACATTGATGTTTCTCTCTCTCTTTCTCCCTCCTTTCCCTCTCTAAAAATAAATAAATAAAAATCTTAAAAAAAAAGTTCAGCACCCAAATAGAGATGTACTTAAAGTATAAAATATACTCTGGGTTGCTAGGGCTTCATATGAAAAAAAGGATGTAAAACAACTCATTAACTTCTATACTGATTACATGTTGAGATAATGCTCTGGACATACTGGGTAAAGTAAAATATATTATTAACATTAATTTTACTAGTATCTTTCTATTCTATTATTTTATGTGACTGCTAGAACATTGAAAATTATAGCCCTGACTAGTGTGAGTCAGTGGGTTGGGTGTCATTCTGCAAACCAAAAAGTCACCAGTTCAATTCCCAGTCAGGGCACATGCCTGGGTTGCAGGCCAGGTCCCTGGTTAGGGGTGTGCAAGAGGCAACCAATTGATGTTTCTCTCACACATTGATGTTTCTTTCCCTCTCTTTCTCCCCCCCTTCCCCTCTCTCTAAAAACAAATAAATAAAATCTTTAAAAAAAATAGAAAATTATGTTGCATGTGACAGAAAAAAGTTTGGTGGTTTCTCAAAAAGCTAAGCACAGCATTACCACATCACCCAGCAACACCACTCCTAAGTACCCACCCAAAGGAACTGAGAGCAGAGACCTGAACAGATGTTCACACACCCATGTTCACAGCAGCATGATTCACAGCAGCCAGAAGTTGCAAACATCCCAGATGTCTATCGACAGATGATGGATCAACACAATACAGTCCATCCAGAAGGTGGAATATTACTCAGCCTTCAAAAGGGAGGAGGTTCTTTTTTTCTTTTTTTTTTTTTAAGATTTCATTTATTTATTTTTTAGAGAGGGAAGGGAGGGAGAAAGAGAGAGAGAGAAACATCAATGTGCGGATGCTGGCGGTCATGGCCCGCAACCCAGGCATGTGCCCTGACTGGGGATCGAACCTGCGACACCTTGGTTCACAGCCCACGCTCAATCCATTGAGTTACGCCAGCCAGGGCAAGGGAGGAAGTTCTGACACCTGCCACAATGTGGGTGAACCCTGAGGACATTATGCGCAGTGAGAGAAGGCAGTCATAAAGGGCAGATATGCATGATCCTACTTCTATGAACTATCTAGAATGGGTATACTTATAGAGCTAGAAAGTAGACTAGAGGCTACCAGGGGCTTGTGGGGGAGCGTTGAGAGAGAAATGGGGGGATTGCTTACTGAGTACGGAGCTCTTGTTTGGGGTGATAAAAAAGTTTTGGGAATAGCGGTGATGGTTGCACAACAGGGCGAATGTACTGGATGCCACTTAAAAATGGGTAAAATGGCAAATTGTGTATCATATATATGTGGCCACAAATTTTCTCCTTCCTGCCTTCCTCCCTTCCTTCCTCCCTTCCTCCCTCTCTTTCTTCTCTCTTTCTTTCTTTCTTTCTTTCCTTTCTTTCCTTTCTTTCCTTTCTTTCTTTCTTTCTTTCTTTCTTTCTTTCTTTCTTTCTTTCTTTCTTTCTTTCTTTCTTTCTTTCTTTCTTCTCTCTCTTTCTTTCTTTTTAGAGAGAGGGGAAGGGAAGCAGAAGAGAGAGAGAGAAACATCAGTTGCTTCTCAAACAGCTCCAACTGGGGACCTGGCCCACAACCCAGGCATGTGCCCTGACTGGGAATCAAACCAGAAACCTTTCAGTTCACAAGCCGGTGCTCAGTCCACTGAGCCACACCAGGCAGGGTTATTTGGACAAAATTGGAAAAATAATGTAGCACTGACCGGCACGGCTCAGTTGATTGAGTGTTTTCATGTAAGGTAAAAATAATGTAGTATGGCAAAAAGCATTGAATTTTGTGCTTTAAGTGGGTGAGGCTGTCTTCAAACTTGACAGTGGAGGCTGGCAGTCTCCTTCTATTGGGCAGAGCTGGCGTGAACCTCCAAGTGCAGAGTGGAGGAACTGGCGGTGGCCTACTGTGGTTAAAAGGGAGCAGAGTGTGGAATTCCACGTTCATACCAATGTTTCTGGAAAGTGACACAAAAGACACACCTTTAGGGAGACAGCCCGAGGCCGGCGGGGAGGAAGGCTGGGCTCTCACCCCTCTCCTTTGGGCAGTAGGGCTTTGAGCCATGCACGGAGGTCAGTGCTCAGAAATGCAGTTTAAATAAACACAGTTTCTCCTTTTTCAGGTTAGGCCCTGGGTTTACAACAGCCCCTCCTAGGATACATGGAGGTCCTTGGCAGTGACCTTGAGGAGCACGGATTAGGGGTGGAGGTGGAACAGGAGATCAGCACCGGGATCCCTCCCAAGCTGAACCCATGGTATCTAGAAAGGACTGCAGAATGCCACAGTGCTGGGGCACCGCAAAGGTCAGAAAAAAAAAACCCAAACCCAAAACCCACTATATCCTGTCTTTTCCCACCAGACAGGGGTGGAGAGAATCCAAACTTGGGAAGGACGAGGGCTCTAGGATGCTAAAGGCCAGGAAGCAGTGGGGTTCTTAATCCAGAACTTTCCAGACAAACACTTAGTTCCTCCTGGTTTGGCAACTGCCCACACCTCTGCTCTACCCGGTGCCCAGACAGACCCCTGGGACTGGAGCCAGGAGGCCTTTCCCAGGCATCCAATGCATTCGCCCCAAGAGCCTTCCCGGAGGGCAGCGTGTGGGCAGCGTGTGGGTCTAGCCAGCAGCTGACCAGCAGGCGTAGGACCGAGCACAGCTGGTGCCCCAGGGTGTGGACGAGGTGACTCCAGGGAGGAGAAGGAAACAGGCCTCCAGCTGTGGCACGGCTCGGTCCGGCCCTCACACCTGCCACCCGGGGGTGCAGGGTGCCCTGTCCCCGGAGCCAGGTCGTCACCCAACAGCCAACTGTGGGACTCCCCTAATGCTGCTGTAAGATCCGATGGGCTAGTGCAGGAAGCTAGGGACTGGAGTCATTGTCCTGGCCTCACCCGTGGTCTTGAGCTTTGTGGCTTTGGGCGTTGACTCATCCATGAAGCGAAGACGCTGCCCTAAGCTCCTGGTACTCAAAGTGGATTCCGTGGCTGGGGAGGTGCCAGGGGATCCTTTGTGTGTGGGAGGGGCAGGTGAGCTGAATTTCAAACTTCCTCACCTTCACTGCCACCAGAACCCACCCCTCATTCAGTCTCTCAGTCAACACACACCCCTTCGGCCCACGCTGTGTAGCAGTCCCCGGGGATACCGCAGGGGCAAGCGGGCGAGACAGACGACACAGGTGGAAGCTTGGCAGTGGACATAAAGTTATAATGTGCATAAAGTGAGGAGAGTGTGACCTGGTCTGGACCCCCTGGGCATGTGGTCTGTGAGCTAAAGCCCCATGGAGTTCCCAGAGTAAAAGGGAAGGAAGAGCATCCTAGGCGGAGGAAGCAGCCCATGCAAAGGCCCCGAGGCAACAAGAAATGGGAGAACTGGAGGCAGTTCAGTAAGGCTAGGTACTCGTGCGCAGGAGATGGGGTCAGAACCGGTGCCAAGGCCAGGCCCCGTGGTGCCACATCTGGAGTCTCCAGCACTAGCCCAGTATGGAGCCACGAGAGGCTTCAGACAGAGCAGGGTGCTGGGAGCAGGGCAGAGGCAGGTCGGCCAGGGAGGAGGAGGCTGCTGCAGGCAAGTCGAGGCCCAAGGTCCAGCTCCCAGGCATCCCCACTTCCCTGCGCCCAGACAAGGAATCGGTCTGTGGGGATGCTTCCCACAGCTGGGGTCCCCCTGTCTGCATGTCTAGCTACTTGCAGGCCAGCGGTGCGCCCAAGAAGCTTAGAGCAGGGGGTCTTCCAGGGTGTTCACAGAAGAGGCTGACCCAAATCTCCTCATGGCTCACTCCTTGGCAGGTGGAATTATCTGGTAACTTATTAAAATATAACTCATGGAGGTATCGGTCTTCATGTCACTGTGTCCTGGGCCTATGGCCAAGACTAGAACCTTCCTCCCCGCAGTCACCCTGCTGATACGCAAACCAAGGTCCAGGGAGGGGGTCTTTGTCACAGTCAGAGTCTCACATGCACGAAGGGGTCGCCAGACACACGGCCGCTCTGCCAGGAGCACTCCTCGGCCCCGCCACCTTGTTAATTTCCAGCCATCCTTCAGGGCTCAGTACAGACCCCCCCTCCCCCAACCAATGCCATTGCCCCCGTGCCCTCCCAGCCCCATTAGGTCCCTCCCCCGGCTCCACAGCTGCCAGTGCGTCCCTGTCATAGCTTTGGCCACATTCTCACGCCCCCTGCTGGGCTGGCAGCCCTCTGAGGACGGAAGAGCTGGAAGAGCAAGGGAGCCGAGAGAGCCGGGAGGAGGGGATTTCAGCCCCAAGCAGGTCTCCCATGGAGGGCCGCAGGGCTCTGCTTAGTCCACATCTGTGGTCCGAACCTGGCTGGCCAAGTGTGTGAGTGGGGTGGGGTGGGGTGGGGTGAGGCCCTGGGCCTGCCTTGTACTGAGGGCCCCGTGGTTAGGAACTGCCCTTCCCAGAGCTGCAATCTCTCCCCTCCACGTTGGGGTCATGCTGGCGCCACGGTCTTTAGAGGGAATGCGTTCCCCGTTAACGGAGGATTCAAGCAAGATGGCTCTGCTGTGGCATCTCAACACCCTTTTGAGATGCCCCAGAGGAGCCAGCAGAGGCTTTATTTGCTCTGGGCTGAGCCAGGAAGTTTCCAGAAGGCCTCTGCCTGATAGCTTCTGATGGGCCGAGAGTGCGGCCAGAGGGGGGCTCCGAGTACCACCTGTCCCCCCACTTCTGGGCCTTCTGGCTCAGATCCACGTGTCACCATGTGGCCAGAAGGGCAGTGCTATCCCCAGGGGGTCCTCACACCCAACTGCACCTCAGGACCCCAAGGCCCCTGGGGTCCCCAGGAGCTCTCTAGTCATCTGTTACCAGGTCACAGGTAGGTGGGGGTTGGGGCAGGAGCAGCCAGGTGGGGGCACACACCAGCCCCTCTCCCTGCCCGAGTGGGCCTCCCACAGGCCTACTGTGGCCTGACCTCAGGACAGTGGGGACTGGACAGCCTGGCTGGGCTCGGGGCAGTGCTCCCGGGGTCAGGAAGAACAGCCAGGCCAAGCCCCAGCCCCAGATGAGCCCCCAGCCCTGCTGAACTCTGGTCCTGGGCTGAGGTCCCCACTGTGAGAAGGGGAAGACCCTGGAGGGAGGGTCTCTGGGGCTCCTGGTCACAGTCATTCTCCCCGCCCAGACCCTCCCCCACACCCTGCTCCTCCACAGGGACTGGAAATGAAACCGTGCCTGTCACAGCGACTGGGGGATTCAGGTCACCTCCCCCCACCCACACCACTGTAAGTGGCGGTGGCCCCTGAGCCCCTGTGCTGGCCCAAGATCATGGCCGGCGGCCACCGAGCACAGCAGCCCCGCTCTCCCGAGGCTTCCTCCCCGCGCCCTCCCGCTGGCGCCCTGTCCTCTCCACGAGAACACCCGCCCCGCCCCAGCCTCTTCCGTCCGTCCGAGCGCCACCTCGTTCGGGAGGCCTTCGGCCACTGTCCCTCCCGGTATTTAGTTTTACGGCCTCAAACCACCTACACTTTTATTTCAAGTCATTTGACATTTTTATTGTCTGGTTGCACAGCTGGGAAGTGGGGAGAGCTTGGGGGTGGGGTTTGGGATTTGAGCCAAGGCCTCCTGACACCAGGATGTGCAGCTGGTCCAGCCAGCAGCCTCTGGGGTCCAGCCCTTGGGGGTCAGGAGACCGCCTGCCCAAAGCCCGAGGGAGCCTGTGCTCGGCCTGAACTTGCTTTGCGACCAGAGTGAGTCCTGGGCTGTCTCGGGAGGGAGGCTCGGTCCCGCCGATGCCAGGCAGGACCTCCCCAGAAAGGGGCTGGCCCCAGAGTCGAGTGTGGGGCATGGAGGACCCCCTCCCTCAGATGGAGGGAGAGCTGGGACCAGGGTGCAGGGGGAGATAGGGCCCTGAGTGCTCCCCCAGCCAGCATCTCTGCCTGCTTTGAACCCCCAGAGTCTTGTGTGGCCTCGTCTGGGTGGGTGATGGAGCAGCCAGCCTGCTGGGGATTTCATTCCTCCTGGGGCCTCAGGGCTGCCAGCCAAGGGGCAGTGGGCAGCTCAGGAGGAGGACAGGGGGCCTCCCGCCTGGGACGGTGAGAAATTAACCACACGTGCACTTTGGGGCATGTGGGAAGATGGCGGGGGTATGAGGATGGTGCTTGGGTTTGGGTGGGGGCACCCTGGCACTTCCCTATGTTAACCTAGGGCTCAAGGAGGGTTCTCATTCTCCTCTGGGACTTAGAGAAACTTCCAGAAAGGGAAATGAAGAGAGGGAGAAAGGGGGAAAAGTTCAGCTGTCAGATGCCAGTTCAGTTGGAGGCGGTAACAACAGGGACAAAGGGACGCCTGGCTCCACCCTGTGCCCTACCCCCACTGCCAGGACTGGCCCTACCTCGGCCTGCACGGAAGTCCGGGCCTGGCTTCCCAGCACCTCTGGCTTGCAGCCAGCCGGTGGGGAGAGGGGCCCCAGGTGTGTGGAGTGGGTGGTAGGTGAGTGATGGGCCCAGAGAGGCTGGATCAGCCTGGGATCACAGGAGGGCTTGGCAGAGGCCCCCAGCCCCCGCACTCTCACCCACTGGCGCCCCCTTCATCCTCGGTCCCAGCCCCAGTCAACGGCATCACAGAGATCCCCAGTGTCCCCTGTGCAGATAGGGAAACTGAGGCTCAGAGAGTGCCTGGAATTCACACCAACCTCCATCTTAGTCTCCCCCATCTTGACAGGGGAGGCCTGTCAAGACATTCTCCAGAGAGCAGCAATTTCCCCCATCTCCAGAATATTCTGGAATGTTCAGGAAATCCTCATTTAACAGCAGACTCCACCTGCGGCCCCTAAGTGGTGGAGCTTGGCTGGAACCTGGGCCTGTCTCTCTGACCTCAGAGTTCCTGATTGCTAGAGCTTCAGAGAACAGAGTTTGACCTCTGGCGGCTGTATGACCTTGAGTGAGTTATGTCACTTCTCTGGGCCTTACTCACCTTGTCCAAAAGTGAAGCCAGTGCCAGTGGATCCTTCCAGAACCCTCAAGGGGCTCTGCACACACTCTTGGCAGGGCAGATTTGTGGGCAGGGGCTGGAAAGGCACAGGCCTGGGCTTCTGGTCCTTCCTGGGTCTCAGTTTCTCCTCCTGTGGTATTTGCAAGAAGGCAGCCCCTCCCTGCCCAGGAGGTGGGGCTGGGGGCTGCTGCGTGCAGACACTTGAGGTGACAGAAACCTGGCACCCGTGCGCCACCTGTCCCCCGCGCCCCCCCCCCCCCCGCCTTCCTTCACCCCGGGCCCCTGGCATGTTGGGGTCTGCCCCCTCCCCGCCGGGCACCCCAAACCAGCCGGGTTCATGTGGCTTAAATTTCAGCTCGCGGTAGGTGAGGAGGCAGAGGCCAGACACGCTTCATTTTCCAATTTCTGGAAATAAAAGCTGTGGGGCCATCTATTGTCGAGTGGAAAAAAAGCCCGTTGCAAAACCGTGTGTGAAAAACAACACAGCGCTTAGGTGCGCGGCCGCCGCCGGGAGCCGGAGAATTCCAGGGAACGCAGAGCCGGGAACAAAGGGCTCTTTCTCCGTCTCCGGAGAGGCCGTGTGCAGTGTGTGTGTGGTGGCTTTGGAATCAGAAAAGCCGGCGAAGGTATTTTACGGGAAAGAAAAAACTATTCAGGGAAGATCTGTTGGGACAAGGAGATAGAAAAGCAGAGGTTTTGTTGGTTTGTTTTTGGAGGATGTTTTCCAGTTTTCTGAGATACCTGTCCCTCTGCTGGCAAACACCTGAGCCAGGAATGCGGGCGAGCAGAGCCCCGACCAGGCCCTGCAGTGAGCGAGTGGAGATGCCACGTGCGGAAGACGTGCCCAGATTCTGCCCCCACCCCCGCTGGGAGGCTCTCCGAATATCCTGGGGGTCCTCATTTAGAGTCAGAATCTACCTGCAGCCACTCGGGTCGCTGGCCCAGCTGCAGCCCTGGCCTGGCTCCCCACCTGAAGGGTGACCGTTCAGGGGACTGATCTGGAAACAAGGGGAGAGACAGATGGGAGAACTTCAGGCTACGTGTTGCCCATCCTCTGCTCCAGACCCTCTGAGGGCTCCCACCAGTCTCAGAGGCAAAGCCCACAGGTCTTGCTGCATCTCCCCATGGGCCTCCTCACTGTTCGTACCCCAGGACCTTTGCACATGCTGTTCTCCCTGCCTGGAACTCTGTCTTCCTGATACCCCCATGGCTCCCTCAAATATCTCCCTCTGGAATAACTTCATTTCAAATTGTCCCTCCCACCAGCTCTGCCCACCCCCTCTCCTGCATTTTGTTTCATGTCAAGCACTGCCATTTTCCTGGACTGTATGTTTGACTTTTTCATATCGTTCTTTGTCCCTTGCCGCTGTCCCCGACTGGAATGTCAGCTCCACAAGTAACCTTGGTCTGCCTTGCTCACTGCTGCCCCCCTGTGAGCGCCTGGCACACAGGAGGGACCCCAGAAACACAGCTCGGGCGAGCGAACAAACGAGTGGACGAACACATGCGTGAGCAGTACTGAGCACGTCGGAAAACCCTCCTGGTTCCTGGCTTGTCACTGCCTTGGCCTAAGGTGGGGAGCCCCATGGGGCAGGGCCTAGGTCCCTATTCGCTCAGTAAACAGGTGCCGAAGGAATGACAGCGTCCGTGAGTCACCGCAGGCAGGAGCTCGGAATCTTACTCAAGAACCAGAAACAAAGACTCCAGGGGACTATGGGCTTTGGGACAGCAGTGACCTTCGTCCACCCTCTTCTCTGCACCCCCATCCGATCGGTCAGGGGCTGTCTCCAAGGGCCCACGTAGGTGAGGCAGCCTGGCCCGAAACTGGGAGACACGGGGTGAGCAGCAGGGGCTGGGCGGGGGCGCAGTGGCAGGCGCGGGCAGACAAGGAATGCTCCAGCGCAGGAATGAATAAACAGGCTCCTTGGATGTCGGAGTTTGGGGGGCAGGGGACGCTTTGAACCTCATGCTTGGCTGAGGATGTTTGGATAAGGCAGGCAGCCAGGGGGTGTCATCAGAGCTAAAATTAGCCTTCGATTCCCGCTCAGCCCCTCCCTCGGGGGCCAGAAGGAAGGTCGGGTGGACCAGCCACCACTTAAGTGAGCACTAACTTTGTGCCAAGCCAAGCTCCCTGAATATATTAATGCATTTAATTTTCTCAATGAACCTGACAGTCGGGTGCTACTGGTAGTAGTAGCAGCAGCCTCATTTTACAGGTGAGTAAACTGAGGCAGAGAGGAAGCACTTAACTCAAAGTCACACAGTACAAGGGGTAGAATTCGAATCCAGAACTCGTGGGCTCTGCCCTGGCCACTGGGGCCTTGTGACAGACCCCACTCAGCAGGAACTGGAGGGAGGCAGACACGTGACCCTCCGTCCCTCTCTCCGGGGCACCTCCGCAGTCACGACTGCAAACCGGCCCACTGCGCAGACAGTGCTCCCAGTCCAGCTCACCGCGCGCGTGTGGGGGGAATGCGTGCCTGGGGAGAGGGTCCAGTGACAGTCACTGAATATTTTCTTTTTTTTTAATCTTTTAAAAATATTTTATTTATTTTTATTTTTTAGAGAGAAGGGAAGGGAGTGAGAAAGAGAGGGAGAGAAACATCAATGTGCAAGGGAGACACTGATCTCGCACATTGCCAACAGGGGCCTGGCCGGCAACCCAGGCATGTGCCTGGACCGGGAATCGAACCAGCAACCTCTCGGTTGGCAGGGTGGCACTCAATCCACTGAGCCACACCAGCCGGGGCTGAATATTTTCTAAAGAACAACACCTCCCCCCCCTCAAACAGTGCAGTTGGCAGATGGATGCAGCCTCAACCTCCGCAGGGCACCTTCCTGGGCTCCTCGGGAGCCCCAGGGCCCAGCAGCTGGGAGGGGCACAGCTGACAGGGCAGCCCTTAGCATCCCGTGGGGACAGGGTCCCTCTGACGGGCTAATGTCAATCAGTATCTGGGCGTTCATCCGTAACTCAGGAAGAATAACTGAGGCTCCCTGTCCTTCTGGTGGGACTAGAAAAGTGCGCCAGAGAGAATCCAGCTAAATCTGAACTTTGGATAAACACTGAATCGCTCCTTAGTTTGGGTATGTCCCACATACTGGATGGGCTGTATACTGAAACGTGGTTCATTTTATATCTGAAGTTCAAGCGTGACTGGCCATCTGTATTTTTATTTGTTTAATCTGACCCCCTTGGCTGGGGGGTCCCGGGGAGGGCAGACAGTGATGATGGACTGCCGGCAAGGTGACTCCTGGTGAGCTTCCTGGGGCTGGAGTGGAGGGCGGGACAGGAAGCAGGAAGAGTGGGGCCTCGGGCCCTCGGTCCCCTGCCCAGCCCCCTCTAGGACCTGCCGGCCCCTGGGCTCATTATTCATTTGTAATGGTGGTCACCCGCCACGTGTGGGCAGGAACACCTGGCCCGACGCTGCCGCAGCAGGCGGCCTCACTAATGGGGGTGAGAGAGCGAGTGGGGGTGGGGAGGGGGGGGTCCTGGCCCACCAGGGGGCTGGCCCAGGGCAGGAAGTGTCCAATTTGGGGCCAGGGACTGCATCTCCGGCGCCCTTCACTGGTCTCCACCTCCACCTGTGCTTGGTCCTCCTGGGCTCCAGAGCCCCAGACCCTGGGGTTGGGGGCTGCTCCGCCACTCCTGGCTTCGCCCCACCCTCTGGCTTCCCAGGTGCCAGCCTCCGCCTGGAGCCTGTTACTGTGGGGAGGTTGTTAAGGCCTCACAGCCATGCTGAGGAGTGGAGACGGAGGCCGGAGAAGGGGCTGACTGACCACCACTGGCAGAGCAGGGTCTCGTGGCCTCGTTTCTTTCCTTCTTACCCCTGAGCTATCCTTTATGCTGTTCTCCTGCCCGGTCACTCTTCCCCTTCCTCCTGGAAACCTCCCTGAACACCGGAGCAGGTGCTTCTCTCCGCCCCCCTCTGTTTGTGCTGTCCCAGTGCAGCCCTGGTCAGCCCGATCTGTACATGTCTGTCTTTTCCACGGCACCGAGACTCTTGGGAGGGTGGGCTGGTCTGTCTTGGCCACGGCCATGTATCCAGCACCCAGCACAGGGCCTGCAGCACTGCAGACCAAAGGGCACTGGAGTCAGCCACAGGGCCCTGGCTCTACCCCCATCTGCTGTGTAACCCTGGGTATGGAGCTATCCCTCTCTGAGCCTTGGTTTCCCCATCTGAAAATGGAGCCCTGGCAACTCCTTCCTGAATTGCAAAAAAAGTCACATTTTATGACAGATGTTGGAACCATGCTTGGCTCCCCAGGGGAAGCTCAGCAAATATTGAACTATTTAGGCAATTTAAAACTACAGTGAGCTGTCTCTACACGCCTATCGGAATGGCCCAAATCCGGGACACCGACACCACCAATTGCCGGCGAGGATGTGGAGCAGCAGGAATGCTCCCTCATGGCTGGTGGGAGGGCAGCGTGGAGCAGCCACTCTGGAAGGTGGTTTGACTATTTCTTACACAACTAAGCAGACTCTAACCATATGATCCAGCAACTGTTCCCCTTGGTATTTACCCAAGGGGCTTGAAAACTTACAACCACACAAAAACCCACATGTGAATGTTTATGGCAGCTTTACTCATACTAGTCAATACCTGGAAGCAAACCAGATGTCCTTCAGTAGTTGATGGGTAAACAAACTGTGGGATGTTCAGACAACGTGATGTTATTTGCTGCTAAAAAGAAATGAGCTCTCCAGCCGTGAAAAGACAGGGAGGAAACTTAACTGTGTGCTACGAAGTGGAAGCAGCCAGTCTGAGAAGGCTGCAAACTGCACGATTCCAACTCTGTGACCTTCTGGAAAAGATGAAGCTATGCAGGCAGCAGGAGGATCAGCGGTTGCCAGGGAGGGAGGAGTAGGTGGGGCACAGAGGGTTTTTAGGGCGGTGAAGCTACTCTGCGTGATGCTGTGAGGATGGGTACGCGCCATCATGCAGCTGCCTAAACCCACGGAATGCACGGCACCGAGAGCAAACCCTGATGCCGGCAAGGACTCGGGTGATGACGTGTCAGCATTTGCTTGTCGAGTGTAACGGATGCAGCCACACATGCAAGGTCTTAATCGCCAACAGGGGAAACTGTGTGTGTGCCTTTGGGGGCAGGGTGGTGTATGGGAACTCTATACATTCCGCTCAATCTTTCTGTAAATCTAAAACTGCTCTGAAAATAGTTTACTAATGAAATGTTTTCGGGAAGGTTGTGAATATATTCAGCCACATACAAAATTACATTTGCTGCACTATTTATAGGAGCAAAAACCTGGGAATAAGGAAATGTGCTTTAATGGGACAGCACCCAGCTGCAGGACAGAATATTATGCGGCTGTTAAAAAGCAAAAAAATAGCCCTAGCCAGGTATCTCAGATGGTTAGAGTGTCATCTTGATACACCAAGGTTGTGGGTTTGATCCCCAGTCAGGGAACATACAAGAATCAATCAATGAATGTATCAACAAGTGAGACAACAAATCGATGTTTCTCTCTCTCCTCCCCGCCCACTTTCTCTCTAAAATCAATAAATAAAAATGAAGAAAAAGAAAGCCAAAAAAAGTTCTTTACAGAGTCCTGAGATGTACTGTTATGAAGAAACCGGGCTGAGGCCTGCAAACCGGCGGGGACTGTGCGGTGCACTTCCTCGGGAGGAGGAAGTACCCGACAGGCTTGTTTCAGCGGGGAGCACAGCTGCAGGGGAAAGCCAGGAACCTGGCCACGGCCTCTGGGGGGAGCAAGAGGCATGGGGAGGCTGTGGGGAGGGGGCGGGGGACAGCGGGCAGAGAGTTTTTTCTGAATACCCTTTGGTTTATTTTAAATTCTGTGGCCCGGGTCTGTTTTATCTATTGAAAATCAACTGTACCATCTACAACTGTCTTTTGACCCAACGACTCCACTTCTGAGAATCCAAAGAATACCGAAACACCAAATCAAAAGAATATACGCACCCCTGCATTCACTGCAGTGTTATCTACAATAGCCAAGATTTGGAAACAGCCCAAGTGCCCACCAGTAGATGAGTGGATAAGAAAACTGTGGTACATTTACACAATGGAATGCTATACAGCAGAAAGAAAGAAGGGCCATGGCTGGTGTGGCTGAGTGGATTGAGCACCAGACTGCAAACCAAAGGGCTGCCAGTTCAATTCCCAGTCAGGGCACATGCCTGAGTTGCTGGCCAGGTTCCTAGCTGCGAGTGTGTGAGAGTGTGTGAGAGGCAACCAGCCAATGTGTCTCTCACACATCAGAGCTTCTCTCCCTCCCTTCCCATCTCTCTAAAAATAAATTTAAAAAATCTTAAAAAAAAAAACACAGCAGAAGCACTAAAAGGGATCAAAATTGACGAGTTCAAAAACTGGTTTGAACAGTGGAAAAATGTCTTGATAGGTGTATTGTATCAAATGGAGAGTACTTTGAAGGTGACTGAAGTTTTTGTGAAACGTGAAAATACACAATTTTTTATAAATTCCAGGTTTTTTTGGGTCCCACTTGTAGTGAATCCTTCCATAACTCAATAAAGTTGGCCAATATAATAAATTTTTAAAAATGTACAGTATATTTTAGAAAGATGGCCGTAAAAAAAAAAACCAAACCAAAAAAACGGGCATATTAAAGCGCCTGGGTGGGTGTAGAAAATGGAGGGGTGGTTTAGGCCCGGCCGCGGCTTTGCCTGCGGCCCCTCCATTCGAGCCGAAAACCCTCCCAGGGGCCCTGAGCCCTGCTCTCGCCTGGCTCGCACCTCTCTTGCTTTGGTTCAGCGAATGTTCAGAGCCCAGCGGGGCCCCAGAGGTGAGGCGTGGGCTGGGTTGGGGCCAAGCCTGACAGAGCCCCTCAAGACTCAGCCGACCACCCAGTGCTCGGAGAAGCCACTAGGAAGTTTGGCCAGCTCAGAGGAGGGACAGGAGGGACCCAAATGCACCAATACGGGGCTGGGGAACGAGCCAGGCTTCGCTTAGCCCTTGTGTGCAAGGAAGACCTGAGGGGAGGGGGTGGGGTGACCGGAGGGTGGGCAGGGCTGCTCTGTGCCTCAGTGACCCCACAGGCAAAGCAGTCTCTGGCAGAGGATGTCCGAGATGACCTGTGTCCAGGGAACTGGGGGCTCGCTCTACCAGGTTCTGAGCCCTAGTTGTGGAGCCAGACAGGTAGGGAGGGGCAAAGCTCTGCCTGACTTCCAACCCCTGAAGTGACGGCCTACTGAGCTTTGGCTTTGGGCTTGGAGGGTCAGTTGGGATACAGCCAGAAATACAGCCTGAAAACAAGAGGGTCCCCCTTTCCTAAAACCTCCACCTCTCCTCTAGGATGGGGACCCTGTTAGGTACAGCAGTATGGTGTCTCCAAGGCACCCAGGCCGTGGCCCTCTCCTACAGCAGCCCCCTGCCTTTTTTGGCACTGCTCCAGGGGGTCTCTGCCAGGATAAAGAGCCCACTACAGTGAAAGTATGGATTTCATGGCACTGGTGGCCAGTGTTCCCCGGGGCAGTAAGCCCTGCCCTGACTTGCTGTGTCCCCCCAGGCAAGATGCCAGACTTGGCCTCTCCTCTCACTCACGGTCCACCCCGCCCCACTGCATGGCCTCCTAGCTGTCACAGCAAGGGGTGGGGGTGTTCAGCCAGCTCGTTCCAGCTCCAAGGCCTTTGCACTCTCCGTTCCCTCCGCCTGGAACACCCTTCCTCCACAGTACCCTGAGGCTGGCTGCTTCTGGTCCCCCTCCGACCGCCCCCAGCTAAGGACAACCTCACCACCTCACCAGTGTCTTTTGTGTCACTTTTGTTTTCTCTCTCGAGCACAGTTCATGTCCATTTACATGTTTGCTCATTAAAAGATTTTTAAAATTTTATTGGTTTTAACCTGGCTGGCATAGCTCAGTGGTTTGAGCGTGGGCTGCGAACTAAAGTATTGCAGTTTGATTCCCAGTCAGGGCACATGCTTGGGTTGCAGGCCACAGCCCCCAGCAACTGCACATTGATGTTTCTCTCTCTCTCTCTCTTTCTCCCTCCCTTCCCTCTCTAAAAGTAAATAAATAAAATCTTTAAAAAAAAGCATTCCACATACCAATTAAAAATTTTTTATTGGCTTTAGAGAGAGGAACGGGGGTGGGGAGAGGGACAGAAAGAAACGTCAACTTGCCACTCCATCCATCGGTGCACTCATTGGCTGACTCCTGTATGTGCCCTGACCAGGAATCGAACCCATAACCTTGGCATATGGGGATGGTGCTCCAGCCAACTCTGCTACCTGGCCAGGGCTCATTTTTTCTTTAACTGCCTGATTTACTCTTTCTCCCTCCAGACCAGACTGAGCTCCTGGAAGGCAGGGACCTTGCTGGCTGGCTGACTGCAGCCCTAGGCGCAGGACCATGTGGTACAGAGAGACGTGAACCTGTGCTGGCGAGTCCCAGCTCTGGACTGGAGACTGATGCCTGAGGCTTCTCTCCTGGCCTCCCTCCCATAGCCGTCACCTGATGGGGTGGATGGGAGGGGCCTGCCCAGAGCTGGTGTCCAGAAGGGGGCCACATATTTAGGGAGTCCTGCTGTATTTCTAGGCTGGGTGCTGACTCAGGGGTGGCACCAGGATATGTCACAGCCCTCAAGGAGACCGACGTCCCACCAGACAACACGTGTGATGGTGACATGGGATTTAGAAGCTGCTGAGTGCTATGGGCAAAAGTGGAAGTGGGTAAAAGGGATGTGGGAGCCCACTGGACAGGAGGGATGGCGTGTCAATGAGGCTTCAGGGAGGCCTCAAAGAGGTGACATTTGAGCTGAGAACTGAGGGACGTGAGAGAGTGAGCTGTGGGAACTTCTGGGAAGAGCAGTCCAGGCAGAGGGAACAGCACATGCAAAGGCCCTGGGGCAGGACAGTGTGGGGTGTGTTGGAGGAACAGCGGGGAGGTCGCTGTAGCTGGAGCAGTGATGAGAGGGAGAGGAGGGGAGGACAGGGAGGGGACAGGGGCAGATCGAGCATGGCCTTGTGGGCCCCCAGAGGACTTGGGCTTTTTACCCCAGAAAGGTGGGAGCCCTGGAGGGCGCAGGCAGAGGGGCAGGACCTACTTGGGTGCTCAGTGGCGCCCCTGGTGGCTGCAGCAGGGAGAGCCTGTTGTTGGGGATGAGAGTAAACTCAGGGACACCGAGGGGGTGGGGGTGGGGGGCTGGCGAAGCAACCCAGACGGAGACTGCCTGAACTAAGGACGGAGCAGTGACGGCGGTTAAGACGTTCAGGAGATCTGGACGCAAACATCACATTTTCCACGGAGGAGAAATTTTCCATGGGGACCAAGGGTGACCAAGCAGAGGGAGGGGGCCTGACTCATGGACTCAGAAGCGCCCTCCAGTGGCTGCTGTGGGGAGAACAGACCGTCGGGGGGAGCAGGTGGGAACCGGGACCAGGGTGGAGATGGGTGCTTAGGTCCACGCAGGTGAGGAGAAGCTGGGCCCGGAGCGCGTGAGCGGGCCATGGAGGGGGAGAGAAGTGGGCAGAAGGGCTTACAAGGGGGTGAGAGAGCAAAGGACGCAGGCTCCTGGGCCCACACAGCCGTGGCAAACCCCAGCCCCAAGGGGCCTTCATAGCTTTGTGCGCCCCTGCTGCATCCACAGGCACCCCAGCTCACATCCAACACAGCTTTGTCAGGAAGCCTGTGGGGGTGTAATTTTGCTTTTGAGATCCGCTTCCCCCATGGGGTTGCTTTTGTTCCAGTCACCGTGACCACTCCACTTGGAAAATCCTCAGAGACAACTTAGTGTTGTGTCCTAACAGTAGCTAATAATAACAAAAGAACAACATTGAGTGCCTGCTGTGAGGCCAGCCCTCTGAGGTCGCCCCTCTGGGCCTCAGTTTCCGGTCTGTAAAACAGGACTAATATGAATAACGGCAGGTGGGAAAGGTTCCAGGGTTTTTCTCCTTTTGTATGACTCCAAATGCTCATTTTCTTGGGTTATTGAGAGCTCCGAGACCCCCTGGGCCACAGTCCTTGTAAGCTTGTCCCTCCCCTGACCTGGGAAGCGTCTCAGGGCTGGGGTCCTCAGGGAGCACCTGCTGCAGTGCGAATGTGAGGCCCTTTCACTCCCCTGCTGCGCTCCCCACCGTACGGCCCCCCAAGCCAGGCCTGTGGTCCTACCAGGTCCTCTGCCCCATGCCCTCCCCCCTCATGCAAGTCTGGAAATCTGCCTCCATCCTCACCTGAGGCAGGGTCCCAGGCAGAAGGGTGGGAGGCTGGATGCTGTGGACACGGGCCTGCATGTGGGGTGGGATGATGTCAGCCCCTCACAGCCTAGTAAATGTTTATGGGCAAGGGGCCCTGAGCTTTGGGGCTCCCTGGAGCCCAGCAGGCAGCTGCTCCCTTCTGCCCCATTCTGGGGGGCCTGGCAGGTCTGTTTCATCATTGGCAGCCTGCCCGGGAGGGCTGGGTGGGTGGTGAGCACAGCCCCTGGTCTGAGATATTTAGAGGGGAGACCAAGGCTGGGAGGTAGGTAGAGGCAGGCTGGCTGGCTGCGAACTTTCCCACCTGGTCCAGGGTTCCGGCTTCACGGAGAGGTTAGTAGGGAAGGCTGAAGGTGTGCAGGAGAGGGAGGCACAGGCAGATCTGGTTCTGGCTGCAGCTCTCAGACCAAGTGATCAAGCACAGGTCCTGGCCCATGGTACCTACTCTTAGAATTTGTCGCTCCTGCTGCCTCAGGCAGAGTGAATGGGAAGAGGAAGGAGGAAGCAGACAGGGAAGCAGGAACGGAATGTGGCTCCTCCTTGGACACCGCAGGGCTGGGGACTTGGGGATGGCCAGCAAACCTGCTGTGTGGTGGGCTCTGCCCCCTGCTGGCCACTGCAGGAACAGACCAGGCTGGTGCAGCAGTAGAGCGGCCCGGCCTCCAGAGGGTGTGGGAAGGGTGCTCACCCCCAGGGTACAGTTGTTTCCCTCCTTACCAAACATCCCTGAGGGACACTGTCACCCCCACTTACCAGGTGGGAAAACTGAGGGCAGAGCCAGGTAAGAACCAAGTGCTGGGACCAGAGGGCAGGGCTGGGAGCCCAGTACCCTCTGAGGGCTCAGCCATGCCCCCGGGCGGTCCCCTCCGAGCTGCTCATGGCAGTGGGTGGGGGGAGAGGAAGCGTGTCTCTGTCCTCTCTCAGGGAACCCCAGGTCCAGGAGAGACCTGGAGTGGCTACGCTGGGGCACTGAACGACCAGCGATGAGCACTAGCAGGCTGACGGCAGCAGTGCCAGGGCGCTGTGCTCTGCAGCGGTTTAATTTTAGCCGATGAACACCCGCCTGAGTTATTACCTGGGGTGGCCTGGAGAGGAAAGCCAGGGTCCAAGTCTGGCTTTCAACCGTGTCTAGGCCCCGGAGGTGGGGGTGAAAGAGGGAGGGACACAGAGGATGAGGGTGAGGAGGGGTGGGGCGAGGGCTGCGCCCAGCCTGGCCTGCCCCTGCTGCCCCCCAGGGCCACCTGCAAAGCCCAGACCCTGCCAGGGCACAGCCCTACTCCCCAGGGCGGGGCCCGGAGAGCCTTAATTTATGACCATCTCAGCGTGCTGGAGCAAGCCAGGCCTTCCTCTCCAGCTGCCAGAAAGCACCGGGCCAGTTCCGTGGAAAGCCTGGGGGCTGAGCAGGCCAGCGTTCTGGGGCTGCCTAAATCACTGTGCCTGACAGGCAGCGGCTGGTGAGGATGTTGAGTCTCTCCTCTTGTCGCTGCCATGGGCTCCTGCCCTTCAGGCTCTGGGTGGCCTGTCACCCACCTGTCAGATGGGGACAAAGCTCTGGGGCCAGACCATTGGGGACGCTCTGCTCCAATGCACGGGAATTTGGAGTTGGGCAGCGCGTGGGCCCCGGGCGTGTATTCCACGTGCTGTTGGCTTTGGAGGACGGCCCAGACAGGGGGTGCCCGAGACCGGCACCATCCCAGCTCCCACCTGCAGACTCCTGCCCCGAGACGCCCTCTCCCTGCTTCAGGACCCACCCAGCTGATGCCTGTAGCTCAGTGGGGGAACAAGATGCCTAATCTGCTCCTTTCCTCACTTCCTCCTGAATCCACCCCGAGTCTCCTTGGCTGGAGCTGGCCTGTCCGTCACCCCGGACAGCAAAGGAGATACACACACACACGAACATACACAGGATTTAATTCAAGGGGTATCTCCACCTGCCCGAGGTCAAGGGAGGCGGTGGGGCTCACACCTTGGGCTCTGCGAACAACTTCCAGCCCTCCAGCTGGCCCATCTTGATTAGGGCCGCCGTGATGCCCATGTATGCGCAGGCTGTGGCTCCAATCCCGTAGCTGTGAGCTGCGAGGGCGGAGAGGGCAAGGTCAGGCACTGTGGGGCCCTTGCCCACTCCTGCCTGGAGGGATGAAGTCACTTGACCCTCCGACTTTGAAGGTTTGAATGGAAACAGGCAGAGAGAGGCAGGAATACAGGCTGTGAGGACCGGGAGCAGGGGGAGACATTCAAGCTGCTGAGCAGATGCCATGTTGGCGGGTCTCAGCCTGTGCCCTGGCCACAGGCACTAGGCTTTGTGTCTGTCCCTTGTGGGGTTCGTGAACCAAGGAGGAGATTGCTCCTGGCTGCCAGAAGCTGCCACCAAGGACAGGGTCCTGCTTGCTGTATATGGGTTTCACACTCCTTCACAGGTTTGGGGACGTATGGTAAACCCAGATCTTGTCCAAGGTCTCAAAGCAAAGGCAGGATGGTGTGGGCTGCCCCCTCTGTGGTGCCCTCCCTCCCTACCATCCACTGAGCTGGGCCAGGGCAGCCGATCTGCCTGTGGCCTCTGAGGCTGTGGGAGGTGGGAAGAGAAGGTGGCTCCGCCATGGCACACGGGCCTGGGCCAGCCCGCTCCCACCAGGGAGCCATGCTCTGCTGGGTCCCAGGTGACCTCTGGCCACCTTGGTCCCCTCTCTGAGCCTCAGTCCTTGCATCTGTATGTGGGGACGATGAGAGTAGCCCCACCAGGCTGTATGGTCAGTCAACCAGGGCCATGGGCACAGGTGAGAGGGACGGCAGTGCAAGAACCAGCACCTCCTCCGTGCTCATGGGCTGGTGGCAGAAACTGGCAGTTCCCTCAAATTCTCTGACGAAGCGCAGGAGACAAAGGAGGGGAATATGGGGTGAGGGTGGGGGTCCTAGATCGTACGCAGAGAAGTTGGTGAGAGAGGGAATTGTATTGGCATCTGATGGAAGGATGTTCAAGCAGAGGGAACAGCTTGTGCAAAGGCCCTGGGGCACGACAGCGCCTGCTGTGTTGGAGGAGCTGGACAGAAGCCAGTGTGGCTGCAGTGGACTGAGCAAGGGAGAGGAAGGGTGGGGGTGGGAGGGGAAGGGCTTGGTGAGGTGAGTGTGCAGTGGGTGCATAAGCAGCAGCAGCTGCTACTGTTACTGAACTGGCTGGTGGCCGAGGTTCAAAAGCACTGGGAGCTCTCATCCGCTGCAGCAGGCGTCCTCCCCGCCCGGCGCTGCCTGGCCGCTGGTCCACAACGGAACACAGAACAAGGAGGGTCAGTGGAGGGCAGGGCTGGGGAGCTCACTCACTGCGTGCTCCTAGGGTCAGGCCTCCGGCACAGCCTCCAATGAAGTAGTTTAGGGGGTCGTCGGGCTTTTCTCGGACCTGGGCACTGACGCAGGAGGTAATGCCAAACACGGCACCGATGGCAGCTGTGGGGCAGTTGGAAAGGGGTGGGCACTGAGTCAGGGGCCCAGAGGGTCAGGACAGCCAGCCCAGTGTGAGGAAGGGTCCTGAGGAGAAGCAAGATGCCCCCCAGCCTCACTCACCTGCAGTAAACGTGTACCGTCCGGTCCTGGCCACGCCCTCCAGGAAGGAGTCAGGGGGATTGAGTGAGACGCTGTAGGCGGAGGTGATTAGGCCTGTAGAACGAGAGGGGTACTGGGCGGCTCAGATTTGGGCCTCTGCATGGAGTGGCCCTGGCTGGGGAGCGAGCCCCTTTGCCACCTCACGAGCCCTCTCTCCTTTGGTCCCCACTGTGCCCCACAAGGCAGCTCAGCTGGGATGGGAACTTGGGACTGCTGCTGCAGGGCCCAGGCTCCTGCCCCGCCCCAGCCCCAGGCTTCGCTCCCAAGGCCTAGCCAGGCCAGCTCCGGCAGAAGGCCTGCCTGGGTCCCCATCACCCTCATGGGCCCGCCACAGGGCACTAGTCCAGCATGCAGAGGACATGAGGACGGGGCTGGAGCCTCCATGGCCAGGCTGCCACTGGCTGAGAGCAGGCACAGCTACCACAGCTGCGTCCCCAGAGCCCCTGGCAGCCAGGCTCTGCTCCCACCAAAGGTTCTGTTCTCCTATGGGCCTGGGGCTCCCTGGCCTAATCCTCCTTGGCAAAGGCATGGCTCCTGGAACCGCCAACCCCTCCTCATCACCACCCACGGCCCCCTCCCCACCGGCAGCTCCTGCCTGGGCCTGTCCCTCACACTGGGCTAGCTGCCCACACCCACTTAGCCTTGACACTGCTGTCAGCCTTTCTGTCTCTGCCACTGGCCTGGCTACCCTGACCCTGACACTGGCTTTTATGCATGAGGGGCCCGAGTAGGGGCTGGGCCTGAAGCCGAGTGTCAGTGGGTGGCAAGAACCAAGATACTGTCCCGGAGCATCTGGAGTGAGCACTGGTATGGGCCAACGTTTGGGTCTGGAGTGAGGTTTGGGCTGGGGCAGGCCCACAGGCAGCCTCTCCCACCAGACCCCCCTCAGGGAATGGCCAGATGAGGGCCTACCTGGCTGGCTGCTTGCCACCAGAACAGCCTAACACGGGCCCCCCCACCCTCCAACCGACCCTGCTCAGGGCAACAACACACCTCTCCTTTCCCTACTGACCCCCAGCATTGCCTAGTTGCCAGCAGGGACCCCTTGGGCCAGCCCATTCCATCCCAGGCAAAACAGAATTGTCACCTGCCAGGTGGCACGCACAGCTACTGCCCCACTCACCCTCCTTGGGGCCTAGGGGGCTTAGCACCCTTGTATCTGCTGCTTCATGGGAGGGGAGTGGCCTCAGAGAGGCCGAGTGACTTGCCTGAGGTCACCAAGCAGAGCAGTCTGGAAGCCAGGCAGGTCCCTAGGGCCATGGCCTACCTCTCACCACAGCCACGGGAGTGGGTTTCACCCCAGTCCCCAAGCCTCCAGCTTCTCGGGTCCCACCCATGGGGCCTTCCAGGCTGAGCAGCGCCTCCCACCCCAGCCTGGGCTCGAACTCAGCTCATTGGAATCGCTATGGGGGACTTTTCACTCTGGACTGTGGGGTTAATCTTCAGAGCAACTGTCAGAAGGGCCGGGACTGCCACCTCCCTTCCAGATGGGTAAACCGCAGCCTGGGGACAACGGGAAAACAGCCACATATAAAGAGGGCCCTAGTACACCTTCAATTCACACAATGTTACATGTCACACTGTCCACTACAAAAAAAAGAGGGCTCTCATGTGCTCGGCACCTGTTCACAGACCCCCCAAATCTCATTTTTCCCAGGTGGTCTCATGACAAACCTGTGTCTCCACTTGAGCTCAGAGAGGCTAGAGGCTGGGCGGGGGAGCGGGGCCAGACTGCTGCAGTTCGGCAAGGACTCCCCTCTGGCACCGAGTTCCGAGCATGGTCCCCCACCCTTTCTAGACTTAATCGGAGGGCTCCCAGGCCTGCCTGGGACCTAGTGAGTCTTGATCTCAGGAGCTGGGCCAGGAACAAGGGTCTTAGGACACCCTGAAGGGGAACCATTGACGAGAGTCAGTGGTGTCCCCAAACTCAGTCGCGCAGTGAGCCCTGGGGGTCACCCTGTCAACCCCATTCCATATGCCTGTGGTCCTGGCCGTGCTGGGCACAGAGAGTGCCCCTACCATCCTACGGGCCCTTAGAAGCCCTTGGACTGGGAGTGAATGACCCGAGAGCCCCCTGATTACCCTGGGTCAAGACTGCTCTACCCCAACTCTCCCCCAGCAGTCATCCAGTGCGGTGACCTGCCACAGCCCATCCCTGCAGGAACCAGCTCAATCCTCACGTGCTTTGACCCCCAGCACAGGAGGATCTCTGCCTCAGGCCTTTCCCAGCACCTCCACTGCCCCCTCCCCAACCTTCGGCCTGCCCCCGGCTTCCTCTCAGCCTCCCATGGTGACCTCAGGACACAGGGCACATTCATTCTTTCATCTGTTTACAGTTACTGTGTGCCATCCTTCATTCACTCCTCAGTTACTGTGTACCCACATCCACCCATTCTTTCAGTTACCCAGGGCCCTGGTCCATTCATTACCCTCTCACAAACAGTTACTGTGTGTCCACAACAATTCATTCAAAAATTCATTCAGTCACATGGTTACCGTGTGCCCTGATTCATTCATTAATTCATTCATTCATAGTTACTATCTTCCTTCCTTCCAAAATAGTTACAGTGGACCTATAAGGTGCTGGGCTTTGCTGGCAGTAGGGCTCCCTCCTGGGGCTAAGCAGCTCAGGAAAGCCAAACATGAAACCTGTTCTCTTGTGAGGGCTGTGGGGAGACAGGGAACGAAGGAGTGGGCAGGTGAGGGAGGGCCCAGGAGCATGTTTGAGCCAAGTTTTGCATATTTAATGGTGTTGGCCAGTGAAAGCACACCCCCCCTCACAAAACGGGTGCTGATGTCCTTCTCAGTTTCAAAACCCCTTAAAGCAGCGATTGCCAACCAGCTTGCTATGGCAGGCACACTGTGTGTTCCAAGGGTTTTTAAACCATGCAATACCTGACTGTTCAGTCAGGGACACTGATCTCTTTCCCCTTAGACCGTCGGATTAAAAAATGACAACAGCCAACACAACAATAGCTGTCTGGTGTGAATGAATAAAAATTATACCTTTTTTTTTGCCGGACCAGCAAAAAAATTTTTTTGGTGTGCCACGACATGAAAAAGGTTGAAATCTCTGCCCTAAAGCATCTACTTCTTCAAACCTTCTCCCTGAAAGCCCCCACACCCCTCACAGACCCCCTCCTGCGTCAAGTTCCTGAACCACAACCTCGACCCTTCAGGCATTAGCCAATGTCAGCATTTCCCCACAAGCGTTCCCCAGAATAACGTTTCCTACAGTGACCTGACCCCATGCTTCGCAGCTTGCCAGGGCCAAGTGCCCCCATAGAGACCCCACCTCATACCCTGAACTGTCCCAGTAAATTGTTATTCCAGCAGGCTCTACAGAATCCGTCCCATGGGACTCTCTCTTCAGCTCTTTCTCGTCACCATCCTCCAGAAGGGCCCTGTGTACACATTCCTTGCCCCAACCCCCCTGCCCCAGGAGGTTTGTAGCCTGGCTTCAAAAGACCACCAAGGCAGCTAATACACCTCCTTGACATTCAGTTTCCACCGCTGAGAAATGGAGATGATGACAGGTCTCACCAAACATGCAGATAGTGATAGCGATTATTAATTAGGCCTACCCAAGTGCAAACACCTCCCAGGGGAGGCTCAGCTTCTGCCAGGCCCTGTTTCAGGAGATGGAGATACGGAGATGACCAAAACTCCCACATGTACTTCTCAAGGACACTGAGAATGAACAGGCACCAGCAGGGGTCTCCTCTGCAGGGGAGTGCCAGTGCTGTGGGTCTCCTCATGCCCCAAAGGCTTGTCTTATTGCAGTCCCTGACTCACTTAACCAATGATCTCCTCAGCACCCCTAGGGTCCCTCTGGTGGGCCCAATAAAACAGATGTCCCTGACCACCCAGCTCTTCTGGGTCCTATAAAGATCTCATCCCACTCCAGAACTTTCTCAAATTATTACCCACTCAGTAATAACCCATACCCCGCAGCTCCTCTGACCCCGATAATGTCCCTGTCCCACTCCGTGAGTTCCAAAGAGCCAACTCCAGCACCCAGACGGCTTCTCATACTCCCAGTGGCTAGCCTGTAATATGTATCACCACCTTCAGGTGCCCTGCAACCCTGCCAGACCGTTCCCCCACCCCTCCCAAAACGTCTCTCACACAAGAGTTCCCCATGACCACCCCAAACACCCCGTCTAGTGCCACGTACCGTCCCGCGTGATTCCCAGTTCCGATGTGACCCTCTTGAATTGCTCCCATTGACCCCATGACCTCCCTGCGCCTTCTGAATTAGTCCGAACCCCACAAAGTCTACTTCACACAGGAGCTCCCTAAAGTCCCAGAGCCTCCTCAGAAACCCTGACAGCAACCATATTACCCCCACCTCTAGGTCCCAGCTCCTCAAGCCACCCTCAGATAGCCTCCAGGGACCCTGTGACCTCCCTCCACCTTCCGCCCTCGGGGATGGGCAGCCTGAGCTCACCAACGGCACCACTGATACTGGTGCTCAGGTAGGCCTTGCGGTGACACTCGGTGCCATCGGGGATGTCCCAATACCGCTGAATATACGCCCGTGCCATGGCCACACACACAGAACCCCGAACTACACAACCTGCGGCCCTCCGCGTCCAAGGGCAGCCGCTCGTTATCGCGAGACTTCCTAGGCGGCGCGCGCAGCATCCCTTGCGGAAGGGCCCGCAACAAGTGTGCAACTTTATTGAGTGCCGCCACCATGGTTGTGGGCTGCGCGCACGCGCCCAGTTCGGAACTGGCGTAAATGAAGATCGCGTGTACCCCCAGACTATTTCTGGAGGGGGAAACTGAAGTCAACGAAGATCAGTGAAGGCAGATTTCACTAGTTCTAGCTAAGAAGGTCCTAGGTTAGGAATGATTTGACTCCGGGAGGTGGGGCCTAACATAAGGACTGCACTACAGTAGGTACTAGGCGTACTGCCAGGCACAGATTAGGGCTAGGACGGGGCAGTACTGAGCTTGATAGGAGCAAGAGGTAAGCATGGGGCCGGGCACAGCAGGAATGTGGCCACTTCCCGCGCCAGACTTTGTGTGGGGGCGTGGTCACGCACTGTGGCCATTCCTCAGGTCGGAATCTGAAACGCGTGCGACTATTTTGGGGCGTGGCCAGGACTGGGGGCGGAGCTTGACGGGAAAGGGACCAACCCTAGAGCTAGGATCTTAGAGGGACACGGCCTGTACCCAATTTCTGTCTTGTCCCAAGTCCTGCGCCAGATGAAGTACAGACTACGCTTGGGGGCGTAGGCAAAGACCAGAGACATAATTTACAGGGGAATTGACTAACCCAGAGCTATACGATTGCCTAAGGGGTGTGGACATGGCCAATCGTGGGGATCTGGGAGAAGCGCGGCCGATTCCAGAGAGGTGTTCAGGTTTGATCGGTCGCAGAATCCGGGCCAATCCTGGTTTTAGCTCCTGAGCAGGGCGACCAATCCTATTGCTAGAGCCTGAACTGAGCGTGCCGCTGGAGAAGAATACTGGGCCCGAGGGGCGGAGTTTCGAGAACCCGGAACCAGTCAGAGTGTTTGGGCTTGAGGAGGGCACCACCCAGTTGGCTGCGGCCAATGGCGTCAAGGTTCTGAACAGACCTCTGGGGGCGTGGCCCTTCCGGGCGGCTGGGGCCTGAACCACCGCGGGGCCATGTCCGCCCCGCCGCCCCTGCAGATCCGCGAGGCGAATGCACACCTGGTGGCGGTGCACCGGCGCGTCGCGGAGCTGGAGGCGCGGCTGGACGCGGCGGAGCGCACGGTGCGCGCCCAGGCCGAGCGCCTGACCCACCACGACCAGGAGCTGCGCGCTGCCCTGGACGAGCTGGGCTGCGCCAAGGACCGGTGAGGCCCGGGGCCTGCCAGGTGAACTTCTAGGTGGAGGTGGGCGGAGGCGGAGTCGAGTTTGGAAAGGGAATGCTGGCAGGGGGAACTGAATGCATTCACGTGGAGGCTGGACTACTGGAGGGATTGAAAAAACAGACACCAAAAAGCCTTGAATTAGTCATCGGTATATAAAGAGATGTCACACACATGTGGATTTTTAACTTACAAGTTTCCCACAAGGCAAAACCAGCTGGTAGTGAGTGGTGCAGGGGCCACCGACCTCCTGGAGCAGATATTGGGAGCCAAGGCAGGTGCTTGAACAGAGGAGGATGTGATCTATCGGAAGTTTTGGAGTCACTCTAGCAGCTGACAGTTGAAAAGGATGAGACAAGTGCCTAAGGAGGTACTTGGGCCCATGTGGGAAACAATTAACTCAGAGCTGGTTGGATTCATTCATCTATACTGAGTACCTACTGTGTGCCAGACACTGCTGGGTACTAGGGCACGTCTACACAGCTTTGCCTTTAGGCAGACACATTACTAGGTGGTTACAACATGGGGTGATCTGGGTTTGATAGTGGTGCACACAGGGTTCTTGGAGGACACAGATGGAAGGCTTCCTGGAGGAGCAGCCATCTAAGCTGAACAAAACAGGAAAAGATGTAGGGGAAGAAGGAACTGCAGGAAGAGCTGGGGGAGCAGAGCCATGAGTTTACACAGGCTGGGCATTGTAAACAACAGACATTTATCATCATTCTGGAGGCTGGGAAGTCCAATACCAGGGTATTGGCAAATTCAGTTCCTGGTGAGGACTCTTTCCTGGCTTCCAGATGGTCACCTTATTGCATGCTCAGGGGAGGGGATGGGCGAGCTGGGTAGGAGGGAGAGCTCTCTGGTGTTTCTTATAAGAGCGCCAATCTCATCATGAGGATCCTACCCTCATGACTTCATCCATGGCCCCCACCTTCAAATATCACCCTGGGATGGAGGAATTCAGCATAGGAATTTGGGGGGACACAACCTTGATCATATGGGGACACCTTGAGGCAGCTGAGAGAAGCATCACCTTTATCCTAACAACGATGGGGACTGGGAGCCCCAGAGGTCACGAGTAGGGAGAGGAGCCCCTCTGGTCCCCTGGTACCATTACTACCAAGTTTTGTTTTCCTGCCAGTGAGATTGCGGCTCTCCAGGAGCAGCTGCTGACCTCCGAGGCCACTGTCCACAGCCTGCAGGCTGCCGTGCACCAGAGGGACAAGCTCATCAAGCAGCTGCAGCCCCGGGCCGAGCTGCTGCAGGACATGTGCCGCTGGCGGCCACCCCTGGCTGGGCTGCTGGCATCCCTGGCTGGGGCTGAGCGCCTGGGTCCCCTGCCAGCCAGTGACCCTGGCCACCCACTCTCTGGCGAGTCCAGTTTACTCCTTGTCAATAGCACTGGGAAGGAGGGGGACAGGGACCACCTCCAGCCAGCAGTGTTTGGGACCACTGTGTGAGTCCCAGAGGAGACTGACTGCAGAATGGAGACAGAGGATGCCCATGGACACTTTCCATTGCTGTGGGTGTCCTGGGGGGAGGGAGGGGTGTGTCATCACTGCCAGAGGGAACCCCCTGCAGAGCCATAATCCTTTCTAAGCACCAGACCTGCTAAAAAGTCATAGGTTTCCAAGGGGTAGCTTGCAGACCAAATGAAAAATGTTTAGCCCAGCCATTTTTAAAAAAACTTTAAACCAATTATCCTTGTTGAAAAAATGGCGATGTTTACACACGAAAATCTGGATATCCGGCTTCAGACTTGGCCATGCCTACTGGATCTGAACCCAGAATACTCTCTTTAGCCAGACTGTAAATTATTAATTAGTGCCCTCGTCTCTCTGGGCCCTGAGGCATCTGAATTTGAGACCTCTCTGTCTTTGATAGAGGAAGATGACAAAGTTCCACATTAGACTTTTTCTTACCCCCCACCTCCCACCCTGAGCCCTGATTTTTGTTCTTCCTTCCTGAAGAGATGCATTCTCCATCCCAGGCTAAAGCTTTTTCTTACTCCATCCCAGACCAGAGTTAAGAGCTTCAAGCTCCATGCCATTTGCATTAGTTATTTTGAAGACACATTTTTAGTCCTAGATGTTCTTTTCCTAACTGTCCTATACCCTCAACCTTTAACCCAGAGGGCAGTGTGTGGGGTATGTGAGCGCTTGGCAGCCAGGCCTTGCTGCCAGGGAAAACTCAGGCATCCCTTCACCTTTTCTTGATCATGTGCTGCCTCAGGGCCTTTATATTGGCTGCACCCTCTGCCTGGAATGTTTGCCCGGGTGTCACATGACTGATTCCTTGCCACTCAGGTCTTTGCTTTGATGGCACCTCCTCAGAAAGCTTTTCCCTTGACTACCTGAGTTACTCCCCACCCCTGGTCACTACCATTGCATTTATTTTTCTTTACGGAACTTCTTACCATCAGGATGTAAGCTCCAGGAGGGCAGGATTTTTCTGTCACCAGAGCCTGGTGCACTCCAGGCCCCAGCAGGAACAGGATGGGTCTGTGGGCCCTGTAAGGGCCCCCAGCACTTCTGATCAGCCCCTGCCCCGCCCCTACTAGTCCAGCTTTTGTAGTAGGCAGCTGGCTCCTTTTTTACAGTCCCCAGAGAATCTATTTTTTTAACTCCTTTTTTCTACACTGCCCTCTCTTGGCCTGACACATTGAGGCAGTTTTGCTTTTTATGAAGCCAGGGGACCCCCATGCCTTTCTTAGCCCACTCAAGTGCCCAGCCTGAGCTGTTTCCCCACCTCCTTACTCACTCAGGAAATTGTCACACCAGGAACTGCCATGGGGCAGGGCCTATTTCAGCCTGGAAAGGCTGGCATCCATCAACAGCAGGATGGAGCTGGCTGTGGGCCTGGCATCCTGACACTGACCCCTCCATGTGTAACAATAGCCCTATTTTTCTCTTCTGGATGAATAAGCAAGCGGGGCTGTTTGTCTGAGGGAAGGCAGGCTGGGGCCTGTCTGCTCAAGAATAAATGGGGTGATTTGTCCTCCTTGGTCCTTCTTCCTTTCTTCCACGTGAGGGTGCTGGAGAGGTGGCCCCTGCGTGGGTTGTGGTCCAGGGAGCAGCCCTGCTGGCCAGGGGCTTGTCCTAGTCACTGGAGCTTGTGCTATGGGCAGTCTCTCACACACACACACACGACTGTGTCTAATCTTTGCAGCCACCATGGACACAGGCCTGCCCCATTTCACAGTTGGGAGAGTGAGACTCAGGTGAAGTGAAGAGGCCTCAGGGTCAGGAGGGCCTGGGCCACTACCAATTTATGGAGGAGTTACTGTTAAAGGTGTCAAACAGCTACAATAATTGTGGTTAGATTTTACATTTTCTATAGAAAAAAAATTGATGATTGTTAACACTTGTTAAAAAATGCAATGCAGTATTTCTCTGCCTACCCAAAGAATTTTGGACTACAATAAGCCATTGGAATTTGTGCAGCAGAATGTCACTGTGGCTTCCCAGAGCTGACGGTGTGACATCAGCCGTGGCCTGAATCGCAGCGCTGGGTCGGTCATCACCCACGATTGGCAGAGACTTCTGAGCACATCGCTGTGCTGTGTGCATGACCAAGCTTTGAAAAACCTCTGACGATCTTTGGGTCTGTGTAGGCGGGGAGGTCCCCAAGTGGGAACCACATTTTCAGTCCTGGGAGATCAACGTTCTTTTTGATCCCGCTGGTCAGTGCCATGCTCTCAGTTGGTAAAGTTGTCCAAAGTCTGGATTGAAGGCCGCCTGTGAGGGTGGCCTGGGTTTCTCTTGGATTACGTCACAGGGGTCAGGGCCACTTCTCTGTTTGGTACCGTAGCCCCATGGCTCACCAGCTTGTCACAAGAAAGCCCATCAAATGTTTGAGAACTGAAAACCAACCACCAAAAGACTCATACAACACAAAACACCGTCACTGGCCCCTAGATAACCACCAGAAACTGCTTTGTGGGGCTTCACTCTGCTGTGTCCTGGCTCAGACAGCACTGGCCTCAGGACCTCTCACTGCATGTGGGCCTGGGCCGCCTCCAGTCCTTTTGAACTCAAATCCCTCAGCAGCTTTGGCTGCTGCCCTATGAAAAGGGGTAGGGGACCAGCGAAGCCTAGAGAGGGGAGGGGACCTGTCTCAGGTCACACAGGAACTGGGCCTTGAGCCTCCTTCCATCCAGGACACTGGCCCCTGCAGGGCTGTGGCTCACCCCTCCTCATTGTGACCAGAGACCCCACTGCCTGCCCTGGGCCTGGGCCTGGCTCTTCCCCGGGCCTGAACACTGCAGTGCTGGGCTGGGCATGAGCAGCACGGTGGGTAGGCAGGGGTGCTGGTGACGGTGCTGCTCTGTCCTCTGGCCCTGTCTCCCGGCAGTGTCAGGGTTACAGCTGGGGCCCCTCCCAGTCTCCAGAGCCACTGTCCCTTAGCAACAATCCTACCAGGCAGGACGCACTGCCAACACTGGGCGGAACAGGCAGGAGCCAGCAGAGTGGCCATCGGGAGAGCTCTGGGACAGACAAGGGCAGGTGGTGAGTAGGGGTGCCCAGTGTGGAGCCTGGCTGGCCGAGCAGGCAACCCGCTTGACCGCTCTCTCACCCAGCTGCCAGAGAGCCTGGCCCTAGCATGGACACGGTGGACGCCACTGTGGAGAAACTCCGGGAACAGTGCCTGTCCCGAGGGGCCTCTGGCATCCAGGGCCTGGCCAGGTGAGCTGTCCCCTCACTCCTCCCTGGCCACTCAGCCCCAGGGACCACTCTCCAACCCCACCCCTTGCTCCCCAGGTTTTTCCGCCGCCTAGACCAGGACAGGAGTCGATCCCTGGATGCGGGGGAGCTCCAGCAGGGCCTGGCTGAGCTGGGGCTGGTGCTGGACATGGCTGAGGCAGAGGGTGTATGCAGGCGCTGGGACCGTGATGGCAGTGGAATGCTGGACCTGGAGGAGTTCCTGAGGGTGCTGCGGGTGAGGCCCGGGTGACTGGGGCAGGTCCCTTCACCCAGCTATCTGGGGGATGGTGGGTGCTGAGTGCCCAGGGGGCTTACTCATGTCAACCAGGAACTCATCAGTAAGCGATGCCTGCTTGAGGACCCCCTGAACTCTGCATTCTGTGCCTGGAGGGGTTGGGGTCTCTGTCATCACCCTCCCTGCTTCAGCCCCCCATGTCCCAGGCCCGGGAAGCAGTCATTGCAGCTGCGTTTGCCAAGCTAGACCGCAGTGGAGATGGCGTGGTGACTGTGGATGACCTCCGGGGGGTGTACAGCTGCCGTGCCCACCCCAAGGTGCGGAGTGGGGAGTGGACTGAGGAGGAGGTACTCCGCCGCTTCCTGGACAACTTCGACTCCTCCTCCGAGAAGGATGGGCAGGTAGGTGCCCACGGGGTGCTCCCAGCTCCTCCTGACCTGGCTGTCTACAATCACTCAGAGCCTGTCTGCCCCCAGGTCACCCTGGCCGAATTCCAGGACTACTACAGTGGTGTGAGCGCCTCCATGGACACGGATGAGGAGTTTGTGGCGATGATGACCAGTGCCTGGCGACTGTGAGCGGTGCTCTCACTCAGCCAGCCAGCCCAGTGGCATACGACCCCCACCACGGCACCCGAGTGTCCAGCTGGGCAGGCCCAGGGGTGGGGGCTGGGAGGATTGAGGCCACAGAACTGATTGGTCCAAGTCTCAGAGGCCCTTGCTTGGTCATGAGGTCCAAGTGGAACAAAGGCCCCTTAGGCTTCATTAGGCTACTTCGGGTGCCCTCCCCACTCAAGTCCTGTCCTGCTTAGTGAATCCTTGGCCTGTTAGCACCCCACTGTGCCCCTCCCTTGTGGCCCCTGGGAAGCCGGGAGGACCCTTGCAGGGTGTGTGAGAATGTAGTGGGGGTGGGCGAGAAAACAGGCTCTGCACCGAAGCGGCAGGGCTTGGAAGGCAGCTGAGTTGGGTGGCCTGTCCAGGCCTGGAGTGTGGGGTAGGCCCAGGGCATTTAGTTAAAAGATTTAATGTAGTTCCCAAATACATTTCATATGACAATCTTACATAAATGTTCCAAAACACATGGGCATTATCTGGTTTTACTTGTCACTAACTGGCTAAGGCGTAAGCAGAGAAAGGTGACCAGATCTGCTGGGGACCTTTGGTGTCTTCCCACAGCTTAGGCTCAGGCTGTGCACGGTCGACCCAAGATTTTGGTGGCACGGCTGCGGAAACTAAGCCTTCTCCCTCCCCATGAGGGTGGGGCTGGGCAGTTTCTTCTGAAACCCCTCAGGGCCCGTGCACAGGGACCTTCTCTGCAGGCAGGCGGTGCCCAGCCGGGATCTCAGCCCTGCTCTGGGGCCGGGGCACCGCACCTGCTCCTGTGCGTGCCAGGACGGCAGCCTGCTGTCTGGAACCAGGCCCTGCCCCTCCTCAGGAGGGTGCTGCTAGGGACTTCCTCTGCCTGTCATGGAAGCCCCAAGCCCTGGATGTCTTGGGTGCGGTGATGTCCAGGGCTGGGCAAGGAATGGCCAACAGCAGGGAGCAGGTGCTTGCCTGGGTGCCTGATGATGGGTGACCCACACGATGGGAACAAGCAGGAGGGGAGGGGTGCTCTGTGCTTCCGGCTTCGTCATCAACGCCTGTGGGAAGCAGTGGCCTCGCCATCAGGTCCCCACTCTGGAAGGCACCCTGTGCCCAGGATTTGGCCTCCACACTAAGAAATCACCTTCGGGCCCACAGCAGTGGGTGTGAGAGGATCTAGGGAATCAGCCCCTCATGCCCTCCTAGATCCAGTGGCCCTTTTCTAGATAAATTATCTCCAGGCATGAGGTCTACCCCTCAAAGCCCCATGGCAGCCTGGAGGAACCCAAGGTGGGGAGCAAGTGGGGGCCTCTCCTCCCAGCTCCTCGGTGAGGCCCCAGCACACAAGCCGTGACCACAGGGAGAGCAAGAGTCAACACACGGGAGCATCTTAACCTAAGAGACCAAAACGAAGCCTTGGGGGGAGGGGGCATTAAAAATACACACCCCAAACCAGAAGGGGGGAAACGAGGTCAAGATAGTAGCAGGACGTCCAGCAGAGCCAGTGTTTACACTTGTGGGGACAGACCTGGTAGCTGGGCAGGTGGCAAGAACCCACAGGTGTGGTGGTGGCATGAGAGGGGTGAAGAAACCAGGCGTCCCAGTCCCAGTGAGAAGCCGTGACAAGTCTTAATGTGCCATTTCAATTCAAAGGGGGGAGGGAAGAAATGTTCTTTTTGTTTTGCTCATCAATATGATGAGGTCTCGTGTCCCAAACCACGCTCAGGCAGTTCCCAAGTCTGCCTCTGAACGGGCCATGCGGATCCGGACTGTGGCCAACCCATCGGGGAGTGTGGTTCCCAAGCCCCGCGCCTCAACGCTGCCGGGGAGGGGCGGGCGGGCGGGTGGACAGACGGACAAAGCAGCAGGCTCCCGGGCGGCCAGCTCCCGGCGCTATGTGCTCCCAGCTGTCTGCCCGTCCCCTTCGTCACCAGCACCTGTGGGAAGCAGTGGCCTTGCCATCAGGTCCCCACTCTGGAAGGCACCCCCATCCCCCAGGGTCAGGCCACACCATGATGTCACCCTTGGTCAGTGGCAATGGGTGATGGGATTTAGGAAACCAGCCACCTCATGCCCTTCAGGGCAGGGACTACTGGCTCACCGCCTCCTGTGGCCCCCGATGGAGCGAGGACGTCGTCATCGTCACTGTCATCCTCGTTGGATGGGGCTGCACCAGGTTCAGGGGCAGGTGTTCTGGCCTCCTGTTCCTGTTCCACGCGGCTGCGCAGGGCCAGGATGCGGTGGTGCAGGGCCGCATACAGCTGGCCCGTGTCCTTGGAGCTGGCCTGGTGGGGCCGGGCGGGCGGAGGAATTGCTGGTTACAAGGCCTCAGGGGGAGACTACCCCTGGGGCTCTCCTCAACCTGGGGCCCATGGACCAAAGCTTCCATAGCCCAGAGCACACCCACTCAAGGGGTTCCCGGAGCCTGTGGCTCGGTGAGCCCTCCATGACAGCGGCATTCTTGCCTCTCTCATGTCGGGCACGGGCCCACCCGGAGGCTTCCCTGCTCTCTCCCTGGCCCATGCCCTCAGGGCAGTGCTGAGGGGCACCCGCAGAGGGGCAGAGGGGCATCCAGCCCTGTGGTGACTGACTGCATGTGATGAGGGGCTTCCCTCCTGTGGTGGCTTGGGGTCGTTGCCCCACTCCGGGCAGCCCAGCCTGCCCCCAGGCTGCTCACCGAGATCAGGAAGACCTTCACACCCTGGTCCTCGGTGTCCATAGCTGTGATGCGAATGCTCTTCTCACTGGCCTTGTCGATCTGCATCTGGGCCCATAGCTTGGTGTTGAGGATTAGCCGCAGGCTACCCTGGGTCCGCATCACTGCAACCAACAAGGCCACTCAGCCCTGGTCCCCAACCCCCACCCAACAGCCAGCTAGAACAGACACAACTTGGAAGGAAAGCAAACTTCAAGGGCAAAACCCCACACTTCTCCACCAAGGTCCATGAAAACCACCTACCTACCCACTGAGCTACAGCCACCCACATGCTGGGGTTGGCCCCACAACCTGGCTTCCCGAGGCCAGAACCACCAAGGCCACCGGCGGGGTCAGAGCCCACGCATAAGAGTGTTTTGTTGGTTCACATATCATGTGCCAGGATGGTAGCTCCCTTGTGGAATGGGGTGATTAGGCAGAAGCAGGAGGCAAACTACAAGGAGGCAGAGCCAGACAGGGACATTCGAGGGCTGCACACTGGGGACACTCAGACTTTATGCAACACGTGTCACATGGAAGTTGATGCCCCTCACAGGCCAAGTCCCAGCCCCTGCCCTGTGGTTTTCTTAGGAAAAAGGGTTGAGGCTGCCCTAACCAGTATGGCTCAGTCGGTTGGGCACTGTCCCACAGAGCAAATGGTTGCTGGTTTGATTCCTGATCAGGGTGCATGTGAGAGGCAACCAATAAATGTTTCTCACATCCATGTTTCTCTCCCTTTCTTTCTCCTCCCTCCCCACCTCTCTAAAAATAAATAAATAAACCCTTAAGAAAATAGGGTTGAGGCCACACTGTGCTCAGAGCTTCCAATGGGAAGGAGATAGACAGACTGAGGGAAGCATATGGCAGAGACAAACTGGGCACAGATCTCCCCTCTCTGGACGGACACATGATACTCCTAGTTCTACTCGTAGCAAGTTCAAGGCCACAGCCAACCTGCTCACTTGTCAGAGCCCTCCCAGCCCGCCCATGCCCTGACCCCACAGACACAGGTGACCTTCGCCTGCCTGCCAGCCCAGCTTTCCCCATTGGAACAGGCCTGAAGAGGATTAGGTGTCACGCCATTCTGGGCCACAGAGGGCCACACAGGACAGGGAGCAGCTTGGGCCAACTTGGGGAGCCCTGTGGGGTCCTGGGACCCTGCTGACTGCGTCTTCTGAGCCTAGCCTTGCAAGCCCGAAGTGCCCACCTCTGACGCATCAGAGCAATGCAGACGGGCTTGGAGGGAAGGGCTGTGACAAGGATCAAAGACTGGGTGGGGGGTGAAAGGAAAGGGTGCCCGGGGTGGATCCCAGTGAGAGAGGCGAGGGCGTGATGCAACAAAGCGGGCCCCCCGCTGCAGCCCGAGGAGGTGGGTACTGAGCAGTGGGGCTGGAAACACTGTGCTCTCTCTGTCCACACACACTCGAACATTTCCCTAAGAAAAACGGAAAAGGGATGTCCATGGGGGAAAAGAACGGGCCCAAACAAAAGGGCCTTCTTCATCCCTGTTCCAATCTTGGGGTCAATCCTGAAAGGATGCAATGTGAGCTACTAGTGGGCCCGAAACTGCTGTCTCTGTAAGGGCCAGAGGGCAATTTTAGTTTGGGAAGATCTCTCACACACACACACACACACACACACACACACACACTTGCAACCAGCATACTGCTGCGAATAAGATTTATGAATAGACAGTCCCGGAGCATCATTCTTGATAGAAAAATCAGGGAAAAGCTGCATGTTCCTCACAGGGAAATGGTGACACACACTCACTGTCAACAGATACATTACTGTAACAATTCCCCAAACAGTCGAGGTTCTAAGACAGATTTACCGACACAGCAACATGCTCTCCACACAGCGAGCAGAGAGAGCGGAGTACAGTCACCCCATTCCCCTAGAGAAGGACCACAGAGCAGGAGCGGACCGCCACAGCACTGTTGGTAGAGAATTTTCTCTCTATACACTGCTGTGCATGTTTAATTTCTTTTCCCATTCTACCATAAAACAGTGGGTACTTTCATGATTGGAAAATAAGTATAAAAATTGCTAAGTACTTTTATCTACTTTCAAACCCAGAAAGTGGCAGAGCTGGTGGCTGGATCCTCTGGGTCAGACCTGACCCTGGGGGCTCTGCCTTGGGGACCCACTTTCCTGCTCCTTGGGTTGAGGGGCCGATTTGGGGCCTCATCCTTTACCGCTGTGGGAGCTCTGCACCAATCCAGGCCCTCCCCACAGGGGCCCCACTGCCACTCACCTAGTCGGGACTGCAATGTCCCGTCGTCAGTCGAAGCCATGTCGTTGAGTCTGAGCAGCCCCCGGCCTCTCTCCACCCAGGACTGAGAGGTCTTGTCAAAGACAAACAGCTTACACTGGATCTGGAACACAGGGTGTCCCTCCGGGTGAGCAGGGCCCTGGTTGGGGGGTGCCATTGCCGAGGGGGCTCGTGGGAGCCTCCAGCTAAATCCCATGAACTACCCGGGTCACTAAACTACACCCTGGGGTCCACATCGGGCACTTGGCCAGTTTTTTGTTCTGCCCTCAAACTAGAGTGGATTTTATACTTTTAAGAGGGCTATTTAAAAAACTAAGGAAATGCAACTCAGAACCAACACAAGGAGAAACTTCATAGCCATTAGGTCAGCTACAACCAAATGGATAGACGGTAACAGGTGTTGGAGAGGACAGGGAGAAATCAGACACCCACACACTGTTGGTGGCTACCCTGGAAAGCAGTTCCACAAGTGCTGAACACTACATGGCCACATGGTGAACAATGACACTCCTGAGTGCCCACGTGAGAGCAATGAGCAGCTGTTCGCAAAAGAACCTGCACACAAATGTTTAGAGCAGCAGGATTCTATCACACCTAAAAAGTGGAACAACTCAAGCGCCTGCCAGCACAGTGGAATATTACTCAGCCTTGAAAAGGAACAAAGCATCGACTCACACTACAACGTGGGTGACCCTTAAAAACACAGTGCTCAGTGAGCCAAGCCACGATGTGTGACTCCTTTTATTAAAACGTCTAGAACAGGGAAACTCGCAGACAGGAAGTAGATTCTTGGTTGTCAGGGGCTGGAAGAGTGGGATGGGGAGTGATTGTTAATGGGTACAAAGTGTCTTTTGGGGGGGCAAAAATGTTCTAAATTAGAAAAACAACAAAAAAATATTCTAAACTAGATAGTAGTGACAGTTGCACATCTTTGTAAATATACTAAAAACCACAGAATTGCATGCTTTAAAGGAGTAACTTTCTTAGCATGTGCATTATGTCTCAATAAACTGTTATATTAAAAAAAAGAATATCTACAGACCATAGGCGGTCCTTTATAGAAAAAGTTTGCAGATTATCATGTCAATCTCTCTTAACACGGAGCAATTAAAAAACAATGCTGACCGGGGAAAGAAGTACCATTAAAACCTGCATTAAAAACTCCTCTATCTATATATACAAGGTTTACAGACACACGTGTGTGTGAAAAAATAAAAAGCAGACGAAAGGGCACCCAGACCTGGACATGCTGCCCAGGCCACGGAGGAGGATGGGGGGAGGGGAGGGGCAGGGTGAGGAGTTGGGCTGCATCTATGATTCTTTTCCCTAATAAAACAGGATGAGGTGTCAGCATAATATAACCAGAGCTGTAACTCTGGACAGCAAGAGAAGTCACAACAGTCTTATAATCCCCTAAACTACCAGAATGTTTCAAAACAGAATCCTTTTGTTAGAAAACAAGGCAATATAGACCCTTAGGGCTGGGTGAGCTCTTCACAAAAGCCCAACCAAGATCCTGAAGGTGGGGATTTAGGCCCCTCTGGCACTTCCACAGGAAGTCTGAGCCTTTGGCGGCTGGACCCCCAGATGCACACAGAAGCTGCGCGCTACCGTCAGCCCTCACACTTCCGCCTAAGGGCCTCGAGGCCCACCTGTGGCCACCTCACCTGTAACACGTTGCTCTCCGCCTCCTCCCCGGTGATGACTTCCACTTTTTCCAACAAACACTTCCGTGCTGTTGCCTTGGTGTAGGCAGCTGCCGACTCGGCCAGGGACTCTGCAATGTTATTAGCTAAACGACATTGACTATTTACTCGGTGGGGGGAGAGTGTGTACCTCACAGGAGACAAAACGGCTGGCTTGGCCCCCAGGGTGCCTGCTACCCCAGGCAGGGACCCTGAAATGTGCCAAGCACTTTGGCCGCAGGATCCGTAGGGCGGCCAGCGGGGAGCTACAGGCACGGCTCCGGGTCTCCCATTTCCCAGTCAGCAGGGCACAGACCTCCAAGAGGGCACTGAAGAGAAACTCCCTCTGAAGGGAAGGGGCACCGACCACCTCAACCGCCCTACCCGAGCCACACGCAGAGCCGAGGGCCTGGCTGTTTTTAGACGAACATGTCCCCTTTTTGCTCACTGAAAACCAGCGCCCGTGGCTTTCTGGCTCTGCCCCAGCGGCTGGTTCTCGAGGTGCTCACTGCAGTGTTGAGTTGGTCTCTGCGTCCCTCCCCAGCAGGGGTATGGATGGACAGCGCCCTGTTCCTTGGCACCCTCTCCTACGAGGCAGCAGGATTGCAACGTACCTTTCTCAGGGGTGGCCTCCTGGGACGAGGACTCGGACCCAGACTCGACAGCTGAGTTCTCCCTGTTGGCATCTGAAGTGACCTCATTCAATTTGGGTGGGCTCTGCAGGGAAATGAAGGTGCATGGGTAGGGGTATGTGTGAAAGGTCCTGGGGGGCCAACTGTAAAGGAATAGAGAACCCCCAGGTCTGGCAGCAGCTTTTGAAACTGCCCTACTGGGCAGAGGGCTGCCTTCTGCCATGGCCTCTCCTCGGCAGCTCTGGGGGCCCTCCCAGGCCTGGCAGGCCGCCCACACAGCCCTTTCCCTGTGGGGTGGGTCCTGGCCTGCTCCCCGCCCCGGCACCACACAATTCTGAAGTATCATTTGGTGTGAGAACCCAACAGAAAGGTGTCCTGGCAGACCTGCCCTTGTGCACCACACAGGAGCTGCCCCGGGAGCCCCCAAACGGGGCCTCTTGTGGCCTAGCCGGGAGGCGTGCACCCCCCGCCCCCTGACATCGCTTTGGGCTGCAGCGGTCACCTTCCCCTGTGTGAGATAGTTCTGTGACTGTTTCATTTTTTTTTTAAAGATTTTATTTATTTATTTTTAGGGAGGGAAGGAAGGGGGGGAGAGAGAGAGAGAGAGAGAGAGAGAGAGACATCAATGTGCGGTTGCTGGGGGTTATGGCCTGCAACCCAGGAATGTACCCTGGCTGGGAATCGAACCTGGGACACTTTGGTTCCCAGCCTGCGCTCAATCCACTGAGCTACGCCAGCCAGGGCTGACTGTTTCATTTTAATAAAAGAAGAACAGCACTGACGCTTGAGGAAAGCAATGTAATGCAGACTGAGAAAAATACAGAAAGAACTGGCTGGGCTGAAAACGGCTCCTTAGCCACACTGACGACGGACCCAGTGGGGCTGTGTGCACCTGACTGGGGGAACAGGGGGCCGAGGGAGGGGGCATGCAGACAACGCCAGAACCGAGCCCTGGCTGTGGTGTGTATCCGGAGGACATGGCACACAGGGTCCCTCCAAGGCCACTGCACCCACCCCCCACTCTGGGCTGCAGCCTCAAAGTCAGGTGGGGCTGACCACCCTTGGCCCCAGAAGTGGCTCAGGGCTCCAGCAGCATGCGGCTAAACCTGAGGTTCTGATGGCTGCCACTGCCCTAGCACTAGCGGGAAGAAGCTTGACCTGGGACCAGAAAAACCTGTCTTACAGTGAGGAGAGACAGGAAGAAGGACACTGGCTGACAGAACAGATAACCACCCCTAGCCCTTGCTTTAAGTTGAGTCTGAGCTGGGGGTCTCCTTTCTCCTACTTACAACTGAAATCCCCCTAATTTTCCAAGAGATGAAGTAGTAGCCACACCCGTGTCCCTTTGACCTGAATGGGGGCGGGGAGTGGCTGTAAAAGCCTTCTGGGTTCCAGGAAGAACAGTCCCTGAAGGGGCCACTCACCAATACGCGCTCGCTCATGTTCTGGCCAAATACAAACTTGTTGCTGGTGGCATCGGCACTATTGTTCGAGTTCTCTAAACTGAAGAGAAGATAGCCTGTGAATTTGGGGTGGAACCTAGTGGATAACAAAAGGCAGCTGAGCCGCCGCCAGCCCGATGGGCTCTGCCTGGGGCACCAAGTCCAGGTGATAGAGGTCACTCTGAGGGCTGGGCTGGACAACCTCACAGAACTTAGGTCTGCCTCAGGTGTCCAGCAAAACCCACAGTTTTAGCCCATCGAGAGCTGTGCCAAGTGGAAAAAACGGAAGGGATTGGAGGGCAACTGGGATTCTGGAAAATTCTGCCCTCTCTGGGGGTCTAGGTCAGGGTGGATGAATGACCTGGGCTCCTCTGAGGCTGGAGCTCACCCTGCACAGCACTGGGCGCGGGGCCCAAGACACGTACCTGGAGCTGATATACTGAAGGAAATAGTTGGTTGCTGTTGGCGTTTCCGAACTGGGGTGTCCGGCGTGCTCCATGTCAGCTGTTTCAGTGTTCTCATTTATTAACTGGGGAGCAGAAACACCCGTATTCAGAGAGTGGTGCGCTCTGGCCCTCTGCCGCACAACCTCTCAGCTACGCAGCACAGCCCCCGCACAAACCCCGTCAGATGTGCGAGAGGTGGTTTGTGGGTGCACACTGGGTGCTGGGGCTATAATCAATGCCACAGCTTTTTGCCTTTAATGGTTAAGGTATAAAACAATTCATAAAGTGTTAGGGAGCTTTTCCTACCTTGTTAAAGACATACAAAAACGCACACAGGCTGGCATCTTGTTAGCATTTTCATCAATACTTCTGCACTGAGATCACAGAAGGCTTATAAATCTGCTGTTTTAAGGGGTTTATTATGAACATAAAAAAGCCCCGTTTCTTGAGGGCTGCTTTGATGCCAGATACCAAATCTGCTCCCTCGCACAGGTGACCTGACGCACTGCTCCTGGGAACCTGAGGGGTGGCAGGATGGACCTGGTCCTGTGAGCAACGGAGCACAGATGCAGTGGAGCTAGGAGACCACGGCCTGGAGTCACCTTCCCGGAGGGGGTGGGATGTGACCAAGCCCTCAGCGACCACGTGAGTCCTGGGCCTCTAGGAGACACATCCAGGCAGCACTTCCCTGCACCTGAGAAGCAGACTCAACCTGAGGTCTGGCCAGGCGCCGCCCCGAGTGCTGGTGGGTATCAAGGCCCTCCCTTCACTTCTGTCCTCCTCCCTGGAGGGAGCAGTCCCCCAAGGGACTCGTTGTTTTGGCTACAGTCAGGTGGTGTCAACACCCATTTCTGTCTCTTGGGGCACCTGTGCTCCTGTTGCACAGTGCTATCACATGGGGATGCAGATGGTGCAACCCGCTGTTTTCTATGTGGCAGCAACTTCTGTTTCCTCATTTCAGGGTGTCTTACCCTCAGCCTCACTGACACTGGGGCTGGGTTGTCCTGGGCACGGTGGGGTGTTGAGCAGCACCCCTGGTTCCCACTCAGTCGGTGCCAGAAGTGCCGACCACAGATGTCCCCAGACATGGCCTCTCAGTCGTCTAAAGGTGAGCTGCTGGAAATGGCACAGCCCATCCCTGTGGCTGTGAAAGGCGCTGCTGCCCACTCTAGTCTTTCTGGGGCACTAGCAGCACATGGGGCGCAGAACTGAGACCCCTGCCACTGCCAGATACCCTTGGCCCCGACTCAGTCCCCACACTGGACCCACCTGCCTGGGGGGCGGCCAGGAGGTGACAGACACGGCTGTTCCCATGGGAGAGAAAACAGTACCTTCTCACCTGCCCTGCTTTAGAAAAAAAGGTGATGGTTCTCCGCCAGGAGTGATTTGATCCCATGGGAACACCCGGCACTATGTGGGGACACATGTGGCAGTCATGACTGGGAGGGTTCACTGGAGGGTGGGGGCCAGGGATGCTGCTCGACAACCCACAGTGCTGTGCAGGGCAGGCCCCCAGCAACTAGGCGCAGTTCAGTCTGACTGCTGCTAGGGCTGACAAAGAAAGCCCCGAAGGAAACAAGCCTCTCTCATGGGCTGCCTCTCTGTGCCCTGCCATCAGGAGCCACTGCTGAGTCCCCCTCGGGGGGTGGGGTGGAGGGGAAGCAGGCAGCCTGGGTGCCTGAGCAGAGGAGTGCAGGCAGGATGCACAACAAGCAGCTACTGGCTGCGCTGTGAGTCACAGGACCTCCCCCCGTGTCTGCCCCATCCTTAAGAAGCAGACTCCTGGTGCTGAACCTGCAGGAGGCGTAAAAAGATGAACGCTTGGGCTCGATAGCTCGCCCAGCCCTCCAAGCGCGTACCTTAACTCTGTCCCTCAAGTTCTGCCCAAACACAAACGCTTGCTGTGCAGCGTGTTCTTTCTTCTCACAGCTGTCCTCCTCGGAGGGATTGCTAGACTCATTTCCCTGGGGCTCCTTCTCCTAGTTAAACAGAACAACGACAACTGAAAAGAAGGGACACACTGCCTCGACGAGTGAGCTGAGCCACCTCACTGCAGCAGTGCCTGTCCTCTGGCGAAGGTCCCTGGGCTGAGGGACATCCAAGGTGGGGCTAGAACCGAAAGGATGAGTGAGGCAGACAGACCCAGGACTGGACAGGGCGAGCTCTCGGCAGCTAGGGACACCGGGAGGGTAGGGCAGCTGGGTCGCTTCTGGGGTCTCCCTCCACCACGGAGCTGGGCACTGACCGCCTGCCCCGAGACCCAGCTACCAACATTTCCAAGAAGCATGTTATAGAAAAAATTTTGAGTTTCAATTCTGCTAACTGGTTTGAAGGTAGGGGGCTCAAGGAGGTTTCAAAATGGAATTGTAGATGATCGTTTTTCACCATCTGAGCCTGAACATCTACAGGGGAGTAGGAGTGGGCGTGGAGGAGGCAGAAGAAAGAGAGCCTTCAGCAGCAACTTATCTACCGAGGTTGCGGGAGTGCGGAGACACGCAGCCACAGGCCGGCTAGCATACGAGGCCTGGTGCGGTGCTGCAGTCTAGGCTCCGAGTCTGTCTCTGCCAGCCTCAAGGGCAGGTGCTTCAACAACACCCGTCTCCCAGCTGCTCTGCAGCACTCCTAGAAAACTGGTGCTTCTGGCCTCTGTAATTTCAGAACCCTGAAGGACTGTTTTTTAAAAAGAAATAATTTCTGAGCCTACTTTGACTGGAAAGGGCACACGTGTATGCATTCCCAGAGTTGCTGGGGTGTGGAAACAAGGAGGGAAGACAGCCCACGTGAAACGGTGCACAGCCCTCGTTAATGAAAGCCACCCTCCCGCATGCTACCTGGGACACGTGGAACGACATGCTAGCCTCGGGCAGTGCAGACTGTGGCAGAGCTCTGCTTATCACCTTTCTCTCAGGACCATGGGGACCCCTCAAACTCCTGGCGTTGTCAGCTGTGGTTCTATACTGACGCCACCGAGCAGACCCAGAAAGCCCGGACACGGAACACTGGCACTGCTCAGAGCAGGAAACGGTCTGCGTGCTCGGCAAGGCCCGAGGAGTCTCCCGGGAGGTGTGCTCGCTGCCTGGGCACAGACGAACCTCAGGGGCTGGCGCCTCGTCAGGCGGACTTCTCCGTGTGGGGATGCTGGGCGACGTCGATGTCGAGGTTCCTGTGCAGTCTGCTGGGATGCTGAGCCCGTTCGTGCTGCTGGTTGGGACTGCAGGGACGAAAGGACAGAGGGAGGCTTGTGGAGTTAGTGCTGCATCGTCTCTTGTGCTTCCTTCTGCCCCTCTTGGGGCCAACAGTATAAAGGGCCTGGCATACCACTGAAAGCAACACATTCTTAGATTAAAATAAAATAAAACCAAAACTAAAGCCACACAGAGGTGGGTTGCTTATTGCTTATTCTACAAAGAACTGTGTGACTTTTCAGTGTATTTAGAAGCAATACTAATGAAGGGTGGTGGGGAGAAAAAGAACAAATACTGGGGAAACAATTATGAGTTTTATAAAACAAGTTTTACAAATAACATCCTCATTCTGTGCATTTTTTTCCTTTAAATAACTGAGATTACATGACATGTACAGGTTTAAATCTGGCTTTGACTGTTGAGCATTATATAAATTTTCCCATGATTAAAAACTCTTCAGAAACACACCATTTCCCTCATGTGGGATGCTGTGTTGCTGCTGCTGAAGCGTTCTTGCATCACAGGGACAGAGCAAGAGGAAGACAAGCAGAGCTCATTCACATGAGGAAAACTAAGGATTAACGGAAAACCACTGCCTGTATGGATGCAAAGGAAACATGCTTTAAAAGTCATGTCTCAAGATTGGCTACTGAAATGAAAATGCACGTGAAAGCCACCCTTTCAGTTTCGGAGACTGCAGGGCTGAGCTCTGCCCGCACACAGTAGGGGTGGACCGGAAGCGGTCGGGGAGTGGAGGCAGTGTTTAGAAGGCTGGTGTGTGCGCAAGGTAACGTCTGTCCCGGCAGGCAGGCTCAGCCTTCTGTCTTTCCTGGGCTCCCCAGGGACAACAAGGGTTGTTTTCCCAGCGCTCTCTTTATTTCTTTATTTCTACGTGCATTTGGCAGATATGAGCAAAGTCACCTGTGTGGCTGTCCCAGGCACGGCTTCTGAAATGCTCTACTCTGCCATGCGAGCCTGGGCACCAGGGCTGCGTTTCTTACCGGCCTGCGAGAGTGCCTTTGGCTGTGGGGCTTGTAGCACTGCCGGGCGAAGCACGCTCCGCTGCTGCTCCTTGGGCTTCTGGCTTGGCAGACCTGGGAACAGAGGATGGTTTGCCTTGGACCTCTCGGGCAGAAACATAATACCTCAGGCTCCCAAGTACTTTCCAAGACAAATTAAACCCAGCAATCCATTTCATGGCCCTTACAGGCTACACTCTGTAGGGAAGCATGTTTTCTAAAACAAAACCCCCCAAAAACAAACAAACAAAAAACCCCACAAGGATATTTTCTTCACAACTGGACATGCAACGTCTGGCTATTGTTATTTTTTTATCTGTGATTAAACAGCATTCCCAGTAACTGATCATGTCTGTGAATTAATGCAGTGAGTACAGTAATGCTTTGGGAAAGCCAAGGGACACCTGTTCTCAAGTGTGGCGCCCAAGGGTCAGGCACAGATATGAGGGGAAAAGAAGTGAAGCCACTGGTGTCACTCCAGTTTAGGATGCTGCTTGGCAGTTACAGAAAGACACCCTTTGCACCTGCTGTTTGAAAATGCCACATTGAGAAAACACCTGTGCCAAACACAACTTGGGCGAGGACCATGAAAGAATGTTTCGGCCTTCCCTGGGCAACACTCACCAGCAGTATGTCACTGGATGGAGGCCACTCTGCTAATCAGCACTAATGCCATGGCATGCCGGGGCTAGAATGCTCTGGAGAGACAGCTTGCACCAACTGAGCTATCACTGGGCAGGGAGCCCAAAGTCCCAGACCAAGCTAAGCCTGTTCCCTTGCCATCTGCACTTCAGGGCAGTGAAGGGCTCACAGGTGGGAGAAGCTCCCTGGTCTGACAGGCTCTTTAAAGTGGATTTCCAGGGCTCAAGTGTCAGGTAACAGCTCAGAGCGCACTGGTGGGGCTGCCTTAGGCAGCTGTGCAAACAGACACTGCACAGAGGCCTGGAAGGGTATGAGAAAGCCATTCCACTCTCCACCAAGGCGGGCGGGCACCTACCTGCGCTGGGTGCCTGGCCATGGATCAGTGTTGGTGGCTTCAACCGGAACCCACTGCTCTTTTCCTCTATAAGCACAAGACAAAAGATAAAAGCAGGCCTGCCTGGGGTGTAGTGGCAAGGCTGAGAGAGTGGGGCAGGAGAGGGCTGTGGTCTGGGCCCCAGTGGCTATGGGCCTGGAGAACCAGGGAAACATTTCCAAATTGAAACAGAAATGCAGAAATCCTGTCCAGTCACCAAGGCTGCAAGGCGGCCAGGGTGAGGTGGCAGGGGGCTGCAGGTAGTATGGTTCGGGGGCCAAGTGCTGACTATGGAAGACCAAGGGGTGCCAGAGGTGCCAGACAGAAGTAAGGGTGACCACTCCACCAAGAAGCTCTTCTGCTGGAGGGTGAGTACAAGGCTGATCAACCTGTAGACCACCTCACCCAGAGGCCTGCCAGGAGGAGCTTGAATGCCATGCTGCACTTGCAGGCCCTGGAGAATGTCACAGGGCCACCAAATAAAGATCTCCAGGGACTCATCTCCCTTTCCCAAAGGATTTGTCAGGGATACCTCTCTAATTAGGAGAGGTCTCTGTACGACCAGCAGATGTCTGGGAAATGAGACAGGTTTTCTGTGGCAAGAGATCAAGGGTGGCAGACAGCAGGCTTGCTCTCTTTCCAGATGTGCCTGCAGAGCTTTGCCTCACTGCCTAATGAGAGCGCCAGAAGGCCCAGGAGAAGGCAGCAGCAGGGCTGTTCGTCCCGGTCACATGTGAGCAGGTGGGTCATCCCCCAGGACTGGATTTCGGACTGACAAACACAGGGGCTCCGAGGACATTCAAAGCCTGGTTTCTGCTCAGCCATGCGTTCACAGATCCCTTAGTCCCTGCACCTTGGTGACTTTGTCCATCTCAGAAGGGGGCGGGGTGGAAGGGACAGTTTAATGCAATCCCTGCTGGAAAGGATCAGCACATAAAAAGCCTTGTGGCCCAAACAGGCCAGGTCTGTGCCTACGGAAGCAAAGGGATGGCAGCATTTGGAGTCACCAGAGGGAGCTTTGCTTTTGTGCTAAGGTACAACCCTTCGGAAATAAATCCTAGTCAGGTTGCAGGGAACAAGATCATTATACAAAAATCAGCTGTGCGTTTCTATACACTGGCAATAATGACCCAAAAATGAAGTCAAGAAAACAATTCCATTTACGGTAGCTCAAAAGGAAATAACATACTTGGGAATAAATTTAACAAAGGAAAACTATAAAACATTGGAGGAAAGTAAAGACTTAAAATAAATGGAAAGATACCTCAAAATACCACACAGTATGCACTGTCATTTGTGTGAAACGTCCAGAACAGACAAACCCAGAGAGAGACAGCAGGTTCGTGGTGTCAGGCGCTGGGGGAGGTGGAATGGGGAGTGACCACTAAGAGATATGGGGTTTCTTTTGGGGTTGATTAAAATGTTCTAAAATTAAGCCCTGGCTGGCATAGCTCAGTGGATTGAGCGCGGGCTGGGAACCAAAGTGTCCCAGGTTCGATTCTCAGCCAGGGTACATTCCTGGGTTGCAGGCCATAACCCCCAGCAACCGCACATTGATGTTTCTCTCTCTCTCTCCACCCCCTCTAAAAAATAAATAAATAAAAAATCTTAAAAAAAAAGAAAAAATTAAAAAAAAAAAGTTCTAAAATTAATTACGGCGAGAGTTGCACCACTCTGCGAACATACTAAAAACCAACCAACTGTGCACTAAAATGACAACATAAATGCTTTGTCAGACCAGACTTTCAGGTAGGAAACAAAATTAAACCAGAATTCCAGATGAAACAGAAGGGCCCTCTTCCTGCTGTCTACACGGTGGTGAGCCAAACGGCTCTCCTCGGGCGAAAAATGGGATTATGGGAACTGTCACTGCTACTTAGTAAAAAGGGTAGAGGCTCTGGCCAGGTAGCTCAGTCGGTTAGAGCATCATCCCAATACATGAAGGTTGCAGGTTTAATCCCTGGTCAGCGCACATACAAGAATCAACCAATGAAGGCATCAATAAGTGGAACAATGAGTCGTTCTCATTCTCTCTCCCTCTCTCTCTCAACAAATAAATAATTTTAAAACATTTTAAAAAATTAAAACAAAACCAAAAACACAAAACAAGTGGAGCCTGCAGGCTTCTAAGGGCCTGTGTGTGCGTGCTGATGTCTCTCCCATAAGGGTCTAGGTCGCAAACACCATGCTCGGGAGAACCAGACAAAACAGGACACGGGAAGACGTGCTGCCAGGTGTTCCTTTTTAGAAGGAAAATATCGAGTTACATTTCCAAAGCTTAGAGCAGGGGCGTCAAACTCATTTTCACCGGGGGCACGCCAGCCTTGTAGTTGCCTTCAAAGGACTGACTATAATTTCAACTCCTTAACAGTTAAGGAATCGTTACATTTACACAATCCTAAAATTATTTCGGCCCTTTGAAGGCAACCATGAGGCTGATGAGGCCCCTCGTGAAAATGAGCTTGACACCCCTGGCTTAGAGTTATTCAGAAGATGACTGGATATTTAAAAGTTAAAACAACTGAGATAAAATAACAGATAACAAATTCGCAACTGAGATCATTTTTTAAAGCCCTGAGAGCTGGCCCTGCAATGCTCTCACTGTGGCCACAGGTGGACGCCTGCCACGGTGCTCTGTGCGAAGCCAATGCTGACAGCCACCGAGCCTGGGGCTGACCTGGGCTGACCAGTGTGGGCAGTGGGCCCAGACACCACTGCCACTGGACACCTGTGAACTGTGGGCCTGGTGCCTGGCCCACCCTGAAGGTGCAGAGGAAATCTATGCTGTGTGCTGCAGGGAACCGACAGGCAGGCGGACAAGGTGTGCCACAATTCTGCTGGCAACTGGGACCTGCTGCAGAAGGGGCCCAACGCAGCAGGGAGGTGTGCCTGCAGGGCAGTCAAACCCTGAGGACCCTGTCACAGGCCTCAGAAACCCACTTTCCCTGCAACACGGTCAGGGTGTAACAAAACAGCACTGCTTGGAGACCAGAGCGCACCCCCCGACCCCACGCCAGGGTCACAGGGGTGCACAGGTGGCTGCGCTGGTGTCCTTGAGAGCACATGCGTGCCCTTCTGTGAGCTTGCTAGGGAAGAGGTCTCTCCTTCTGGGCTGGCCTTTTCCCTCTTCCATATCATGTCTCAAGCCAGCAGCTCCTTTGAGGGAGCTTCCTGCACTGCTCAGGGAGATGCGGAGTGGTTTCTTAGGGAGCGATGCTCACCCCCCAGGGAACTTACGATCGAATGGAAAAACATATCAGACTTTAACCCGATGTACACCAGAGGTTGAAAAGGAGCCCAGAGAAAGCAGCAGCCTGATGGTGGCTGGGGCCTGTGTATGGGCGGTGCCGGTGCAGGGTGAGGAGAGCGCTTGGCCATGCATGGGGAATGGAGTAATGAGTAAATGCACTGAGGACAGAGGGAGGCAGGTTTTGTACAGTTGGAAGAGAGGTAGAAATACGAAGAGGGGAGGCTACGACAAACCCTGTGGTGCTGAACTGTAAGTACCTACACGAACGTGGAGTTACCCACATCTGCAGATAGGCAGCTACAGAAACATAGGTAAATATAAGCATATGTATGCACACAGGTGCATGTCCCTAGCTGTGAGCGTGTGTTCCTAGCTCTGGGCGCTGAGCGTCCTGGGAGCAGTGACAGCCCACTGGCGGTGAGCACATGGGGCATCCAGATCTTGGTTCCTCGAGGTCATGCTCCACCAAGAAGAGCCAAAACCCCTTTGAGAAAAGGGGAAAGATGATGAGCCTGGAACCCTGTGTGATGACAAGCAGTACAGAAAGCGCTTAATATGATGGGGACCTACCCAGGGGGCCCAGGAACCTGACTTTGATGGGGCCACTGGCTAAATCTGGAATGATGAAAATAAGCTGATCAAACTAAAATCTGAATGTTAAAATAAATACTAATAACAACAGATTATAACCCACAGATTAAAATAGAAACCAGTAAATCCATGTGATATAAATGATTAAGTGAAGTTGGGAAAAGAAAGCTGTTCTTTACAGTAGAATGCCAATTAATAAATGCTGGGGTACAATGAGGCAGACAATGTCCACCTGGCCAACATCAGAGGAGTAAGCAGTTCAAGAACGCAAATGTCAATGGATGCAAACACAGGAGGACCAAGAGAGAGAAGACTTTGTCTCCTCATATCTCAAAATCTCTGTCCAGAAAATAGGGATCACAAAGGGGGAAGACACAGGGCAGACCCTGCCCTGATCAGGTGATCACAGGGAGCCCCAGCAGCACCAGCGCGGGGCACACCTGTGAGAGCATGGTGCACTTCTGTGGTTCTCCAGCCCCAGACACAAAACCTGGGTGGCAGTGCCAGGAAACACCGGACACTTCTCTCTGGGGGAGAAGTCCCCCAGTGGAAGGACTTCTCCAATATAATTGGCCTGTAATCTTCAAGGTCACAAAAGTCAAGGAAAGAATGAGGAACTATTCCAGATGGATACAGAGACATGGGACATGGGACTGGAATCCGATGCCTTGTCTCTGCAGAAGGCATGGAGCCTCTATGTAAAGGGCTAGCGAGTGCTTTGTAAAAAAATTCTCTTAAGTTTTAGGGTTTTTCCAAATTAAAGCTAAAAAGTAAAAGGCAGGCAAAGATATGAGGTTCACTTCGCAGAGCTGACAAGGAAGTCTAATAGGACAGGCTCACTGCATCGGGCTCCAGGGACCACAGCTATGTCAGAGCCTCTGAAGGTGGGCTCGGCTGCTCCCTTTCTCAGGCTTGCCCTGCTCCCTGTGCTGCTGGATAAAGGCTTTGGGGGCAGAGACAGGGGAGCGAGGATGTCACTCACAGACCTCAGGGGTGATCGTGAGATTCATACAGAACTCCACGGCATAAAGGGATCAAGACATGTGTCTTCAGCAACTGGTCCCTGGGCCAAAACAGGCTCACAAAGGCTAACACTGCCCCCGCAGCTCAGAACACAGCTTGCTAGGCAAGTGCCCCAGGTACAACCAGAGACTTAAAAAACTGAGCTCCTCTCCAGGACCGGGAAGGGGGTCAACTCCGAACAGTTTGCTTTTAGTCAGAACAAATTCAACGGTTTGAAATGCTGCCATCAAATCAATCCTCAAAGTTATAAAAACTTGCCTCTTCCCTTGACATCGCTCTCATGCCAGAATGTGAGTTATCTTGCAATGCTTTTGAAGTCGGGAATGAATTTATATAAGGCAGGTTGGGTTACAGAATTTGGGTGGTTAAATTTGCTCATTAAATCTTTTATGAGGAGAAACTTGCAGGAATTACTGGAGTTGGTTCTGCTGCAAAAGACCAAATAAGGCAGGCTCCATGTTCTTCAGAAGGGAGCAAGCTTTGTTCTGTCAAGTTTTAAAGCCATGAATAAATATATGCATTTATCTGAACACATCTAAGCAACGTTAATTAATGTGAGAATTTATTTAATACACAGAAAGGGACCTGGGCAATTGCATTTCACATTAGTTAGCTCTGGGATGGTAGTGAGGGGGAAACAGGCAGGCTAATTCTGCAAGTCTGTGTATTTCTAACTTGCCTTTTTAAAATGATATAAATGTGTTACTCTTGTAAAATTTTGAAAATCTAGTAATACACCTCTTTATTCTTTTTCCAAAAAGGACATAAAAAAACCCTTGCAACCAGGCCTTACTTACAGTAACAGAAATAAAGGCTCATGAAGCCTTTCACACTGGATTCCAAATGTACCAGCTGAAGAGTTGAGAAAACATTTAGGCACTGAAAAAGAACCCTGATTTCAATCTGCCCAGTCTTGTTAAGATATTATTTTACAATATCGACTGCTTTTCATCCCAGGAAAACCCCCAGTGACTGCCTGTGAAAAGCAAAGGGATGCAAGGGCTCACCTGGTTCTGAGTCAGAATTGCCTGCAGATGGCTCGCAGAAGGTTGATGGCATAAAAACATTGTTTTTTGATACTGTCAGCAAGGAGGTGCGGGCAGGGAAGGGAACAAGAGGAAAAACAGAGTGAGTTGGTGGGGCAGACATGCCCCAGGTCATCTCTCCAACCTGAGGGGTTGGTCTCCAAGCCCCACTGTGGTGCGGGAGGTGGGGATCAGAATTATGAATAAGGCCTTTACACGCTCCAGACTCTCGACAGCAAGAAGAGGAAGTCTCCAGCCTAATGGCCCGTGTCGATGTCTAGCAGTTGACTCTGGCCTATTCCAGCCACCTCCTTTGTCCTCATTCCCCTGGCTTTTCCTTGGCACCCGGACCCCTGTGGGAGCAGCCAGGAGGGGAGTGGAGCACACCAGATGTTCCAAGTCTTACCTGGGACCAAGCCTTAGTCCCCGCTCCTTGTCACTGGTGAAGGCTCAGAAGTTGGCTGCACCCTCCCACCCCCAAAAAACCCACGTTTAGGATTTTACTGGCACCGCTCATCTTTCCACTTCCCCTGAGGACCGGGAGCTGGTTATCCCCTAAAGTCTAGGACCTAGACCAACGCACTGGAGAGGAAAAACGTTTGGTGGTCCTTTGCCCTGTCAGCCTAGGGCCACAGCACAAATCACCTTGTCTCTTCCCCGCTGCACCTTCCTGATAAGAAAGTACGGTTCAGCAGTAGACAGCAAACAGAAGGAACACAGTCATAGCCAGGAGGTGGCAGCTTTTTCATTCCGCAGAAATACCTATGCAACACGTGGGCAGAGGCCCCTCGAAAAGGATGTCCACAGCAGCCTAGGCTGCAAACTGTCTGGATAGTTCCTTACTGCTTCATTGGCAACTGACAGTGCACCCATTCAGGGGGCATCTTATGCAGTGGTGAAGAAGGACGTGGTAACGTCCAAAAAAAGCATTAAGGGAAATAGGTAGGACAGCAAGTTTGTCATAGAGACAACCTCGAGAGGATGCTCACTTTCTGCACTATTCCTGTAAAGTGAGTAACTTTTTGCATTACTTTTGTAAGCACAGACATTCCAAGAGTGCCTTTTCCCCCCTTAAGGTGTCATCCTTAGGGTTTCATAGTTGTAAATGTTTTATATGAACTTCCCGAGGACGAAGTTCCACTTGGATAACTAGAAATCCTCTCCCACTACACAAATATCTCTAATCACGGCTATGGAAAACACTGGACAATGCCAGAATGAACCAAGTTCCAATGAGATGGGGAGGCCTGCGGGGGCACTTACCAGCCAATCTGCAGGGGTGTCCCAGGCTCAAGGAGCCCCCACTAAGTAGCCCCAGCATCCCTCTCTACTCTGGAACCTGCTGCTATCCTGTACCAGACTTCATATAAGTCTTGGCTGGTCTACTAGCCTTGTGTGCATGCTCAGACCACGCCGGGTCCAGACGCTTGGCCTTCCCTTCAAAGCCCCAAGCCCTCTCCTCTGGGAGCTCCAGGCATTCCACCACCAAAGTGTGGACCACTCAGCTCACTGTGTAGTGTGTGTATGTGTTTGGGCTTCTCAACTAGACCACCAAGCTCTAGGCACACAGCAGATGGGTCAGGCGAACCCCCCACATCTTTGCAGTCTTTGGAAAGTGGACTTGTGATTAATGGTCAGAGGCCCCAACAGGGCTCGGACAGTCCCTTTCCCATTTCAGAGGGATGGTTTTTCTTGGTGCATCTTCCTTTTTCAGTCCAGTAGGTCACACCTCTCCATAAGTGTCACCAATCCCAGACTGTGGCACCTGGTGCCACAACTCAGGCAAGCTCTAACCTTATTGTGACAGCAACCAAGTCTCAGGTTGGTTCTAACTGGGTCTGGACAGGAGACAGACGACAAGTGGGAAATGATGGAAGGGAACAGGGGGCTTCTAAACATGATGCTGTCACTGCTCCATAAAGGTCTGTAGCTGTTACCTGACTGTGAAGGTGGGAACTGGGTTAAAGAGGACGTCCTTTCTCGCTTGACAGGAGGGCAGTAATTTCCATCCTCTCGGTCAGAATCTACAGGAAATAATGAGAGAAGGAGGAGGAGAAAATCAGGCTGCTTCCACTTTTACAACCAAAGATGGTGAAACGTTTTAGAGGTTTCCTCACCTTCTCCACCTTCAGGGCTGGAGCCGCCAGCTGGCCTCTGAAACGAGAGCACATGTCAGGGTGGAAGAGAGGGCCAAGCTGCCCTCTCACCCAACAGCTTGCGAGCTCTGAAACAAACGGGTCCTGAGGGCTGACTGCCTGAGCTCAGCCACCCATGTCACAGACGAACTACCAAACTCACGCTCAGAACTCCCCCGTGAACCTTCTGCATCTGGCCATCCAGGCCACGAGCCAAGGAACCCTCTCAAGGACTGAGAGCACCCTTATAGCACGAGGGTCAGTTCCTCTGTTTCTCCACAGGTTACGGCTGACTAGTGTGTCGCCCCCAAATTCAAGTGCAGTGAAACTATCTGGCCAAAACTCATTTTGCCACAAGCTGGAAAGTGACCTGTCCTCTACTCTGAAGGGCAGCTAATTGTAAAATGGTTGCCTAACACCAGATTGTGGCAGTTTCCATTCCTTGCCTTGGCACATTCTGTGGCAAGGAACCTTGTTTCAAGGTAGACTGGTGTTTCCTGAGCAAGCCAGAACTTCGGTGCCGAAGACGAGAGGCTGCTGCAAAGCGCTCGGAACAGAACACGTCAGCAGACTGTAAAACCCTCAGACACACGCTGACAGAAGGCGGCTGAAGGACCTCCCCCTGACCACCTTACTTTTAGAATGGGAACAACTAGCAATTAAGGGGCCTGAAATGAGTTCCCTCCCTATCCAGGACAACACACGATCCCTTCCACTCACGTCCCTTCTCAGCGACTTGCACTTTTGAGAACTGAGCCACCTGAAGCCAGTGCGGAGGGGTGGACATGACTCCTCATGGGCCGCTTATAAGCCAGCAGAGGAGCCAGTTTTCTTAGTTTCAGCAAAGCCCCTGAGGCTCAAGTTTAGCTAAATGTTGACCGCCTGCCTGGAGGAGCCGCGAGGGACCACATGGGCCAGTGCCTGGGGAAGTGCTTTGCACGCCATCGAGCAAGTGTGGAGGCAGTAACCGCACTAAGCCAGACTGTGGGAGAAGGAGCTGGGCTCCTGCTGGGGAGCCGACGTCCTCTGGTTTCCTCCTGAAGGCGGAACCTCAGACTCTGTGCTAGTGAAGCGCCTCCTTAAGCCTGGGCAACACACTTTTCTCATAAAGGGCCAGGAGGTACTTCCCACTGTGAGCCACATGTTGTGTGTGGACCGACCAATGTCCTAATGGACAGTGAAAGCCGGGACAGTAAGGAAACGATCCCAACTCTCCTGTGTGAGCCAACGCCTCAGATTTGGGTCAGAAAAACCAGCCTGGGCTTCTTGATCCAAGTTTGTGCCCTGAGAGCTCCTGGAAGTGTCTGTGAAAGGAAGAGGATAACACTGTCCTCAGGTGTGTCTCAGGGGATTGGAGGCTCAGAGACCGTGCATCCAAGTGCTTGGGGAAACGGAAACCGTTGTAACAACACGGGCTCAACAGTCCTTGGGGCAGCTGTAAATATACCACTGGGCCCAAATGGAGCATGAGAGTGGGGCGTGAGGCTGCTCAACCCCCCTCTCAAAGGCCGGTAGGTCTAGTCATTTCTTCCCAGCTCTTCCAATGCCTAAATGGGAAACCTTGGGCAAACAATTTCACTTAGAAAACAAGGTGCCAGAACCTTCCCAACAGGAAAATGGCAGGGAGTGAACGGGATAAGCAGGCGATGCCAGCTCAGCCAGCACCTGACCTTGGTGTAACTGTTCACAGCTCACACCTGGTGGTGGCTGCACTCTCCCAGCAAACTCACATCTGCTGGACATTACACCCTTGGGCAGGGCTGGAGAGCTCAGACAGGAGTGAACAGGAGAGTTGGGATGTGGAGTCATGTCCCAGGGACAGCCAGGAGGTAAGGGCCAGGTTTGGGGAACCTTGGATGGGGGTTAAGGGGAGGGTCCTGAGCCTAGGACTTAGTGTGGCAGCCTGAGAGATGCACCCCCACAGAGCTGATATTGCAGAAGCCAGGGTCCGGGGTGACACATGATAATGAAGAGCTGTGTTATCACCAGGATTCCTTCAGATCATCCCCCTCCTCAGGTGACATCACTGAGATGCAGGCTCCTATTCCTTCACAGCAGGCCTGGCCTACCCCATCTCCACCCCTATTCTCAAGTCCTGTGGCTCTGCAAGTCCTGTGGGACCTGCCACTTCCTGGATTGACTTTTGGGACCTGGAAATGTCAACCTCTCTGGCCTCTGCGGACACTGCCCCCTCAACCACTGGTGTCCTTTCCCCACTCAGGTCTCTCTGAACTTCCCACATGGGGACAGACCCCTTGGTCCTCCAGCCTCACTGTTCCCTCCTTTTTTTTAAAAAAGATTTTATTTATTTCTTTTTTTTAGAGAGGGAAGGGAGGGAGAAAGAGAGAGAGAGAAACATCAATGTGCAGTTGCTGGGGGCCATGGCCTGCAACCCAGTTATGTGGCCTGACTGGGAATCGAACCTGCGACACTTCACTGCTCCCTCTTACTCCGACCGAGCGATCTGTGTCAGGGTGCCCACCAGACTCGGAGTTCCAGGCGGGGCTGGCCTGGGATTTGCTCAGGGAGAGACTGGGAGAAGCATGAGGGTCTGTGTTCCTGAGTTATGCACCGGGCAATGGCTCGCGTCCTGGCTGGTGGCCCTGAAAGTTGTCAGGCCCAAGTTTCCTTGGATGTTGTGGAGGGTATTCCTCTAGCACCTCAATCTCAAGAAGCCTGCACACTTAACTTTCCTTTGCCTGCTGGGCATCTAGGTTATTTTCCATGCTGTGAATCTTCCAGGGCTCCTTCTGCTGTGAATTTCTAATTTCATTCCACTGTAGATGGAGAAGACTGCATGATTTCAATTCTTTTAGATTTACTGAGATTGGTTTTGTGGCCCAGCAAGTAGTCTACCCTGGCGAATGTTCCTTGAGCCTGTGAGGGGAACGTGCATGCTGCTGGTTCTGTGCTGTTCGAGTCCTCGATGTCCTCATCCATCAGCCTGGGTGTTCTACTGTAACTGAAAGTACGGTACTGAGGTCTCCAATTGTTATGATTGCATTGTCTACTTCTCCCTTCAGTCCTCCAGTTTTTGCTTCCTATATTTTGGGGCTCTTTTAATGACACCCAAGTTTCTTTCTTTTTAAAAAATGTCTTTATTTATTTGAGAGGGGAAGGGAAGGAGAAAGAGAGGGAGAAATACATCAATGTGTGATTGCCCATCACGCGCCCTCTACTGGGGACCTGGCCCGCAACCCAGACATGCGCCCTGACTAGGAATTGAACCCGTGACCCTCTGGTTTGCAGGCTGGCACTCAATCCACTGAACCACATCAGCCAGGGCAGACACCTGAATTTCTTACCTCTGCCAATGACACCCCAAAACCTCAGGCATCTGGCTCTCCTTTTGAATTTGAATGGTTCTAGGAGCCTCTCCCCAGACCAGAAGCTGGGGCCTCTGGAGCTTTAGCCCCATCTCTCAGGGTCCAGGACTGCGGACCAGGACCCTTGGTCTGTCCCGCACTGACCCTCCTTACCATCATACTCCAGCCTCTCTGTCTTCTTCCTGTTTTCTGAGCATGTCAGCACTGTTTCTGGATCAATGTTCCTTTGCCTTGTGCTACTCCCAAAGCCTGGAATGCTTTTCCTGCAGGTCCACCCACTGAGACCTCCTGGAGGCCTTTGCTGACCACCTCCAGGGTGAATGCTCATGACTATTTCACTGCCCAGAAGGTACAGGCAGCTCCTCTCCTCCCCACGCTCCAGCATCTCCTGGGCCTCTACCCTGTTTTGTGTATCACAGTTGGAAATGATCTAATGAGTCCATCTGTTGTGTCTCCAGCTATGATGAGGCCCTACCCTGTCTGTTATGCTCACAGCTCATACACATAGCATCCAGGACACAGTGCACAAAAAACTCATTGTACAAAAGGAGCCCATGTCCTCCACTATAGCCCCTTAGGTAACTTGGAGAAGAAAAGGTGCCTGGCCAGACACGATTCACACACTCCTAGTCCTCTGACTCTAGGAGAGCCTCAAATCCACGCCCCAAGTCTCTTGAAGAACCATCCCGTGGGCATGCGGTGGGCTTCTTGGGTCTGGAAAAGCTGGGAGGCAAAGGCCTGGGAAGGACAACACAGGAAAACTCCCTGAGAGGAGAACCTTACAAAAACTGCTGGACCCTCCTGTGGGGTCTGAAACAGCTGAGATGCAATGAGGAAACTGATGCTGGGAACTCTTCTCAAAAGAAACTAGTGCAAGGAAACAAGCAGACAGAATGCAGTCATTTCTAAATGCCTTTGGATATGCTGACTCTTCCAGAAATCTTCCACAGCTGTCCATGTGAGGAGCAACCTGCTGCTACGCCCTGCTAGAGAAGGGATGAACTTGCTGTCTGGCAGGAAAAGATTTAGGGTGCAGCAACCGCCCTTCAAGCCATACCCCCTGCACTCCACATGAGGCCAATGCCAGCTCTACCGAGACTTCTCTTGGATGTCAGCTTGGTGGGCAGGCCCTCTTCTGTGTTAAGAGCAATCTAGGGGCAACCCCTCACCCCAACCAAGGGAGTGGCTACTCAGGGGTCAGTAGAGAGCAATGCCCAAACCTCCAACTCCTTGGCTCTAGAAGTCTGCAGCCCCAAATTCAGGAACCACCACCATGGACTCTCACGTGAGGAGGGGTCTAAGAGTGTGCTTCTTGGGGAGAAGTGAGAACAGACATAGGCTGTGGAAGCTCCATTTCCTAGTCTACCTCTCCCCACAGTAGAGTCCACCTCTTCGAGATGACACCTAGGGGGCACTGGAGTCAGCACCGATTTGGGACTCAATGACTAAAATATACCCAAGTGACACTGACTTGAGGCTAAAGAGAAAGTAAAGCAAGACAAACCCTTCAGCTGATTTCTCCGGCACCGGGACATGAGAATGAACACGGCAGGCGCACAAAGGTGGAAGAGCCCTCTGAGAAGGCAGAGGGCTGTGGGCTGGCAAGCGGGCCAGCCTGCAGAAGACTCGAAGGGGCTGCTCACCATGCGCTTCAGGGCGGCAGGGCCGGGCCAGCTGGCGGGGATAGGCAGGGGCAGTCCTCTCCCCTCGGAAGCCACTGGGTCCTCCAAGGAAGCAGCTCATTCTGGGAGGTGGACAAGTCCCTGTCGCCAAGTACAAAATCAGGGGTAACGTCTAACCCAGGATGGGAACGCAGGCATGGGACACTTCTGTTTTTTGTATAAAGGATGAAATGGTAAAGACTACAATCATTACATTTATTAGTCACCCTCCTCCAAAAACCATGGCTCTTGTGAGGCTGGTTGGTGTGGCCTGAGGGAGACGAAGGCGCCAGTCCGGGGAAAGGGACGGAGCAGGAAGCTGTCTCAGGGGCTGACGCAGACACAGGCACACAGGGCAGTGCAGGCAGAAGGGCGCTGTCTTCCAAGACCAAGTCAGAAAACACTGGATACCACTTGGCCTGCTTCGGCCTCGGTGACGCTGGTCTGACCAGTTAGGAAGCCTGGCTGGCTAGGGCAGTGGTTCCCAACCCCTGGGCCTCGGGCCTGTATGGGAACCAGGCTGAGGGAAGCTTGCCTGAGCTCCGCCCCCTATTCCCACCCCCTCCTGGTTGAGAAGTGGGGTGGGGTGGGGGAAACTGGCCCCTGATGTCAAAAAGGTTTGGGACCACTGGGCTATGGGATGAAAATCAGTTAAGAGCAGGGCCGGCTGATTGTGTACTTCACACTAACTATGGGCCAATTTGATGCTGTGTATTCTGTGACTGAGGCAACCAGCTCAGAAATTCTTACCAAAAAGGCACACTGAAAAAAGAAAAACAGAAGTGGTCTCCAAAGACATGAAGGGCGGGGATGGAACAAAAGTCAAACCCTGTGCAGGAGCTGGAAGATGAGGGAAGCTATCCAGCCACGGAACTTGTTCCAGAATCCATCTAAGCTTTCTGGTGGGTCTCATAAACATAGTTCAGGCTCATCAGCGCCTTGGCTTGGAGCTTCGGTCCAGCAGACTTCAGCCAGGCTTGGAGTAAGCATGAAGCTGCTCGTTTCCTCCGGGTCAGAGAACTGAATCTGAATGTGGTTTGGTCTTTTTCAAACTGCCTGGTGAGAGCCAGGAAGTCTGATACATAGACTTTTCTTTGGTACTGAGTCTTCCATGGCTAGAGTGCAGATGAGATTGAAAGACGATCAGGGACCTCTTTAACAATTCAGCAAGCCACTATTCACCACAAAGGGCTTGTGCTTTATAGTCCCCCGAGGGACAGCGGCACAGAGAAGAGACAGAACATGATGGATGAGACCTGCTGAGTAACATGTGGGCGACTTCCTGAACTGTGATTCGATATAGAACAAGATCCAAATTTGTTCTGATGCAAAAGCAATGAGTTAATCAAGGGAAAATCTCAGCCTGAGAAGCTGGGATTGGGTTCCTCTGCCTTGATTTATATTCTCACTGACCTGTGAACTCACGTGTACTTTGCTTGAACTTGCCCAGTCAGTGGGGAAAGCCAGTTGATGGGAGCCACTAGCAACCTGCCAGGGTTTTCCCTGCAGAGCGCCCCACGGAGCAAGCCCTCGGTGAGCCCTCAAACTGTCCCCAAATGATGTGATGGTGGCAGCGCTGCTGGTACTTCAAACGGAATTGAAGATTCCTATAATTACAAATGCTGAAACAATGCATGTGTGTATGTCAGATGCATGGCTTCTGACACTGTACTGCTCTGTTCATAAACCGCTCCAAGGCCTGGCTACCTCCCACGGTAACGTCACAATCCATCCTGAGGTTCCCTGCCAGAACACTTGACCTTGCATTTGCCAGTCTGGGGACCATTTGAATTTCTCAGAAGTAGAGTCTCCAACCCCAAGTCCACAAGAACGGAGGAGAGTTCCTCAGATATGAATATTTGGGCTGGCCATAGGTAAGACCCCCCCAGGACACTTCCTGCATGGGCCTCTTAGGAGGCAGGGACCCACCAGTCTTACCACGGGGGCCCTAGAAGTAAGCGGACCCAAGAGAGCCTGCGTGCCTTTGGAAGAGCAGATGGCATGAAACAACCTCTGGGATCTCACCATCTGCTAATCTCAGCTGAAAACTGTCAACCTTTCCAGCTGATGTCTCTATAAGTTGTGCCTTTCAGACTAGGCGGCAGCAGAAGGCTTCAGAGCCTCTTGGGCAGATCCACGTGAAGGTCATCTGCTCTCAGGACACTGAGAACATGATGTCCTGTGTGTGTGAGGGCTGAAGACGCAATAACTAATAATGCTCAACTCAGAAGGAGGTTCCAGGAGCTACTCTGCCCCGAACCAAAAAAGCGATCACCCAATTATTGCTCTGTCGGCTCTCGTGTGAGGGCTTGGAGGCCAGGACGCTCTGGCCTAAGTGCCTCCTGGCTGGAATCTTTACTGAGCTTCTGAGTACAATACCCCAAACCCACTTCTATGCCAGGAATGACTGTTTCTCCGCTGCTGGTAAAAACGGTCACTTCTTTATCCATCACACACTGATTTCTCCAAAGTGTTAAAAGGTGACCCCAGTCTCACCTTGGCTGACACATGGCTTCTTCCTGCATAGCCTAGGGTTTGGTGCTTGTAACTGAAATTCAATGGTTTCCTTAAGGACACAGGGTGCTGGTAATGTGAGGCCGGGACTGCTACAGGCCTAGGCTTGTGACACCCTGGAACGCTGCCTGGCGTTCTCTGTGGCCGAGTGGGGTCCTCTCTTTTCTTGTTAAAAGTCATTTTTCCCTGTCACGGCATTGGGGGACTTGGTCATGAGGTACCTATGGAGTTTCAATCCTGAATGTACGATGTTTACCTTTCCCAATTTATCAGACTCCAAACACTCAAGACATTTCTCGTTCTTGAGAGTTCATAATCTTCTCCACCTATAATCTTCAGAAGCCTTCTTAATACAAAGACAAAGGGCCCAGGGGTCCCCTCTGGGTTCAGAGAAGAGTCTTCCTGCTTTGATCGAAGGCAAGCAGCTCCCAGCCTTGCCAGGCATCCCAGTCAGCCTTGTGGAGCGATCTGTTGGCCCCCCGCTTTCCTACAGTTAAGGGAGCCAGAGCTCCTTGTGTTCTCAGACACTGAACTCGGAGGCCCAGACTCAGGGAGAAAAGAAAGAACAAATGGAGATGGGGTCAAATTTGATTTGGAAGGTTCTACCCACTATGCATTTCCTCTTTTGGCCCCTTGTGTCTCTTTCAACAAACAGGACTGGCTTTTTGCTATGGGTATTTTCCCAGCTAGAAAAGTCTCCATGTAAAGGGGACCTAATTTTCCCTGGCTCTTTGGCAGCATGAATTAAAGGTGAAGAGATCCTGATCATCTTCTCAGTTATCATCAGATGCTTATAATCTAGAGTCTAAATCTGAGGGACCCGGAGGGATAGGGCTGGTCTGGGTTGGGACCCCTGGGCCACAGAGTGCTGGGTGGAGGTGGACTTACCCCTGCCAGTTCTCGTGGAAAAGGAGGAAGATGGGCTTCAGGAGTGCTGGCTGAAGCGCTAGCGGGGGCAGGAGGCTCTAGAGCATGCTCACCAGCTGACTCGGGGTGACCTGTGCCACGGTCGGGAGCCTCAGCCTCCCCCCGAGGCTCCTCTCCCGAATCCGACAAGTCTTTTTGCTCTGCAGAGGACTGGGAGCAAAAAAGACAATTTTCCTTCAATGTAAATAAAGGCTACAACATGGGGCAGGGGTCGGGGGTGGGGATCGAAGGGCTAGAGATGGCTCAAACTCCAGCAGTTCCTGCCCAGGAGGGTGGGCCAAGAAAGCTGGCATGAAGTGCTGCTGTGCAGGAGCTTCAGGGCGTGCAGGAAGTCTGGACTTTCGTTTTCAGAAGTACAAGGAGGCCTGGCACGAAGCTACGCTGCTTATGGGCCACGAGTGAGGAAAAACACTCCTGGTGATGAAAAGGGGGGCGGGTGTCTCTATCAGATGGGAACAGGGATGATTACATGTTAATAACATGACTCCTCAGAGATACTGATGAAAGAACTACCCTCAGCACCGTTTCTGGCTGCTAGGAAAGGTGGGGAGGCAGGCTTGGGACACCACACAGACACAGAATGGGGTGTCCAGGGTCAAAGCCTTCTGAATCTCACTCTATTTCTTCTAGCTGCTTAAACCTGAGCTGAAGGAAGAGTTTCTCATCTCAGTGAGTGAGGTGTGGGGTGACCGAAGGAGCCTGGCTTTGTGTTGGGGAAAGGGTGGGAGTTTAGCTAGAACCTTGGCTGAGAACTTCCCCAGGCTCAGTCCAAACCCCCTGGACAGGGGCTTATTTGGAAAACAGCCAGGTAAGAGAAGGTGGGCTCCAGAAGTCTTCATCCTCGAAAGCACAACACCCCTGGCATTCTTTGAGCTGGTTCTTGGGCTTCTGGGGGTTGGGGGGCTTCTGTGGGCTGAGAGCTCTGTGGCCAAGACTCTCTTCTTGAGAAATGGGTCAGAAAGCGGTGTTCTGGAAGAAGGGCAGTCCACTCCTGCTTGGCCTCGCCCACAACGTGAAGCCATTTCTCTGAGTTTGTGAACTAAGTGACTACAGGGCTCCCTACCTCCCCGCAGACACTGCTGTGTTTCTTTTGGGTGTGACGTGCCTGAGACCTCTTTGGATGCGGTGTGGGGGCTATTTCCTAACATGTGAGCTTGTCGAATTAAAGTAACTACATGAAAAGAGGATTTAAGAGAACTTACAAATATTCTTAGGAAAGCAACAGCAACACAATGTTAGCTCGTGTACATCTAAAAAGCCACCCAAGCCAACTCTGCCTATCCAGGGGTCTGAGAGCCATATGCACAAAGGCCTCCTCCCCACGCCGCTCCTCCTGCCTGCCAGGGGCGCCGAGGTCAGTTCATGCACTGGTCGGCTGCTACTTTATGGCTAGAGATTTAACACCCGACAAGAGAAAATTAAACCCAGAGCTCTGTGGGAAACTGCCTTTCTCTCTAATTTGAACCACTTGGATTTTTTTTTAATCACTGCTTTTAGAACATAAAATGCCCTCATGGCATGGGGGGACTCAAAATGAAGTCTAAATTGGAGCACCAAAAAGAGTATGAACACTATTCCAGCATTCTCCCCTTGGGTCTGAGTGTTTCTGCTGGACAAGAAAAGCTCAAATAACCAAGGCAGGGCCTGTAGTTCTCAACGTTTGTTAAAACCAGACGTCAGATCCTAACCCTAGATCATATATCGTAAAATATATGTGGCTGACAAAAGTAACAAAAAATGCAAGCAAAAATGTGCACACAGGATATACTTGTTATGCCAATAATAAGCTTCAAAATCAGGTCTGAACATGCTATACAGAGTTTTCAGCAACACTGGACTTTCTGCTCAGAAGCATTTCTGCAACTGCTTTCTGTCTTTTTCCCAAATGGGCATTATCCTGCCAGTACAACCTCAAAGCCATCCCCCTCAGGTTAACAAATATTTGGAATATAAACTAACTGAAAACAAAACAAAACAAACATTCAATCATCACAAACAATAAGAAAACCTACAGGAGATTCAAATTCTTTTCACATTAAAAAAACTGCCTCCAATCAAGGCAGTTAATAAAAGGTGTCATTTTTGCTTTAAAAACACAAATGCACAAAAATGTAAGCATTTCGCAAGGAGCGCCACCTTGAGGAAGCCTGGAGGCATGGGAAGAAGACAAGACTGCGTTCGGGGTGTGATAAGCTCCTCTAACACTAGACGACAGGAGGATTTGACAGCTCGATCTGCGACGCCACCAGCAGGCCACTGACGGCAATCTGCAGTCCGCTGTGAATGCGCAGGTCGTCAATGGGGACTGACAGTGAACGTGGAGCGGCTTCACCACCACACAGAAACAAAAGCACCTAAGGCTGGCAGCTTAGTTTTTCTTTTTTCTGATTTCAGATCTATCATCTCAATCATGATTCAGTAACAGCAGCTGGGCCTGTGGTGTGCTCTCTTTGAAGGGGGGAGGAGGGTACTGGAGTTCTTTGAAGCACATACCACTAGAGACCATTTACTGACAAGGAAACTAATGGTCCCACAATGACAATGGGACTACTTAATCTTTGTGGATCAAGAAGTGGCTCAAAAAATAGCTATAAGGGACATTTTGGTGACAATTAGGACGATTTACATACTGGAGGCGGCTTCTGAATTAATAATCATTTTCTATACTTGATCTTAACTAAAGGCCGAGAAGCGACACTGATCACCTTCTCACGGGTGACAGTGGCACGGGGCCCGGACAGGCGGCACCTGCAGAAGTCAGATGGGTACACACTGCAGTCATGTGCTTCTATCACTAACAGTAAAGATGTTACAGTGAAGCCCAGTGGAGCATGCCCGAGTGTCTTCAGTACCATTCGCCTAACTTTTCTGAGGCTGAAATTTTCAAAATAAAATACTGAAGATCAAAAGAGGGAGAAAAGTTCGCTCAGAAGAAAACCAGCTCCAACAGCTTTTTCCCTGCTCTGCGCCTGCAGTGTGAGAAGGAAGTGGGCAGGAAGAGAGAATGAAACTGGAAGATCTCCACCACTAACTTTTGTCAGAAGTATTGTGGCTGCCCCTCAGAGGCTGTCCTTCCATCTTCCTTGAAATGGGACATCAAGGAAACAAGGCTAACCAAGTTATTGTTTACTTTCTGCCTTACTCCTGAGCTGTCATAGCAACAGAGAAAGAAAGGAAGACTCTGTGTCCACATGGCCACTATCTACCTGACAGCTCGGAAGCAGCCCTAAAGGACAGTCACAAAGCTCCTCCCGATTCTGCTGTTAAACACAGAGGTTTCCCACATCCTTTTGGCGATCTTGTGACAGAAGTGGAGAGCTAAACTCTGATGACCTGGAGATCAATTATTTTTAGAAGTCCGTTAGAGTTGGCTTTGAGTCAGTATTTTGTTAAAAACTGCATTGCATTTGCATACTTTAAGATGAGAATGACCATCCACCACTCTTCTGGTTCAATGTCACCATTTACATAATTTCCATAAAATTTATGAAGGTAATGGCAGGGAGAGGGGAGGGAGTGGAAGAGGCTAAAGGGGGATAAATGGCGATGGAGGAGGCTTGCTTGAGGTGGTGAGCACACAGGATACGATGACGTGTTATTGATTTGTACGCCTGAAGCCTTTGTAATTTTAGTAACCAATGTCACCCCAATAAATTTGTAACAAAGTAAACAAAGAAGAAAAACCCAAAGCAACAGAACCACTTCAACAGAACCACCTCAATTGTGAAAATAATACTGAAACAGGAATTAGTAATTTTAAACTCATTTTGAATTTAGCTGAACAAATATGACATTTTAGTTTTTCATCCTTTTGGCTGTCCAAAAGTCCTCAGATTTAAAGAATTACTAAATTCTATTGCTTACTTAAATCTGAGGTTGGCAAAACTTTTTCAGTAAAGGACCAAATGCTAAATATTCTTGACTCCACAGGTATATAGGGTCGGGGTCCCAGTTACTTTACTCTGCTGTTACAACGGGAAATCAGCTTCAGCTACAGTGAAGGGGATGGGCCAATAAAACTTTATTTACAAAAACAGGTGGTGGTGCTTGGCCTTAGTTTGCTGATCCCCGTTTTAAGCTAAAAGTGATTCAAAAGATGATCATAATAAAACTCAAAATTCTAGAAAACCCTGATTTAATGGAAAACCTGAGAAGTGACTTACATCTATAAGAGAAACAAATGGAACACATCCATTTCTAAAAAGCGAGAGGAAACACATCAGCTCTTCAGTGGCTGACCCTTTTCCAAAGGAAGGATGATTAGAAACACAGGTAACTAAGCTGTTAGTACATGTCAGAGTCCCGGGGAGAGGAGACAGTAGAGGTTGATATATCTTTAACATACCTCCTGGAAAACAACAAAAACAAGCAAAAACAAAAAGAGGGAAGAACAGTTCCTCAGGCTGTCCCGTTCTTCAGCAGAGGACTAAAGATGGGAATGTTTAATGTGAGAACGAGCCCAGCAGAGAAGACCCTGCCCATACAGGAGACACTGCTCAGTGAGAGTGGGTGTGGGTGGCGGGTTTTAGGGCAACCCCCTCTCCTTCTTGTCCCCTCTACACACAAGGTCTCTTCCTAGCCTAGTGCTTGAACATTTTCCAGAAAAACTGGGCTGCACAGAAAAAAAAAAAAAGGCTGGCCTTTCTTCTCAGACCACGGGACAAAATCTACAAGCAGTGACTTGGACTGCCAGGAGTCTCAAACTGCCAGGCCAGCAGTCCCCAACCTCAGAGCTGGCCACCCTGCTGCGAGACTGGGGATCTACCAGAGCACCTGGCCTGGGGATCCCCAGCCTTGACCCAATTCTCAAATGCACTTCTTATCAGCAAGATTGCAAATGGATTTCACAACACACCCTGTCCCTTTGAAATCTTGCTATGGGCATTAAATTACCTGCTATCTTGCCTGGGTCATGGGTGGGGAGGAATCATCCATTTTTTTGACAAATAGAGGGAGTCCTCAGACAAGCTTGGGAAGCATCACCACAGAACACTGGCTAAGTTTGGACACAACCTCAAGCTTCCACACTGATTTATCAGACCTGTGACTCAAGATAAACAACATGTGACAGTTGGAATGCAACTGAGGTACCAGCTCATCACTATGAATTAGGCGAGGTATTTCCAACAGTTTGATCAAGACATTGAAGATCCAAGAGAGGAAATCAACCCAACAAAGATGAATGGTATGTACAGTAACGGCCAACTAATAATTATTCTAAATATAATTATGCCAAGTTGGTTGGGGCCAAAATATCCCCCTAAAATCTTTAAATAAAGTTCCTACTTTTTTCCCCTGAACCACCAGCTGGTCTCTCACCCAGCTTTTCTCTCCCTTCCTGTCCCTCCACTCCTTCCTTCTACATTTTCTTTCTACTCTTCTCGCTCCCGCTGGTTTTCCTGATGTGCAGTAGTATTTCTAAGTCAAATAGTTCAGAATGAGGAGAAAGCTTTCTACCACCAGTCTTTAAAAGAGGGTCTCTGAACCCTTTCCACACATACCTATCTCAACCTCTCGCCACAGTAACCTAAAGCCACTGGACCTTTTTCCTCCAAGCTCAATGCGAAACCTTAAAGGGCAGAAGCATCCTTGGCCATGTGACCTAGGGAGAGAGATCCCCGGGGGAAAAGAGAGGTGAAGAGAGGACATACCAGCCCCTTACCTTTTGTCCTTTATCCTTCTGAAACACAAAGACGGGCGGAGCAATAGCAGGCTTTTCTGTAAAAAGAAAAATTGGTGTTTTTCCCCCCAACACTATTTTATACAGTAAACAAAACTACATTTGTTTGTAATAAGTTAAAAACAAACAACAAACCCAATATAAAACTAGTAATTCTAAAGGTCATCAAATCACTTAGAAAACAGTTTTGTGACTTGGAGACGTGGGGTGTTCAGTTTGTGACAATGCAACACTGAATGGCAGAGTATGTGTGCTTGTTACACACCAATAAAAAGTTTTTAAGACTCCCTTAGAACAGGCCCCATCCCCGATCAAGGGAGCGTGGTGGGGCGTGTGCCTGGAGGCAGGGTGTTGGAGATGGCAGCTATTCAGCGCCACCAACAGGGGCTTTGAAGAACTTTGGCGCAGGGAATTCTATCTTTATGTGGCATCTCCTGAATTTCAAATGCTGGAGACTAGTTTAGGTTTAGGTTTTTTATTCTTATTTTTTCAAACTGTAGGCCCATTGAGGCCACAGGACAACCAGTTTGTAACCTCTGCCCACACGGCTCGAGCTCTGTGGAGAACCCCACCCAACACTCCACCTGGTTCTCTAAGCGAGTAGCCAGTAAAAAAAAAAAGGATTTATGTATGGGGCTGTGGGAGTCTGAGAGTCCAGCTTGCATGGCTGCTGAAGGAGAAAACCCTCTGAGACGTCCCGTCACTTGGCGGGACCAGGGCTGTGCCGCCTGCCGTTCTCAGGCAGCACAACTTATCTCCTATCCAGGAGCAGCCCATGAAGCTGCTGCTGCCAGCCAGGGGACTGTAATGAGGACCTCACAACCACTGGGGTGAAGCTTCCCACTGGCGGCTTCCACTCCCTGGAGGAGGCCCCTTGTCCTGGGCTCCGGCTCTGGGTGTGCTCACGACCCTGTGGGGGGTGCCCAGGGCCTCCTTCAGCATCCAAGGGTGGGCAGTGGATGGGAAGCCAGGGGAGTCAGGAATTCGCAGGGCACCTGCACAGTCCTGCCGTCACAGAGCCACCAGTTGGGGAGGCTGAGGTTTACTGGAAATTTATATTCACACAGCTCTGCCCTGGCAGGACGGCCATGCAGGACAGAGACACGGTTCACAGTTCCTATGGGTGGTCACGTGGGGGGAGCTGGGAAAAGTGTCTTGTTGAGAGTGTCAGGAAAACGTCCCTGAGAAGAGGCTGCTGTGGTGAAGTCTCACGAAGAGCCTGGCAGGGAGAGTCGCAGGTGTGAAGGCATGGAGCCCCGGGGTAGATGGCAGCCTTGGAGAGAACTTAGGGAGGCACGGTGGCTGGTTTCAGTTTACAGAGTCAACCATTTGGGGGAGAGGGTAATATGGGGAGACCAGTTGGGAGGTGACAGCGATCACCCAGAGTAAAAACAGGGTGAAGACAAGGTTTGAGGAGGAAAAGGGAGAAGACTAAGACAATCAAACAGACCCTGTTCCACTCCCCACCCTCCAAACTGCCCCTCCCTGGAAAAGCAGGGCAAACATCAGTCTCAACCTGGGGACAATGGCCCACTGATGGTGACCATTCCCTCTGCCGTGCTCACTGAAGCTGCACTGTTCCAGAGTCCGATTCTCCACGACAGTCCTCAGTGTGCACAGCCCACGGTGAACACGGGTGAATGACATGCATGAGACCAAAGTGCTAAGGGAGGAAGGTGGAAGGATCACCATCAAGGCTTCCATGCTTCCCTAGGCAGCCATGTCCTGGCACAGTGTGCGGCTGCTGCCCAACACACCGGGATGGGGGGATGAACATACCTACGCCAGGCCATAAATGACAGCAAAGCAATGCTGGAGGGACACTGGGGGTGGCAGCAGCTTATCCACATGTCTACCACAGCGAATCCCAGAAACCTTCTGGTGCTGCCCTGTGCACCACAAGCCCAGCATCAGGGGCTGGAGGTCCAGGCCCCAGCCTCACTTCTGTGTTTGACTCCCCACCAGCAGCAAGGCACTGGGGTATACAGGAAGCCAGGATTTTGGCCAGCCCAGCTCCTCCAACCACCCATTTTCTTTAGAAAACCACCTCTCACCTACCTCTGAGTTTCAGATGGGGCCTAGCCCTGGGTCCAGCCTAAGGAGAAGTACTGTGTGCCCTGACCCCTGGGGATGCAGTGACGTGGTAAGGCCAGGCTGCTGATGGTGAATGAGACTGAAGTCCAGGATTTTTGTTGGAGCTACTGGGGAAGGGGAGTTCTCTCTCTGCTGAGCTGGGGGGAGGTACCCTGGGGCTGCCAGCAGCGGCCTGTCATTACAAGAGACTCCGGACTAGGAGCCAATCCAGTGGGAAGCGGAGGAGGAAACTAAATCCTGTTGCTGGAGGCCCAGGGTCCAGCAGGCCCAAAGCTAACCCCACCCCCAAGACTTTCCAGCTAAGTCAACAGATGCTGATTTTCGCTTAATGCACTCTGGATTTCTGCCCCTTGTGTCTAAGGGCCTCCAGCCTGAGAGTGGGGCCTTGCTGCTGCAGACTTCATTAAACACACACACTACTCCCTAGAAAAAACCACGTTTGGCCTCACAGGGGTCTTTCTCTTCACAGCAGGGATCACCGGCTGATACACGATGTATTTACAGTCTATCTCCCCGACTAGGATGTCAACTATAGGAGAGAGGAGACTGCCTGGTTCCCCCTCACTGTCTGCGGTGTGAGAACAGTACTTGCACCTTGCAGGGACTCCACAAATACCTGATGAGAGGATGAGCAAGGGGGGGAGAACACTAGAGAAAATTACTGCCAGGCTAGTTAGGAAGGACTGGACGAAGAGAGAACCATCTGGATGGCAGAGGGAGGGCTTTCTGGTCTGCAGGCACATAGGAGGGCAACTCAAAGAGGCCTGGGCTGTCTGGGCCCGGGGACAGGACAGGACCACGTGGCAGGGTCCAGTGTAACTGGGAGAGGACGCATCCCAAGAAGGAACAATTCTGCACTGCAGCTGGCACGTTGCTCAGCTGGGGGCAGAGAGAGGTTACAGAGGGGACCATGGGGTCTGAGCTCTGAAAGCAGCCACACAAAGAGCAGGAGCACCAGGTGAGACCCAAGCAGATCCACCCTTAAGAACTCCCAGCAGCGGCTGCTCAACCCACACCTGCCACCACCTTCTGAGTGCAGACCTTCCTTCTCGGCCTCTACTTGAGGGTCCCCTTAAGCCTGGCTTTTGCAGAACAGCCACAACCACTGGGGTGAAATGCACACTTAAAACTCTGCGATTTCCTCCCAGACTAGGGTTAGAGCCCCTTCAAACAGACCATATCCCACCTGCCCAAGGGATAGGTGGCACTATCACACTTCTGCAGTGCTTCTGCCACACTTCTGCAGTTCTGCCTGGTTCAATCCCTCTGCCTAGAACACTTTCCCTCCTTCTCTTTCATGGTCAACACTCATCCATGACACAGATACAAACACCGTCTCCTTCAGGAAGCCCCCAGTTTGCTTATTTATTTACTCTTATGAAATTTTTTTTCTTTTAGCCTGGCTGGTGTGGCTCAGTGGATTGAACGCCGGCCTGTAAATCAAAGGTCCCCGGTTTGATTCCCAGTTAGGGCACATGCCTGGGTTGTGGGCCAGGTCTCCAGTAGGGGGCGTGTGAGAGGCAACCACACACTGATGTTTCTCTTCCTCTCTTCCTCCCTTCCCCTCTCTAAAAAATAAAAAAAAATAAAATCTTACTATATATATAAATATAAAATAATTTTTTTCTTCTATGGATTCTAGAGAGAGGGAAAGGGAGGGAGAGAGGGAGAGAATCATCGACTAGCTGCCTGTTACACATGCCCCTATCAGGGACCAAACCTGCAACACAAGCATTTCCCCTTATCGGGAATCAAACCTGTGACCTTTGGGTTTGCAGGATGATGGCCAACCAACTGAGCCATACTGGCCAGGGCAAACCTTCAGTTTAAACTGTGCTCCCAAGCATACTCTGGCTTATATGGATCATACCGTGGCTACTTGTCAGGGAGACTGGGAGACTATGGATACAGCATCCAAAACAACTCTGCACCTTACCTGATGGGTACCACGTAAGAATCATACAATAAATGTTTGAACTAAACTCCTCTGTACTTCTTCATGTGCGTAACACGAGCTGCTATGTAATCAACGAATATTTATTAAGCTCTTATTCTGTGCAAGGCATCATGAGAAAAACAGGAATAGGAAGCTGGGGGCAGAAAACTTTAGGCTAAAACATTGATTAAAAGAGAGGAGTGTGCTTATATACAAGGCCCAAAGCTCACAGGGGGTTGTGTATCTGCTCGCTGGCGGCTTCTACTTCTGGAACAGAAGCTCTGTAAGAGCGAGGCCTCTGTGGTGTTCACCTCAGAGGCTTTAGAGCCACACACGAAACGAATGACCAACAAGCAGTTACAGAGTGAATGAAATGTCCTTCACCACAAGGACTACGACTGAGAAGGACGGGGCTGTGGCAGCCCACCTTGGGTCCTACTGGGACCCCCACCAAGGGGAAGTTTGGCAGTCATGATTAACCCAACCATCGCACTAAAACATACCCATGAACTTCAGTCAGTCAGTTCTCTACCTAAAACAGGAAGCACAAGAGTTACATTTCATTTCTGCTCAGCTCCAGCAGAGCCCCGTCTGTAAATTGCCAAATTAGTACTGGTATTACAAAATGACAACAGACACGCACCCCTTCCAAATAGGCTGGTCCTGCCCTCATCGGAGTAGCTGCAGATGTTTTTTTTTAACTGTTCCATCACCAAATAGGTTCTGGTTGTCAAGCAATGCGGGTTCTATACGATCTGCTTTAACTCCCAGCCTAGCCTTTCTTTTACAAGGGAAAACCACCACCAGAAACTTCTAGAGATCCAGGACACCACTAAGGCCTAAAATATTACAATCTTTTTTTTTAAGATTTTATTTTTATTTATTTTTAGAGAGGGAAGGGAGGGAGAGAGAGAGAGAGAGAAACATCAATGTGTGGTTGCTGGGGGCTGTGGCCTGCAACCCAGGCATGTACCCTGGCTGGGAATCGAACCTGCAACACTTTGGTTTGCAGCCCAAGCTCAATCCACTGAGCTACGCCAGCCAGGGAAAATATTACAATCTTAGTCAAATGCAGATTATTCAATCCAGATTCCACCAACCAGGTGTTTTTGTGTGTTTTTTTTTTTTCTTTTTCTGCGAAATGCTTCCTGATCAATTAGTTTGTGAAAAAGCAGCCTTCCTGGAGAATTGGCTTGACACACCAGCATAGGAAGGGTTACAGAAACTTACAATAAACAAACTTGTTTAAGGAAATGCTGCCCAATTACTTGACCAGGGATCCCCCCACCCCCTTCCAGACAGCCTTAACAAAGCCTGAGGACTGTGTTCCATGGGCGACGGTGGCCACGGTGGTGCATGCAACAGGGTGAGACACAGAGTGCACAAGTTGCCTCAAAAAATAACCCACCTCTGGGTGGCATGGGCTCTACTGTCTGGGATGTGTCGGGTGCTTCGGCCTCACCGTGGCTTTCCAAGTGCCACATGCCACGTCTAAGATGGCTACTCTGCTCCATCCAGACCCCTTCTGTGCCCAGGAGAGCACCAGCCCTAGCCCAACTATGATGCCTGATAATGATCACACAGCCCAGTGGAGCAAAATCCTGGCCTATTGTCCCCATCCCCCCCGCCCCAAGGCAAACTGTACGTGTGTGAGTGGAGGGGGGCTCAATGGCCAGCAGAGGAAAAGCGTGAGCCCTTGATGACATCCTGGCTCACAGCATGGGCTCTCCCCTCACTCCCCTCCACCTAACTGCCAGGTTCAGATGCAAAATGGGACAGCCCAGCTATGATCCCCAAAGGCAGGGCCTGTGTCCTGCATCTGGTCTCTGCAGTCCTGGTGGTAAGCACGGACAGGTGAGCCCAGGCGTGTCTCTGTCGATCTCTGCTCTCATTCCAAACCTCTGCCAGATGTCTAGGTCTCTTCTTCAGACCCTAACCTCTGCTCTCAGGGCCCTGCTTCCTAAGGCATTGTTGACACGGCCACGACTGTCAGGGCGCTCTGCCCAGCGGGCCCAATAAAACTAGAGGGTGAGCCATGAGGTCTGGAGTGGGCCCAAGGCTTCAACAAGTAACGTGCCATCTGCTTTGGTCAATTGTGCACTTAAGCCAGTAGCCAATTCTTTGAATCCTGATGGAAACTGTGAATCAAGATACATTCCAAGATACACAGTCAGTGGGGCAACCAACTGCACTGTCTTCATTGTCAAATGTTTAACCATGTAATGCTTTACATAACAAATTCAGATTCTAAACTGAAAATACACACATTCTCTCTACTCCTCCCTTTCACATAAACTTTCCTTCAGGCAGTGGAGGGATTGGCACACAGGAATCCCAAAGGCGGACCTGTCCTGTGACAAGCTTTGGCACCCCCCTGTGGCTGCCTCAGACCTTTGTCTCTGAGGATCTCGGTTAAACTAAATAGAAGAAGACAGGCAGACCCAGGAAAACGCAGAGAAGGGAACCTGGATTATCTTTCCTGTTCTGTTTACTCCCCTCCTAAACAATGACTCGAACACCTCCAGGAAACAGCCCCCCTCTGGAAGGCCACTTGGAGTTGCTGTCTAAAATGTCAGCAAGGTTCTTGTGTAAATGAGCTTTAATCCTGGGCTGATGTGTCTTAATCTTCTTATCTGTGCAAAAAATAATGGAAAGCATCTTGCCCACACAATAACAGTATTAATATGTGGCAACGGCTTAATCTGTGACACCGTCAGCCCTTCAAGTCATTGTTCTCCTCAGGAATTACTATAAAACAGTTCTGTGCAGGAACACGAAGGTGAATTCGTCACTGATGTGTCAACTCTGTTCACAGGCTAATTCTCTGTGAAGAATGACACTGATCTCAACCATGCTGTTGCTAGGTGACGCCTCCCTGTGTTAGTGGACCTGCTCAGTGGCTGCCCAGCCCAGCTAGTGGAGGGTGGTGGGCCCCTGAATTATTTTTCTCAGTACTGGAATATATCAGTATTTTTCCTCAGGCGACTCTCAACTGGTCTCACGCAGATCATAGGGGGCACAATTCTGGGAGACAGTGCTGTCTTTATTTTATGCATTTTTTCCCTTGGAATGCTCTTTATCCTGCCATTGCCCTCACCTACTGAAACCAGAGACAATGTTTACTGCTCTCATCTTACTGCCACACCTCAACACTTTTAACAACAGTGAGAGCCAACAAGTAACTCACAATTGTGGAATGGCCTTACTAGACAGTGGTAGGGGCACCACACGCCCAAGTCTCATGGAATGTTATCACAGCCCCCACGGCGCAGATATCATTTCTTATCTCTGATTTGCAAATCATGAAACAAAATGGAGAGGCCTTGGACAGACCAGGGCCTTGACTGAAGTCACACACCTGGTAAGTGGCAAAGATGGGTCAGAATCCTAAGCCCGCGTTTCCGAGGGAGCTGGGTGCCCTATGGCCTGCCCCACCCTGCCCCCCAGAAGCCCCGCTCAGGCCAAGCAGCAGTCTGCCTCTTCTACTTACTGGCCCTGCAACCAAACCCTCCATCCCTGCCCCCACACCCAGACCAGGCTGCTGAGGGAAGACCTTATAGTTTGGGCACCTCTGTACCTTGACTTTAAGAGAAACCCAACAAACCTATTAAATAAATCATACAAAGTCAGCAACTTCACCTAAAAGCGCTGATAAATGCAGGGATCCAGTGCTGACAGCACTTCTCTATTCTGCAACTAGATAGCACGACACCAGCACAGCTGAGGTGAAGTATAAGTGGCTGAAGACTGGAGAAAAGTTCCAGTAGAGACAACAGAAATCCCCTCACAGGAAGGATATAAGGAATATAGAACTCCTGTTAGGGCCGCAGACCCAAATGACGCAATTCGGGAATGCAGGCTCTGGTTTTTGCGCGCACTCCAAATGGCCTCAACCATGTTAATTCACTTTGTATACTGTCCTTCATCCAATGGGCTGGTACCTAGACCCCAGACAGCTTCAGGAAGGACTGAATGAACTGATGCACATAGCGTGGCTGGGAAGTGCTGGTACACAACCCAAATTCCATGTCGGCATTATCATCATCATAATTACACACAGAAGTCTGCAAATACTTTCATGCCACCTTAAAGCATGGGACCTTGGGTCCCCAACAATGATAAATGCCTCACATTTAAAGGAGGGTTTGGCCCCTTACAAGAGCGGCCTGGATGCCAAGACATCCGAACACAAACACACAGCAGCTCAGATCGCCTCCAGCGAGACCCGATGGAGGGCCAACTAGCCAAGTCTTGCTCCCAGCAGCGCGGTTCACTGAGCGCCTGCTCCGTGCCAGGCACTGTGTTCGGTATGGCTCCCACTGCTCGCTAGTGGGAACAGGAAACAAGTACTCAGAGGGGTGAGAGATGCCGAGGTAATTCTGGAGACAGGTGCTATACGATACAGCAGGGGGTGGAAAAGAGTGGCTGGGTAGAAGGGGATGGGAGGTAAGGCTTCTCTGAGATATCATTTGAACCTTAGACACAAAGGGGTGAAGGCCAAATATACTGGGTGGAGAGAACCTCAAGTATGAAAGTCCTAAGGACATCAAGAACCTAGAGGCCAACATGTCTGAAAGTGTTCACAGGGAAAGGTGGAAGGTGAGCTGGGGAGGGGGTAGGAGTCTGGATTTCTCCAGTCTAGAGGGAGGCTGGCGGAGTCCTCTAAGCAGTGGAGTGACACGATCTTGTACGCGTGTGTGTTTAAATCCTCACCTGAGGACATGTTCTTATCGATTTTAGGGAGAGAGGAAGCGAGAAAGAGAGAAACATTGCTTGCTTGCCTCTCATATGCACCCTAATCAGGAATCGAACCTGCAACCTTTTGAGTACAGGATGACACTTCAACCAAGCCACCTGGCCAGGGCTAGTTTCTATTTTTAAAAGATCCACCCTGGCTGTGGCCCTCATGTGATCCTTCCTCTTGTGTGTGTTAGAAAAGTTTTGTAATAAAATGTTGGGACAGCTCATCCTAGGAGCTGTGAGGAGAAAAGATCTCGGGGAGGTAGAAGTAGAGGCAAGGGGAACACGAGGAGGCCTCCATCAGTCATCCAGGTATGAAGTGGCAGTGACAATGGTGGCTCCAGCTAGTCTTGTAGCTTTGGAGAAAGGACAAAGTGGGTGGGGCTGGATATCCTGGAGACAGAGCCTGCAGGTCCCTAGCCGTGGGGACAGAGACAACTGCAACGAGGCTGTGAAGGCACGCCCTGCGCTCTTGGTGGCAGATGCCAGCAGCTGAAATAGTTCTTGCTCTTCTGACAAGAAGACTCCACAAGCAGGGTGTACTCTGCAACCCACAGCAATGATAATGAATAGCCCAGACCATGAACTCATAGATGCCCAGCTCCTGCTCAGTGGGGAAAGCCAAACTCTCAAAAACTGTTTTCCCTACTCTGGCTCTGCTATTACAGATACACTGTAGGCATTAACCGAGTCAGCAAATTCCCGAGATTCTGTGTGGCAAACCTGGGGTAGTTTAACCTAGTCAAAGCATTTTAAACTTACTGCAGAAGCAAGGCCTGCCTTCTAAACATGTGCATGGGGTAACCACTAACGTCTGCAATTTCCTACTTTTCTTTGTCAGAGTGAGAACGAACGTAGTGCCCCACGCCTCAGTTTTCAGGAGGAGCAGGTCCCATTAAGCTGACAGTACTGATCCACGGGGAAGGATTCTTCGACTCAGTGTCTGGAGGTGGACACACTGGTACCAGCCAGCTCTCCCTGCCTCAGCCCCATCAAATGGAATGGCCTGGGCCTGAAAGGTCATAGGAAACACTGTTCCTTCTCAATAACAGCGATATGAAGTCTACGATGCCTACATAGCTGCTAAAAGGCCACAAAGGAAAAGGAAGGTCAGGAGGGTGAGCTCTAAGCTCTAGTTGGCAAATAATTTATTCCTGGATAGTTTTATTTAATCCTATAACCCAGTTCTCACCAGGGGTGCAGAGGACAACGGGCAATGTCTGGGGACATTTTTGGTTATCACGATGGGGAAGAGCTGCTAATGGCATCTAGTGGATGGAGACCAGGGATACTGATCAATGTCCTATGGTGCACAGGATGTTCCTCCAATCACAAAGAACGGTCCAACCCCAAACGTCAACTGTGCTAAGGTAGAGAAACCCTGTATTAATTATTTGGAAAAAAAACTGAGTCAGACCCCTAACTCATATCACACACAAGAGTAAGTTCCTGATGTGTCAGACAGTACAAGCAGGAACCCCAGCTCCTGTGACTTACCTCCGTCCTCCCTCCCTGCTCAGTCTGTGTATTTCAATATTCGCAGGAGTAGGGCTTTAGGAGGCCAGATGATCACAGAACAGTCCTGGGGGGTACTCAACAGACTCCCCTAAAGCAGGGAGTCTGAAATGGGGGTGATTCTGCCCCTGGGGCGACATCTGACAATGTTTGGAGACACTTTTCTTATCATGACTGGAAGTGGGTGGCTGCCATTGGCATCATGTGGATAAAACTGAGGGACATTACTAAACATGCTACAAGGCACAGGACTAACCCCAATGTCAATAATGATGAGGGGCAGAAACACGGCTATAATCCCAAAGGAGTTTTTCTCTACCCAGGAAGCCAATCAGAAGAGTAATAGCCAGTCATGACTGACACATACCAGCACAGGCCAGTGAGTCAAAGGCCAAACATAACTATCACACGACTATCCTCAGATTGGATTAGCACTGTTCCCATTCCACAGATGCAGGAACTGAGGTCCAACAACTTGCCCGAGGTCCTGGGCAAGTAAGTGGCAGAGATGAGGTGCAAACTGAAGTCAGTCAATCCAGGTGCTTCGAAACGTGGCACAAGGTATCTATTGGAGCCGGCTGGGCAGTCCCAGTTTGAAATCACCCAGGGGCTAGAGGGATGGGAGAAGCCTGCGTGAATGAATTTCCCTACAGGCCCTGCTCAGGCCCTTTACACTGGAGATCCACATCACATGCCAGGGATTCTCAAACTTTTTAGCACTGGAACCCCTTTCCCCCCTTGCAAATTATTGAGGCTCCCCAAGAACTTTTGTAAATGTGGGCTATAGCTACCAACACTTACTGTATTAGAAATCAAAACTAAGAAAGTATCAAAAGTTAGTTAAGATTAACAGTCAGTAAAGGTTTACCTAAAGTTTTTTTTTATGAAAAATAGCTTTTTAAAAACAAAATAAACTCATTAAAAAAGGGGAATTTTACATTCTGACAAAGCTCTAATGCGTGGCACAGAAGCCAGCTAGATTCTCTTATCTGCTTCTGCAGTCCATCTGTGCTGTTATAACCTCTGGAGAAAACTCCACTGTCCATTCACAAGAGAATGTGAGTGAAAAGGGGAAATGATGCCTTTGTATTGTTATGAAAATAGTTCTGAACTCGCAGTCCCTTTGTTCAGTCCCTTTGTAAAGGTCTTGGGGACTCTGGGGCCTCTGGACCATCTTGGAAAACCACCGCCACCTGCTGCTGAGTACGAGCACTGGAGGACACTGGATCCTGAATCAATCGCTGATAGTCAGAGCTTTCCGCTGGAGTAAGGAGTACCCCGAGTGGGAAGAATGCTACGTCAAAAAGGGGTACAGGAGGTCTGAAACCCAAATGCCAACCCCGGGGTGGATAGGCGCCAGAGGAGGAGGAAGTGGGCCAGGCCCAAATGACTTGGTGGGAACTGCGGTGTCTAGGAGGGTGCACAGCCTATCTCAAGGGCAGCAGCTGCTCCTCAGACCTGGCAAGTTGTATTATGCAGGGATGCAGGCCAAGGCTCATTCCTATTTTTCAAGAGAAATCAGAAACTTGGATTATTTTTTTCCCAGAAACCTCAGAATTTTTAAGTGTTGGCTCCTAATTAAAAACAAAGAAAAACCTAAATGGGCCAAATTAAACATGTCTGCTTGCCCCTGAAGCAACTTGCAACTTCTGCCTGTGGTTTTCAACTCTGGCTTCATGTCATAAAAATATCTGTGGGGCTTTTTAAAACTATAGACGCCCTGGATCTCCTGCAGCAATCTCTGACGGTATGGCCCAGGCACTGGTTTTTATTTTCCTCCGCAACCTCCTTAAACAATAAACAAGTGGGATATGCAATCAGGGGTAAGATTCACAGCCAGTGCTATGCGACAGCACCATGTGGCAACAACCGAGCAAACTGTGGACACGCAGGGCTTTACTGTGAGGCCCTGTGCTACATAGTTTTAGTTTGCTACTGAGTAGCAGTGACAGTCACACTGAACAGGACTCCATGAGACCGCAGGAAGGTTACTGTACACAGGTGGCAAAAACAAATCCTGTTAGAACAAAAGGAAGAAAACTTGCTACCTGCATTACCACTAGGTCCTGAGTAGATAATGATACAAATGCAAACCAATTTGCCTCTTAACTGCTTCAGAGTACCATGGAGAGCTACAAAGGCTCAACCCAGTGTTTACCAGCCACCTCTGCCATCTGCCTTTCTCAAGTACAGGAGATCCCCCAAATGTACCCCACTACTCCCCGAATGGCTCTCCTCTCCCACTCTACCCTATTCTCTGCCTGAACTCATCTGTAGGCCAGAATTCAAGTGGCACCTAAAATACTTGCTTCGCCAGCCCCAAACAATGTCCCCTCTCCAAACTCCATTCTAACCTCACCAGATGTCTGCTGCCTCCACTCACGCCAACTCCCTTGGACTACAAGCACACACCAGATCCCGACTGGCCCCAACTCCCAGTGAAGGCGAGAAAGTAACGGGACTGCTGGGCAATTCCATTTTTCAGTTAAATGAGAGGTGGGCTGAAGATGTGGTTTAAAAGTTTAAACTTGCAGAGCTATAAGCTTTTCAGTTTATACACAAGATCCTGAGCAAAACTAAAATTTTCTTCGAAGCGTATAAAGATTTTGTAGCCTTTGAGGTAGCACGACACCCTACACTACTGGCAGGCCTCATCTGCTGCAGACACGAGAGGCACTGGAGAATCCAATGTGCATGCTCTGACCCGAGGACAAGTCTCAGAGTTAATGTTTATCACAACTTCGTGAAAAATTTTAAAGTAGGTGTCTATCATTTATCCTAAAAATTAAGTGTAGCTTAGGGGAAGGGGATGCTGAGAATCAAGTGAACTGAGGAGTCCAAACTGAGTTCTGGCTCATCAAAAAAAAAAATTAAGTTGAAATTCATCCTCACAGGGTTTAGGTTTTAAGCCAACAAGTAAGGCAAAAACTTAGAGTAAGTCAAACCGTTCTTGAAAATCTCTAGACTGACAGCTGGTCAGGCTAGAGCAGTGGTTCAACTAGAGGCAATTGTGCCGCCCTACCAGGGGACACTGGCCAATGTCTAGGGACATTTTTGGTTGTCATAACTGGAGGAGACTAAAGCCAGGGAAGCCCACCAACATCCCACAATGCACAGGGCAGCCCCAAACAAAGAACGATCTGGTCCCATCTGGTCCCGAGTGTCTGCAGCGCTGAGGCAGAGAACCCACCACTAGACGATTGTGCAAATGAGAAAGGCAAGACAGAAGACTTTGGAGGACCAGCTCCCGCTGGCCTCCATCAAGGGCTAACCCAGGGCCACCTGTTCAGAGTCGCCAGCACTTTTTGGATTCATCTCTTAACTCTCTTTCTTCAGCACTTAAGCTGAATGTGTCTATTACATGAGTCTACTGTAGTAAAAACAGCTCTCATTTACTGTTTACCCCTGTGGGCTGAGACAGGTACTGAACAACTTATACGCATTAATTCAGCCAGTGATCCCAGCAACCACAACAAAGACATGATCATCATTATTCCCATTTTATTGGGGAGGAAACTGAGGCTCAAAAGGGTTAAGAATTTCCCTAAAGTCACTCAGAGAGCACAAGACAGAGTCAAAACACAAATCTAATTTATAGGGCAAAGCCTGTGCCTCATCATCACTTTATTATTTTTTTCCAAAGATTTTATTTATTTTTAGAGAGAGCTGAAGGAAAGGAGAAAGAGGGAGAGAAACATTGATCAGCTGCCTCTTCTACCCACATGACTGGGGATGGAACCCACAACCCAGGCATGTGTTCTGACTGGGAATCAAGCCGTGATTTCTCACCTTGTGGGATAATACCCAAGCAACTGAGCCACACTGGTCAGGGCCTCCCTTCAATTTATACCAGTGGATCTCAACTGCTGATGTTTCTCCTCACCCCGACCTGGGACATTTTGCAATGTCTGAGGACATTTTTTGTTGTCACAACCCCCGAAAAAGGAGTGCAGGGGAGGGTGGGTGCTACTGCCATCTCGCGGGTAGAGTGAGGGTTGCCACTATGCTGCTGAACATCCTATAAGATACAGGGCAGCTTCTATCACGAAGAATTATCTGACCCAAAATGTCAATGGAGCCAAAGTTGAGAGCCCGGCTTCATAGTGGATCTCAGGTTTCTACCACACCTATCCACAGGCCAATAAGGATTCAAATGCATATGGGGTATTTTTGTTTGTCTGTTTTTGCTTGAGCTTTGGATCCAGACAGGGTCCAAAGAGGAGTTATGGAGACTTACTTTACCCTTCTGTGTTAGCCATCTAAGACACTGCATCAACCTTAAAAGGGCACAGGAAAGGGTGACTTGGGATTTTTACAGGGTTTTCTATGGCTTCCTGCACTCCTCTTTTGTCAACATCCCATGGATCTCAGCAGTTTCTTTAAGAAGTCTGAAACCCATTAGATGCCTGTTGTTCAACCCAGTGGAGCCTGGGGATATAAATTTCCTTTATGTTAAGGAGAGCCAGATTTCAGCCTTTGCACCAAACTGGCACCTAGGAACCCCCCGGTTGCCCTTTGCCATGTGCTCTGGATCATTTCAAGGACAGGGACGTACATAGGCTTAGAACTCAAGCCAAAGATATTGGAGACAAACTCCCCAGGCCCAAGGTAGGTCTGGGACAGGCTCTTGCCCCACAGATGGGGTAGGACCGGAACTCCACCGGCCACAAATAAGCTGCAGCTGTGCCTGCTGAGCTCCACCAGATTAGGAGGTTGGTGATGCACGTGCACTGCAGGAACTGGTTAGGCATGTATGTGGTGTCTTTTAACACTGGGATCTTGAATTCAAGATTTCCTACAGCTCAGATACACTCTGCTTACCCTCTTCCCATTCTTAACTTTACCAAGGTCAAAATGCTGCCATCCAATGTCAGCCTACAATGAAAAATAACTCGAGACAGGATGATTAGAATTTGGGATGTTATCAATAGTGAAATGCCAGAGCAAAATATCCCAAAGCACAAGTGTCTCACACACACACACACACACACACACACGCTCACTTCTAGGGGAAAAGCATCCAACTGTACTTTAAAAGTCACAGACTACAGGACTACCAAGAAAGGGGTATGGGAGTTGCTGTCAGCATCCCTGAAAAGATCACCATAGATACAGAGGCTAACAAGGTACTGTACTGGATACACTACTGGAAACATTTCTTTGTACACAAGCGGTACTCCTAACCTGTCCAACTCAAGCCAGTGGTTCTCAACCCTGGCTGCATATCAGGATCACCTGTGCTACGTTTTGACTCTACAGATGCCCAGGGCCTATCCAATATGTCACAGAATCAGAATAGACAGGGTGTGGGGACTGAGCACCTGTGGTTTTAAGAAAGCTCCCCAGGCAATCTTGATGCCCAGTTGGGGTGGCTAGCCACTGCCTCAGACTCATACAGAGGCGGCAATGGCCTAGAGAAGAGAGATAAAGGGTGTGCGGATGGCCTAGCTTAGGATCCCAGTCAGGAAAGACAGAATGCAAGAGGGCATTTGGAGCTTGAACGGCAAGAGGGAAAGCACACGGATGGGGACAGTCCCTAGAGTTTCAAACTGCATAGGCAAGGAAGTCTTAGTTTACACAGTGGATAAGAAATTAAACATCCCACAAATGGAGTCAAGAAGCACATATCAACAAATTAAAGGATGGTAGTGGTGTGCAAAGCATAAAAAGCCACTGAGAGTTGATTTTCTGAGGACAACTATGCCACAAGTAGTGTCGGAGGCAAAGTACTAGGTGAGTGTGGCATTTATTAGGCAAAAAACATTCCATTTCTCTATTTTACACTTACCCAGTCAACTATGTGATTTACAACTGACAGCTGATATGTCAGGCATATGCTAGAAATGGCATCCCTGAAAAGCAGGAATCCATTATTTTCCCTTTATGCTAAAAGATGTGCCTTACAATGAAGGTCCTCACTGCATCAATCAATCAATTATTAAACAAATGTGTCTTGGATACCTACTCTGTGTTAGGCACTGCTCTGGATGGAAGGGCTCCACAGTAACGACAGACAGAAAGCCTTGCCCTCATGGAGTTTATATTCCAGAAGAGTAACTGAACGGACAAGTAAGCCTAGCCCACCGGATGGTGACTCAGTGCTGTGGAGTAAAATAAAGCAGGGTAAAGGGGATAGGGAATGTGGGTACAACTTCACATAGGTGGCCAGAGGAAGTCTCAGTAATAATCTTTAGTAAAACTCTGAAGGAGGTGAAGGAGTGGTCCATGGGGACCTGTGGGGAAGAGTGCTTCAGGCAGAGGAACCAGCATAGGCACAACGGAGGGAGTTTATGGACTACTCAAGGGACACTGAGAAAGCCCGAGTCAGGGAGAGAGTGGTGGGAGGGGAGGTTAGGAGGTTCGCTATGGCTTCTGGGCCGAGCAGTTGTTAGATGGGAATGGGAAGGCCAAGGGCAGCAGTGCCGGCAACAAGTGGTCACACTCTGGAAATATTTTTGAGGTAGAACTGACAGAATTTGCTGTAGCAGATAAGAGAAAGAGAGAAGTCAAGGTGACTTCAAGGTTTTGGGCCCGATTCAAAGAATGGACTTGCCATTTACTACAATAGGAGAAAGACTGTGGGATAGACGGGTTTTTGGGGGAAAAGACAGAAATTTTGTTTGATATGCTTATTAGACATCCAAACGGAGATGTTGAATATGTTGAAAATGAGTCATAAGATCAAGAAACCGGATAGGCTGAAGATGTAAATATATAAAGTATGTCATATTGATTCCCATTTGCCAATTCCCACTTCTGCCTTTAAATGAATCTTATGAATGGAAAGTTGAACCCTCAATGGGCCCCTTTATCTTATAGAAGAGAGCTGGCATAAAGTGGCCAAGGCAGGAGGGGTTCTGAAAGCAGACCTCATTGATTCACATCCCTGCTCTTTACTAGCTGTGTGACCTGCTTTGGACAAATCATTTAACCACTCTAACTCAGGTTTCTCACCAAGAGCATGAGGCTACCTACCTCAGGGAGCTTTTGTATCACCCAATAACACATGGTGATCAAGACTTTGAACAGTACCTGGTACCCTCCCAAATGCTCCACCAGGGTGAGCACTTATTATCATTCATGCATTCATGCAGTTCGGTATGGAAACCTCAGGACACCCTCCCGCAGCAGGGAGCGTGTTACTGGGAATCAGGGCCAGGCAGGGAGATAGCCTGTCTGTAGTTGTGCACCTAGAAAAGGAGGGAGCTAAAAATAGGCCTTGGAAGTCCTGAAGCTACAGCGATATCAACCCATCGGCTTATGGATTGTTTTCTCTGGGAATTCGGAACTGTAATCTTGTCAAAAACGCTCAGGTGGGGATGGATGTCAGCGCTCCACAGAGGAGGGGGATCACAGTCTCCATCTCTTTCTGTAAGTGAAGCAAAAAAGGGCCAAAGAGAAGCCAAGACTTTCTGGGGCTCACATCCTGTTGCCGGGCCTAAACGTGACTAGACCAGGCGCAACTCTCAGGTCGCCACTAAGGATTTGGGGGAACTGGCGGGAACTGGGGGCCGAGTTCGGGGTGGGAGCGAGGGGGATTGAAATCAGACAGGGCGTATGCTGTCCTCGCAATGGGCAGGCCCACAGTGGACGAGAACTCCACAGGACCAGTGGGTGGGTCGGCCAGGCAGCCAGGTCGAGGTGTGGGGGGAAGGCAGGGCTCCCGAGAACGAAGGGACGGGGAGAGAGTGGGGTGTGCTGGGCCCACGACCAGGCCGGGACGTCTATTTACAATCGAGGCCGAGGAGATGAAGCCGCGCCTCCCACGCCCTTTAGCCCTCGGCCTGGCCCGCAGGCAGAAGGGCGTCAAAGTCGTGGCCCCAGCGGCCGCCCGAGTCCTCTAGTGGGTCGGCGGCAGTGTCGGGGCTGCTGGGAGTGATGGGCCGAGCCGGTGAGCTCGGCCGGAGGGGACGCAATACCGGGCGGCTGCGGGACTCACTGTGCCACTATCCCAGAGCAAAGGGACCCCCCGCATTCCGAGGTGCTGAACTCTCGGGCCTGTGACGCCTGATCCTTCCCCCGCCCGTTCCCTGGCAGCCAGCTGGCCCCCGACGGCGCCTCCCCTACCTTCGTTCGCCAGGTCCGCCATTTTACTTCCTCAAGCCCTCCCACAAGGCCCTGCGCCGGCCGCGGCTCCCTTGCTTTCTGCCAGAAACTCCTGCGCGTGCGCACTTCCCAAGCTGACTCCGAGCGTGGCTGACAGGACGCGCCTGCGCGGCGAGTCCGGCGCGGAGTTGAGCTCCCTATACCTGTCAGGCCTCAGCCAAGCTCTGAGAGGGCGCCTGCGCACTAACCGCCCCGCTGCCTTTTCCCGCCTATCAAGAAGACTTGGACCGGGCGGAACACTAGCGCAAGGTCCCTAACGAACGTCGCCGGCCAGGTGGGACAAATGTGTGAGGCGGAAGCGGCGGGCACTGGGTTTTGACGCCGTGCTTTCCGCGGGATCCCTGTGGTGGGAGAGGGAGCCATCCACTGCACCGCGTGCAAGGCTTCCTTTAGGTAAACCTCTGGGTCTGCGGGTGGGGGAGGGGTCGGGGTCCGGGTCTTTCCACGCGCGCAGGTCAGTGGCTGGAGAGGGAGGCCTGCTTGGTGGGGGGCGGGGGGGCTCCCCGTCACCTCAGGCTTCAGTTTCCCCTTCTCACGGTCAACTACCTTGGGCATACCCTTTCTTAAGGCCACATGTTGAGATGGGGGAGTGGTTGAGGGGAAGCAGAGGTCAGAGGTTAAACATCACTGTCCAAAGGAAGGGTGTCGGTGAGGGAGGGACACAGGTGTTGGCCGGGGTACCCGGCGCAAGGGACTTGACCTCTCCGAGCCGACAGAACGGGAGCTCCAGGACGGCTGTACCCGATGCCCCGAACGGAACAGCGCCCTGGGCGGATCGGCCCCACTGGCGGACTTGAACGTGGGACGCCCGGTTCTGCTTCTCCTGTCGCCCGCTCTGCGTCTCTCAGAGCTCCCCGTGGGCTCCGCCCCACTCTCCCAGGTCCCGTCCAGCTCGGCTGTCATCACCCCGGGCCAGACCATTCCCTTCTCTTCTGGGAGTCTAGACAGCCCCCTCTCCCCCTGCTCTCCTTCCCTCCATTCTTCCAGAGCGCCAGGCTCTCTCTGCTCTGTGCACAGCAGCGCGCGGAGGAATCTTTTAAAAATATAAACTGGATCAAGGGCTCGTCTTCCCTAATGCTTCCAGAGGGCCTTGTGCTGCACTTGGAGTCGCTGCTCAGCCTCTTCTTCAGGCGAACACGGCCCTCTGCGCTGACTGCCGTGCTCCCCCTCGCTCGGCCCTTCAGCCACGCGGGTCCTTCCCTCCCCGAAGCACATCGGCCTCCTCCCAGCCTCAGCACCGTGGCATTTGTTGATCCCTCTTCTTGGGACTGTGTCCTGTGTCTCACCCTCACTCCTCCTCGGAGTCGCCTAAACGAGAAGGGCCTCGGGCCTCCAGCCTGTGGGCCACGTCTGCCTGTGAGCTAAGAAGGATTTTACATTTCTGACAGTTGGAAAAAAAATCAAAAGAGGACTATCTCAGGGCATGTGGCAATTGTATGAAACTGAAATCGCAGTGTCCATAAATAGAGTTTTATTGGAAAACAGCCACACTTGCTCATTTATGTTGTGTCTATGGCTGCCTCCCAGCTGCAACACAGAACTGAGACACTGTGTGGCTAACAGAACTTAAAATGCTTGCGATTTAGGTCTTTATAGAGGCCTGCCAACCTGTAATGTAGGACTTGTGTACCTACCTTGTCGTCCTGCATGTGTCTGTACAACCAGTGGGGTGTGTAGATGTTTAACAAGCGCTTCTCTGGGGGAAACGTGTGTCAGTGTGTGGTGTGTGTGTGTCTATATATGTATAATTTATTGTAAATTTTACTGATGTTTTCCTGTTACTTTCTGAAATCTTGACGACAATAAAACAATTAATTGAACTCTGGTTTGCGGTGCTGTTTTTTTTTAATTTTTGTTTTATTCATTTTTTTTGCAGTGCTGATTTTCTTGGTATAAATACTTCTTTGCCTATTTCAGGCTAGTGGTGTGAGTGTCACTGACCATCAAGTTGGAAAGAAATGCACAGCAGTACACTCGATTTCTTTCTGGAGCTTGCTGCTTTCTCAGTGCTCCCCAAACCTGCAGCATCCACACCCGGAAGCTTATTAGAAATACAGAATCCTGAATAAGAATCTGCATTTTTAACAAGCTACTCAGGGGCTTCCTATGCACATTAGATCTTGATATTCACTGTTCAGAAAGGTTTAAATGGAACTTTTATTTATTATTGGGAGTGGGGTATATTTAATACTATTTTTCCAACTTTATTTGATAGACACTTGGGTTCTCCTACCATGGGTTTTGCCACCAGGCCCTAGGAGGGTCACCAAGTCCATGTGGTGGTCTGTAGCAGTGTGTGGATTACATTTCCTCATTTTTAGAGTGTTGGTTTCATTATACCCATTACATTTCATTGCTTATTTTTTTCTTGGCCTCTGTGGTATCCCTGAACCCTCTGACCTTTAATGAATTAGTACTTTTCTTTCTCTGACTTTTTTTTTGGTTTAAAGTTATGTTAAATACTGTACATCACCATTTAAAATAGAAAACTACAAACCACAAATAGGAGGTAATTGTAAAAATAAACAATAACACAAAATAAGTAAAAACAAAATGGATGGCTACTGTTGCTTGCCAAGGTGAAGATCCCCAAGCCGGCTTTTTCTTTGGCATAAAGAGAGATTAGTAAATATTAGAGGTGGATTAAGGGCCTATTATCACTCAACTGCAGTTTCCCCTTGACATGATGAGGAGGCATGAAAGATAATTGAAAATAGGACAACTATAATCCATGTGATTTGGTATCATTTAATGCCATGTCTACACGTCTCTTAAAGTCATTTCATGTATCACATTCATCCCACATTTTGGGAAACTCCCAGAAACATGTCATCACTTGCTAAATATAATCCAGTTGTGGTTTTTCAAGGCACATGGAGAGATGCTAAACCCATCAGCCTGACAGGCCAACTAAAGTTCCACTGGTTTCACAGTTTTCATCACTGTCAGTGGCTGCCAGCATCACGGCCTTTAGGCTTCCATTTGCTTTCTTTATCTGGTCTCCCCTAACAAGCTAATGTAGCCAATATTTATTTGTTGAACAAATATTTGTTCATCACCTACTGTGGTGGTTTTAAGACACAACCCCAAGTTCTTTGACCCTCTTCCCATTGAGAGGTGAAGCGTTGGCTCCCCTCCCTTCAATGGGGGTGGTCTCGTTACTGGTCCATCAACATAGGAGAAACCACACTGGGACGCAGAAGGTGAGTTCCCAACAGAGGATGTGACCTGCCTGCTTTGCCAGAGCACTCGCTCTTAGCCTTTAGCCATCACATAAGCAGTCCAGTTGCTCTGGGACTGCCAGGCTGTAAGGAAGCTGAAACGCAGACACCAAATCTGAGAGAGAACTGCCCTGCCTAGTCCCTGCCATACCTCACCTACAGAAACCGGGAAAGGTCAATGAAATGACAGCTGCTCTTATAAGCCACTAAATTTGGGCAGGTATTTGTTACGTAGCAATATATATCCACCAAGCCTACTATGCATCAGGCACTGCTTTACATGTTGGGGTCCAGGACGAACAAGACAGACCCTGTCTTAAGCAAAATTATTTGACACACTGACTAGCCTTATGAAGAAAATGACACAGCATGTTGTGACAGTAATGGAAAGGGGATACTTTTTAAAATTTTAGAGAAAGGGGAAGGGAGGGAAAAAGAGGGAGAGAAACATTGATGTGTGAGAGATACAACGACCGGTTGCCTCTCACAACTAGGAATCTGGCCTTCGACCCAGGCATGTGCCCTGACCAGGAATTGAACCGGTAAACTTTTTGGTTTATGGATAACACTCCAACCAAATGAGCCATATCAGTTAGTGCAGAAAGGATATACTTTAGATTGGCTGGTCAGGGAAGTCCCCACTGAGGGGGTGACATTTCAGTAGAAGATCTGCAGGAGAGGCATTCCAGGCAGAACACTGAGTGCAGAGGTCCTGAGGCAGGAACCACGTTGGTGAGCTGGGGGAGTTCAGTGAGGACGGGGCAGGGTGAGGAGATGAGGTCAGGGAGGATTGGGCAAGGCCTACTAAGCCACAGCGAGGAGTCTGGAGTTTTTCCTAATACAAGGGTTGGAAGTGGGAAATGGAGGGGTCCGAATTATGTACCTTAATTTGCTGATTGGCAACTTTGCTGCCTGCTTCCTCCTTGGCTTACCAGGAGGTGAGTCCAAGGTCCCCAAGCCCAGGCTAAGCTCTGAGAACTGTGAACTTCCTTATCCACAGCCAAGATGGACAATCGCTTCTGCAGCTGGGCTCCGGGTATAAGGGCTGTCACAGCTGTAATTCAGTGCTTGTTTCCCCATCATGGGCAGGGAGCAGGCACGTGAAGAAGTCTGCCCTGTGCATGGCCCCACACTGAGGTCAAAGGCTCAGAGATGAGTCAGCTACGGTTCCTGCAGGGAGCTCAGAGGCAGGTGGGGTCATCCTGGTTGCCTCCCCTGCTCAGCACGGTTCTGGGTTCTCCCTCAGTCCAGTGTTAAGTTCCTGACAGCAGGATGCCCACTGTGGCTGCCACTGCTACTGAGTGGGGCTTCTGACCCATGCTGGGTACGTGAGCTTCCCTCCCATATTCTGAAATACTCTATTTTATTTAAAATTTTTTAACTTTCAAATTAAATTCAGATTTACCAAGAAGTTGCAAAAATAGTACCAAGGCATCCTATATAGCTTTCACCCAGCTTCCCAGTATTCACATCTTATGATATTTGAGTAGTGCAATGATCAAAACCCAGAAACTGACACTGATGCAATACTATTACCTAAGTACAGACCTTAGTCCAGTTTCATCCATTCACCACCACCGTTTTCTCTTGTTCCAGGATCCAGTCCAATATCTCTTGGTGCATTTAGATGTTTCTCTGTAGTCTCTTTCAGTAAGGGTCAAATTCCTGCCGTATTTTCCTTGAGCACGATACTGGTATGAGTACTGCCAATTATTTTGCAGAATGTCCTTAATTTGGGGTTTGTTTGATGTTTTATCTTGATTAAATTCAGGTGATGAGTGAATTGAGCGGGATTAACGTGGGAGTGATGTTGTGTTCTCAGGGCGCCCTATTAGGAGATGCGAGATGTCGATCTGTGACGTTACTGATAACTTAGGTCACTTGATTTAAATGGTGTCTGACAAATTACTACTTTTCCCTTTGTAATTATTGAATATTCAGCGGGGAGAAAGGCGAATAGGGAATATTTGAGGGAGAGGAATGCAGTGTAGCAATTTACTAAATGGAACAGCCCCGGAAATAGGCAAAATCCAAGCTCGCTGTGTCGCGGGGCAAAAAGGAAGAGGCCATGTCACACAGTGACCACTGGGGGGTGGTAGAAGATTGGGATGAGTTCAAAACAGCCCCGGGGAGGGGGAGCGAGCAATTCATTCCCTCTAAGTAACTAAACTTGGGGGAACTCAAAAGCTCTGCGTCTGTTGGGGTCTGTCATCCTGGGACACAAGGCAGTTGGCGCTGGCTGAGCCAGCAGAGATGGAGCGTATCTTGGTTGCACAGCTCCTGGCCGCTCTGAGGATGACGTTCTGGGCAGCTCGCGTGCACCATCTCTAAAACAGGGGCTCCAGATCCTGGGAGGGCTTCAGGGGTCTGAGAATCCATTATGAAGCTGCCTGCAAGACTCATGGGACTGAGGGTGTCTTGGTTTGGAGGCTGGTTGCAAACCCCAAAAATCACCTCTGGAAAATGTGAGCAAACAGGGGATTTGCTTGAAATTGAAGAGGATGTCTATAAGACCAAAGAGAAAAGAGAGCTGGGCCGTTCCAACGGTTCTCTGGTCGGGAACCGTGTGGCAGTATCGGAGGGTCACCCCTGATGGTGCCCAAACTTCAGTGGGGAGGAGTGGGCCTAGCACCGCAGGGCTCACATCAACCCCTGCCCTGCCTGTGATCTCGCCTCCACCTGGTCCAGGCCTCCACTAGTTGGTGACTGAGCAAGTGCCTCTAGGTGCTCAGCTGTTGATGGGATGCCAGGGAGGCGTACATGTGAGGCCTGAGGGAGGGGACTTCTCAATCCGTTCTTCAGTCATGGGCCTCTCAGGGGCCACTGCCCTGGAAGGAAACCCCATGTCCTCCCCAGGATCTAGGCAGCCCTCCCTGTCTCCCCTGTTTCCCCTCCTGTCCCATCGCTCACCACACGCAGGCCACACCGGCCTCCCTGCTGCTCCCCACACAGGCCAATGCCTGGAACAGTGTCCTTCAGTGTGTGAAGGCACCAGCACAGAGACGGTGTTTAAAACTGTGGGAGAAGGGTCATCCCAAAGGGAGGCAGAATGGATGCTGGGTAGCGAACCCCACAGTCGTCCATCACAGAGGATTCTGGAAGGAACCCATGATCTCAAAATAGGGTGAGAAATACCCTCTCGTATTGTGCCTTTTGATAATACGAATATTCAGTACAAATACAGCCCAATATCATACAAATATGTATGATACACGTATTAATATTTACTTAAATTCAGATTTTATGAAGCCATGTTTATTTTTATTACATAGACACTCCTGATCTTTTCTATTTCTATCCTGGTCCATTTTTAAAAAAGCTAAGCTGGTCCTAAGCCACAAGCATGATTTTGCAACCCACTCGGCCTGCCGCTGGGCGCAGAACTCCATCAGGCCTCTCAGCCCCCTTCCCCACCCCGCCCTCCGCCCGCCCGTCCAGCCCCCACAGCTCCCACCTGTCAACCCTGACGTGTCCCTGGGGAACCTCCTTGCTTCCAGTCTCCTCATGAGTAACCTGTCCTGCCGGAATCAGCCCAGCTTTGATAAAAAAAATTCTGGTGGTGGCCTCCTTTTCACCTTGTAAATTTAAAAAAAATGATTTTACTTATTTGAAGGTGGGGGGGGAAGATTTTACTTATTCTTAGAGAGAGGGAAAGAGAGGGAGAAAGAGAGGGACAGAAGTGTCAACGTGTGAGAGAAACATTGATCATTTGCCTCTCACATGCCCCCAACCAGGGACATGACCCACAACCTGGGCATGTGCCCTGACTGGGAATCAAACCAGTGACCTTAGTTTGTAAGACGATGCCCAATCCACTGAGCCACACCAGCCAGGGATCCTTCCTCTTTGTTCAGTCCTCATCGTTCCCCCACATTTCCGCTCTTTCCCCTTATCTTCTCGTGACCACCTGGAATAGTACCTCCTCTCAGGAGCCTTCCTCATTCCCTCATTCACTAAATGTTTGCTCAGCAAATGGTCTTGAGCAAGGCAGACGAGAGTTAACCCCTGCAGTTGGGGTATGCGTAGGCACCTTGTATCTTGCTTGAATTCTTGCTACCAGTTCTTGGAGGAAGGAATATCAATCCCCCCCCCCCCCCCCCCCCCCCAACCTGTGGCTTATTGAATTCTGACTGGGGGCTGTGAGGGCTGTAATGACCACCAGGGATCCAGGCTTCTTCTCATTTCACCATCCTTATTATATAATATCCACCTCAACCTAATATGGATGCTGGTGCTCCAGCCATCACATCTGCATTCCATCCAGCAGCTTCCATTTTCCCACGTGTGCAATGGAGGTAACACTTACCTTGGAAGATTGTCAAAAAGAGGAGATCAGACCAAGTGTCTATAGTGGAGCTCCTGTGATTAGGCAGAAGCTCCCAGAGGCTCTTGGTAGGACTGGGTTCCCCCTATCATGTGGTGCCTGCTCCCCGGACACCTTCCCAGTGGGCCCTTGGAGGGACTGGACAGCCTGTGAGCCTTCAACAGGTCCCCCCGCCCATCTCTCCAGCTCCTGGGGTGGTAAGCACGTGGGCGTCACCCGGGTTCACTCCCTCACTAGCCACTCAGGCCCAGTGGGTGGGCCTGGTCCTCTTCCTCCAGGCCCCTGCCACCCCTACACACAGCCAGGCTCTCTGAGGGGGGAGACCAGGGCTGGCTGCTATTCAGTACAAGGGCTGGCGCTGCTCAGGGGATGAAATTTGTGACCCACCAGAGGGCAGGGGTGAGTCGGGTCCCAAAGCAGGGGTGGTTCCTCAGGATCATCCACAGAATTTATGGGGCCCAGTGCAAGAGCAAAATGTAGGTCCTTTGTTCAAACATTGGAGAATTTCAAGATAGTGACAGCAGAGCATTAAGGTAAACAGACCCTGGAGTCCCAGCCCAGGAAAGTGATGGGTGACTTTAGTGTCACCTGGGGGCCCCAGGGCCTCTTCCTGGGACAGAGGGGTCTGCTCTGGGGCCTGAGGCTGAGCATCCCTGGGGGCCTGTGGGGCAGTGGCCTGGCAGTGAGAAGCCAATTCTAGGGGAGGCTGATTGGGAATGGTGTCACTCTCTTCTGCAGGGTTTCTCCAAGGTCCTGTGGTCCCCTGGGAACGGGTGGTCACACTGTGGACTCCCAGCCCCCACCCCAGTTCTAAGAGGCAGGCTTTCTGTGGCTGGGCCCAGGGATTGGTGATTTGGAACAAGCTCTAGCCTTGGTCCTGAGAATTCTGGACTTTGGCCCCTGCCACTCGCTCTATGGAGTAAACCTTGGGAGCCAGTGGTAGGCTGCTTCAGAGGCTGGAGTGTGGATTTATTCTGTAATATCTGAATGGATTTAGTCTATTTACAAACGGCCTCAACCATCCTGGGCTGGGAATTGTTTCTTGCTATCTTTGGCCCTGGGCTGGCCTTGCTAAGCAGAACTTGAAGAACATGCTCCTTCTCCATTGCTCCCCAGAGAGCTGGGGGGAGGGGGGGAAGCGCTGGAGGTTGCTGCTCCCGCACAGGCCAGGGCAGGGGTCAGGCAGGAGGAAGGGCCTGTCCCCCAGGACCTCTGGCTGTGGGGGAGGGGTGTGGGCAGTGGGCATGTGGATTGTGACCCTTAAATGGGTACGCTCAATGTGTCTATTGAAATGAAAAATGAGAACGGGCTCAGAAGGCTCCTGTCCTCACTGTCATTTGTGGTCCTCCCTGTGGAATCCTGCAAAGGATAAGATGGAGTCTAAGGCAGAACCCAGCGGGCCCTGGGAGCGAAGAGGTGCGCAATGGCAGTCCATGAACTGTGAGCTTCAGGGCCCTCCAGCAGAGCAGGTGTGTATTTAAAGACACTCTGCCTGCTTCTGCCTCAGTCTGGAACTCTAAGACCAGACAGACATTGGGATCATCGTGGACTTTGGGTTTCTAGAATCAGCACTCATCTTTCTTACCACCCCAACCCCCACTCTGCACACCAGGCAAGGGCTGAGGTGGGCCCCGAGCCCCTGCTCGACATGAATGAGGAAAATCCTGGGACGTCAGATGTGCTGCGATGCACATGAGAAACGTTCTAATAATGACTGGAGACCAGAGCACAAGACTATTGGTATAAACATATTTCCAAAAAGAGAAACTATTGCATTGCATTTGATGGCGCATCCTAGACTAGAGGTTTATCTTTCTTCTTTGCAGTTCCTTTTGGGATAGAACTCTCGCACGGAGCTGACCGAGTGCAATGTGTCACAGTGAACACAGACCGGGAGTTTAAAGTTCAGGGCTGTGCAAGTCCTTGGGTCTGTTTGTCCCCAGAGAAGATCTCAGCTTTGACAGTTCGACGGGACCTGACTGGGGTCACGGTGCTCCAATGTTGCCAATTCCAGGGCAGGCCTTCTAGAAGAGCCTGTGGAGCAGGCTGCAGGCATGGCTATTTGCATAGACTTGGCGGGATGGTGGCCCTCTGAGGGCACCGCTGAAACACTGACTGCCCTGGCCCCCTCAGAACAGATGAATTCCAGACTCAGTGGTTTGGCTCCCTGTTGGCTGTGACCTGGGACAGAACCACAGTCCTCCCTGTTGCTGGTCACTTCTGGGGCTACCTCTTACAGACACAACAGGCCTATTTCTGGGACTTGTTCTGTGAGCCATGTGGGGCAGTGGGCTGCCCGCCATCCAGGGACATGCTGTGGGGTCCTTTGGCATCTAGAGCTGGGGACCCCTCAGGGTGGCCTCCCTGTGTCAGCACAGGACAGGAGGCTGAGGACAGTCTGTCCACGAGAGACCATGGGGTGCAGTGTGAAGATGGTCCCTTCCCAGCACAGGGCAGGGTCCCTGTGGAAAAGGACAGCTTGGGGCTGCCCAACAGCTGTGAGACACCCTTCCTTCCAGGGATCTGCCTGAGTTTTAAAAATCATGGTGAAAACTGGACCAGGCTGAATGGAGGAGAAGCCCAATGTGGGGGTGCCGACCCACCCAGCACGGCCTCCCAGCCGTCGACAGGGTGTGTGGAAGCGGCCCAAAGGCCCCAGGCCAGCAGACAGGAGGACTAAGACGGTCTGGAGCAAAAGGAGATCTGGGCAATGCCCAGGGGAGCCATCTAGGTTCTCAGAACTGGGTGTGGCCTTTGGCTGTGGTGAACAGCAGTTTTTCTTCGGGAGGAAGAGCGTGTCCTTCCAGGGTGCCCATGCCCTGGGGCCCCGTGAGTCAGAGTCAAGGTCACTTTGTGTAGGAGGCACGACTGCGGTGGAGTGCAAGGAGGCTGGGCGGAGCTGAGGACGGGCCTCAGTGCTGGGCCCTACAGGGAGTGGTTCGGGTCGCTGCGCTCCCGCTTCACCAGGGGCCCACCCAGGCTGCGGGCGTCTGCGTCGGCCTCATTGCTCCGGTCCTCACTGACGTCATCTGCGGGGTCAGTGTCGGGGACAAGGGGGTTAGCGGGGACAAGGGGGTTGGCGGGGGCCACGGGAGGGGAAGAAAGAGCAGCACATTCTCAGAGAGGCGCCCGGGAGTGAGCAGGCCTCGGCTCTGGTTTGGGTCCACCTGGCACTTCCTGGCCTCCTTAGCCATGAGCCCCCTTGACCCGTGCTCCTTTGCACGGGTCACATTCCTGGCAGGTTTGCCCTTGGCACTCGGTCCTCTGGCCCGTGGGGGCAGGAATGGGCCACAGGTGGAGGGCTTTCTGCCCCACTCCCCCTTCAGATTCCCCCTCCACCTCATTCCTGGCTGTGGCCCTACTCCTTGGGGCCTGGTATGGGGGTGCCCAGGGATCAGGATTAAAGGTCACCCCAAAGGGCCACACAGGAGCAGGAGGGAGCAGAACCGCTCCTCTGAGTCCCCACTGGGGCCAGTCCTTCAGAGGCAGCACTGGGGCGTCTGTTGCTGCCCCAGTGGCATCTGCCGTCTGGATGCCAGCTCTTGACTCGAGGCCTCAGCCCACCCCAGGAGCTGCCCTGATCTCCCCTGGGCCACGGGCCCGGGGAGCCTATCGGGAAAGCCACAGACACACCTACCTTTGTCCAGCAGTGTCAGCGACAGGGAGGCGAGGTCGCTGAACTGAAAGAGAGAGGACAGAGTCAGGGCCCCTGCAGAGCAGGTCCCAGTAAAGGTTAGCAAGGTCACCGCCAGCGGCTAAAACTGGCTGTCGCTGAGTGAGTGAGGGGCTCTGACACAAGGAGCAATTGTGACGTGGCCTCTGTGAGGTGCGGCGGGGTCGGGGGTGCTGACGCTCAGACCGGCAAGGCGCAGGGCTGTGGCCTCTGAATAGGGACAGTGAAGGAAAAGCTGGCATTCATCAAGGACATTTATTATGTTCCAAAGCTGTATAAGTGTCACCACCTTTCTTCCTCAAAACAATCCCACATGACCCAGAAATTCCACTCCTGGGTAGGTACCCAAAATAACTGAAAACAGGTGTTTAAACAAAAACGTGTGTACACATGTTCACTGCAGCACGACTCACAGTAGCCAAAAGGTGGAAAGAACCCTAATGTCCATCAGCAGATGAACGGACAAACAAATGCGGAACGCCACGCACTGGACTGTCACTCAGCCGGGAAGACACTCGCTGCACGTGGGCGGGCCTGGAACATGCACGCTCAGGGCAAGGGGCCCCAGTGTGTGGCTGCGCGTGTGTGAAGTGTGCAGAGCAGGCACACCCAGAGACGGGGAGTGGGTGTGTAGGTGCCAGGGGCTGGGGAGGGGCATGGGAATGGCCACTGGGACATTTCTCTGTGGGGTGATGGACTGTTCTGGAATTAGATAGAGGTGACAGTTGCCACTGAACTGTTCACTTCAAAATGGTTGACCTGATGGTTTATGTTAGGTGGACTTTACCAGCTAAAACCCTCCCCAGGGTGGGGTGGTTGGGCTTCACTCGGAGGCAGGAAATCCTGCCCAGGGCGAGAGTAAATGGGTAGAGGTGACCCCCAGGTCTGTGGGCTCCAGCAGGAGAGCTCCTTCCTGCCCTCCGTCCACTGTGTCCTGACCAGCAGCCCTCACCCCTGCAGGCTGCTCCGGGGTGCTCACCTCTCCCATCACTGCAATGGGTGTCTCCCCAGTTGCCTTGGCGACACGGTGCTCCACCAGGTAGAACATGTACTCATCATACAGCAGGCGAATCAGGTGGAAGGAGCCGAAGCTGGCCGCGCTGCGCAGGGTGAGGTCTCTGATCACCATGGAGCTGGGGGATGGGCAGACAGAGGCTGGGCAGACAGAGGCTAGGCGCCTTCCGGGAGCATGGAGCCCCGCCAGGCAGGTGAACCAGGCTTTTCTTCAGCTCTGAGGTTGTCTGGGGACCCTTTAGACCTACAAGGGGCCCGCTGGCTGCCAGACTGCCCCTGTGTCCCAGCGTGACTGAGGAGGGGACAGCAGATGTCTCAGATACAAGCCTCAGAGACTGCCTTTGGTAAGGAGTCTTTTCAGTGCGGTTGCCGACACCCCAGCAGCAGGCCGCCTCCCCGCCTCCCCAAGTCCTCCTCTCCCCAGTCAGTGCTCAAGGCACCCAACTTCCGGACAAAACTTCAGGGTGCTTTTGCCTCTGCAGTTGGCAAACTACAGCCCAGCCCAGACCAAGCCCAGTGCACCGCCTGATTTTGTACATCCTGTGAGCTAAGAATGGTTTTTATTGGGCCAGAAAGTTCGTTTAGTTTATTCCGTAAAATAAGACACATTTTTCATTTTCACCAATAACTTTTTTGATTTGGATATTTTGAGTATGTTGGCAGTGTCCCTCATGGTAGAACATTCATTGTTCTCAGTTAATGTCTCGATTTGATCACTGTCAACTTCAACTGGTAGACCCGACTGTATAGCATCGCCCAGTAAGAAATCTCTAGCACAAAACTTTGCAAACCACTTCTGACCCATTCGATCAGTCACAGCACCTCCATACACTGCACAGATCTTTTTGTGTGTGTGTTTCAGTTGTGTTTTTACCTTTCATGAAATAGTAAAGCATAATGCACTGAAAATGTAGTACATTTCCTTCCATCTTCAATATTAAAATGGCTACACAAAAATTCACCAATTTTGATAAATTTTTTAAAATGCACCTGACATGGCAGCTGTTATAATACAATCTATCAAAATTGTTTCAAATGAAGTTAGAGACAACTAAGTGCCACTAGAGCCATTTTATGGAAAAGAAACAAACTTTTTGGCCAACCCAATACATCTTAAATCCTGGGGAAAAAGGTCAAAAGAAGAATTATCTTGTGACCCAAGAAAAGTGCCTGACATTCACGTTCCAGTGTCCATAAAGTTTTATCGGCACACAGCCATGCCCGTTTGTTTACATGTTGTGTGCCACATGCCCATAAAACTATTATTCAAAAATACTTAATATCTGATGATTTTAAATATAAAAAAGTGACCCCTGATTTAAAGTGAGTGTACAACAAAACCCAACCAGAAACCCTGGCCTATAAACTCATCTGCCATGTAGCCACAAACACTGAAATGCCCATCTCAGAGCTCACCTACTCTCAGTCGAGTCTAATCACTATTGTAGCAAAGGAAGGAACAGGCAGGGGCAAGACCAGGGGGGAGACAGACCATCACAGGAGCTGAATAAGAGGGTCAGCACTCTGGGGTGGCGCTATTGCATTGAGTCTGGTAAGCCAACCAAAATCTAAGCCACATCAGTGCCCTGGAGCCTGAGAGAGGCTTACAAACAAGGAAACTTACAAACAAGGAATCACTAACAGCTGGTTCCCAAACAAGGCAGCTGTGTTGCTGTGGCCAATTAAACCATGTCCCTGCCTCACCTTCCCCACAAACACTGGGCCCTGGCTCCTGTCGGTGGGGGCTCCCTGCCACTTTGGGTTTGATGCCACCCACTGCCAACCAGTGTTTGCTCAAATGTTTGGAAGTGTCAATGCGCCTCCGTTGAACTTGTGTGTTCACAACAGGGCTGCAGGCGAGTCTGTAAAGACAGCCGACAACAACATCGGTGTATTTAGTCTTCTTGCACCCTCCTGCTCCAGTGTGTAGACACACTCTGAAGGCAGTTTTGTTCAGCCACAGAGACAAAGAGCTGGCTTAGCTGGTTGTGGCTCTGAGCTGACTTAGGAGGGGTAACCAAGGAGGGAACCAGGCAGCCACTGTGCCCAAACTGGCACTGTAGAAAGCAAAGGTCACTTGAAGGACATTCATGAACACAAAGGCCACACTTCTAAATGGACAGGGCAAAAGGGCTCGGGGTTTGTGGTGTGTTTTCTCTGTAGAAGCTTCTTGGGCTCTGTCCGGCCAACTCCGCCCGAAGTGAATGAACGAACATGGACTGCAGGTCCCTGGGCAGCAGGCTCTCGCCCCTGCCCACCTCTCACCGCCTCTCCCTCCATTCCCCACCCCAGGAAGCTGTGCTGGGTTTGACTCTGTGACAGCTCCCTTCTCCGGAACGCTGTTTGTCAGCCACAAGGCAACAGAGGTCTGGACGCGCCTGCCAACTCAGGCATTCAGGCACTGTCCATCTGCTGCTGCTCGATCAGGGGCCACAGGTCCACATGCCGCAGGTCTCACTCCCCATCTGGGGCCTGCCCCACCGGTACTCTCCACCCGCAACCCCCAGCCTCGACATCTGGTGCGATGCTTCAGCTCAAGTAGCTTTTCCAAACCATCTCCACGGTGGCTTGGTAGGTTTTGGGTTCTCCACATGGGCTGGTAGCTTCCTGCAGGAGGACCATCAGTTCAACCGGAGCTGGGTGATCCCCTACGAAGCCCCTGCTCACCCATCTATCATCTTCTGGTGGATGCTGCAGAAATAGGTCCCTTAAACCCAGCAGGATGGTGTCAGGCAGTGCTTCAGTCGTTGTGGAGAAAAGCACCATGTGATGCCACAGAGGCCATGGCCCCTCTCAGCCCCAGCTGCGCTCTCGTTTCCACATTTCTGCGTCACAGGCTCATCCTGCTGCTCTCCACTCCTCAGGCCATGACTGTCCTGGAGACCCTCCACCATAGGGACACTGTCTCTGTGCCCCTTCCTCATCTGTCATCTCAGTGTTACTTTGCAGTACTTTTTTCCTCAGTCGGTGTTCCCGTATGTGGTAATGGGGGTGTTAAGTTCACAGCAGAGCCAGGCAATACATCAGGTTCACATTTCCTTCCTTGTTCATTCACTCAACTAACATTCTGGTGCTGGGGACAGTGCGGTAGACAGAAGCAGCATCATGGCTCTTGGGGGCGGTGCTCCATCATGGAGGAGATCGACAACAGACAGAGAGCAAGGTGACAGGTGACCGTGAGGAACAGCGGGGCATGGGGACAGAGGATGAGAAGGTGCATGCTACTGTTTAAGGTGGCCTTGAGGGGCCTCTCTGGTGATGGTCCAGCCACACAGCTATCTGAGGGGAGGGTGTTCCAGGTGGGCGGGGGGGGGGTCAGCAGAATAAAGGCCCTGAGGTGGCAAGGCTAGAGTAGAGCATGAGGAGGGAGTTGAGAATGGAGTTACTAGGTGGTTGGCTGAGAGAGCAGCAAAGTCTTTTTTTTAAATAAGACCCAGACAGTAAATATTTTCAGCTTGTGGCCACGTGGTCACCATTCTGCTAAGGATCCATAAATGAATGAGTGCGGCTGGGTGCTGACAACACGCTGTTTGCACAATCAGGTGAAGGGTGGTCCGATCCGCCAGCTGTAGCTCCCTGATCAATCAGACCGTGCATGGCCGAAAAGCCTTAGAATTATATCATTTTCCTTGGGTTAACCGACTCCTTCTTAAAAAACACTCAGTTTTCCACACATTGCTTACCAGCTGAGACCAGGACCCCTGGCAAAGCTGCTGGGCTGTTATCAGCAAGCACAGTCCAAGTCTTCTGGGCGGTGTCCCTTGTGAGGTCCCGGTCCCCTTGCTTCTGTCTGCGCAGGTTAGCATCGCAGCTTGGATACTTTTCCTTTGGAATTCTGAAGATACTGCTTTCTCGCTGACTGGACGCTGCATTGTGGCTCAGTCGGAGGACGCTGTTCCAGTTCCGGGCCTTCAGCGGTCCAGTCGCTCCCTGCTGGAAGCCTGCACAGTTGTCCCCTAGCCTCGCTGCCCCGACGCCCCCTGCGGAGACTGCAGCTCCTCGTGACGGGGCTGCGGCGGCTTCTTCAGTCTGGTCACTGGCGCCCTGCAGTCCTGGGACAGCTTCTTGATGATGGTTTTATTGTGTTCTTTCCCTCCATTTTCTCCCCCATTAAAAAAAAATCCTATCCATTTGATATTGAACCTCCTGGATCCAATCCTTTCATTTCTTTCAGGATTTTTCTCACATTTTTTCTTTCTCCATATATTTTTCTCTCTCACGTCTACTCTCGGTGATGGTTGATGTGTCAGTCTGCCAGGCTCTAGCGCCCAGGCATTCAGTCAAACAGCGGTCTTGGTGCTGCTCGGACATTTTGTGGCTGAGGGTCACCTCTACCATCAGTCGATATGAAGTGAAGAAGATGGGCCTCATCCAATCAGCTGAAAGGCCTTCGGAGCAAAACTGAGGTTTCCCTGAGGAAGAAATCTGGCTCGTGGCCTGCGGAGTCTGCTCTGGTCGGAGAGTCTCAGGCCGGCTGGCCGGCCCTCCAGGTTTCAGACTGGCCGGCCCCCACCACTGCAGGAGCCGGTTGCTTGAAATAAATCTCTTTATATATTAATATATGATAGTAATTTCCATATGTATATAAATTATGATTAACTGGAATATATTTACATATATAATTTATCTGTTTATTTATAAAAGATTTTACTTATTTTTAGAGAGAGGAGAAAAGAGGGAGAAAGAGAGGGAGAGAAACACGATGTGCGAGAGACACAGTGATTGGTTGCCTCCCGCACGCCCACAACTGGGGACCTGGCCTGCAACCCAGGCATGTGCCCCGACTGGGAATCGACACGGCAATGTTTTGGTTTGCAGGCTGGCATTCAATCCACTGAGCCACACCAGCCAGGGCTATGTATAATTTAAAAATATGTATTCCCTGACACACCTGCCCCTTGCCCAATGCCATTCTGTGGGACACATGGACCACAGGGGAACTGACACCTGTTTTTGCCTCCTATTTGCACTCGGCAGTGAAGAGATAAAAGCCCGGTGGTAGATTCTCGTCTGGGTCCCTGACCTAACTGACCACTTCGCACCTTCTCCCCAACTCTTGCTCTTACTCCTCTCTTCTCTGCCATCACCTGCTCTCCTGTTCTCCTTGTTCTAGGGGTGTATGCCTTCTCAGCACTTCCTTTAGTGTCACTTGGTAGGGTTTTGCTAGGGAGCAGAAGTAAGTGCATGCACTCAAGCTGCTGTGATTCTCCACAAGGCCGGAGAATGATTTCTGTCTGCAGAAGCCTACCACCCACTTTTACGCCATGGGGGGCGCTGGGCCTGGCCCTGGGAGCCAGTGTGCCTGGATGAGGCCCACAGGACAACCTCTAGCACCCCCTGCCCTCACCCTCCCAGAATTCTCGGGGAGATCAAGGGGCATTTACCTATAAAAGGACCATTTCAGCAGGAACTGCCGGGCAGCCTTGGGAAAGCTGGGGCTGCCTGCGTGCTGCTTCAGGACCTGGGTGACCACATTGTCGAGCCAGCTGGCCCATTGGTCCAGGGAGCTCTGCTGCTGCAGGGTCAGCTTGAAGTCCTGCTCCAGCTGCTGCACCACGCTCTCCTTGCACTGACACACCCATGAGGCCTGCTCCTGTGGGTGCAAGGGCAGTGGTTCAGTGACAGCCCCCATGCCAACGTCATGGGTAACAGCACAGGGACCCTGGCTGCGGCCGTCTCCTGAGCACCAGGTGTTCCAGGCCTGACCTTACGGCAAGCATGCGTGCATCCTCACCCTTGGCCTTTCCCAACTGCAGCCAGGCACCATTGGTGCCCACTTCACGGGGGCGGGCACAGATAGACCAGACAGGGAGCCTGCCTGGCATGTAAGGCTTCCTGGATCCAACGCTCTGATTATACCGCGTCTTTGTGCTATTTTATTTTTGAGCAGTCACTCTTGTGAGTGTGTGTGTGTGTGTGTGTGTGTGTGTGTGTTTAGTGGGTAAACCCAGGGCCTGAATTACACATAAATACAGAAGCTGATGCATTTGCTGACAGCCTGAACTTTTCTAAGCCCAAAGAGAGAACTATGAGCATGGCAATAGAAAGGCACTTTTTAAAAAAATCCTCATCCAAGGATATGTTTTATGATTTTTTAGAAAGAAGAAGGGGGTTGGGGAATAGACAGAGAGAGAGAGAAACATCCATTGGTTATCTCCCATATGTACCCTGACAGGGGATTGAACCTGCAACCCTTCAGTGCACAGGGTGAGGCTCCCATCAACTGTGCACCTGGCCAGGGCTGGAAGGCACATTTTAAAAGAGAATGAACACAGGTGACAGTCACAGCTCCTGGAGAAACAGAGATCCTGGAGTGAGACCTGGGTCCCTGGGTGGGCCAACCCTGAATATGGCTCATGCAACAGAAATGTGTGCTGGGTTTGCTGTGAGCAGAAGCTGGTGGGTCTGTGTACCTTTTTAGGTGGTAGGAGGCTGGATAGAGGGGTGGGGGGGCACATGCACGTTGCCCCTGCTCTCCAGGCTGGTTCCGGAGACCTGTCCCTGGCTGTGGGGAACCTTGCTGGGGAAAGTCACCTGCACGTTGGCGAAGTCCACGCGGTTGAGGTCACTGAGCATCTGGTTGATCTGGGAAGTGTTCTGAAGCACGGCCCGGGCCGCCTGCGCCAGGTGATTGAGGGACGTGTATCTCCGCAGGGTCTGGGCGAAGGCGCTGACCACACCAACCTGTGGCCACAGATGGCATGAGAGGGTCAGCTGCACGCATGCACATATGCATGCACACGTGTACGGATGCACATGCAGATGCACACACATAGGGAAAGCCTGTTCTCTCTGCTTCTTGGAGGGCATGGGCTCATGGACAGTTCTGGGGCACGGAGGAGGGGTGCACACGTCTGACAGTCTCAGGGACTCAAAGAGTGAGAATGAGTGAAGGACACCGATGTCACCAATGTATCACGTGGAATCTGTAGCAGATGCCATGGCACAGGTGGGTTAGAACTTAATTCCTTCCGCCTTCTGGAGGGGCTGGTGAGAATGCAGGTTTCTGGGCACCGCTGGGTCAGACTCTGTGGGGGCGGCCTGGGAATGTGCAATTCACCAACTACCTAGGCAGTTCTTTTTCTCCCTGGAGTTGCAGTATCACCAGCCTAACAGAGAAATTCTAGGCAGTAGCCAGGTAGACCAGATGCCCAGAATCTGGCCTCCTCTGTACGTGGCAGCCCCTTTAGAGATGTGTGCAAGAACGGTCGCCAAAGTTATTCTCTTTTTCACATGTGGGCCAACTGTCCACGTTTAAATTCTGATTTGTGGCCAAGACTATTGTAGTAAGAGTAAAGCAAGGAGATTAAATTCCTGTCTTTTCACGAGCAGAGAAACATTTCATATGCTGTGAGTTGACTCAAATATGTCACATGAAATGGCATCTTCTGCTGTGACCCTCCCTGACAGTGCCCATCCTACACCCATTGCATCCTCAGGACTTCCTGAAGGGATCGCTGGTCCTCAGGGCACACTCTGGGGTCCAGTGGTCAAGTTCCCCTAGAGCAGAGGGAGAGCAGCCCCTCCTCTGAACCACTCCCGGCCCCCTCCCTTCACAGCACAGCCAGGCCTGAGGGGTCCCCAGGCCTGTGGCCTCTGCTTCTGGCCAGCGGTGTGGTCTGAAGGCCCAGCCCCCAACCCCAGGAGTCACCTTGGTCTGGATGACCTGCTGTGGGAAGTCTCGCATGGCGTTCGTCAGCCAGCCTTCCAGGCTCTTGGCGAAGTTGCGAATGGCCTGTGTCAAGGTGCCTGGGGAGTTGAACCACAGTGTTAAAGGGGAGAAAAGCAGACTCTTGCCCAGCAGGATCAGCAATGAGTGTAAGACATGCAAACATAATGAGAGCTCCCACCCAACGAGCCACAGGGAACAGGAGAACAAAGGAGCAGCACAGGCCCAGGCAACCTGGGGAGACACCCAGTGAGGGGCCGGGGTGGAAGTCAGGGCCCGCAGGACTGTTTGTCTCTGCACTGGGGGTTCGCACCCAGGGCAACCCTGCCCCATGGGGACACTGGGTGATATCTGGGACATCTGGTTGTCACGACTGGGGTGCTCTTGGCATCGAGTGGGTGGGGGTGGGGATGCTGCCCAGCACCCTGCAGTGCCCAGGATGGCCCCACAGAGTGACCAGGCCCCAGTGTCAGCAGTGCTGAGACTGAGAAACTCTAATACACGTGCATGTAAATATATTCCAGCAAGTTCTAAGCGTATTTTGAGATGGCTTACAATAGGAAACAAATAATAAGACTCTTTAGAAAAAATAAAAAAATCCCCCAGATATAAAAGTAAAGCTACCCAAACTCAAACCTTAACACAGACACCCAGTAGTACACGACACTTAACAGTCGTCGGGCAGGCAAGGCTGCAGGGCAAACGCAATCGTTTTGCTGCTTCCCGTTTTTGGGCACAAACGCAGCAGCCAGTTCGTTAAGAAAGACAGGTTTTCCGAGCGCTGACACAAAATGTGCACAGGTCACCTGCCAAGTGCGACTGGTGGCACCCCCCTGAGTAGCTGATTAAGAAGAGAAAGGCCTCAGTGCCCAGCCTGCTGGCCCATCACTTGGGACAGTGCTTCCACCTGCAGGATGCCAGGAGCTCACAGGAGAGCCTGAAGTTGGGCTGGCATGGCGGGTGCCCCCTGGTGGTGGGTTTTCTCACCACCACCAATGGCCTGGCAGCCAGGTCCTAGTGGTCCTGGGAAGGTCCCCCCAGTACATGTCAGCCCCAAGGGGTGTAGCCATCAAGGCCCATGATTTCATTTTTTTTTGCCTTTCCTTAATTAAGGATGCTGGAATCTGGAGAAAATACTATAGAGTCCACCTTTTGGTGCTAAAGAGCCACAGGGTTGGGAGGAAGCTGGACTCAGCCTCAGATCAGCATGGGTGAAGTAGGTTAAAACCGGATTCAGACCATCCATGGGGCTTTTAGCAAATGCAGAGCCTAGAGGGGCAGAGACATCCTGTGACTTTGGCTTCACACTCTAGGATTCCTTTGGGACATCAGAGCCCCAGGACCCCACAGCACTGGGCAGCAGCTCAAAGCCCCAAGCCCAGCCAGGCCTGAGTGGGCAGCCCTCACCAGAGCAGGTGGGCCCTCCCACCTTCTCTCCCTGGGTCAGTGACAAGGAAAGCAGGCAGGCAAGGGTGAGCATCTTCCAGGGGTGACTGAGCTGCTGCTCTCCCCGGACACTCGGTGTCCCAAGTCCGAGCTGGACCTGACAAGGTGGCTGCAGGGGTGGGAGGGGCGGCAGGGGCGGCGAGCTGCTTACTGGGCACCGGCCGCAGCACGTCGGGGATGAGGACCTCCACCAGGGCCTGGTAGAGGATGTGGTCACAGCTCCTCATCCACTTAAGGATGGGGTCGCATTTACACAGAGACACCAGCTTGTCCTTCGGGAGGATGACTGCTTTGGGGTCCTCGTCACTGTGGGGAAATGGGGGAGACCAGGTGAGCCGCAGCAGAAAGACCACGGGAGGCCTGTGCCCACCCTGGCTTATATCTCCATGGGGGTCTTGCTGTCCCTTCCCCCCACCCGTGGCTGAGGTAATGATGTGTCCCACTGTGGCTACAGCTGAGGTGACTTCCCTTTGGGATGGCACATGGTCACCAATAAAATCACTCACTTGAAACAAGTGAATGGGCAACGCAAATTACAAACCAGCTGTCAGAAGGTCACAAAGAAAACGTAGTTGGGAGGAGCGCCAGTTCTTGGGGCATTTGCCCATTTGTCTGTGGGTCACAGTGTGGGTGTCATGAGGCCTGTCTGGGGGACAAGGACAGATACCTGGCTGGTAGAGAGGCAGGGCTGTCGCTGGAGGAGGCTTTAGAATTCCAGAAGGAAAGCCACAGCTTCTCGATGTAGTGGAACTGGAGGTTCATCACGACATCCAAAGTTGCCTGGAAGTAAAAGCATCTGGATAGACACGCGAACATGCACGTTCAAAAGGTGTGGGTCACCCGTCACACGGACGTTCCCGGGGAGGGGCCGTGATGCAGGCTGCGGGGAAGGTGGGGGGGTCTTTTGAAATCCAGAGAGGGACCACAGAGGAGATGGAAATGGCCACAGGGGCATCGTCCAGGGGGCAGAGATTCTATCTGCTCCATGGCTGGAGGGAGCGGCAGTGCACTCCTGGGCTCTCCGTGTTGTCAGGGACACTGGGGATGTCCTCGAGTTTGGTGGTTCTGAGGAGGCACGCCAGGCTCTGCACCAGGCCTTGGGGGCACCGAGGCTCCCTTTGGATCCCACAGACTGGTTGTGGGATCTTCCTAGGGCCACCTGCAGGGGGCAGTCACCTCGCAGTGCTGCCGGTAGGCCAGCTGCAGGGCCTTGACGTCTTGCAGCGTGATGCTGTCCTGAAGCAAGAGGCCGCCCAGGTCAGGTGCTGGGAACTCTGGGAAGACGTGGGAGACATCTGGGGGGAGAAACAAAACCATCAGCAGACCCGCAGAAGGTCCACATGCAGAGGCTGGGCTGGGAGGCCCGCGTGCTGGGGACGCTGTCTGGACATGCTGGTGACTGCTTGACAACCTTGGGCAGCGTCCTGGCTCCCTGGGCAGTCACATAGCCTTTGAAAGCTTCAGTTTCTCAGGTGCAGAATGGGGACAGCATCCTCACCTCCCAGGCATATGAAATATGTCCCCACACACAAGCATTAAGCCAGGGCCCAGGACACAGCGAGTACTCGCTTCACCCTGGCATGGGGCCAGCCAGGGCAGTGCATCTGGGGACAAGGCCGGCCCCGTGGTGACCTTCCCAGCCTGATGACCTCTCCAGAAGACCCAGCACAGGCGAGCCCTGTTCAGGCTCGAAGAATACACTAAAAGCAGACCCAGACCACTGACGTCTAAGTGGGGGCATGCTTATGATGCCGGTCCCAGCAGCCCTTCCTAGGTGTGCCTGGGCGGGTGGCAGGCTCCGAGTCAGGATGCAATCCCAAGAAAGCGGTGGCGGGGGGACTGTGGCTCCCAGGGAAGAGGGCCAGGCAGCCCTGTGTGAGGGCACCTGGAGGGAAAAACTCTGTTAGGGGTCCCGGGGGTCCTGAGCATCCCAGTAAGTGGGGAAGAGCGCCCAGGAGGGTGGCTGGATCCTGCTGCCATCTTGAGCCGACAGGTGTTAAATCTGGGTATCTGGTCTTCCCTCTGATGGGCATTTCATTCTGTTTACTTCATTTGTGATGGTCGCTTTATACATTAATTTTGGGGGCATATGCTTACTGTTTAAAACCTCAGAGATGCCACAAGAGAGGTTTATCTAGAATTGTCTGTGTAACTGAAGAGGTGTCACACAAGAAAACTGTTTAGTGCACCCCTCTAGGTGCTGCTGGTGACGAAACCCAGGAGCGCCAGGAAGCGCCGAGGACAGCGGGGGTCTCGCAGCAGGCCCCCGCCCAGGGCGCCGCCGCCGCTCACCGATGTACTGCTGGTGGTGCTGGCTCTGCGCGGCCGCGGCCTGCTCCGGCGTGCTGTGCAGGCTGTTGTGCGAGCCACTGTCCCCAAGGCTGTCTGACTTCTGGGCTGGCCGGTACCTGGGCAGGGGACACACATGCCACCGTGAGGCCCCGGCAGCACTGCCCAGAAGGGGCCCGAGGATCAAAGGGCTGAGCCGGATGCAGTTTGGTGTGTGTGTGTAACTTTAAAATAATTGTGGTCAAATACACATAAATAAAATGTATCATCGTAATCATTTCTAAGTGTACATATAATTCGATGAAGTACATTCACATTGTTACACAACAATTATCACCATCCATCTCTAGAACTTTCTCATCTTGGCACACTGAACCTCTGTCCTCATTACACACTGACTCCCCCCGCTCCCCCAACCCCTGGCCCCCACCATCTACTCCCTGTCTTTACAGATCTGACTCCTCCAGGGACCTCCTGTGAGTGGGATCACAAGGTATTTGTCCTTCTGTGTCTGACTTCTCTCACTGAGCATAATGTCCTCCAGGCTCATCCCCAATGTCACATGTCTCAAGATGTTCTTCCTCTTTATAGCTGAATCCTGTTCCAAAATGCATACCACATTTCATTTATCTGCCCATCTGCTGTTGGATGCGCGGGTGGCTTGTATGTGTGCGTCTGTACATGTACACAGTGTTCTGCTGCCTCTCTCTTGGAAGACAAGTGAACTCCACGTACAGAATTTCAAACACCTTACTATTGTACTGTCTCAAAGGAAGTTCTGACTTTCCTTTTGCCTGGAGACGGGAAGCAGTGGGCAGAGGGCCCGTGTGGCAGCAAACAGAGAAGCACGAGCAGAGAAGGACTCCCCGGGCAACTTGCCCCTCTCAGCCCAGAGAGGCGCTGTGAGGTGGTGTGTGTGGTGGAAAGCGGGGGCAGGGGTCCCGGCCTGAGTTGGGCGTGCCGCTGCGGGAGGGGCCGGCTCACTGTGAAGACGAAGCAGTGCCACTCAGATGGCCGTGGGCCACCTTCCTCGGGGCAGTTCCACGTGTTGCCATAAAACACGTGCAGCTGCTCCCAAAATAACAGACACGCTGCCTGGCGTCTGTGGGGCCGACACCACATCTGCGCACAGCCGAGTCAGGGCGGACCGTTCGCTCTGTTCTGATGTGCTGGCTCCTGGAGGCTCTTTTCTGGGACCTCTGACCCCCGGGACTGGCCGTGGGATGGGGAGTCCCTGGGACACTGTAGAGCGGCTGGCGCGGGACTGAGAGCCTCACAGCCTGGCAGCGGCATGGAGGGGCCATGGGGGTAAAGGACCCACTGGGGCAGTCCGGGCTCTGGAGAGGGGGCTGGGGGGCCTGAAGGCTGCCAGGGAGTCAATACTCGAGTGGGAGCCTGAACCGAGGCAGATGTTAGCTGTGGGGGGCCACCAACGCTGCCACTTGTTTGCAAGTTCACAATTCAGTGCCCATAAATAAAGTTTTATTGGCACACAGCCACGCCCACTCACTTATGACTCATCCGAGGCGGCTCTCACACACAACAACAGATTTGTTTTCTGGCCCTCTATAGAAATGTTGGCTGACCCCTGCCTTAAAACATCCCAGAAAGTGACCAGGCCTTTCCAGCCATCAGATCTAAACGTCAGGAAGAAAGCAGCAACTTAAGTCTACGGGCTTCTTTCTCCTGGCTCCCTGGGCTATTTTCTGTGTTCTCTCTCTCTCCTTCTCTCCCTCTCTCTCTCTCTCTCTCTCTCTCTCTCTCTCTCTCTCTCTCTCTCTCTCTCTCTTTCCCCCTCTCTCTCCGGTAGTTGGAAAATTAAAGATCTGTGGTTCCAACTTTTTGACATCCTGGAAGAGGAAAAACTATGAATCAGGGTTGCCAGGGGCTGAGGGAGGGAGGGGTGGACAGGCAGGCAGAGAGGACTTCTAGGGCAGTGACACTACTCTGTGCGACACCGTGAGGGTGGTGGACATGTGTCGTTACACATCTGCCCAAACCCACAGAGTGCCCCACACCAGGATGAACGCCCCTGCAGAGGACGGACCCGGGCAATCTTGGAGCATCAGTGCGGGGCCACCAGGCAGCAGGAGCGCACCGCTCCAGAGAGGGACAGGACGGTGGGCAGGCTGTGCACGTGTGGGACAGGGGCGTATGGGGAATCTTGGCACCTTTCAGCCAATTTTGCTGTGACCTAAAACTGCTCTAAAAAATAATGTCTATTTTTTTAAAGACAACGCTCTGGAATTTCTGTTGGCCAGTGAGGTTGCACACGTAGCCCCGAGTCCTGCTGGCCTCTGCACTGGAGGTGAACGTCTGGGCCCTCCCAGGACACTGGAGACTGAGTTTATTGCGAGGTTCTCTACTCCACCGTAGGGCGGGAGTCCCCTTGTACGAATGCATAGTGTGTAATGTTTGAGAAACTCCCTCTTTGTGTCTCCCTAGAAAAACCCAGGCCCCGCCCCCTCCCACAGGCCGGCCTCTGCCCGGGTCACCCACCTCGGTTTCTGATGCACGGGCTGCTGCCGCATGGCCATGTACTGGGTGTCCTCCTGCAGCCGGTTCAGGGGTGAGTCCGGCTTCAGACGGATCCCATAGTAATGGTACTTGGAGTTGCCCCTAGAAACCAAACATCCGGGCTTAGCTCTCCCTGTAGATGTCCTGAAGGACAGGTGGTGCTCTGCCTCGGCAGCCGCACTTGGGGCTTCCGGCCCAGTGTTGCCTGGACCGCGTGGGGAATGCTCACTCTGCACACCACTCCCCCCCTCAGGCACTTTTGTGTGATAAAGGCTCCGTGAAGTCCCGTAGCCAGAAAACCCTTCTGTGTCTGCATTCTACGAAGATATCGTCTGTCTGTCAAGGGTCAGGGGCAGCAGAGGACAAGAGAAGGCCCTGCCACTCATCCTCTTGTCCAGGACGCTGGCTTCTGGGAGCTCGCCAATGAGCCCCGCCGGCCCCGTCTGCGCGACCTCACTGAGGGCAGGCACCAAGCTGCCTCGGACCATGGCTGCGTGAGCTCTGGGCCTCGCACTTTAAGTACAGTGTGGCCACTTTTGGTTTGTTTGTTTTAGTGGGAGGGGTGTTCACGTTACTTGCTGGTTAAGTTTATGACACGTGAGGTTCCCTGGCTGCTGCAGGCCAAGGGCAGGCCACAGCAACAAGCATCAAGAAGTAGTAAATCCAGATCTGTTAGATAATCCAGAGGCAGCCTTTAAAAACCTGTTATTATGAAAAATTTCATGCAAAGAGAGGGAGCTGAAGCGAACCCTCATGTCTTGTCCCCCGGAGGGAACCGGAACACAGCCCACCCCGGCCCTGGTCAGGCACCGCTGCCACTGACCCGGGGCAGCTCCGCGTCCACCCAGAGCCATGCCCGCTGGGATGCGCGGGCAGAGGAGGTGGCCCCATGTTCTTCAAAAGCTGGACTTCCGTACAAAGAAAGAGGAAGGATGGGTGGGCACGGGGGAGGTTGGATGGTCCCACCTGGTGCCCAGCCGCCGCGTCCGCAGGCCCATAAACACGGAGCGAATCAGTTTCCCGAAGGAGGCGGCGTTCACAGGGTCCAGCTTGTGCTCCTGGCAGTGCCGGAGGTAATGGTTGTACAGGGAGCTTCGGGGCAGGCTGACGCCTTCGGCGGTTTCGTAATTATCCAACAGCCACTGGAGCTGGGGAAACAAAGACACGTTTCTGGTTGTCAAAGTTCTCCAAATACCAAAACGCTAAGGTGGACTCGTTAAGAGAATAACATGCTTCCCCTCCACTTAACATGTTGAGGAAATTCGTGGCCACTGCCATGGATTTGGGTTCAGGAGATTCTGGGCACATTACTGAGCAGCTTTGTTTGACCTGCTTTTGCCTTCCTGCTGTTTCAGCCCAGTCTGCAGGCTCTTCGAACTTCATTGAGGAAAATGTGCGTGAATGGTGACCTCGTAGAAGTGGTCCTCGTCATCGTTTAAATGTGTGCATGCCCTGTACCTGCTCCACCACCAAATGTCTCCAAACCTTTGGGAATGGAGGTCAGTGCTGATGACGAGAAAGAGGCAGAGACAAGAGAACTCGGGGGCTTGGGAGCGCCACGCCCCACACTGGCCGTGGTTGCTGGTGGATTTCTATCTCCTGCAGGCCCAGGCCCAGTGGGGCATGGATGGAAACGGAGTAAGACACCTAGGAGGCACAGGGGCCAGGTGTTGTGTTTAGGCTGCAGCTAAAACTGCTGCCCCCCAGAGGTGGAAGGGCAGGAGCTGTCCTGGGAGAGAGCTGAGCCCCCATGTAGGGTGAGAGGCCTGCCTGGGAGCCCCGGGCACAGCGCCCCCAGAGCTGCAGTTTGGTTTCGGCTTCCGCTCTGTTGTGTGAGCACAAAAGGCCTGTGTGCAGGCTTTTGCGACAGGCAGGAGCCACGTGCCCAGGAAGCAGCCTGAGGCGGGATCCTGTGAAGGATCCAGCACCACTGGGCATGGTGGAGGTGCAGGACAAAGATGGGGGACAGGTCAAAGATCCAGGTGAAGGGGCTCCTGGGGACCTGGCAGAGCAGAGGGCCTTTTAACAGAAAGACAGGCACCAGGCATCAGGAAGGGCTAGGCGGCGGGCTCTGTTTGGCGGGGGGGAGGGGTCCAAGTGCTGGGCTGGTGCTGGAGGGCCATTTATGTAGACCTGGCACCCAGGAGACACCACAGGGTCTCTGGGGGTAAGGGACACCCAGGAGGGCTGGGGAGGAAGAGTGCTGTCAGGCCTGATGTGGGGGGAAGCAGGAGAGGTCCCCTCCCCATACATTGCAGTGAGGTCTCAGCCACGAAGCCCTCCTCATTAGGGGGCTGGGCACAACTCTGGCTTATCCTGGGGGTCGGGTTTAAACCAGGGCCACCCCACCCTCGGGTCACTAAAGCCTCCCTCAGTTCTTTGTCCCATGTTCCCGAGTGCGTCTCTGTGTGGCCCTGAGGTGTGCTCCTCCCCTGGGTTGTGCGTCCATGCGACTGGTAAGTGGCTGTCCACTCTGTCCGGGTCAGGTGTCGTGCATTTGGCTGTTCCTGCAACCCTAGGGGTTAGGGCGGGACTGCTCTCACCAACAGGGTGAAGGAGAGGCCGTGACAACAGGCAGACAGGAAGGAGGGTGCAAAGTGACAGTGAGGGAGGGTGGCAGCTGTCAAGAGCAGAGGGCCCTTGGCAAAGCCTCTGAGGCATGAGGTGGGCTCAAGGTCATGGCATTAAGACAGGGCCCTGTAGTGAGACTCATCTTCTCCAGGTGTCCCTTTGGGAGGAGAACAAATGGTTTACTTTCCACCAGCCATTCGGGCCTTGCATTTTCAACCTTCCCTTGAATGTGCATTCTCTGACGTGGGTGGCACAGCGCCTCCCTTCGCCCCCAGAGCTCTGCCCTGGCCCAGGGCTCGGAGCCTTAGGAGCCTTAGGGGCCATCTCCATGGTCCTCCCTTGCTCCTCATCTCTCTGTCCATGTCTGCACCCCAGGATCTTAAAGATGCCTCAAGAAATACCGACCAGAGGAGACGAGGTCCCAAGGAGCAAATGGGACCCCAGCGTGTGGGCGCAGAAGGTGGGGGCTTTCCCTCTTTGCTCTGAATGCTGAGGGGTCCAGGAGCCCAACACTTCAGAGCTGACTGAGCTGGCTGGCGGGTGGGGCAGGGGCCATGCAGTGACCCTGGTCCCAGCTCGGGGCTGGGGCAGACCATGCGTTTTCGGGGTGTGGGCGGGAAGGGGCCCTGCTCTTGGGGTACTGCGAGATGAAGGCCAGCACCTGGCCCACCGCTCAGTGTGACCGGCTCGGGTGTGAGGAGAAAGGCCTGGGAAATAGGATGCCTCCCCGCACCCCCAAGTTATTTAAACTAAAAGGAGACTTCCCTGTTTGGGTGGTTCTGTTGAGGTGATGGCAAGGGCCTCCTTAAACTAAGGACGCGTGGTTATCTCCCCAGGAGACGTGACTACAGAGAGAACTGACACCCCAGCCACCTCCAGAAGAAGAGCCAGTCACACTTCCTCTCTCTTTGGCACTGACAAGTTGGCAGGAAGGAAAACCGATTTGAGTGGCAAATGAGTAAAGACGGAAGAAGCGGAGGCAGGGGCCGCCGGGGAAGTGTTTCAGGCCCAGGGCCCGCTGGTTCCAAGGCCCTGAGGCAGCCGCGCCTGCAGCAGCGGGAACTGGAGGAAGCCTGTGTGGAGTTAAGGGTGGGCCCCAGGCGGGCGCCTGGAGGAAAACAGTCCGTTTGGTCAGTGGCTAGCGTGGGGCTGGCAGGGCGGTGAGGGTGGGTCAGGAATACTGAACAAACAGTGGTCCCGCCAAGACTACTGCCAGGCATTTGCCACAAAGACTCGGAGCAACTTCTGGAGAAGGGACCCATCCCAGGAAGCTGCTGCTCCAGCTGGTCCCCAGCGTAGTCCACAGGCAACCGCTTGGTCAGTGCACCAGCCTGCAGCCGGCCACCAGCTAAAGGCTAACAGATCTTTGACAATTTGTGTTTCTTGATTAAACAGCCATATAGTTTGAATACAATTAATCTAAAAGCGGGGTTTGGAAATAAGAGTTCATTTCAGTAGACAGTGGCCAGCTCCCTGTGACAGTGACCTGGTGAATGTGCTGTGGGGTCCCTGAGTCAGCAGGCATCAGGTGGGGGTGCTTCCTGGGTCAGGATCTTGGGGACGGTGGGGCAGAGGCTCTGGGAGGGGCCAGGCACCTTGGGGACTGTGACTGAGGCTCCCCAGGCTGGGCACGGCAGTAGGGAGGTCACAGTGCCACCCCCATGGCCGGAGGCATTTTCATCCCCAGCACCATCTGTCACCTCCTTCCTCTGAAACAGCTATCCCTTATTTTCATGCCACCAAATCACAGTCCCCCCCACCCCCACCCCAGTTCACAGTCGGCTCACTTGAGGCTGCAGGGTGTCCCTGTCAGGCAGCAAGGTCCTTTCTTGCAGACCCCTGGGGCTGAGCCCCCGAGGGCAGCATGTGAAGTCCTGACATCAACTGGGTCTCGAAGGTGCTGTCCAGCCTTCCCAGGCTCTAGGCACCACCACCCGCACCCATCCAAGACAGCACGCAGGGAGGGAACCAAGCTCCGAAAAACAGAGGAGTGGTTCCGGAGGCAAGCCCCTGAGCTGGCTGCCTGGGCAGACTCAGTGTGCCTGCGCCGGTTTTCTCACACCTGCCGAGCCCCTGCCGCACCATCGAGGCTCCCTGCAGTGAGTGCCCGTTCCCACAGTCCCCATGCCCAGGGTGGGGGGAGGGGGGCACTGTGACTGGGCCCGCCCCCCAGCCAGGCTCATCTGCTCTGGAGTTGGGCTGGCAAAAGATTGGGGACATGGCCTGCATCGCCCAAACCTCAAGCAATCCCAGCTGTAGGCTGCTCTGGTGACAACTGTCATGAGCAAGTGTGGAGAGCTGGCCAGAGGGCAGGCTCAGCCAGCTGAGACCAAGACAGGTGTCAGCAGGACACGCTGCTCATCTGAAAGGTAGGTCACACTCCCCCTCTCCCCTTCCTCCCGCTCTCGCATCTGCAAGGACAGCACCAGGGAGATTCCACCCAGGGTGTATGGTCAACTCTTTGGAAAGATCTTCTGTCTATTCCCTTTGAACCCAAATCATCAAGCCCTGGCTCTTGCTCCACACAGCTCCTGATGGAAGGAGGCTCAACCACAGGTTGCCAGGCAGAAAATGGACATGGGGATTTTCCTGCTGGGAGAGTCAGCTCCGGAGTGTAAACCAGCTGAAAGCACGCAGGAAGTCTGCCTCACAAAAGACCAAGGTTAGCAAGCCAGGAGCAGCCCTGCAGCCAGAGCAGCGGCTCATGCGATCCCCCGGATGCATTTTCAATTCCCCACCGACTGGACTCACAAGCTGCCTGCCTGGGGGTTGCACCCCTATCCCGCCTGGCTGAGCACCTTGAAGGCTGGGACGTGGCCATGGGTGCCTGCTCGGCAACAGCTCAGGGAGTGCCTATCCCCACTGAACAGAGACTGTCCTCGTTGGACAGACTGTCTTTCTGCAGACTTTTCCACACAGTGTGCTCTTAGCTTTTTAAGACAGGGTTGGTGGGTGGGAGGTGTCCTTCCCACCAAGCACTCACTGAAGACTGTCCTTCCCCAGTTGTGCCCACTGGGTGACATTGTCTAGCAGAGAAGGACAACAGAGTGGCCATGATCCACGGGGGGGGGGGGGGGGGGCAGGGCACTTGGGAGAGGCCTGTGGTCTTTTGTGTTTTTCCTTTGAGACATCGGGTATGAGGCTGCTCTTCCTCCTAGTGACCAGCCTCTGAGGCCAAGGAGTGCAGACCCTCGCCATGCTTGCCTGGTGCGGCTGCCACGCCGGGTGGACCCAGGTGCCCAGAAGCTCGGGGCTGTCTCGCTGGGCTCCGCCCAGCACCGCAGCCTTTGGGCAGCACCTCCCTCTGAGCACGACGTGCAGAAGTCTTCACGGGGCTACAGTTAGGGTCGTGGCCACCTTTCTCTTTGACGTTTTAATTCTCAGGAGAATTAAAGAGATTAGAGGTCACATCCCAACCTGGTGCTTGAGAAGCACGTTCTGACTTCAGTGGCCCCCCCTCTACTTTCAAGTTTCCGGTTACCTGTAAAGCTGATTGAGCGCATTTGGAAGAGTGGGAGGGATGGGGGACAAGTGTGAGGAGACCAGAGTTTTCCTTCTTAACTGTCCCAGGAAACAGAGACTCTTAGCTGGTCACTTCTTCCAGTGCCATCGTGCCCCATGAAGGGACAAAGACGTCTGCCCCCTCTGGGCACAGGACCCGGGGTCTTGCCTCCCCCAGAGGCAAGAGAAGAAGATCGTACAAAGCACCAACCAGTAGGAATGAGTTGCTTTGCATTTTTCTCAAATTACCTTTTTTTTTGCTTTCAAAGAGCTGATCACAGGAAACGTAGCTAAGAAACTGTATGGCATCTGCAATCCTGTGTCATCCTTGGTTATTGTTGCTCATTTTAGTGTAAACTGTTTTTTGTAATGCTTGTGATGTGCCAGGCACTGTTAGCGGCGTGTCACGTGCACTAAATAAGCTAATCCCCACAGCACGCCCCCGAAGAGATAGGTGCGCTGACTGGCTGGCTACCTTTAGGAGTGAAGAACCTGCCTCCGCCCCGCCTGCACTGCAGAGGGATACTTTGGATGCATGTGGAACTCTAGGCTGGCTTTTCTCCCCCCTTCAACACAAAAAAGGTGTCACTTCAGAGCCTGCGCTTGTTTTGGAAATGCCCACGCAGGTCCGCGCACAGTGGGGCAGACCGCCAGCGACACACACTTACATGGCTGTTGAGTAAACCGCTTTTGTGTGATGTGATCCCTTCGCTTTTTTGGAGGTTTTCAATCGCCATTTCAAGCTAAAGAAAATGTGTGCAGAAACAAAACAAAACAAAATGGGAAAAAAAGGGAAATCAGATGGTTAGCATCAGCCAAGGTTGGTTTTTATTAATATCCAAATAATGATTCAAGCTCCTACAAAATAAAGAAACAAGGCTTGAGGCAGGCAGGAGAGATGGGTTAAGTCGGGAGCGGAAGCTACAGCCGGGGTGTTACTCTGTTACATGCAGAGGGCCCAGGAGCCCTGGAGCACGAGCAGCAGGTGAGGTTATGAAGTGGACGCCAGCTACGAGGTGGAACACAGCGCATGCATAATGTGAACTCCTAGTTGTTGCGTAAGTTCAAGTGGAAGCAGAGCCAGCAGAATAACTGCCAGCTGCTCCCCACACATGTCATCTGTTGCTGGGGAGAATCAGGTGACCAACAGAGCCCAAGGACAGTTGGTGGCACTGACGTCTTGGCCAGCCTGTCTTGTCACAAACCCAGGGTCTCTCTCCTGGATGCTTTGGGGAAATACCAACAAGGCCGAAGACCCAGGTCCTGCCATCAGTGGCATAGGACCCTGGGTCACTGGACACGTCACAGAGATAAGCTCCTGAATGTTTATGAAGCATGAGCTGTGCAAAGAGGGCTATACGGCAATGAGAATGGTTATACACAGGGGAAAGTCACGTGGAGCTATCAGGGAGGCATTCTTGGGGGAAGGGGCTTCTCAGTTGGGCTCTAAGGACCTCTTGGAGGCGAGGAGCCGGGGTGGTACCGCAGGTCTAAGCAAAGGCTGAAACACCCAACTGTGTGTGACTACTGCATTTGTACGTGCTGAATTTGACCTTGACTTATATATGGAAAATGAAAATGTAAACTCTGCTGTGGCCCACCACATAGGCAGAGAACTGCAACGTAAGGAAATGAACCTAAAATATACTCTGTCTGTCCTCAAATACCAGGAAAAGCAAAGATTTTAGTAACAGTTCCACAAAAAGCAGGTTGAACGTGCAGTCCAGAAAGTGCAGCTGGACTGGGTTTGGGACTGAGGCGGTTACTGCCTGCCCCACCACACTTGGCCACTGTTGTTTGCGTCCACTCCCGCCACTTCTGCTCCACATTGTGTGGGAGGTCCTGGCCAGGGCAATCATACAATGATAACAGAATAAAGGCACCCAAATAAGAAAGGAAGAAATGAAACTATCTCAATTTGCAGAAACCACAATCTTAAAGATAAAAAATCTTAAAGGATCCACAAAAAACAACTGGCACTCACAAGTGAATTCACAACGGTTGGAGAATACGAGGTCAACATATAAAAATCAGTTACATTTCTAAGCAATGAACAATGTGAAAAGGAAATTAAGAAAACTATTTCATTTACAATAGCATGAAAGAGAATAAATATTTAGGAATAAATTTAACCAAAGAGATGAAACACTTGTACAATGAAAACTATAAAACACTGTTGAAAGAAACTAAAGATGACCAAAACGCTCCCCAAACCTGCCCAACCCCTGAGATATCCTGCGTCCAGGGATTGAAAGACTTAATACTGTTAACACGGCAATACTCTCAAAATTCATCTTGAGAATCAATGAAATTCCTACCAAAATTTTCTATTAAACTTCCAACAACTTTTCAGAAAGAGAAAATTGATCCTAAAGCTTATACGGCATTGTAAGGGACCCCAAATAGCCAATACAACCTTGAAAACTAAGAACAAAGTTGGAAGACTCATACTTCCTGATTTCCAAATAATACGAAGTTCTAGTAACCGACACGGTGCAGTACTATGCAAAGGCGTGCAGATCAATGGGAGAATTGAGAATCTAGAAATAATCCCAACATCTATGGTCAATTGGTTTTTTAAAAAATATTTTAATTATTTATTTTTAGAGAGTGGGGAAGGGAGAGAGAAAGAGAGGGAGAGAAACACTGATCAGTTGTCTCTTGCTCACCCCCGTCCAGGGACCTGGCCCTGCAACCCAGGCGTGTGCCCTGGGTCAGGATCGAACCAGTGACCTTTTGGTTTGTGGGACGATGCCCAACCCACTGAGCCACACCAGTCAGTTCTATGGTCAATTGATTTTTGACAAGGATGTCAAGATCATTTAATGGAGAAAGAATAAACTTTGCAACAAATGGTACTGGGATAATTGCACAGCCACTTGCAAAAGAATGAGGCTGGAACCTTACTTACACCATATACAAAGTCAGTTCAAAATGGATCAAAGAATTAAATGAAAAAGGTAAAACTACAAAATTCCTAGAGGAAAAAATCAGGTAATCATGTAAAACAAGGTTATCTTTAAAAAAAAAGATTTTTATGTATTTATTTATTTAAAAGATTTTTAAAAAAAATAAGTTATTTTTAGGAAGACGGGAAGAGAGGGAGAGAAACATCAATAAGTTGCTTCTCACACACCTCTAACTGGTGACCTGGCCCACAGCACAGGCATGTGCCCTGACTGGGAATCAAACCAGTGACCTTTTGGTTTACAGGCTAGTGCTCAATCCCCTGAGCCATACCAGCCAGGGCCAAGGTTATCTTCTTGACCTTGGATTTGGCAATGGACTCTTAGATATAGCATCAAAAGCACAGACAACAAAAGATTTTTTAAAAAATGTAAAGATAAATTTGACTTCAACAAAATTAAAAACTTTTGTGCATCAAAGAGTACTATTAAGAGGGTGAAAAGACAATCCACAGAATGGGAGAACATATTAGTTAATCATACATCTGATAAGGGTCTTGTATGTAGAATATATAAAGAATTCTCACAACTCAACAACAAAATGACAGATAACCCAATTAAAAATGGCAGAGGTGTTGAACAGATGTCTCCAGTTAGCCCATGGAAGGATGTTCAACATCTTGGACTGCCAAATGATGCAGCTGCTGTGACGAGCAGTGTGGCAGCTCCTCAAAAAGTTAAACATGGACCCAGTCAAACCACATGACCCAGCAATTCCACTATTAGCTATGTAATTGAACTTAAAACTGGCGCTCACACAAAAAGTTGTACACAAATGTTCATAGCAGCGCTATTCATAACACCAAAAAAGTGGAAGAACCTAAATGCCAATCACAGATGAAAGGATAAACATGGTGTGGCCCCTCTACACCCTGGGATGTCACTCAGTGCGGAGGGGTGAGGCACTGACACGCGCTACGCCGTGGACGGACCTTGCACGCAGCCATCAATGAGAGAAGCCAGACAGAAAGGCCACATGGTGTGTGAGTCCATTTATCTGAAACGTCCAGAACCGGCACATCTGCAGACACAGAGGACAGACTGGGTGCCAGGGCTGGGGAGTAACGCTAACTGGTTGCAGGGTTTGCTTTCAGGGAGATGGAAACGTTCTGGAACTAGAGAGGGTGATGGTTACATACCATGACGATTGTACTAAACATCATGTAATTTTACACATTTAAGTGGTACATGTCATGGAAATGGTAAGTTTTATGTTATGTGAATGTCATCTCAATAAAAATATATAATTAAGAATCCATTTGTCATTCTTGAAATGTGAGTGACTCTTTTACTTGCATGCATGGCTTTAATATCATGCACTGTTCACTAGGAAATTATTGGTAAACCGACTGCAGATTTTCCCAATGCTGACACACTTCCTTACACAATACCAACAAACCACACTCATTAGCATCACTACCAATCTCATTGGAAGGACACCAGTTTTTCCAAAGTCTCTTCTTTCAGCCAAGAAAGGTTGAAAACGTACTGGAAACAAACTCTGTCAGTTGTTTTCATGAGTCCACCAGGCTCACACCACTCCTTTCTGAGAAAATACCTGCCACATCTCTAAGTCTGAATAATCACAATTTGTTGTTGATTCTTTCAAGCAAAAATGACGTTTCATGAACGATGTGGCTAGTTCTGCTCACACTCATCGCACAGGAGCTTTTCCTCAGGACGGTCACTGCACCCTGGCGGGCAGCAGCAGGGCTGTTTGTTGCACGGAACATTAAAAAGACGTGTACTCAAGGATTGAGATTTAATAAGTAATATTTTTTACTACTTCATTAAAGACATTCCTAAGTAAAACTGCTCTTTGGTGTTTTATTTCCTTTTCTTTTTAACTGAAGGCACAATGGTAGAGGATACAGTAACCTCCAGGAGAGTCTGATGCCTCTGCCTTGATTCCTGCCTTGATTGGTGACCACGTGTTTCAGGGGTGTTGGTTTTGCACAATCAGTGCAAGTGATGACACAGGGAAAACAGCAACGGATGGCTTAGCGTTATTACGAAAAGTTTTGACCTCGTGGAGCCCCTTAAGAAGTCCTGGAGACACCCACAGGTGTGCTGGACATATTTAAGATTGACTGGTAAAAACCATAGTGTTATGAGTAAAGAGGAAAAGAATACAAATTAAGATTTGCTGTGTAAAACCATCTTCAAAAACCCATAGCTATTAATGAGGATTTAAACAAGTCCACTTGCAAATTAATGTACAGTGGAACGTCCCAAGGTGTTCACTATGTTTGAAAATAAAAGCATCCCTTAAACACATGAAGGCAATGAAGGTCAGGAAACCACCATCAAGCCCCAGAGGCCAGATGCCAGGCAGGGAGGTGGATTCCCAGGAGCCAGGACTGAGGGCGTAGCGCGCACTTGTGTCCAGCAGAGGGCGCTGCCGCGCCACCTCCCTGGCCGACGTCGGGAGACCACTGCAGCACCCTAGAACAATCAACGTGACTTGAGGGAGGGATTCTTCTTGTGTAAGTACAAGTGCCTTTATTAGTCCTCTTGGTAGCTGGATAAGCTAGGGTTTAATCTTTAAATTATGCTTAAAATGAAAACTAATTTTATGCTTGACTGGCGTCTGTTATTTTAAAAGCCTCATCAAAGTGCTGCCTGCACAGGCCCACGTGTCATGCCGCAGGGAAGCGCCAAGGAGGGAGGTGTGCAGCCGAGCCCCGACCCCAGCTCAGGCCCGCGCGCCCTTCCCTAAAATCCTTCTGTTCTGTGACCTTCTGGTAGTTCCCTTCATATTTTGGTATTATGTATGTGCTTGTGCATCTGTTTCTTGACTTATCAGGAGCTTAATCTTTACTGATCAGGTGCAGTGCAGCACATGCTCCTTTTTAGTGGCCATTTGTTTCTGCCTCATACGTTAGGGGCTCGTTTGGATGGAGGACAGAAAATGTGTAAGGACTTGTGATTAAAGATATAGGGAGGGTCTCAAGAACCTAACATAATAGCAACAGACAAGTTTTAAAGCTCCCAAGTATATTAAAATTAGCCAAACATTTCAAAATTTTAAAAGAAAAAATTATAGAAACCTTTCCTTTCATGTATAATCCTAGCAAGATTTTACTTGACTTAAAGACTATATTCGTACCTCCTAAAGGAGGGTGGAGGTTACTTCTCAAGTTCATTAGCGTCTGCCCAAAAAGCCACTGCATATATACCATAATAATCTCATTAAAAGGACCTACTGGACAGGGGTCACCCCTGCAAAGGGCCAGCAATGACCGCTGCTGAAGAAACACCCACTTCTTCAGGCTGGGTCTGCCCTAGTTCAATGTCCAGATCGTGTCTGCTGGGGCTAGAAGTGGGAAAGGGCAGCAGGGTGGTGGTGGTGGTGGTGGGGTTCCTGGAAGGACCACGGGGAAGTGGGGACAAGGACGGAAACCTGCTGTTGCTACCCCTCCGTCCTGAAACACAGCTCACTTGTGCGGCCATAGAAGGGGAAAAATAAAAGTTTAGATGTTACACGAGCAACCCCTTTGGATCTTTAGAGAAAGTGGAGAGTATTTTAGAAGAAGGGAGGCAGCACAACTGGGATTTTTGAGGCAGGTCCATGAACCATAGAATTACGCCTGAAGAAAGGAACCGCCCGCAGTGCGTGGTGCGAGCCGGGCAGGAAGGGAGAAGGAGCAGTGGGCTCACCGCTGGGGCGAGGGGGCGGCTGGCTTAGGGAAGTCAGCCATGTCGAATCCGTTTGTCCATTTGTATTTTGCTAATTAAACATTTTAAAGTTATGTAAGTAATATCATACATGCTTGCTGTAAAAATCTGATTAGGCCAGAGGCACATAAATCTCCACACTGGGCCAGGACTGGAGTGGGGCGGACGAGGCACGCCAGATACCAAACTTAAGGAGGTGAAACCCTCCTTAGACTTGGCACCTGGGCACTTCGCCCTTTGGGTTGTGTCAAGGGGGGTTAACCTAGACTGAAATGACAAGAGCAACTCTCTCAATTTAGTATCTTTGCTCCATGTAGTTTAAAAAAAGTGCAACAGAAAACAGTTTTTATCAAAAACTAACCACCTGGGCAATTCACTCATAAGATTTATAACACTGGGGTCATTTGAGATTGTGCTTCCCAACATGTCGTCTGTGTGGCTCAAATAAACTCATAAAATATATTTTAAAAGAATTATAATACTGATGAAAATTTAACCAGAAATAAAGACTCAAGAAAATTTGTCACCAAAAGTCTGAAATCACTCACTGAGGGTATAGGTAGTGAGTTTCTCTGGTCTTCACGCTCCCTTTTCAGGACTAACTTAAAATCCCCAAACTTTAACATAAAAGAACTGGCAGGCAGGTATAGGAGCCGTATTTTATTTCTTTTGCAGCCTCTGCATCGTTTCTGTCTGTGGCTCCCAGAAAGCCCCTCGGCTCTTCGCGGCGTCCTCGAGAGAAGTTCCCAGGCCCCAGCCGAGCCGCTAAGCCACACAGACAGGCGGGGTCAGCGATCAGTTTCTCATCTGAGACAATCACTCCCTAGGGGCTTTCGTGGGGACGTGTGGCAAAACACAGCCCATTCACAGATATCCAACTGATTTAAAGACTTGATTCTTCAAAAGCAATCCAGACGGCAAACCGCAGTAGCCAGTGGCCCGAGGTCTGAGATGCCTATTTGCCTGCGACCAAGAGAGTGTGGACCAGAGAGAATGCTGCTGCTTCTCAATGAATTTGTTGCCTGCAATTCCAGTGTTTTCTATTATTATAAATTGATGCAGTTTGATAAAACCAAGCCTTCTTGTCCATGAAAGTTAGTGTAGTATGTGAGGAATGCTTTCTGATCCATGAAGAAAAAGCATTTGACAAAACTCAACACCCACTTTTGCTAAAGACTCTCTGAAAACTAAGAATCGAAGGGAACTTCCTCAACCGGAAAGAGGGCATTTATGAGGACCTATAGCTGATATCACATTTAGCAGTAAAAGACAGATTTTCCCCCTAGACTGGGAATAAGGCCAGGATGTCCACACTCACCGCTCCTATTCAACACAGTACAGGAGTTCCAGCCAGTGCAGAAAGGCAAGAAAAAGAAATTAAAGTTACCCAGACTGGAAAGGAAGAAACAAAACTATTTCTATTTGTGGACAACAAAAAAACTCTTAGAACTAAAAAGTGAGTTCTACAAGGTTGCCAGATGCAAGGGCAACAGCCAAAAACAGCCGTACTTTCACATACTAACAATGGACAGTTAGAAACCGAAATTAAAAACTAATATAACTTATAATAGTTCCCAAAAGGTGACACACAAGTATAAATCTAATAGAATAGGTACAGGATCTGCATGTTAAAAATTACGAAATGCCAATGAGAGAACTTGGAAGAGAATGGGGAAGCATGCCATCCATGTTCGCGGGCTAGAAGACCCAGGTCGATCCTCCCCCAAATGGACCTACAGGCTTAGTGCTGTTTAATCAAAATCTTACTAGGATATTTTAGAGATACAGAAACTTCTAAATTTATATAAATAGCTTACACTATACTAAACAAGAATAAAGTTGAAGGAACCACCGCTATAGTAATTAGGACAGCGGTCCAGAAGAAGAAACAAGTACACAGACCAATGAAACACACCCACTCAGGGCCAACGGATCTCTGACCAAGGTGCACAAGCGATCCAGTGAAAGAAGGACAATCTTCTCAACAAATGGTGCCAGGACCACCGGTGGTTTCATATGCATAAAAATAAATCTCCACCTAAATCTTACATCTTACACAAAAGTTAAATCAAAACAGAGCAGATCCAAATGTAAAACTATAAAACTTCTCAAAGAAAGCATAGGAGAAAATTTTTATGCCCTGGGAATAGGGAGAGTTCTCAGCATGACATCAAAAACATGGGTCTTTTCAAATAAGAAACATCGATACATTAGATCTGACAAAATAATTTTTTTCTTCTGCAAATGACAGTCTTAAGAAAATGAAAAGACACTATAAAAACTGGGAGAAAATATTTGCAAATTGCATATCTGACAGATGATTTGTTCTATAAAGAACATATAAAGAATTTTCAAAATTCAACAGAAAGAGAACAAACAACCCAGCTTGAAAACAGGCCAGTGACTGGAACTGACACCAAAGAGCATGTACAAAAGGCAAACACGCACGTGAAAAGCTGGTTACCATCATTAGCAATTAAGAAAACGCAAATTACAACCACAGCGAGATGCCACCACACACCTACTAACACGGCTCACAAGAGAAATGCCGACAACACGGAGTGCTGGAGAGGGCAGGGCAACGGGGACACCGACACACCGCTGGCGACGTGAAATGGGGTGGCCACTCGAGGGAACTGTTGGTGAACTCGAATGAAGTTAAATGCACACTTACCATATCAGCCAGCAATCCACTCGTAGGTATTTACTCAAGAGAAAGAAAACGTATGTCCATACAGCTGATCGCTGCTTTACTCATATCGCCCCAAACTGGAAACCTCCCCAGTCGCCCTCAACCGGTGAGCGGTGAGCGGGAGCACCGCTCAGCCGCGGAGGAGAGGGGAGCACTAGCTCGCGCGGCCCCTTGACTGGGTCTCAGAGGCACCACGCCGAGCGAAAGACGCAGACCTCAAAAAGGTTTCATTTGTACGACAGTCCCGGAAAAACCAACCTACAGCGATGGAGACAGGGTCAGCGGTGCCAGGGTCTGTGGGCGAGGGGAGGCCACGACTGCGGAGAAACCCCAGGGGGGCACGTGGGGAGAGACCGCCACCTGGGTCCTGACCGCGGCAGCCATCACGCGAGTCCACACGTGTCGAAACTCAGGGCTGTACGCCCCGCAGAGTCGATCGTACTCTGCATTCATTTAAAAAGTAAAAGGAAACACGGACACTAACACTTCGGAAGGTGAGCCTCTAAAACAGGCATTGTTTCGGACAGGAGCGTGGCGGAAACAACCCGGCAAGGCTCCTAGGAGAAACGGCCTCTGGTTTCGTTCAGTCCCGCCTCATGCGCGTGGACTGACCTCAGCCTCGGGGAGCTGGTAACTGTGGCCACGGCGACGATGGCGCCGCCGCCAGCAGCAGCAGCGGCACCTACCAGTATGGAGGGGTTTTTGGGTTTTTTTTTCACTCATGTACTATGTTCACAATTGCTGATGATGAAAGATTCACCCCCTTTTTTTTAACCAGTGGAGGAACTGAGGTTCGAAGAGGCCGAGACTTGCCTCGGGTCACAGGGCCTGGTAGTGGCTGGCGGGGCTCCACTCAAGGGCTCCAGGCGGCCCTCCTCTCACCACCCCTGCTTCTGCTGCTCGTTTATTCAGACTCTGACCTGCTGCCCCAGAGCCTCGTACGTACCGTCGCTGGTGACGACCGCGAAGTGTGGGCCAGGGCGTGTCTGGTGCTGTCCATCCCCCCATGGATGAGATAGGCTCCCGCGCTGGAGACGATGGGGCTTCCGCCAACATCCATGGCGATGCCCACCATGCTGTGCGAGGGGACTGTCGGCGGGGAGGAGCCTGCCACGGTCACCTGGGCGTCGCCCGGGGCCTCGAAGTAGGATGCCGCGCTGCTCGAGACGTACATCGGAGGCTCCGGGTTGTAGGCATAGGCCGTCCGCCTGGCAGAAAGAGAGAAGGTTCCTCCTTTGAGTCTCAAGGAATCCACCAAAACTTCATGTCAAGGCGGGAGCCTGACAAGACTGAGCTTACGGGTAAGTCAGACTCCAAATGCCCACGCAGCACCAAGTCCAAAGCAACCATCTCTGAGAATATTCAGAACTTCAGGCTGGTTCCCAGGAAACGGGAGCGCCTCTGTGGGGGCGGAATGAGTCTGGATCTTACTGTGCTTACATGAAGTCTGTACATGAGAAAAAGCCGCAGAGCAGCGCGCACATGTGCGCACATGCACACGGATGCGCACAGACCAGTGGTACTGAGAGCAGGGTTCCTGCGCACTAACGGTGCTCCAAGGTCACTGCCCTGGTACTGTCCTACACTCAGAGAAAATGTTGCAGCCAGAGGAGACTGGCTTAAGGGTGCTGGGCAAACCTTAGAACTTCCTGTAAGTCTACAGTTCTATCAAAAAGGGTTAAAAAAGAAAATTGCATAATAAAAACAATTTCTAAGTGATATAAAGAATTTGTCTAATATTCCTTTAACATCTGGATCAAATGTTTAATTAACTATGTATGTCAGCCCCTAAAATTTTAAGTTCCAGCCCTGACCAGTGTGGCTCAGTGGGTTGGGTGTCATCCCACAAAGCAAAAGGTCGCTGGTTTGATTCCTAGTCAGGGCACATGCCTGGGTTGTGGGTTTGGTCCACAGTCGGGGCGCACATGAGAGGCAAGAGATAGATTAAGTTTCTCTCTCACATCGATGTTTCTTTCTCTTTCTCCCTCCCTTCCCCTCTCTCTAAAAATAAATAAAGTCTTTAAATAAATATCTTAAAAATTTTTCTTTAAGTTCTACTCCAGTAATGCTCACCATAGTACAAGGCAGTTGGTAATGGTTTTCCCTCCGTGGTGACTAAAGGTCAGTGACCTGTCCTGAGTGAAGGCCCTCTGGGTGGCAGGGTGGCCCTGACGTCTGGGAGGCGCACACTCCTGTCCTGCCCCCCAGGTGACATCACATATGACTGTAGTGTAGTCAAACCCAGGAAGTTGACAGTAGTCAACCCACACGCCTCGGTCAAATGTCACGGGTCTTACACGTGCTCATATGTGTCTGTGCGTAAGAACTACCAGTGTTGTGCTGCAGAAGCTCACATGGCTCTTGAACCACGCCCTCACTTTTGACCCCTGAACTTGCAAAGGGGAGCTGTTTAAATACAATGAGCAAAAGGACTTGTGTCTGGAGCACAATGAGCTTCCCGAGAAATGTGCCATTTTCTGCCCCAAGCATCACGTTGTCCGCAAGTAGAAAACCCTTCAAGTCCTGACAAAAAACCAAGTCGTATCAATGTTGTAGGGAGCAGAGGGTTCCCAAGGCCAGGGGGAGGAAGTGGAGACAGAAATGGTTTCTGGAATGTGAAGACTGAATCTTCGTGAAGTCTCAGAAGCTGCATTAGGGTTTATTTTCTGTTTGTTTGCTTTTAAGACTGCCTTTTCTAGAAGTAAAAACCACACAGATGTGTGTGGTTTCTCTAAGCTCCACAGGGCTGACAGGACCGAGCACCATAGTAATGACTCCCGCCTATCCCCCAGGGGACAAGGGAGAGGAATTTGTGCAAACACATCCTGAAAAGGCAAAGGTGGGGGAGTGGTGGAGGAAGGCCCCAGACATGGCCTAAGGTCCTCTGCGGGGACCCTTCCGAGGGGAGGAGAAACCACGTACAGGGCTCCGTTGGTGTAGACAGTGTCCGCGCCGTCCACATACTGCACTTGGGGTGGGTACACGTGCTGCACGGGCTGGACCTGAAACATCAGATGTCTCGTGTTACGCACAGAGAGTCTACTTGTTGGTGATTTTCTGTTACTCAAGCGGAAAATAACTGTGACTGCCCCTAGTGGGCATTGAGTGCTGCATTCTAGTTTTCCTGACCACAGTTGGAGCTTCTAGAAAGAAACTAGGAGGCAGTGCTGGAAAGGCACACTGGGATGTAACTGTCACTGATCCACTGCTGTGCATGAGGGAAGCTAAGCCTGCTCCATGGGGAGAAGAGCCCAGTCGACAGCTGGGAGCAGGCTGCAGAGCTGGGAATGGCCCTGGGGCCCGCCAGCCACTGGCCATAAGGGCCAATCATGCCGGACAGTGGAAACCAGAGTTGTGGACAGAACGCCGACCTCTGAGCATTGGACCTGTCATCCCCACCCAAGGGGTAGGGCAGGGGGCTCAAGCTGGTCACACTCCACGTGCTGCCACCCCCATGCACCCTTCAGGTGGCCCTGGTGCCCCTCCCCAGCAGAAGAGCAGGGGTCCTGGGAGTCACACTGGGGAGAGACTGTGAGGGTCTGAGCAGAACTGGAAGAAATGGTGGGCCTGGAGTGGGAGATGGAGAGGGGGGTGATGGGAGGAGCCCAGCAGAGGCCTGCCTTGTCCCCATCAGTTCAGCACCTCAGCTGAGGCCCCTGAGGGACACTGGCCCTGGTGGCGGAGGCCCAGGGCTCTGTGTAGAGGACTTCAGAATCTCACCTCAGAGGGAGCCTTAACCAACACCTAACTCAACCTCATTTTGGGGTCCCCAAATCGAGGGCTGGGTCCTATTGTGACCTCTCCCTAGAACTGTGTGTGGAGCTGACTGCCACCTCCGATGACAACCCAACACGGTGTGCACGCACACATGCTCCGCCCCGGGGTAACAGCGCCACATGGTGAAGAGCCCCGGGGTGACCATGCTGAGTAGGTAGTCACCCCACAAGTCCGAGTTGCCCATAAAGAAAGACATGGCGCAGGTCCAGCCCCACAGAGGGGAGAAGGAATCATGACATTGGTCTTGATCTCCCCTCCCTCAAGGGGCTCAGGTTCCCTTCTGGGCCTGCTCAGAAACTTTGCTCCCCTTCCGACCCCACAAGACTCCCCTTTTCTCAGAACAACCCCCCCCCCCCCCCCACTACTCATTGGAGCAGAAGCCCCTGGAGAAAGTGGCGTGTTCTCTGGGCGGTCTCTGTATTTCACTCATGGTCCCTTTTAGGCAGGAGCACACACTAATTTTAAATCAGCATCTTGCAGCGCATAGGCCGGCAAACCCCAGCCCTTGGGCCAGATCCGGCAAGCCTGTTTTTGTGGGTAGTTTTACTGGCACACAGCCACGCCCCTTCTCTTACACCTGTGCCTGCTTCTGGAGACCAGGCAGTGTTGAGTGGTTGTGCCAGAGACTCTCACCTGTAATGCTGAAAGAAAACGCAGTATTTGACTTTTTCCAAACGGAAAGGTTTGCTGACCACTGTCCTACATCCCCTTGACTGCCTGAGCTGATGGCCTGCTGCTCTTAGGTGGGCGAACCCATGCTCTCAAGCTTTCTTCCCAGATAATTTAACTCCACAAGAGGCTCTTCCTCAGCCGCAGCACTCATCTGCGGGTGTGGCACTCGCCCACAGGAGGGTCTGCCTCCCCCAGAGCTGCCGTGCTCTGATCCAGAACACCTTTGCTATCTGTTTGCACATCCACCTCGGCATCCAGTGCCCTATCGAGGGGCTGGCTTGCACCCCACACACGGGATTTCTGAATGAATAAAATATCACCAGCTGTCTTGGCTTGCTGCCAAACTGTTTGGAATGAAAAGATTTTTTAAAAAAACATTTCTTCCAAAAAGCTTTCTGGTAAGGAACTGAAAACATCAAAGAAGAAGGAACAGCAAGGACAGAAAACCAGAGAAGGCGCCAAGATCCCTAAGCGCTAACATGTCCCATGTCGCCTGTGCTGTGGTTACCTGCTGTGGCACCTGCTGGACTCTGGGGAGGGAGATTGGCTGCATCTGGGACCCTTTGGAAGCCGAGCCCGCTGCCTGGACCAGCACCCTCTAAAAGGGAAGGAGAGAAGGACATTCAGACTCGTCAGAGGTTAGGCCCGAAAGCAGATTACAACCAGAGCTACTGCCGCTCGGCCTGCTGTTGCTTTATTGGGCACTCGAAACTGTGAAATGAACAGGATCAAATGGATCCCAGAGTCAAGAGGGAAACAGGAGTGTTTTGTCTGTATAAAGCTGGGGCTTTAGAAGTCAACGGCTTTGGTTTTGTGAGTTTCCAATGTGGACTCTAAATGCCACTGGTTGTGGTGATTTTGCAGTCTTTTGTCTCCTAAACGCCACTGTGCAAAAAGAACTCAGCAGGTACCCAGCACTCCTCGAGCTCACAATCGAAGACAAAAAGAGCATAAATGGTGTAAAAATTAATGGACAAATGGATACACACAATGCTGTTCCTCTACACAATGGAATATCACTCAGCCACTAAAAGGAGTGCAGCTCTGATGCGCTACATGTGGACGGGCCTTGAACACGTGGTGCTCAGCGAGAGAAGCCAGACTGAGAAGACCACACGGTGTGTGATCCCACTTATGTGACACGTCCAGAGACACAGGAAGTAGTTCATGGTTGTCAGGGGCTGCGGAGGGGCACGGGGAATGACAGCTAAGGGGGATGGGGTTTCTGTTTTGGGGTGATGACTATATGAAAAACGTCATAATTTGTGCACTTTAAAATGGTGAATTTTATATTATATGAATTTTGCTGCAATTAATTAAATAAGAACATTAAGGATTTACATGCATACATTCTACAACTGAGCTGTGCAATATGGTAGCCATTTAAACTTCACTTGCATTAGCCCTGGCTGGTGTGGCTCAGTGGATTGAGCACCAGCCTGTGAACTGAAAGGTCGCTGGTTCCATTCCCAGTCAGGGCACATGCCTGGGTTGTGGGCCAGGTCCCCAGTAGGAGGCGTGCGAGAGGCAAATGGTCTATGTTTCTCTCACACATGGATGTTTCTCTCTTCCTCCCTCCCTTCCCCTCTCTCTGAAAAGAAATAAAATCTTGATTTAAATAAACTGTAAACTTCAGCTCTGCAGGTGCTCTGGCCACATTTTCAGTGCCAGAGCCACATGGAGCTGGTGGCAGAACACGACTGCATGCCGGGAAGTTCTATTGGGTGGCTCAGGAGGGGCTGAGAGAGGGAGCAGTGCACCATGGGAAGTGAGCTGCAAGGATTCCTCTTTCTGGCAAGGAACTGGTCAGGAAGCCCAGGGCAGGCATTATTCAGGGAACATAATGCAGCCTGTGGGCAGGAGAGCTGGAGGAAAGGGCATTCCCTGGATAGGCAGGGGGAGGCTCAGCTGGAGCAGCTGATGGTGCATCTGGGGATGGGAGGGGAGGGGTAAGGGGCAAAGATGTTGCCATTGAGATTGTGGTTGGGGGGCCTTGGATGCATCTCTAGCAGGGACAGGAGCCCTAGAACCTGGGAGGGATGCAATGGCCATGGCAGGACCCATTTCAGCCACTCCCACACTCTTCAGGCAACCACCAATCTGTTTTCTGCACCTACAAGCTTAACGTGTGGTTTTACATATAAGTGAGGTCCTCTGGTCTTTGTCTTCCTCTGTCTGATTTGTCTCATCTAGCATAACCCCCCAGGGTCCTTCATGTCCTTGTAAAAGGCCGGTTTGATTCTTTTTCATGGCGGAGTGAGGCTGCCTTGCATCACTGCCTCTTCCCCGCCCAGCCTCTGTGGAGGGACACCGCGGCTGCTCCCACATCTTGGCTACTATACGTAAAGCTGCAGTGAATGAGGGGTCGACGATATTGTTCTGAGTTACTGTTTTCATTTAGAAGAGACTTAATGTAAAACTTATATCTCCACAAATTTTAAATGTATCCATTCTGATGCTAGATTCAATTTTGAACCAAATGTTGAGAATTTTCACTTATCTTTTGCCTTACTCAAAAAGTCATTCTGTGTAAAAGGGTCATTTCCAAGGTAGAAGAAAACTTCCCTTAAAAGAAAAGAACAAGTGAAGTCAGATTTGGGGGTCTAGGACTTTCTTTTTGTTTTTATCATTGATTTCTCGGTGGGACCTTTTGAACAAATAGACAAAAAGCCAAATATCCTGACGTGGGGAGACAGAGAAGCTGTGGCTATTTCAACAGCCGTGGCCTTGGGGCTGAGAAGGCAGGTCAAGAGAACAGAGGTAACTCCCTGCTGATTCAGGTGCTTTTCCAAACCACAGTGGATGAGGTCGCAGTGGCTGCACTGGTCTTTCTGGGCTGGTCCGTTACCTGCGGGGAGGCTGGCACGGGCTGGGCCACAGGTGTCTGGGCGGCCGATGAGGAACACAGAGCCACAGAAGCTGGCGAGTCCGCTGCTCCCTCTGAACTCTGCATGCTCAGTTCTGAAGAGAGGCGGAGAGAGGGTGAGTGCGCACAGCTGCAGTCCCGAAGTCCGAAGGGGCAACTTCAGAGGCCGACAGGACAGGCGAGCGGGAATTCCCTATGGCCTTCCAGGTTCGGAGCAAGGACCCAGCCTGGCTGGGTAAGGAATGGGGAGGAAGTTGCATAACTATCACAAAGAAAGGGAGAGAGGAGGGGGCCAGGGACCGTTCTTTCAAATATCAAACCAAAGAGTAGCCCTGCAGGAGGTCCTCAGTGGCAGGCTGGGGACAACTACTTGTGCCTCTTCCAGGCTGATCAGGCTGACTATTTTCAGGGGTCATGAAACTGTTTACTCATTTACCCAGCAAGTCTCAAGCTCCTGCTGCATGCCTTCTGTTCGGGGAGCTTGGTAAGTGCATTCCCCTAGGGCAGGGTCTCTCCCTCTCCGCACTGTGGCATTGGCCCATTCCCTGGGCCGGAGTTCTGGGCACAGGGGGGGGGTGTTGAGTAGTACCCCTGGCCCCCACCCGCTAGATGCTGGGAGGGCCCCCTCTCCAAGTCATGACAACCAAAAATGTCTTCAGACATTGTCCAATGTCCCCTGAGGGCAAAATTGCCCCCCAGCTGAGAACAAATATCTTAGGGGGAAAAACATGATATACAGTGAGAGTAAAGAAACACTTTCTCCTGGGCTGGATACAAGTCCTCAAGAATTTCAGCAGTAAGTCAAAATGCCTTCTGCCCATAGGGATCTTTGCCCATGAGAAAGCAGAACAGTGTATTTCCTTGTGGCCAGATGCATATATCTTTCTAACAGGTAGTTTTACAATTCTCTACAAAAGACTCATTTAATATCAGAATGATATGGCAGATGATACAAAACCATTCTTTTTTTTTAAAGATTTTATTTATTTATTTTTAGAGACGGAAGGGAGGGAGAAAGAGAGAGACAGAGAGAGAGAGAGAGAGAAACATCAATGTGCAGTTGCTGGGGGTTGTGGCCTGCAACCCAGGCATGTGCCCTGACTGGGAATCGAGCCTGCGACACTTTGGTTCGCAGCCCGTGCTCAATCCACTGAGCTATGCCAGCCAGGGCCTTTTTTTAAAAAAAAAAAAAAAGATTTTATTTATTTTTAGAAAGAGGAAAAAGGAGGGAGAAGGTGAAGGAGAGAAATACTGATATACAAGAGACACATGGATTAGTTGCCTCTCGCACACCCCCCAACCTGGCCCTACCTGAAACCCAGGCACGTGCCCTGACCAGGTTTTCAACCAGCGACCTATCAGTTGACATGCCAGCGCTCGATCCACTGAGCCACACCAGGCATGGCCAAAACCATTCTATAAAATGCAGAAAGTCAAACTGGATTCACTTTAAAACAAACCACTGGCTACCTTAAGCATTTGAGAGGCAGTAAATACACACACTGCACAGAGGAGGTGGCTTTGTGGTCAGATACACCCATCCCCGTCCCCGTCCTGTCCCCAGCTCTGAGAGGTCACCCCCACGAATGCAGTTTCCCGGCCCCTGCCTCACAGGGAGGGCTGACTGGCGCGGTGCACACCACAGAGCCCAGGACATAGAGCCGGTGTCTTCACATATGTTTCTCCATCACCCCACCTGCAGGAGTCCCCACCTGCAAGAATTAGTGAAGAACTTTAAAGCCTTTTTTTAATGTTGAGAAAAACTAGTTATAGAATAAAATAATTTGCCTAAGGGAAGCAGAAATGGGTGTGTGTTTGAATCTGAATATGTTTGTGTAACCTCACCTTTACTTACAGGGACTGATGCACAACTTCCTCCAGTCCCCTTTCCAAATGCCTTTGGTACCAGTGAGAGCCACCCGATGGATGCGTGGTCTGTATGACATTTTTGTTTCCTGTGGGCCTCACTCAGTTCTCACCACTAGATGTCCCCAGCGTCCCGTGGTGACTGGCACCTCGTGTAGAGGAAGAAATTGTGAGTTTTCTTTCTTTCAGTCCTCTGTTACCTGGGTCTCCAACTCTCTCTGCCTTCCTGACAGAAATGGTCTTTGGAATATGCTGTTGGGAATTGTTTAATTGAGGCCTCTTATTTACAGTTTTCCCTAACAGTTAAATCAATCATTTGCATACTATAAGCCACTGTGTTTGCATTTCAAGCCAAGAGGGGGGTAACTCTAGTAACACTAGGAGGAAATAAGTGGATTAAACTCCTTGTGAAAAGAATCCACTAGCAATAAAGTGAGAAAGCTGACTTCGCTGAGGCCAGTTCTTTATCCACAGGCAGAAATCGTTTTGCTCTGAAGCCCAAGTCTTACTGAAGCAAGGAGAGCTGTAAGAGCCTGGGGGACAGTGAGTCCATTCTCGGCTCACTACGACAAGAACATACCTTCCAAAAACCAGGTTATTCCATATCACAAGTTTTTTTCTTTTTTTAACACAGGGGGAGGGAGGGAGAAAGAGAGGAAGAGAAACACCAGTTGCCTCTCCTCCGCGCCCTCCCTGGGGACCAAACTGCCACCCAGGCAAGTAAGTGCCCAGACCAGGAATCAAACCAGTGAGCCTTTGCTCTGCAGGATGTAGCCCAACCAACTGAGCCACCCTGGTCAGGACTCCACGTCGTGTGGAGTTTTCCTGTTAACAAGTTCCCTGGTTTAAGACACAATTTTCCATGCACTGTCTGAGTTTATTGCACTGCTCGGCTTGTATTGTTCAGAGCAGGTACAGCGAACGTTTTCTGTGAGGGACAGAGACTTTCGGCCGGTCCCGACTGCCACTACTAGACATTGCATCACGGCAGAACAGCGGCGTTTGCTCACATGTGAGTCAGTGACCTTGACTGTTCTTTTTTTTACTTAAAAAATATGTTTATTGATTTTAGAGAGGGATAGAGGGGGAGAAAAATCAATGTGAGAGGAAAACAAAAGGAAGTTCTTTAGGATGAAGGGAAATAACACCAGATGGTAAACTTGGATCTAGTTTAGCGAAGAAGGAAGAATGATTATTTGAAATGATAAATATGTGCGGTAATGACAAAAGACAGTATATCTTTCTTTTATCTTTTAATTTCTTTAAAAGTCTAATTAAGAAAGCTGGAGTGGCCACAATTATCAGACAAAATAGATTTTGAGACAAGGAATATTTCTAAAAATAATGAGAGACATTTCATCATCATGATATGATCAATTTATCAGGATGACATAATCATTATAGAAGTGTGTACATCACATAAAACAGCTTCAAAATACATGAAGAAAAAAATCAACAGAACTAACTAACTAACTAATCATAGTTGGAGATTTTAAACACCCCTCTCTAAGTAATTCGATAGAAACTAAACAAAATATCAGTAAGGATACAGAGTATCTCAATGACACGGTCAGCCACATTGATCTAAAGGGCATTTATCGAACACAAAAGCAAATCCTGCACATTCCTTTCAAATGCACATGAAATGTGCACTAAGCAGGTCATATTCTTGGCCATTAAGTACATACATTTCAAAAAACTAAAATTATACAGAACATGTACGTATTTTGATCACAATGGAGATATAAATCAGTAATATATCTAGAAAAATGCCAAACATTTAGAAAATGTAAAATATATTTCTAAAGTAACCCATAGGTCAAAAATAAAACCTGAGAGAAACTAGAGAATATTCTGAACTAAACGACGATGGGAACACCACGCACCAGGAACTGTGGGATGCATCTAGAATGGTGTCTAGAAGGAAGTGGTTGGCTTTACAAGCTTATATTGGGAAGGCTTAAACTCAGTCATTTATGTTATCAACCTCAGGAAGCCATAAAAAGATGAGCAAATCAAGCTTAAGTGGACAAAAGCAAATAATAAAGATAAAATAATGAAATAAAAAGCTCCACAGTAGAGAAAATGAACAAAACCAAAATTTCTTCAAAATTGAAATTTTTTCCAAAAAGAAATGAGTTATCTAGCCACAAAAAGACATGGAGGAAACATAAATGCATATTTCCAATTCAAAGTAAATGTATACATACAGTGTAATTCCAACTACATGATATTCTGGAAAAGAAAACTATGGAGACAGTCAGAAGATCAGTGGTTTTCAGGAGCTTAGGGGGAAGGAATGCTGAACAGGTAGAACAAGAGCATACTCAGGGCAGGGAACATACCCTGTGTTAGAGCGTACCTCTGCCCAGATGCAGAGAAAGCACAGCACCGAGACTGAACCCTGATGTGAAGTATGAACTTCGGGTGACAGAGATGTGTCAGCACAGGTTTCATAAGCTGGAACAAACGCACCGCTCTGGTGGGAGATGTGGACGTGAGGGAGGCTGTGTGCCCGTGGGAGCAGAAGGTATATGGGAAATTTCTGTGCCTTCCTCTCAGTTTTGCTATGAACCTACATAAAACCGCTATTAAAAAATCTTAGAAAAAAGCTCTGGCTGGTGTAGCTTAGTGGATTGAGTGCGGACTGTGAACCAAAGAGTTGCTGGTTCAATTCCCAGTCAGAACACATGCCTGGGTTTCAGACCAGGTCCCAGAGAGGGGGCGCATGAGAGACAACCACACATTGATGTTTCTCTCCCTGTCTCCCTCCCTTCCCCTCTCTTTAAAAATAAATAAATAAAATCTTAAAAAAATAAAATATTACATACTAAATTAGGGGAGAAATTTAAAAAATCTAAAAAAAATAGAAAAACCCCTTTAAAAAACTGGTAAGACCAAAGAAAAAAACTATGAATTGCTGATATCAAGAATGAAAGAAACAAGATATACCCACTACAAGTCTTACAGAAATCAAAATGATAATAAAAAGCTATTATAAACAACTTTAGCCAATAAATTCAACAACTTGGATCAAATGAACTTTTTTTGAAAAACACAACATACTACAAATGATACAATATGAAATTTAAAAATGTGAATGTTGTATCTTTAAAAATCTTGAATTATGTTCAAAACCTCCCTACAAATTCCAGGCACAGACAGTTTCATTGGTAAATGCTATCAAATATCAAAAAAGGAATTCCGTACACAAATTCCATCAAGAAATAGAGAAAGAAACACCTCAAAAATCACTTCATGAGGCCAGCAAAACCCTATACCAAAACTTGATAAAGATATTACAAGAAAAGTATTTAGATCAATATCTCTCATAAATACTTTTGCAAAACTCATAACAAGAGAAATCTAATCCAGCAATATGTAACCAATATAGCCAACACTTACAGTGTCATTTGATTTTTAACAAAGTTGTCAAGGCAATTCCATAATGGAAGCAAATTTGTTTAAACAAATGGCATATTCACATGATAGGAAGAAAAGCCACTTCAATCCCTACCTCACGCCATACACAAAAATGATTTCAAATTGAAATAGACTTACACATAAAAGCTAAAACTGTAAAACTTCTAAGAGAAAACATAGGGGTGTAGGCAAAGATTTCTCAGACAAGATGCAGAAATCATAAATATAAAAGAAAAACAATAAATTAGATTCACCCAAATGTAAAACTTCTGTTTGTTGGAAGACTTCATTAAGAACACAAATAGGTAAGCCACAGTCTGGGAGCAAATATTTGCAAAACGTGTATCTGACACAGGGCTTTTATCCATGATACCAAAAGCTCCTGCAATTCAACAGGAAGACCAATAAACTAATGGGCAAAAGACTCAAACAGGTAATTGGTAAAGATATGCACATTCTCCAAATGTATACGAACTAGTATTCGACACTGTGAGTGACTAGGGAAATGTCAAGACTACACTGAGATCCTGCTGAACACGCACTAGAACGGCTAAAATAAAATCTGACCACAACCGATGTGGGCACGTGGAGGAATCGTAACTCTCACATACTTGTACGGATGGAAAATGGTACGATCACATTGGGAAAAAGGTTTGACAATTTTCCAGAAAGTTAAACCTATCCTTTAACCCAGAATTCTTCTACTAGGTACTTATTCAAAATACATGGAAATACCCGTCTTCAAAAACATCTGTATGAGCATGCTCACAGCAGCTTCATTCACAATCGCCAAAAAGCAGGAATAACGTAACCCAAGTGTCCATCATCGGGAGGATGGACGAGAAACTAGACAATGGTAAGTTAAAAATGCATATGGTAAGTCCTAAAACAACCACTAAAAAAGAACGGATATAGCTAACAAAGCTAATAGGGAAATACTAGTCATTAATACAAAGGGTTGAACTCATATAAGCAACACATGGGTGATCTCAGAGTCATTATGCTGAGCGACAGGAGCTAGACCCAAGGCACAGAGTGTAGAGTGGAGCAAACGAATCTCAGGTTTAACACACAGTCAGAACGGCGCGGGGCTGGGATGACTGGCAAGGGGCAGACGGGAGCTGCCCAGGGAGGTGGGTGGACACATTCTCTGTGATGAGAGGGTGTGTGTTACATGAAATAGCCAAATATTAGACGCCAAGGTTTGTGCATTTACTGTATGTGAAAGTTAACCTAAAAAAACCCTGTAAAGATACAATAACAAAGTGGAGACTGGGAAGCGGTCCAAGAAAGACAGAAGGGCCCTAACTGTTGAGGCCAGTGATGGCTACACAGCGTTCGCTAGCCTGTGTGTTGACTTTGTTAACATTTGGAATTTCGGTTATAAAAAGTGAAACAAAAAGCCAATCCAGCTATTAGCTTTCAGCCCAAAAGAATAAGTGCCACCATGTTTTATTGCTGGTCTGCCATGTTAGCAGCCCTTGAAGAGCAGTAGTTTGTGTTCCTTCCAGAAGGGGAGGCTGGATCCGAGGCACCCCTCCACCTGGGAGAAGAGGCAGCAGCAGGGGAAGGGAGGTGGCTGGCCCCACATTCAACATGAAGTTCGGGAAGCCCCCTTTCCCACTCAGCTGTGCCAGGCTCCTTTGTGACCAAGGTTACCCTAGAAGCAGTCTCATAGGCGTGAGTGCAGATCTGCGCTTCTCCTCTAAACTTGAACTTGCGAAAAGATCTGGGAACCATTCAGTTTCTATCTCTGTCACATTCGTCTGTCCTCTCTCCCATTTTTCTTCCCAAGGCGGGGCCCTGAGCACAGCCTCAGGACAGCCAGCACAAAGGAGAAGGGACTCCAACTGGACTCAGCCTGGCCAGGCTGGCCCAAAGTGCCCGGGGGCTCAGACACACGCCGAGTGTGTTTATAAGCCGAGCACTTTCCATCTGTCATCTGGTCCAAGATAAGGGCAGACTGGAAACATAAGTGGGAAAGCGCAGCGTCATTGCTGCCACTTCCCCTCCTGGCAGCATCAGCGTATGGAAGGCACATCTGACCTTCTGGAGATGCTGCCAGGAACACCCACCAGCGAGGCTGCGTGCTGAGGTTCCTGAGTGCGTGTGAGGGGCACACAGACCCATGGTCAGCGGCCCTGGGCCGCAGCCTCCATGAATGAATCTGCCCGGACATAAAGGGAAGAAACTTCTGTTTACAGGAAAATATTCTGGTTACCTAGTAACCAGTAATGACAGAAAAGGAAATGCAGGAAATGCTGAGGGCAATTTCTGGGCCTGCTTCTGGCCTGACACTGACTCACCAGGACCTGAAGCAATCTCCTTTCATTCCTGCTCTTCCATATGCCAAGCTGAGGGATCACCTGCCTCACAGAGGTCGGACAGATATTTAGAAAACATTGGTCATCTTTGGGTAATTAGGGAAGAGCACATAAACGTTTTTAGTTCCTGTCGTTCCTATTGGCTTTGGGGAGACACACAGCCTCTTGTACTTGGAGAGACACGGGTCTCCTCAGGCCATCAGGTCATGCTCTCCTGGTACTTGGTAGCACCTGGATGGCACCAGGGACCATTTTCCCCAAGAAAGCAATCAATTTCTTCTGTATGAACAAGAAGCAACAAGTCCAGAACACTCTCAAAAGTTCTTTCCAACTCCGGGCTCTGTCTGATGTCTATGCTGACATCCCCAGTGGTGTTACAGTGACTAGAAAAATTGAAAAATCAAGTCCATTCCTTCTCTCCACCCGCTTTGATCTGAGTCCAGGTTTAAGGAGCGAGGGATGCGTGGTTTGGGTTCTGTCTCTGCTGTCTCTGACTGCCTGAGGCCCTGGCCCAGCCCGCACCACAGCCCCATTCAGCTCTGGGCACCGAGAGGAGACTCGCGTGTCTGAGGAACCGAGTATCCACCACTCTTCACCGAAAGGTGGATGCTTTCACAGTCCGTGACGGCAGAATCCGAGTCCTTTGTCACACCTGAATCACTCCCAGCACATCCAGCAGACACTAATGCAGGGTCACAGGCTCAGCCTGCTGACATGCTCTGTCCTGGACACTGTGGGTGCTGAGAAGCACCCCTGGCCTCTGGGAGCGCCACCAGCACCCTGTGTCTCCAGACACTGCTGAGTGTCTCCTGGGGGGGCAGGACTGCCCCAAATGAGAGCCACTGTTCTAAACGAACGTGAGGTGTCTGAGAAATGAGCTGGATAAATGGTGCTTCAGTGTGATGAACTTGTCGACAGGCAGAGAATAACAGAGGGGACCTGGACACGAAATCGTTAACAGTTCTGCCAGATAGGCAGTGTGGAACTGGGTGGGGGATGAGGGACCCTTTAAAAGCTCCCCACCAAGGAGAGGGATATAAGGGGACTATATGGTAATGAGAAAAAATGAAAAATTAAAAAATAAAAGCTCCCCAGCATTTCCAAGAGTATCAACTCCAAGTTCCTGCAAGGGCGACTGGTCAGCCCGTGTTGGCCTGGAGCTGTCGGACGCCTGTCACTCCGCTGGCAATGCCTGCCTTTTTTCTGTTGCAGCTGTGGACTTTGAAGGATCAGAGCTGGCCCTGAGTTTCTCTGGAAGTATCTTCGGAGTTCAAATTCCTTTTTCTTTTGGTAAGAACTGGGCATCGGTTCCTGTTTTCTTCTCAGCAGCCAAATTTTTCCTCTAGCTCCAGCAGAGGATCAGGCCCGAGCCCTGGAAACAGGCCGTCTGTCTGAAGGGTTCAAGGCAGGAGGCATCCAGGCCGCAGGCAGCCCCTGCATCACAGGCTGTCAGTCATCCTCAGTCACCTGGGACAGCAGCTCCCTCGCCCCCCCCCCCCCCCCCCCCCCCCCCCCGTCCTCACAGGAGCTCTCTCTTACTTCCCCCTTAAAGAGAGATTTGACTACTAAGGTCTGGCTACCTCGTCTCGTATGTGGCCTAATATTAGCAAGTGACAATGTCAGGGATTCAGGAGAAATGGGAATTAAAAAACCTTCACCAACATTTTCATGTAGCAAATGTTTGAGGCAGGCTCCTAATACCAGCTCTCATTAGGAAAGACTTAAACACCATATGATTTGGTGTCCAGGAAACGAAACTCCCCCCAGGATGGGGGTGGGTGCCCCAAAGTTCATCACATCAAAGGGAGTGGGAACTCGGTGCTGAGTGGGAGACCAACTGTCAGCTGCTGCTTTGTGCTAGGAGAGTGAGCGAGAAAGGTGTCTTACACTTCCATGTGTACACACAAACAAACCGTATGTGCACACACACACAAAACACAGTGCCCACACAAATACACATGGCACACATATGTGCACACAGAAGTCACACATAAACACATGCATGCACACACATGTACAACACAGGCTAAAGTGAGAAAAATGGCCCAAACCACTCAGAAGACACTACTGACATGTTCTTTCTTACTCTAGATATTTTTCTATAACACTGAATGTTGACCAGTCCCCATGGGGAAAAATCAATGGTTCTCATAGCAAAAAGGGAAGGGAACCTATGTTTACACATTTGCACCCGTGCATATGGGGACAATATCTTGGAATGCAGGCTTTTCTCTGTGGACAACTTCCTCATCCTGGGATGCTGCTGTGGAACTGTGACACCGCCACCCAGATCCCGACACAGCCTCTGCCCCAGCTCTCAGCTTCCCGCCCACACACAGTCCCCGTGTCCCTTGCCCTGCTCCCACAGCCACGTCCCTCCCTCTGTGCAGAGCCTGACCCTGACATTTCTACTCCTCTCGTCCCAGCACCTTCAGTCCCCGATACACACCGTCTGTGGCAGCTTTCCTGCTACACCGGCAGAGTGGGGTGGCCGTGACAGGAACTGGCAGAGCCTGTTCCTCTGCGGCCCTTCTCAGAGTCCGACCCAAGTGTGGGCGTGAGTCCCACAGCCTCGGTCCCCACAGAGGACGCGCTGCCTGGCCGTCCCCTGCCTTCTGCTCTGGCCCCATTCTCGCAGCCCACACGCCACGTTCAGTCACGCTATCCTGGAGGCACATCCATCGTCACCATGGCTCCAGCCTTAGCTCCTTTGCTGGCCCAGGGCCTGGGGAGACAGCCTGTGCTCTTTCGGCATCTTTGCCTCCCTCTCATGCTCTGCCCTCCATGTTCTCACAATGGCCCCCCATTTTCCCCAACCGAGGTCTTAGTGGGCAGTTTCAGGCTCGTCTGAATTTGACCTCTCCATAGTGTTTGGTGTCATTCCTTGAGATGCTTTCCTCTTGTTTCCGGTCTCTTCTGCCCTCTGAGGATGTCTTCTCAGCCCCCTGTTCTGGCCCCTCTTTGTCCCACACCCTATCGGGGTCCTCCCCTCCTCCAACTCTGTCACCCTGCACTTAACTTCCAACACCGTCCACTTGCCTCGCTCCAGGCTCCATTTCCAGTTGCTTCCCAGAGCTGGGTGCCTTTCAGGTGCCACAACAAATCCAAAAGGGAACTTCTTTCCCCCAAACTTGCCATTTCTCCTATATTTCCTCAGCCACTGGGCTGTCAGTCATTGGGATCTCCTTTGGCCTCGGGGCCACATCCACCTTGTGACCCTGCCGGCTGTCTCTGCTGGGTCCCACCTCCCAGGGACCTAGGGCAGTCCCTGCCTCCTAGCCACACATCTGGAAGTCTGGTGCTGCCTCCCAAGTGGACTACCAAGATGGGGTCCGAGACATCTGGAGGCCAAGGGTCTGTGGCCCTCGAGGAGGTTAGGTGTCATGCGCTAGATGCTTCCAGGCTTGCCCTTACATTGAGGGACAGTGCAGCCTGCTTTGGGTGATCCGGACCTTCTGACCCAAAGACTGTTGATGCTCAGCCAGCCCGAGAGCCCTGCTCTGCGGATTGATTAAAAAAGGGACACCTGATTCTCTTCCTGCTCCCCAACCTGCCACTGGATCTTCTTTCCACCAGGGAAAAGACTTAACAGCCTGGATAAGAAACTTGACTTCTGAACACATCCTGAGGTGAGTGTCCAGTTGGGTAGGGAGGAGGCGGGGCTGCATGGACTTTGGACTCAGGTACTACCAAGTTCAAATCTCGGCTCTGTCACTTGCTATGGCCGTGGCCTCAGTTTCCTCATTTGCCAAAGGGATGGGGAGGCTGAAGGGGAATGAGGCACTGGATGTGCCGCCTCAGGCCTGGGTCCCAGCCGTGCTCCACAAATCAGTACAGCTGACCTCGAACACCATAGTGTGAACTGTGCAGGTCCACTTATATGTGGGTTTCTTCAAATAAACATATTGGGAAACTTTTTAGAGAGATGCAACAACTTGAACTTGCCTTGGCAGATGACCCATATGATTTTCTCATAACATTTTCTTTCCTCTATCTCACTTTATTGTAAGAATAGAGTATATAATACAGAGAACAGTGATTTTCAACCAGTGTGCCACAGCACACTGGTGAGCTGCAAGGGTGTTTAAACCGTGCAATACCTGACTGTCTGGTCAGGGGCACTCATCTCATTCCCTTAGATTGTCAAATGAAAAAAATGACAACAGCCAACAGAACAATAGCTATCTGGTGTGAATGCATCAAAGTTATACCTATTTTTGGTCAGACTAGCAAAAAATACATTTTTTGGTATGCTGAAGAATTTTATACCTAGTTTATATGTGCCTCGAGAGGAAAGGGTAAAAATCGCTGACAGAACATACGAAATATGTGTTACTCCACTGTTGATGTTGTTGGTAAGGTTCCCAGTCCACAGTGCGCTATTAGCAGTTAAGTTTTGGAGAAGTCAGAGTTATATGTGGTTTTTGGACTGTGTGGGGGATGGGCACTTCTAACCCCCACTCATGACCAAGTAAGAAGGAAGGACAAGGACCTGGAAGACAATCACAGACGGTGGCGGCAGTGACCGACTCAGCATTGACTGCGTGTGTGCCAGACTCTGGGCCACGTGTGTTACACGTGTGTTCCTACTTAGTCCCGAGGAAGCTAGTCCATTGTCTCCGTCACTCTAGAAACGACAGACAGACTGAGGCTCTGAGAGGTTTGGCAATGAGCTGAAGGCCACACATGCAGCATCATGGGGCAGAACGGGATTTGCACCAGAACTTCCTCCTTTACCAGAAAGAGGCACAAGTTTGTAAAGATCCCTGAATCTCCTGCTGTCTCCCCAAAGAGAATGCAAAACAGTAACAGGAGCTCCGTGTGTGGCTTGAAGAGTCTCCGCCATTTACGAGTGGCACTGGAGCTCTGAGTGGACAACAGGACTCGCCAAATGAGTTACATGAACCTGGTGGGGCCTGCACATGTCCCTACCCTGCCTGGTTCTGGTTAAAACGGTTCTTTATTCATTCTTGTCACTTGTAAATAACAACCCTAACAACCATCATCACCATCTCTTCCCCACAGGAGTTGCCCACACAGTGGTCTATATCAGAATGGTGACATCCCGACTGACCCCCCAACCGACTGTGCACATTGAACACCTGCTTTTACTCTCACCCCTGGAGTCCGATGCCACTTGTTCCCCATGCCCCTCTCTGTCCTCTTCGAACCTCGTGAGCACATGTGCGTGCGCCCTCTCTCCGCACAGGTGCGCTGTGTGTACTAGACTCTCCCCTCTGCCCAGTATACACCCTCGCTGTCGCTCTATGGAGAAAGCCAGGCTTCCTCTGATTTCTGACTGTCTAACTGGAATGCCCACCCAACTTGGGTCCCCCAGTTCAATCCAAGTGGAACTCAATGTGCCAGGTGTGATGCCCAGGCCTGCAGGACGCCGGGTGGGCCACTACACTGTGCTGCCTACACCTACGAGTCAGAGTCTTTGCGGAATTAAGGGTGGCCAGCATGGCGCCAGTGGTTCAGACCCAGAGTGACAAGCAGGTGGCATTCATGCTGGCATGGAGGGCCACAGTCACAGTGGCACCTGCCAGAATGGGACTAATGTGATCCCATGGAGCAGGGCCAAGGCCAGGCTGGAGAGCACTCTGTCCCTCAAAAATCTACCTGCCTGTTACAGCTACGGACAAAAGGGCTGCTCAGGTGATGGGGGGCAGGAAAACCCACCAGCAGCTCCAAAGTGGCCGACGCATGGGGGTGAGCAGTGATTAAAGCCCTCTGCCCTGCCAGAGTGCCTCATCATCAGTGTGGGTTTCCTGACCTTGGCACTGTGGACGCAGGGCGGGGCATTCTTGGCTGGAGGGCCATCCGGGCTCTCTGGGGAGGTGAGCAGCATCCCTGGTCTCTGCCACTCGATGCCATCATCCAGCTGTGACAACCACAGACATTTGGAGCTATCCCCCGATCTCTCGGGGGGGCAGAGTCAGCAGGGGCTGAGAGGCACTGCTTGGCCTTTCCTGGGACTTCTCAAAAACTCTAACCTGTGTTTTAACGCAGTTCCCAGGAGACCTGCATCACATTTGAGTTTGAGAAGCACGGCTCCAGACCAGGGTTGCTCAGCCTTGACAACGCAGACTCCAGGACCAGGTCGTTCTCTGTGGGGCTGTCCTGGGCACTGTAGGGTGCTAAGCAGCCCCCACCCACTTGATGCCAAGAGCACCTTCTCTCTCCCAGCCATGACAACCACAAACATCTCCACACATAGCCCATGAGTGTCCCCTGGGGGGCAAGGTCACCCCCACTGAGAACTACTGGTCCAAGGCCCCGCCTCACGACACACGGCATCTCCAACTAGCCAAGCTGTTCTTCTTGCTTAGTGCCCATCACTCAGTCGTTTACACATTCGGCTTTGAGACCAGCCAGGCCTCCTTGAGAAAACCAAGTCTGGGTCTTACTCACCCTTGTGACCACTTCCAGGCCCCCACTAGCCACTGCTGGCCCCTGGCACGTTCCCTATAGTGATCCTCCAGAACTATTCCGAAGTGAAAGGGGACAGGAGGTTCCTGCTGCCTGGGGCTGCCCACCCACACTGCCCACACAGGGCCGAACACCGGCCTTGCCCCCCGGCAGGCTGTGGGTCCGGGTTCCAGGTTCTGGACGCAGTGTCATCGGGGCCCCGCTTTTAGACTCCAGCTCGTCCTCTCAGCAGACCTTCCTTCCCTCTGACGTGCACCCTGGTTTCTACATTTTTTCTCTCTTCTGCACACTCTCCAGCAGGTGAGCAATGCGTGAGGCCAGTGAAAATGTGGAGGCCCGGGGGGCTGCCTGACGCCAGGCTGGAGGCTGCTTTAAGTCGCCCCCTTCTACCCCACCTCCCACGTCTCAGAGCCGCCCAGACAGCTGGCGGGGGAGGGAGTGGGGCAGGACCACAAGGGGCAGGGCGGGAGCTTCTTCCTTGACAGCATCTCCTGGGTCTGAGCCTGGTGACAACCTGGCACAGGGCACAGCTGCCTGGTGGCGGGGGTCTCCTGTCCTGTCCCCACCGCCACCCCTAGGGACAGACAATGACCATGGGTGATGGGCAGTGTTTCCACGACTGATTCAGGCAGAGAGGAGGCTGACTTCCTTTGTCCTACTAACATTGCACACGGGACCTTCCCAATTTACCCCCTACCTCCCCTCCTGTCATCACCTACTCTGAAATTTAAAAAATGGAGAAATGGTCCCACTAAGAGTCAAGAACTTCTTGAAATCACAGATCTGGGTGGCCCTTGGAAATCACGCAGCCCAGCTCTTTCACACAACAGATGGTGGATTTACCCACAATGGTAAATGGTTGGTCTAAGCTACAAAGCCTAATGTGAGATAAAGTATTTCCATTCATTCAAAAGAACATTTTTAAATGAGGCAGCAATTCCTGAAAAATGACTTGCCCTCCCTGACTGGTACAGCTCAGTAGGTTGGGTGTCATCCCGTTAAGCGAAAGGCCGCTGGTTTGATTCCCAGTCAGGGCACATGCCTGGGTTCCAGGTTCGGTCCCTGGTCAGGAAGCGAACAAGAGGCAACTGATCGATGTTTCTCTCCCTTTCTTTCTTTATCTAAAAAATAAATAAATGAAGTCTTTTAAAACTGACTTGCCCACATGGGACTGGGTGGGAAACAGCTTCCTGGAACACAGGGCAGCATTCCCATCGGAAGGATTTATCTTTTCCAGTAGTCAGTGATCTACAGCGACCTCTGCAACAGGCTGCAGGAATGACCAGGGACTCGAACAGGCCATCTAGGGAGTCTTCGGTGAGTCAGAATTCATGTCACAGCCAGCAACACTCACTGTCATTGGATCTTGATGACTACATTGAACAGGGCTGGCAGCTAAACAGCTGGATTTTTTTCTTTTCTTTTTTTTTTTACATGCTTGCTTTTACCTGTTCTAGAACACAAATGACACCCCATTGTAAGTTTCAGCTGCAAAAGACAGTTGGGAAACTTGCTCGAATACTTTGAATTGTCCTAAGATGCTAGCTGGAATGCTGGCATAGAAATGAAATGAGCATTTCCTTGAAGTTACAGAGTGAGCTGCCCTTAAAGGAAAGAACATCCGTGTAACTGAAGCACGTCTCACCAAAGAGCTGTTTTACCGACCACGAGCTGTGGTGTGCTGATACAGGAGGGCAGCACGTTTGTGGCTGGTGCTGCATTAGCCGGGCAGATTGTGCTTCCAGCGAATAAGGCAGGATCAGGTGCCCACCGAAAACCTGCACTGCCTATCATTTCTCAATTTATAGCCCTGGTTGGTGGGCAGCGGCAGGGGGGACAGTGCTGAGAGGAGGGAAAGAAATGTGTCACCGGCTTTGAATGAAGTTCAGGGGCAGTGTTTACCTAAGCAACCAGCCCTGGTAAACAATCACTATCTCTGGCTGGCCCAGGAGGAGGTGGGGGGAATGACACTGTTTTGATCAAAATCTACCCTGTGGCTGCAAAGTGCCCATTAACAGGGTCAGGGTTTTCCACTCCCCTGGTAGTGGGGACACACCTGCTTCCCCTAATATAATATTCATGTTCCCTGGAGGGTCAACGACTTCTTCAGAGGAATACTGAAGAACCAGAAGGTTCTGGGTTCAGTTTCCATCAGCAGCCGCCCTTGCGTGTGAGCCATCAGGGTTCAGCTCCTGGCATTCCCAATGTTCTCAGGCAGCAGGAACGGAAGCCTCACGCTGAGAAGCGCTCCGGAAGGTGCAGCTCACCGGAGACCTACAGTAGCAGGCTGGCCGGCCAATGATTTTGTAAATGTGAGGACGTAGATCAGAAAAAGAAATTCCACTTAAGACTGAAATATGTCTCCAGTTGAGAGCAGTCTAGGACAGATTCAAATGGCTAAAAGTTTTTTTCCCTCAATATCTCCTCTTGGTTTATATACAGGGTAAGATGTCAATGTGACAATATGCTTCCTTCTAAGCAGACCCCAAGTGAACCCCCTTAACCTGTCACAGCAGATCAAACACAAACATAATTTCATCAGAGAAAAATATATGCAGATGTTCAATTAAAGCCCAGGAGTCTGTAGTCCTGGCTTTGCTTGCCAGCCCTCATTGTTTGCTGAGTAACAACGGTTGCCAGGGGAGACGCAGTCCACTCCCGTCTCCAAGAGCCTGTTGCTGGGCAACCAGGAGAATACTTCCCAAACCAAACAATGTCATCCCAGGAGCAATCCTCTCTATCTCACATTAACCAGATCTAAAAAAAAACCCTCCCAAATATGTAATCTATTATTTTCAGAAGCCCTAAGAGAAAGGCAAATAATCTCTTCTCTATAGTAACCAAGGGGGAAAACAGTTTACCATATTTGTTCTGAAATAACAAAACCCGAGAAGGACCAAGTCTGTGCGCAGAAGCATCACAGAAGGGACTTCTTCAGCCTTCCCCAGTGCCCAGAGGAGAAAGTGCCTTTTTCTCCAAGAAGAAAGAATTTATTTAACATCCAGCAAACAGTGTGGGATAGTTCATAGCTGCACAAAGGTTTGTTTTTTTTTTGGGGGGGGGGCAGTGATTAGACAAAACAACCTGGGGATTAAACTATTTGAAAAAATGTAAGAGAAACAACTCCTATTAAACAGACTTTTGAAAACGTCATCATGGACACACACAGTAGGTGCAAATTGAATCTTTGACTCAGCACTAGAAATGCCTCCCGGGGCTTCGCCGGAAGGAACTCAGAGCATCTGGCGTCCCTGTGCCTGCTCTTCCTGCCCTGCTCAGCGAGGGGAGGGCTCTTAGAAGAGGAAGCCAGGCCACATCAGAGGCCCCCAGATGGCAGGACGCACAGGGACACACAGCCCCAGAAAGCGGCAACAGGGAGGTCCCAAGCATTGGCCAATCTTGACCCACAGGGGGAAAAAGAAGAAAAACAAGTTAAACGGAAAGCACACAGCCTTGGCTCTGTTCGGTGACGCAGGCTGAGCTTGGGCTCCCTGCGGCTTCAGAACTGGCACGGGGGGGGGGGGGGGGGGGGGGCGGGCAGGCAGCACCTCATCTTAGGAGGAGCCTAGAGTTCCAAGTGGAAACTTACTTGGTGGGGGGGGATGTCCAAGGATGGTGACAACATTTTGACACAACGGGGAACATATGGTTTTAGCTGCAAGGCAACCACGTCTTAGAGGATAAAAGCCCACAGCAAACATGGCCTTTAAGATGGACACAATTGGTGTTCGAAAACTTTGTTTTCGTAAGATAGCCTCCAGGAGTTGATCTTACAATAAACAAGAGGGAATCAGCATGTCTCCCCGAAAAAAGGGAGGTGGATTCCATGCTGTTAGAGTCTGAACCTGGGCTCTAGGAGCAAGAGGAATTTAAAGCTGGACTCTTGGGCCACTAACCAATGGCAAAGTGCAGTGGTGGAAGACGAGGAAGGTGGCCCGTCTCCAGGCCTGGAGGTGAGACCACCAGCAGCCAAAACCACGGAAGTCACTGCCCAGGCACTGCTCTGGGGACACTGACGATCTGCCTGTGCTCCCCCTCGGAGGGAGGCTCTGACCTGCAGCATGAAGACCCCAACCAAACTCTGTCTCTGAGAGAGGACTGACACAGGGGTCCTACTTGCATTACCCATTGATCTCAATTAAAAAATGTATTTACTGACTGCCTAGCATAGGCCAGGCTCTGGCCCGTAATCAAAACAGACACAGTTCCTTCCTCAGTGGAGCTTATATTCTAGTGGACAGTGAGTGGGTGGGGAGTGGTGGTGATGGCTGTGGACAGTTAACAAAATAAGTAAGAAAAACATGTAGCATGTCGGACGGTGATGGGTGCCGAAGGGGAACATGGAGCAAGGAGAGGGAGCGCTGGGGCAGGGCTGCAGTTTTCAAAGGGCTGTGTCACATGTCTCGTTAAGAAAGTCCATTACAGTAAAGAGGCGAGGGGTCAAGCCCCTCAGATACGGAGAGAAAGAGCGCTCAGTGGAGGGAACAACATTCCAGGGGAGGGAAGAACCGGAGCGAAGGCCCTGAGGTGGGTCAGTGCTTGGCTGGTGACTGGAGCTGAGTGAACCAGGAGACAAGGGGAAGAAGAGACCCACGCGGACTGTCATATGAGCTTCGGCTTTTGCTCACAGTGAAATGATCAGAGGGGTGATCAGAGGGGTTGAGGTCAGGAATGACCAGATTTGACTTGTGCTTTAACCGGGTCCCTCTGGCCGCTGGCTGAGAACAGGAAAAGGAAAAAGGTGAAAGCAGAGAGAGCAGTTGGGAGGCTAACGTGACCTTCCAGACGAGAGATGGCCTGTCCTGGGAGGTGGTGGTGGAGGGGTGCAGAGCGGTCAGACTCTGGATAAACACTGGAGGTGAACCACAGGGTTTGTTGGTCAGTTGGAGACGGAGTGTGAGAGAAAGGACTCAAAGTGTCTCAAAGGGTCTTGGCAACTGAAAAGACAAGATCAGGAAGACTGCAGGAGAAGGAGGCCAGAGGAGCACCCAGGGACTGAGTTTTAAAGGTGTGAGGTGTGAACGACTCCTAGACTCCCAAGTCCGGAGACCGAAAAACCAGGCAGACGTAGTGTGTAAAGGAGGGCCTGAGGGGCGAGAGGTAGGCTGGAGCCCTCAGTGCAGAGACGGCCTATTTAAAGCCATGAGACTGGCCAAGCTCGTCGTGGCACAGTGGCGAAAAGGCTGGGCCCTGAGGCTGTCCACCACTTAGAGGCCCTAAACAGGAGGGACTCCTGCCAAAGAGCCTGAAAGGGGAGGCCAAAGGAGTAAGAGAGAGCAAGTGGTGTGCTGAGCACCGAGTGAGCAAATGAGTGGGGGCCGAGAACCGACCACCGGATTCGGTGAAGTGAAGGTTGCCATGACCATGACAGAGCAGTTCCAGGGGAATGATTAGGCAAAACCACAGAGATTGAGGTGGGTTCAAGAGAAACCTAGAGTTGCGCAGCTGGAGACTCCAGGCACAGATAACTCCTTAGAGCAATCTCTTCAGGAAAGAGGAGAGGGAAGATGTGGCGCCTGGAAGGGGAAGTCCGGTTGAGAGAGGGTTTCTGAAATGGAAGAAGTAATAGCAGGTGCGTATTGTGACTCGCAGGACCCACGGGAGGAAACTGGCTCGGGAGAGGGGGGAATTGCTAGAGGGTGTTCTTGCGCAGATGGGACAGGATGAGAAGCTATGCAGAAGAGATGCGGGCTTGGCCAGAGCCAGGCGGACAGACGGCGGTCCCCTGTCCCGGGGAGAAGGCAGTGCCTCTGCCTGGGTTTAGGGACATGGGTGTTACCGAGTCACAGATGGTTGCTCCACACCTGCAAGTCCCTTCAGGGCTCCTGGCCCCAATCCCATTCCTTAGCCATGGGATCCCTACATCATAAGTCAAGATTAATTAATTAGATTTAATTAATTAGGTTAATTAGATAATTAAACAAATTAATAGGAGACCAATTGTGCTGCCTTTTGCCTGTTTAAATATCTGAAGCTCTACAGGCAGTTCTGTACTTTGCTGTTTCAAAAACAAACTGCACGACGGGGTCTTCAGGGAGCACCTCACGCTGTGCGCTCTGCTCACTGCAGGGCACAATCAGCCCAACACTTAACCTTGCTCTTTCTTCCTGCGCCGCGCTGAAGGGGCAGCTCTCCTTCCAATTAACCCTGCTGCACTGCTGTCGGAAGGATCACTTCTTATCATCAGCCTCCTTTCTCGTCTCAGACATTCCGCTGTTCTGTAAGACCTCGGAGCACATACAGTACACTCTCCGTGGCTGGGTGTCTCATAAATTGCTTGACAAATGGTGACAGACTGTGTTGAGTGCTGTCCTTCCCAGCGAGAGAGCTGGTGAGTTTGTTTAGTTCCCCATAAGGAGACCCTCCTTGCTTCCTATACTTTTCCCCCAGTTTCTGGGGTTTGTATCACTAAACCGCTGACATGGCCAATGCCCTGTCAAGCACTAACTCACAGACAGGTGAGGCCCCTGGAGCGTCCTCCGTGAGCGTGTGCGAGGGAGGCAGACACAAGGCCATGTGCTCTGGCTGCTGGGCAAGGGGTGGGAAATTTTCACCCAGAACAGGGGACCCTGGAGACCCAGGATATGTCCAAACCCATGTAGTGAGAGAATAAAGAGCTGGCTGGAAGTGGAGTCTCCCTTCCCCCTCAGAATTTGTCTTACGGAAATACACATGTCCAGGAAGGTACATGGTCACATGAACACTGTCCACCAATGTCCGTGACAGCATGATTCACAACAGCCCCCATGCACAAACAACCCAGTGTCCATCAGCCAATAAAACAAAATGTGGCCCACCCACACATGGACCACCACTCAGCCATGAAAAAGAGTGAAGCTCTGACACCCGCTACAGCGTGGATGGGCCTTGAGCACATGATGCTCAGTGAGAGGAGCCAGACACAGAAGGCCACACCGTGTGACTCCATGTATGTGACATGTCCAGCACAGGCAAGTCCACAGAGACAGGAGCCAGATTAGCAGCTGCCAGGGGCTGGGGGAGGGAGACGGGGAGATGGGGCTTCTTTCTAGGGTGCACGTGAGGTTCTGGAATTAAGAGGCGGTAGTCACACAACTTTGTGGACATACTAATGACTACTAAACTGTATGCTTTAAGTGGGCCAACTTTATGGTACATGAAATAAATATATCTCAATAAAGTTGTAAAAAAATAAAGGTATGTGGATGGCATGTCCCTGGTAGCATTATTTGAAGTCATAAAAAATTGAAACTTAAATGGTCATAGGAAAAAACCTCAATAAATTATGGTACATCCTTGCTGTATACTTCGATCCCATTAAAAAGAATGAGGTACATTCTCCAAGACAGAGCTCTAAGAAGAGCATAAATGCAGTGCCTGCCACATGGCAGGCTCTCGGGTATTTGTAGGATCTACGCATGCATGAACGCTCAGGCACCCCGAGAGGTGAAGATGGTTATGTAAACTTGAACCAGAAATGAACAAAGAGGGCACAAAGTGAATTTACTGAAGGCCAGGCACTCTCCGAGGCTCCGAGCACTCACAGGTGAACAAGTCAGATAAAAGCCCTGTTCTCGGTCAGCCGACAACCTTGTGCAGGGCTCTCAGACAACAGACCAGGCACCTGATGCACAAAGTGATTGCAGAGAGATATGGGTGGGGACAAAAGGAGATGGCAAAGGGACATGGCAAAGGGACAGGGCTGGGACGGTGGTAGAGAGGGGCTCCCAACCTCTCAGCAGACTGGCTGAGACCTGATCCAAGCAGGGACCAGCCTGGGTACAGGTGGGAGAGTGCACTCCAGGCACAGGGAATAGCAAGTGCAAAGGCCCGCGGGCTGTGAAGTGGGCTATCCAGAGAGGTCAGTAGAGACCCTGAGGGCATGGCCACAAGTCTGGATTTTATCCCAGTTCCTGCGGGAAGCCTCGGGTGAAGGTGCAATATGATCTGACTTATGCTTTTCAAATGGCACACTTTTTAGACTATGAAGAGAAAGAATGAAAACAGGAAAACCAGGGAGGAAGCTCCCTTGGCATTTACAATGTTACAATTTTAATAATAGTTATAACTTCTTAAGTTCTTAACTGAGCTTCTTAAGACCTATATATGGCAGCTGGGCAAGAAATGTATCATTTTATAAAAGAAGCCAAGTAAAGTCAGCCCTGTAAATGGAGGGTTAAATAATTAAGTGTTTAATTAATGGGAAAGTAAATGATGGCCTCTGAAATTTTAACATTCGGTCAATTTTACACTCAGTCAATCATCATAGTCCACAAGCATCAACTTGCTTTTTAATTTAGTGTGAATTGTCCCTGTTGACTTATAAATGCCATTATCCAAAAATGAAATAGTTTACGAGTGTATACTCCTTTTTTAAAAAGGCACATAAAATAGTAGACAGAGGGAGAAGACATTGACTCTGTAGTCTGGTTATAGTTGCTTGCTGTTAGGGATGAATATAGTAAAGTGATTTCAATCAGCATTGGCAAACTTTTTTAATAGAGGGCCAGAGAATATTTTTTCCTCCATGGGCCATAGGATCTCTGTTGCTATTTCTAGAAAGTCACCATGGACAGTAATGAGGTGAGGAGTGTGGCCGCCTTCATGCCCTTCAGAAGAATTCTCCCAGAACGTGGGGCTAAGGGAAAAAATTAGCAACACTGACTTGGTCTTTATTTAAATTTTGATATTTTGCTCATCATGGATTTTTTGGCATTTATTTGATTTTTAAAAATATTGCATTAGACTATTATTTATCTTGGTGGCTGAGTTGGTTTTTTTTTTGGCACCACCCACCCCTTAAATTTTGTGTTCACCACTTGCCTCACCCTAGTGCCAGGCCTGGAGCTGTCCAATAAAACTTTATGGATATTGAAATTTGATTTTCTGTCATTTTTATGCATCACAAAATATCCTTTTGATTTTTTTCAACCATTTGAAAATGCAAAAACTATTTTCAGCTCTCGTGACTTACACAAACACAGGCATCACAACAGACTTGCCCCGGGGTTAGTTCGGTGACTCTGTGTTACATGGCCATTTAGGAGATGTTCCTTCAGGATCTCTACAGCCACAGGAAAGTACCTGCTGTCATGCGGGCACTCAAAGGACTACGAACAGATTAATCCTATTGTCTCCTTTCCAAAACCCCTGCTAATGTTGCCTCTCATTCTTTGTTCATCCCCAGACCCTCAAAGGCACACACGCCCAGGACCACGCACAAAGTAAATTTTTAGGGTCTTCACTGAAACTGTGAGCCTATGACCCTGCAGGAGAGGTGGGACTTACAAGGTGCAAACTAAGAAAGAACACACCTCTTTAATGTTTCACTGGAAATACAATCCGAGCGACATATTTATTATTGTTATTTTTAATAGTGGTAAAGTAAAATATTTACCCCTTTAACCATATTTGTGGGTACAATTTGCTGACACTAAGTACAGCCTCACAGTTGGACAGCCAGCACCATTGTCCGTCCCCAGGACTTCCTTCATCTTGCAGAAGTGAAACACTGTTCCCAGTGAATACCCTACTCACTAGCCCCTGGCACCCACAGTTCTCCTGTCTCTGTGAACTTGACTCCTCTACACCCTCCTGAGAGTGGGATCATACACTATTTGGCCTATTGTGACTGGATTATTTCACTTAACATAATGTCTTCAAGGTTCACCCATGTTGTAGCAGTTGTTAGCATTTCTTTCCTCTTTAAGGTTGAATAGCGCTCCATTGTGTGGATGGACCCCATTGTGAGGATGGACCCTGTTGTATGGATGGCATCTTACATTAATGGGCATGTGGGCTGCTGCCACCTTGGCTACTGAATGATGCCGCCGTGAACACAGGTGTGCAAAGATGTGTCCAGTATCTGAGTATCCACCCAGAAGTGGAACTGCAGGATCATATAGTAGTTCTACGTATAATTTTTTGAGAGCCTCCACACTGTTTTCCACCAGCCATGAACAAGGGTTCCAATTTCTACACATTGTTGCCAACATGTTATTTTCTTTTCTTATTTTTAAATGATGGCCACCTCTGATGATGTGAACTAGTATCTCATTGTGATTTTGATTTGTATCTCTTAATGATTAATAAGTCTGAGCATCTTTTCATGTGCTTATTGGCCATTTGTATCTTCTTTCGAGAAGTATCTATTCAAATATTCGCCTATTTCTTAATTGAGTCAGTTCTGTCGTTGTTGAATTGTAGGAGTTCTCTGTATAGCCTAGACATCAACCCTTTATCAGGTAAATGATTTGCAAACATTTTCCCCACTCCATGGGTTGCCTTTTCACTCTCCTGAGTGTGTCCTTTGATGCACGGAAGTTTCTCATTTTCATGAACTCAAATTTATCTATTTTTCTTTTGTTTCTCTGCCTTTGGTGTCATATCCAAGGACTCACAGCTGAATCCAATGTCGTGAAGATGTTCCCTTGTGTTGTCTTCTAAGAATTTTATAGTTTTAGCTCTTACATGGAGGTCTTTGATGCTTTTTGAGTTACTCTTTGTGTATGGTGTCAGGCGAGGGCCCGACTTCGGTCTTCTGCATGTGGACGTGCAGCTTCCCAACATCACATGTCGAAAAGACTGTCCTTTCCCCCACTGAACGATCTTGGCACCCTTGGAGTAAAATATTATAAACAAGTAATTAAAGCTAATTAATTACACATGAAGATCTAGTCTTGCCAGAAAGAACACCCGGAAAGTGAATTTGTGAAAGAAGTTCATGTGCATTAGACAAATTCTACTTTTTCCCGATGGTGATGGACCTATCTGAGTATAGCCCTTATTCCTATTCTCAATGGCGGCTTCCTTACTATCATTTCCACATGGAATTACGTGAGTGGCCGACTCATATCACTCTACAGAGATACGAACATCACACGAGGATCCCTCCTGTTTTGTTTACAACAAAGTGTTAGGTTTTCACCTAATTTTTGCCCTTCTATTTTTAAAACCCAGAAGATATTTGGAAAGCGGTTTAAATTCTGCAATTTGCCTATTCAAATGACTACAGTAGCATGCTATAACTGGGTCCATGGATTCGTGAGGGTATACTTCAGGGAGTTTATAAACCTGAACTTGAACATGAAATTCAAGTCAGGGGTGGGAGGGTAAATATATCTATGCCTGTTCTCATGGGTAAAAACATTTCAAACTTTCAGCAAATTTTGAAAGTGGCCTTGACTGAAGAAAGGTTAAGAACTACTGGGCCCGAGTGGTATGTTGTGTTTTTATGGGGGGAGGGGAGCTGCTTTTAACTTAAGTTCACAAATTCAAGGATTCCAGTTTTAGTGAGCCTCCCTGTACAATCCAGGCAGGTCAGTAGTCTTCAGATGTGACACAATTAATTCACGTCCTAGAGGAAGGGCAGGATGGCGGCAGTGGGCCACCAATCACATATGGCAGAGACATGGAGCCAGACGGGACAGTCACAGGAGTGGAGTGGATGCGTGTCCCGCCTTGAGTGGGAGGCCACTGTTTGAAGGCAGCCAGACTTCTTTCCCACATCCCATATTCAGGAATTCAAACAGTTCAGGAAGGGATCTGCTGATAATCAGCTAAATCTCCAATGACCATCTTGGTGTTACCTAACGCACGGGCTTCCAAGCCCAGGAAATGCCACAGATTTGAAGAAACCTGAGAGAGAAACGTCTGCCAGTGGGGAACAAAGAAAGGAGAAGTCACGTTTCCTCCAGGGTCTATCCCAAAGGAAGCAAGGAGACAGACCTACTCTGACGTCTGTGGTGGCAGACATGGACACCTCCCGCAGCAAGGGGTTAGGTGAGCTACATTTATGTTCTCATCCCAGAGAAGCCCAACACTAGTTCTCTTTCTCTCGGGGCCCAGCTGGGTCTCAATTCTGAAAAATCCAGCTACAAAAAAACAATTTTGAAGTCACAGAGAGTGCATTTCAAGGTTTTAGGTGCATATGGAAAAGACTAAACTGGAAATACTTTGCTTTTTTGATCTTTATCTAAACACTGATTTCTTTCCCTTATGGATGAGCCACCATGATGCAGTCTTCTCCTTGAGTGTCGCTGTCAGAGCGTGCTCCCATGCAAAGCTGCCTAGTCATAGGTGTCGGTGTTTCCTATACGGGAACCTGGGTACTGGTGCCATCATGCGTGGCAGCCCTCAATTTCAGAAACCACTGCTGGGTGCCGTGATTTGCACACCAAACCACAGAGCTGGTCCAACCTGCCCAGAGGGAGCAGCTGTCCTTGAGTGACAGCCACCTGGAGCCAAGCATCGGGGAGCCGGGTACCAGAGCGGAAAGGAACCAATGCTTCCTGACTAGAATGCCCCCCCACCCAGGACTGTTGGTCTAAACCTAACCCCAGCCCTGGGCCTGAAAGACAGAGAGGAATGCCATGGAGGGAAAGGCCGGGTGCTGAGGAATTACAGTTTTAAAAAGGGCACAGTTTTATAGACATAACAAGGCAAAGGGGATTCAGCCTGCAAGACAGATGAGGCCAGATGAAGACTCTTCTTTAATTACAACAAACAGAAAGATAATAAGATAGATACTATTCCTGTCACCAACAAAGGAAGCAAAAATAATGTTAAGCACTACTACAGATTCTAAGGGGTTTCATAACCCTCTAACTCAGCCTCACGATGCGGTGCCAGGTGCTAGTCATGTGTGACCAGTGCTGTGTGTCAGCACAGTGCTAAGCACGCTGTTCTGAGAAGGCCCCAATAGCAATTATTTTAGGCTTTGTGGGTCAGTCTCTGCTGAGACAACTCAGCTCCTCTCTCGTAGGGCACCAACTGCCACAGACAACATGTGCACGAATGAACGTGGGCATGTGCCAATAAAACTTTATTGATGAACTCTGAAAAGTGAATTTCATATAATTTCATGTGTTCCAAAATATTATTCTTTCACTGATTTTTCTAATCATTTAAAATTGTGAAAAAAACAGTCTTAGCTCTTGGCTGCACACAACCAGGCAGCAGGCTTGCTGTAGCCCGCGGACCGTCTGCTGACCCTGCACTAGACTCAGAAATTTGTGTTCGTCTCTAAAAAAGAACCTGAAATAATTCTTTGTAAATAAATGGACAGGTATCAAAAGCCCATACAATTATAAGCGGCCCTCTGTATCCTCCAGTTTCATATCTGCGGATTCAACCAACTTCGAATAAAAAATATTGGGGAAAGAGTCCCAGAAAGTTCCAGAAAGCAGAAGCTCCGTTTGCCGCGCACTGAGCACTGCGCTGACTCCACATGAGGGAGTGAGTGTAGGCACACACTGCTGTATGTGTGTGTCCTGCACGCAAGTACAGGTCACGTGCAAATGTTTCACCGCTTTACACAAGGGCCTCAGTCACCCGGGGATTTTGGTGCTAGCCGGGTCCGGGATGCAATCCCTGTGGATACTGAGAGACGACTATACAAACAAAGGATATTCTAGAAGTCTCAGTGTCCAGAGAGTTAAGGACACTTGGAGGGTGAGCACGGACATCCCTGTCATGTCTCCCTTCCAGAGGAAGAGGATGCGGGATTTCAGGAAGTCCCTGAAAAGGGGGTGCTGGAAGCCAGAGCTGGAGCCCTGTCACAAGGCGGAGAAAAGGCCTTCACATCCCGTCAATTCCGACCCTCCACCCGCTGTGTAGCTGACGTGTGTGCCCTGCACCTTCACAATTCAGGGTCTCTGGGCATTTCACAGAGAAAGGGAAACCTGTGACAAGAATATTGGATATTGGATAGACATTTCTCCAAAGAAGATGTACAAACAACTGATAAACATTTGAAGACATGTTCAAAATAATTAATAATTTGGAAAATAAAATTGAAGGCCAGAAGATACCAGTTCACACCTACTAGGTTGGCTATAATAAAAACCAGGGAAAATGACAAGTGCTGACGAGGGTGTGGAGAAACTGGGACCCTGCTACACAGCTGGTGAGAATGAGAAATGAAGCAGCAGCTGTGGAAAACACTTGGCAGCTCCTCAGGAAGTTAAACACGCAGTTACCATATGACCCAGCAACTCCACTTCTTGGGTAGGTATCCGAATACCACCCCAGAGAAATCAAAATCTGTGCTCACACAACAACTTGTCCACAAACACTCATAGCAACGTTATTCACAATAGTTAAAAAGAAACAACTCACATCTATCACTAGTAAACAGGTAAGTGAGCGTGGTCCATCCACACACTGGGGCATCACTCAGCCATAAAGGGAATAAGCCACGCACACTCATTGCAACATGGATGGATTTCAACACAGGGATGCTCTGTGGAAGCAGTTAGTCCCCAAAGAAGCCACCTATGACATGATTCCATTTACAGAAAAGATGCAGAACAGACAAACCCATTGAGACAGGAGGTAGATTATTTCACTTAACATAATGTCTTCAAGGTTCACCCATGTTTTAGCAGTTGTTAGCATTTCTTTCCTGTTTAAGGTTGAATAGCGCTCCATTGTGTGGATGGCCCTTGTTGTGTGGATGGACCCCATTGTGTGGATGGACCGCATTGTGTAGATGGACCCTGTTGTCAGGGAGGGGCTTGGGGAGTGAGCACAGGGCTTGGGTAACGGGCACAGGGTTTGTTTGGGAGGGTGATGGAAACATTCTGGAATTAGATAATGGTGATAGCTGCATATTATTTCAAATATCGTAAAAGCCACTGAATTTTACTTTAAAACTGTGAATTTTGTGTTATGTGACTTTTATCTCAATTTAAAAAAATGACACAGCAGGTGTTGACAAATGCCAGACAAGAGAGAAACAGATGATATATAACCCAAAACAGTCCCTATATTCTTTACCTTAGAAGTGAAATGTGATGTTGATTGAAATAATGAGAAAGCTAGGCTGGGAACTTGGTCAAAAATTTTCAAGTTTTTAAAAACAAACTTTGTTAATAAACAAAACACCCCCAGCATACTATCCCTTTCTGTTTGAAAACCTCCGGGGACGGGGTGGGGGGAATATAAGCAAATCTGCTCTAGAAATGTCAAGGCGTCTGCAAAGATGTGCCTTGCGGCCGGAACCAACGGTGGGGCGTGGACAGTGAGCGAGAAATGAACACAGGCATTTCGCCATCAGGAATTCGAAACCAGAATATGTCTCAGTTCATGAGTCTAGAGAATTGTAGACTTTCTGGCCCAAGTCCTACGAGAACATCATCACTGGAGAATAAGCAGGTAGTTTCTAGAAGATTCTACATTCACATAACATTAAAAAAGAAAAACCAGATTAGGTTAGTGTCTCAAATGTCTTAAAGGACGTTAAGAAGAAAAACACCCACTGAATTTAAAGTGGGAGAAAAGTGCAGATTAAAGATGGGTGACTTTATCCACAATTAGGTCGTTAGAATTCGGGTTTTAAACTGTTCGCACACAGAAGCGGTCTTCACTGCACTGAGAAGTCACCCACGTGACAAAGACAGAGGGTCAAGCACAGGCTCTAGAGACGGCACGAGTGGGCTCCCTACTGAAGCTGGCAGGAGCAGGGTCTGCAGCGGGAGCTGGACCCCTTTGCTGGCCTGTGGGGGACGACGACGGGACTTGGTGGGCCACAGATGGGGGGCGGCCCAGGAGTCACACCCAGACTGCCTGGACAGGCCTGTGCCGGGAAAGCAGCAGCACAAATGCTTTGGTGGATTATCAAGGTAGCAAAGAGTGAACGCCACATCTCAGTGGGGAATTCAAGGGGGAGGGAAATGCTGTTGCTATGTGAGAATCGGCTCAGTCAAGGCAACAAGCGTGAACTTGTGCGGGCACAAACCGGCTGCGGGGCAGGGCCTTCCCCAGGGGCACACACGGGCATGGGCGCAGCTGTGGTGACAGGCTGGGGCTGAGTCAGGCACACCAGGACCGTGAGACAGGCAGAGCAGAACTGACCAGGGAGCAGGGGCTGGCCCAGGGAGAGGTTCCAAGGGGCCCGAGAGCCTGCAAAAGCCCAGGCAGAACCAGACAGATGCGCTCATTGTGCACTTTCCTGGGAGAAGGATGTGCATTTTCCCCTGGTTGTCAAAAGGTCTGTGGCCCGCTGTTTTATGAATGGGACCAGAAGTTAAGGGTAAAGGACAGACATATTGTGACAGCCCCACGGTGTGGGAGCGGGAGAAGGTGGTGCCAGCCCGCCATGCTGGAGGTAGTGTAGGTGCGGGCAAGGACATGAGTGGATCGTGACCTTCAGCGAAGGAACAGAGTGTGAAAGTAATGGAGAAAGCCAATGCAGGGGCAAGGAAGCCCCTTGGACCCAGCCATCCCCCTTCGGAGAACTTGCCAACACCTCAAACACGTGCCCAGAGATGTTCAGACAAGGCTGTTTACTTCAGCGTCGCTGAAAAGGGATTGACACAATACCCCTCAACAAGGAGCTAGCTCAGCACCTCAGCCACAGCCTCGCAATGGAACCTCATGCAGTTACATGGGGAGAATGAGGTGAACACATGAATAGTGATAAGGAAAGATATGGACTAAACACTAGATGGAAAAGGGGGGTTGCAGGAAAAGTGGGTAAAATACAATCCCTTTTTTGCCCCCCCAAAATTAGTTCAGTCACGAAAAGAAGTAGAGCACTGACACTCACTTCCTACAACTAGTAGATGGACCTTGAACACATCTCAGTGTGAGAAGCCAGACACAGAAGGCCACACAGTGTGTGGCTCCATGCATGTGACATGTCCAGGACAGGCACATCCACAGAGACAGGAAGTGGGTTAGTGGTTGCCAGGGGCTGGGGAGGGGGACGAGGGTGACTGCTAAGGGAGACGGGACTTCTTTTGGGGGTGATGAAAAGGCTCTGGAACTAGACAGTACTGACAGTTTGACATAGGCTGTGCCCCCGGAAGAACACCTTGGGGTCAAGTGTTTTATTCACTCCTGGATTAAATACGAAGTCCTATGGGAAGTGTGGTAGGGCCAGCTGTCCCTGTCCTCCAGGAGTGTACAACTGAGAGCAGGAAATAAGACACATAAATCACACCTTGTCCAAGTAGCCTCGTGATGCTAAATCTACGGGCTGTGCCAATTCAGGGGTCACTGTCACTTCTGACTGATTAGTTCCATGGTCGCTGACTAGGAGGTGATTCTGTCATCCAGAGGAGGCTTGGCCATGTCTGGAGACAGTCGTGTCATGACTTGGGGGTGGGTGGGTGCTTCTGGCAGATGGAGACCCAGGATGCTGCTCAACACGCTGCAGTGCCCAGGGTGGCCTCCCACCCTCCACCAAGAATGAGCTGGCCCCAGACGTCAACAGCGCTGCAGAGGAAAAGCCCCGCCCTAGTCTGGCATTTTCCCAGTGAGCTCACCAGTTAAAATGTCAAGGCTCCATGGTGAAAGGGCACTGAAGAAGGGTCTTTGGAGAAGAGTAAGATTGTCATCAGTAGTCACGACCTTCCAGAGAGAGGAGAGACAAAAGTATGAGGCCTGTTTAAGGGATGGCAAGCCCATTTGGAGAACTAGAGAAAAACGAGGCAATGAAAACGGATATGGGGCTGGATGGAGACAAGTCTTGAACCAAGCTCAGTAGGGTGTGGTTATGACAAAGTGGAGGGGCCAGTCCATCGGTTTGGTTAACAGACATAGAGAAACTGCCCATCCTGTCCTCCTGACATAGCCCAGGAGAACCAAGGCGGGTCGGAGAGGGGATGAAGAGATCGGTAAGAATCGTGAGTCAAAGGAACCCAGTCTCTGCAGGATATCAAGGGATGTGGTGCGCCTGTACTGGTGCTGAGCTGGGCGCTGGGGAGACAGTGCTCCTAAGGACAGGAGAAGAGGGCTGGGCCCCTTGCAGCAAGCAGGTCAAAGGACTCCAGTCTCCTCTGGAGCTACAACGGGGACAGAAGCTAGGCTGTGTGGACACCACAAAGGGAAGGGGAGAAGCTTCCAACCAGAAGTCTGGTGAAGGCACCACCTTGTCCTGTCTCTGCTGCCAAGTCCACCATCCTGTAGTGTCCAAAATAGCCGCTAACTGCTGGACCTGTCCCTTGCACACCAGGTCGCTTCAGCGATTAGAGCCCAGCTGACCAATACATGCCCAGTGTGACCTAAGGCCGGCATCACCTGCGTCACACGGGGCTTCCAGAAATACTTTCTATTTACTCCCGGTTGTCATTTTAAGAGTTGGCTGTATAACCATGCCATGATTTACATGACTGGCAAGCTCCTGAAATAATATCCCCAGTTTATGCTTTAACTTTGGATCTGAATGTCAGTGGCCAATGGTTGCTAACAATTTTAAATTCTTCTAGCATTTTCTCCCCCTTAGCTTTCCACCTGATATATGAAAACATTTAAAGTATCCAACTAATTGTAAAATGTTTGATATTTGGAGCCCCCAAATATTTGCTGAGTGGACGGAGTCCCCCTAGCGCTCCCCACATAAAGAAGTCCCTCATAAATCCCTTCATAAAATGAAGGGAAAATGAAGAGTTCTCTGAAAAAGCAGAAGCATATACTTTAAGCTGATTTCTGTGGGTCTGGAATTCCAAATCTATTTTTTCTCAAAGCCGGCTGCATCTGCCTGTACACCTTCCAAGAAGAATGGCAGAGGTGGGAAAGCACACTGTGTTTTCTTTGGGTTCTCCCCGGTCAGGGTGGAGCTGGAACATATTTGTGGGTTGGTAATTTTTTTGGAAACTGCGTCCAAGGCCTTACCCCACGAATCACCTCTTAGACGGAAATGTATCCTAGAAACATGGCGCTGTTTCTAAAAGATAAACAGTTTGCATTTGTAAAATGTAAGTATAATTAAGTGCTATTATGACTTTAGGAATGGACTTCTGTATCAGTAGGGTGATTTCAGCACATTTCCAGGGAGACGGGCGCTCCTGAGTCCAGCCTTCTGCCTTTCTGTGGGGACTGGTCCCATCAGGTGGGTCTGGTCTCCATCAGACCGCACGTGTCCCAGTGCTCAGTCCAGTTACTCCCCCTCGGCCTGCAGAGTCCATTTCCAGTTACTCCTTCCACCTAAGAATCCCTTCAATACCCCCTCTGCCCAGCGTCATATACAACGGCCAAAAGGTGGAATGACCCAAGCATCCGTGGACAGACAGACCAATGAATAAAGACAATGCAGCCCACCCAGACGATGGGATATTATTCAGCCTTGAGAAAGAAGGAATTTTGACACCTGCTACAATATGGATGAATCTTAGGGGCATTATGCTTAGTGAATTAGCCAGACACAAAATGACAAATACTATGTGATTCCACTCACAGGAGGTCCCTGGAAGAGTCAGATCCATAGAGACAGGGAGTAGATGGTGGGAGCCAGGGGCTGGGGGAGGGGATGGGAGTTAGTGTTTCATGGGGAGAGAGCTTCTCGGTCTGGGAAGGTGGGAAAGTTCTGGAGACGGGTGGCGGTGGTGGTGATGGTTGTTGCACAATGACATGTACTTAATGCGACTGAACTGTACACTGAAAATGGTTAAAATAGTACATTTTATGCTTCCAAATTCTGTATTTTGCCACAGTTTGAAACACTCACTTTCCTCCATTTCTTGCTCCTTGAATTTTGATGGCTGTGCCCTGGTCCTCTCTGTTCCTTTCCCACCCTCTCTGTGGGTGATCTCATCTGTTTTCCTGACTGAAATGACCGATTATACACTGAGAGATCCTAGAACCTGACCTCCAGCCTGGCCTGTGCCCTCAGCTCCAGAGGCCGCCACTCCGCTGTGCGTGCTGGAACACAGCCCCACTTCGCTGTCCCAAAGACGGCTCAAGCCAGCCAGGCCTGTGACTGAATTCATGACTCTCCTACCCCAGAGCAGCTTCTCCTGTGGTCCCTGACTCATTGAAATGACATGTTCCACCTGATCCCCAAAGTCAGACACCCGGGAATTGCCCTGGGATTCTCTTGCCCTTTGTCCCACAGCAAGTCACCAGGTCCCCAAAGTCCCTGAGAATCCCACAGCTCTGTCTTCCCTGGCATCCACCACTGGGGCTGTCAGGCAGGTCCTTGTTACCGTTCCCTAGATACGGCAACAGTAATCTCTCCATTGCCAACCTCCAGACACGAAGACTTCCAATGCATCTGCTAATATCACCCCTGATCACAAAGCTGCTTCCCCACATACCTCTTAGCCCAGCTCCAGAGACACGAATCTCATCTGTCCAGTGGGGTCACAAACATTTTCTGTAAAGGCCCAGACAGTAAATATTTTAGGCTTTGCGGTCTGTATTCTGCCTGTGTCACAAATACTCAAATTTGCTGTTGCCTTGCAAAAGCTACCAGAGATGGGAGGTAAATGAATGGCGTGGCTGTGTGCCAATAAAACTTTACTTACAGAAAACAGGCTGCAGTTGGCCTATACCTGCTCGCTGCTAATCTTCCTTGTACCCTGCTTGCTGGAAACGCAGCCATGCCACTGCTCACCCCACCGACGGCCTGTAGGACACCACCACCCAGAATCAGCACAGATCCATCACCTCTCTTGGCCCCTCCAGGGAGAGTGCCACACAGAGACATCCAGCACAGCCCCTTTTTAAAGCTGGCTTCCTTTCCTAGTGGTATTTGTCCTTCATCACCTCATAGGATGAATTTATAGTATGAATGAATGATGAACAATTGTCAGAGGCCCAGAAAGCAGGTCTTCCAGCAAACGACTAAATACTACAGATCAGACAACTACAGGCAGAAGAGAAATCAAGTCTAATTTATACTTAGAATAGAATCTAGATTCTTCCCCATGGCCTCTGGCACCTTCTGCCTGTCCTGCTGCTCACCAGGGATTAGACACACAGCTGCCTTTCTCTGCCTTGACCAGGCCCGGCTGATTCCTCTTGTCCCAGGACCCTTGCACCTGCCTCCTGCCGAGAAGACTCTTCCCTCTGAAGTCCACAGGGTCTTTCTCTCTCACAGTGTCAGTCCCAGTTGAACCGTCACCTCCTGAAGAGTTTCCCTCGACACCAGTAGCTAGATCTAAAATTCACACATACATGCAGGCACACACACGCTCAAAATAAGTACAAAGATCTTAGTAGAAATAGGCTTACTGTATATGGCAAATCTAGGCTTCATTGCACAGTAAATAGCAATCGCTATATTGGGCCATTACATGTAAGTTCTACATATTTTTAATGGCTTTATAATTTTTTTAACACGGACTATGGAAGCTGTCATGTGATTCACAGCATCCAAAATCCACTTGCATGTGTAATCTACAGGTTTTGGAAGTCAACTTAGTTTTCAGAAAGTCATAGCATTCACAAAAATGAAAAATAAGAATAAGGAGTTGCCAGGGCAGAAAATGCGGTTTTCAAACATACAAAACCCATGTATCATAAAAAAGGAATGCATTTCAGGAAAAAAAAAGAAGCAAGGTGGAGTGAGGAGCACGGCCAGGCTGTCTGCCCCTGCGGGCTCAACTCAAGTCCTGGCAGGAAGACCAGGCCGGTCTCACCTCCAAGGGACTGATTCCAGACGTCTTTAGTGGCATTGGAGAGCCAGTGATACCAGAGAAGGGCAACCAGTTTCTCAATGTTCTCGTCTCAGAGTCTGCCCACGGGGCTGATCACTTGACAAAGTCTACCCCAAAGTGTGATGCTCCGGACGTAATTTCAGAAGGATCTACACCACAACCAAGATGCAGAACTGCGAGTGACTTATTGTTTAATTTTTGCAGAGAACTTGCATTTGCAGAGTGATACATTTGTACCAGTGAATTTCTATGCTAACAGAAGGGCATTCCCCACCCTAAAATGGGCAGCGAAAGGCTGGCCTGCTCAACCAAGCTGGACACGTTCACTCAATGTCTACTCAACACTTGGTACCGGGCAGGAAACCAACACAAAAAATCATCTCAGGCCACTTCTGCTTGTAAAAAAGTAAATAAAAATAAAAATAAAAATAATGGTTGGAGCATTGTCCTATACACCAAAAGGTTGTGCATTTAGTCCCTGGTTAGGGCACATACCTAGGTTTCAGGTTCGGTCCCCAGGTCGGGGCATGTGCAGGAGGCAACTGATCAATGTTTCTCTCTTACATCAATTTGTCTCTCTCTCTCTCTCTCAAATCTTTAATTTTTAAAAAAATAATAATTACTCTTTGTTGAGTACCAGGCCCTGTGCTAAACAGAATACAGATATTATTTCTAACATAGCAATCATAAAGCTACTATTAACCTCCTCTCTGCCAGGTCCCAAAGCCCACTTCTGCAGCACATCCTACGTCCGACCTGCAGTTTTTCCTTCACTCTTCCCTCTGCCCTGCTCATCCGATCTGGTCTGTACTGAGTCCCATAGATGGCTGTATGTTCTGGACAACGAATAACTCTCTTAATTTCTATGTGCTTTCCCATTGCTGCACAGAAAACCATTTATTTATTCATTTAACAAATATTTATTGACGGCCTACTCAGTGCCAGAATTATTCTCAGTGCTGGGAATACGGAAGTTAATGAAACAGAGCTTCTCTCCCTCGCCGAGCTGACATTCCAAGAGGAGACAATGATAATAAAATCAATAAGCATAACATACGGAGTATTAGACAGTGATAAACACTAAGGAGGCCAAAAGTGCACCACTTTCAAATGGGAAGGTGACACTTTTGAAAAGGTCTGAAGGCAGTGAGGGAAGAGTGACCCCCCCCCACCACCACCCCTAGTGCCTGGGCCAAACTCTTTCCAGGCAGAGGGTTTGGGGAACTTCTGGGAGGCTGGCATAGGGTACTGTAGTTAGAGATGAAGCCAAAGAGATACTGAGGTGGGCAGCCAGGGTGGGGGTAGGGTTTGGGGTTGGGGGAGACCTCGGCTTTTGTTCTAAGTGTGATGGGAGCTATGGGAGGGTTTGAACCAAAGAATACACAACAGGACAAAATATGACCGCCCCCCCCCCCCAGGTGAACAGGCTAGAATCATCTGGGCAACGGGTGATGGTGGCTTGGAGTAGGGGGCTGGCAGTGGAGGTTGCCAGCTGTGGTCAGATTCTAGGTCCCCACCGGAGGTGGATTGGGTTATTTTGCTGATGACTTGAGAGAAAGAGGAATGGAGGACAACGCCAAAGTGCTGGCCTAGGCAGCTGAGAGAAGCCAGCAGACACTTGCAAAGGGAGGGCAGAACTCAGGAGAAGCAGATTTGGTGGGGCACTATCTTGGGCTCAGCTCGGTCACCTCATGTTTAGACCGCCATCAGAATGCATCTGGATGTGTTCAGGAGGCAGCTGGCCAGATTTTCCTGCTAGGAAGCTCTTAGAAGCCTGTGTCCTCATGGTAATCTTGGCCTGAGCTTCCCGGGCACGAATTGCCCCAGACTTACCTACTTTGTATCCCAAATTCTACTACTCGATTCTGTATCTTCCTCTGCTCAAGTTCTCCCACTTTTATTTTTTTCCTTTAAGAATTACTTTGCTGATCTTGGGGTTTACAAAAAAACATGTGGGTAGTTTTCAATTTTCTCTCTAATTCCCGACACATGTTCCACTCATTCATTCATTGGACAAATGAAGCACACACTCTGTGCCAGGCATGTATCTGAGAGAACACGGCCTGTGGTAGAGCTGGTTGCCATTTACACTCTAGGAAGGGGATCAAAATGCTCTTTTATATATATATAAGTCCATGCTCCTTTATAATAATACTGAAATCCAAACAGCTCTGAAGTTTTTGGTAAATTTGGCATGGACTCATTTGGCAACAAATCTGACCTGAAGTGGCCCGAGGCTGTTGATGGTCCTTACCTACCCCATTGAATGGGAATCTGCATACAGCTTTATGCAGAAATATGAATGTGTGTGGCAGGTGTGTCCCAGGTAGGAATTTCAGACACTGGGTCGGAACTTGTACTTCCCTGCCCCAGAGTTTATGAGGGTCCCCACAAGCAAGACAGTTTCCCTGAGAACTGCTTGCTTTGTCAATACTTTCACATTTTACAAATAAATAGGTGTGTATGGGGGGAGCATATTATTTAAATAAGTGGTCAACTTGCAGTTAATTAAAAAGAGTCAAATATACTATGATAAGATACGGCTCCTTTAGGCCCTGGAATTTTATGAGTTAAATAACCATACGTGACTATAAAAATCCTACAAGTGCCCTGGCTGGTGTGGCTCAATGGAATGAGTGACCGGTCTGTGAACCAAAGGGTCACCAGTTCGATTCCCAGTCAGGGCCCATGCCTGGGTTGCAGCCAGGTCCCCAGTGGGGGGTGTGTGAGAGGCAACTGCACACTGATGTTTCTCTCTCTCCCTTTCTCCCTCCCTTTCTTTCTCTCTAAAAATAAATAAATAAAATCGTTTTTAAAAAATCCCACGAGAACATCCAAAATTTTGACTCAATTGTAATATTAATTAAAGTTAATTAATTAATTACTGGTTAAAATTAATTTTATAACTTGAATCTGAAACTACAAATTAGATCTAAAGAATAAAAAGGGCCAGAAGAACAATTTCACAGCATCTCCATTTCTGGTGAATGGCTCCATGCCAGCAGCGCTTTTGTGATAAACGTGGTTAAAAGATGACTATTAAGGTAATATGTGCACTTCACCTAGAAAGCAAACACCAACTGAATTTCAAAGGATTTCTGCTAATTGGGGGTAATTAATAACTTTGTCCCTGTCCTCCTGATACGCCTTTTAAGCATCTTGGATGGTTTGCTTGGGACAAGAGAGATATGGCCCTAAAGGGCTAAATGATTCGGTATTGCTTTTACTGCCGGGCAAACCACTTCTGAATTCACTCCCCACCCAAGTCAGTTGGAATATCACAAGATCACAGACCCGGTTATCATTTCCATCATGTAGTATGGGAAGTCTTTTTAATAGAAAACTACTGAGTCCCCTCCAATACTTCATTAAGCCTTTAGGAGAAGCAGCACTGGCCATTAAGAATATTCAATCCCTTTTCTGGGGAGGGCTTACCACCCATGTGTCTGGTCAGAGCAGGTGAGTAGCCATTTCTAAGGTTATTCTAGTTAGTTCAAGTTTTTAAACTTGAGTGGGTAATCAAAACGCCCCCTACTCCCCAGGACAGAGGGTTAGGGTCTTTATATAAGCAAATAAAAAATATTTCAAAGGCAGAAAACTGTACTTGAACAACAATAAAAAATATTTCAGGGCATAAACCAAAAAGATGAAAACATATTGACAATATGTGCAATCATAAAAAACAGTTGTTGATGTTTTGTGTCATTATTATTATTATTATTACTTTTTGTTGGGGAAGTCAGAACTGAGAGCCTTGTATAGGTTTGATATTTTGGATTTGAAAAGATAAAGCTCATGGGATTGGGGTGGGGGGATTTACGGAAATCTGCACTGACTGTGGATTTCACAAAACAAGGAAATAATTGGACGGAGTCATCACACGCAGAAGCAGGAATAAGGTCTATCCGGGAGCGCAGCCCTGCGCTCCTACGCAGCATCTCGCCCTTGTCCCTCATTCCTGCGGGGCAGCCGCGAGGTTAAAATTAGGGCGATGAACCACCCCCGTCGCCGCCCTAATGGCAGGGGCAGCTCGCCCCGCGGGCTCCGTACACAGCCGCTCGGAGACCCAACTTTCCTCGCGCAGCGGCGAGAAAACACACCCTCAGGGACGCGGCCGGAGGGAGCGCCGCGGCTTCTCGCAGAGCGAAAAGGAAAGGAATAGAGAACTTTGCGGGGGGTGCGGTGCGGATATTTAAGGGGTTTGGATTCCCTCTCTCTCTCTCTCTCTCTCACGCGCGCGCGCGCGCGCGCACACACACACACACACACACACACACTCGCACAACCGCAGGAGAAAAACCCCGCGGAGGAGTTCGGACCACAGGTTGGCTCTTTAACAAAATAATAAATGAATAAAGTAACAATAAACCTTTTCGCGAAACTTCGATCGGTCCAAATGCGGGAGACAGCGGCGGGGCGCGAAGGAGTGCGGAGTTAGGAGGGGGGTGGGACGGTGTCGGAGGAGCTGAAAGCTCCAGGATTTGGGGGCGAAAGGTGAGAAACGGGTCCCCAGGAACCGGAGTCGCCGGGACTCGAGAAAAAGCGAGAAGAGGGAGGGGTTCTCCACCAAAACGAGCGCACGGGCTTTCGGTTAAAAAGTGAGAAACGGGGTCAAGGGGCGCCTTCAAATTCAGTATATGGTCGGGGGCGGGGGGGCGTCAGAACGAGAAGAGGGTCCTGGGCTCCCCGACCCAGGGACTCGGGGTGAAGGTGAGAAGCGTCTCCGAGCCCCTCCTAACTGGAAGTCTAAGGTTAACACAGACAAGCGTCCCGGGGAGCCCCAATTTCACAGATTTGGAGGATGAAAGGGGTCCGCAGGAGCTTCCGGTTGAGGAAGTTTAAAAGAAGTTTGAGATAGGTCATCGGGGCGCCCCCAAATCCGGGAGTTTCAGGGTAAGACTGAGAGTGGTCCGCGGGCGTCCTGTCCCGGAAGTTTTATAAAAAGTGAGGCGACGGATCCCCACTTCCCCCCGTGTTTGGTTAAAAGGAAGGAGGAGTTTCAGGGAGACTCTAAACTCAGCAGCTCCTGCGGGACTTGGGGTGCGAGGGCGGGCCCCGCGGGCGCACTGTCCGGACGTTTAGGATGAACGGCGGGGGCTGCGCTGCTAGCCCCCCATCCCCTGTCCGGAGCCCGGCCACCCCAGCACTCCCCGCCCGGGCAGGGCCCCGGGCGATCGCATCGGTCACCTGGAGTTCTGGCCGGGAGTTCAGGCAGCGGCTCCCCCGGCGGCGGCTGCGGCGGCGGCTGCAGCGGCTGCTGCGTGTTGGTCCCCGTTGGTAAGTAACAGTCTCCACGGCTACAGTCTCTATGGCGGCGGCGGTGGCGGCAGCGGCTGCTGCTCCTCCTCGCTCCGGCTGCCCGCCTCGCGCCGCCCTCCCGCCCAACGGGGTGGGGCGTTGTTACCGGCAACGGTTACCAGGCTCCATGCCCCACCCCTTCAACGGCCCGCCCATGCCCGCCTCCAACGGGCATGGGAGGGCGTGGCACAAGGTTCTGCTGCGCCCCATTGGTTGATGGTGGTGCTTGTCAGAGAGGGTGTCGCCGGGGAGGAAATGGACGGCCGACCAGTCACCGGGAAGGAGGGCGGGGCTTAGCTCGAGGCACTCGCAAATACCAGAGTTGAGGGTTGCAGAGCCGGAGGCTCGTGTGGGCCTGTGGCTAGTGACGGGGATCCCGGAAGGCCGAATTTGGGGAACCCACCTTCCTTTATTTCACAGATAATGAAGGGTGTGGACGAAAAGGGGCCACATACTGAACCTGACAAGCCCCAGGGAGGCCTATATAGGATGGTCTGAAATTAAAACCTAACTGAAAGTGGTTCAAGACAGGTGGTCGTACCTTGGGCTGGAATCTCCCCTGACAAGTAATCTTTAATTGAGCCTGTCTTTTTTTCATCTACATTATTATACTTGGAATGTCAATGTAACTGTCCTTTTTCAGGACCCCCTCTGGGCACAGCAATCACATCAGAGCAGAAACCACAAAATCCCCATTTTTATTGTTAATTGTTAACTTAACTGTCCTGTACCGAACTGTGTAAAAGAAGTAAGGTGCTATGCCAGGTATAATGCGCACCCGCGTTTTGGTGCACATTATACACAGAATTATTATACCCATGGTATGTAATAATTGTGCCCATGTGTAATGCTCATTCCTATTTTTCCCTCAAAAATTTGGGCAAAAAACGTGCTCATTTTACACAGCAAAATGCGGGTGTGTGTCTTTTTACTTTTTATTTAATCCCAGAGGTTTCCTGCTTTGCTTTCTCCTGCCTCCCTAATCTATCACCAAAGGATTTCATGTAACCCACTTACGCCTCCTCTTTTTATTGTAATGTATAAATAAGGTGCAAAACTGCCATTTTATAGAGCATTTTCTCAACTCATTAGGGTTTTGCTTCCTGGCAATTGCTGTCAATTTGACTCAGATAAGCTCATAAAAATTCTGTACAGGTTTGAACATTTCCTGCATTGCCAAGTGATATCCAGGCATAGTCTGGGTCCAGTGTCATCAGACCCTGACCCGCAGGTGCCTACTACCTGTTTTTTGAAGCTCATAGACTGAAAATTTTAAAATAGTTTTAATCTAAATGGTTTTTTAAAATCAAAAAAATAATCTGCCCTGGCCAGTGTGGCTCAGTGGGCTGGAGTGTCGCCCTGTATACTGAAAGGCTGTACATTCAACTCCAGCACATACCTAGGTTGTGGACTCCATGCCCATGCTACAGCAGGCAGCCAACCAATTGATGTTTCTTTCTCACCTCGCTCTCGCTCTCTTCCCCTCTCTCTAAAAAGCAATGATAATATGTCCTCAGGTGAGAATTAAAAAAAAAGAAAGAATTATCTTTTGTGAAATATGAAAAAACATGAAACTCTTTATTTGATTAAATCCAGTATTTTCAACTCCTTCAAGAGCTGGCAAGCTGTGGACAGTGGGCCATATTCTGTCTGCCTGTGTTTATTAAGTATTATTAGAACACAGACTCGCCCTTTAAGCGAGACGGAAGGTGGCTTTCACACTCTAAGGTAGTGAAGAGTTGAGTAACTGCACAAAGACCAAGGGGCATGAGCAAAGACAAAAATATTTACTATCTGGCCTGTCACAGGAAGTGTTTGCCCACCCTCTTCCCTCCCCTTGCCCCTATACAGTAGGTTCAGCTATGAGGAGGGACATCTGTACCAAAGTCAGAATGATGAGGAAAAAGGGAAGCAAATTTTAGGAATTCAAAATCCCTGGGGTGGAAACTCATGTTGAACGACAGAAAGCAGGTCCTGGGGTGTGGCTGGAGCACAGTGAATGGGGAGGGCGGGTGGTGAGTCAGAATGGAGGGTTTGTTCCACCTGAGATCTCGTAGGCCATCAGGAAGGGTCCTCAGCAGATTGGGAAGCCATGGGAGGGATTTCAGCAAGGGGAAGATATAATCTGATTTGTGATTTGTGATTTTTTTAATGGAGGTTTTTAAAAAATTTTATTTATTTTTATTTTTAGAGAGGGAAGGGAGGGAGAAAGAGAGAGAGAGAGAAACATAAATGTGCGGTTGCTGGGGGTCATGGCCTGCAACCCAGGCATGTGCCCTGACTGGGAATCGAACCTGTGACACTTTGGTTCGCAGCCCGCGCTCAATCCACTGAGCTACGCCAGCCAGGGCTTGATTTGTGATTTTTAAAGCTCATGTGTGGAGAACAAATTGTAGGAAACAAGAAAGACAGAAAATTTGAATGTCTGTTATAGTTCCCCTGAATGAAAAAGTGTTGTGGCTTGGAGTAGGGACCTGGTTTGGAGGTGGTGATGAGTGGGTGGATAGGAAGTACGTTTTGAAGAACATGCTAATGGACAGGATATGAAATAAAGTTTTAGGGTGTGATGGGAGGTGCCTTAGAGTCACTTCGTATAGTCCGTTCTGTTATGACTTTTGTTTTGAACATGTGAATTTGTCCCCATGTGGCATTATATTTACAGTAGTACTTACATGTTTCTTCACTACTTAACATGTGTAAAACTCTACTATCTCAAAAGAAATCAGGAGGGAAATTAGAAAATACTTTCGGATGAAAGAAAATGAAACACAACATACCAAAATTTATAGGATATGGCTTAGTAGAGGAAAATTTATAGCTGTAATAACTATGTTTTGAAAAGAAGGAGAAATTTCTTCCTGGCTGGATAGATGGCACCGTTGGTTAGAACGTCTTCCCGCTGCGACCCAAGGCTGCAGCTCCAGTCCTGGTCAGGCCGTGTGCAAGAATGGACCAATGAAAGCGTGGATGAGTGGAACGACAACTCGATGTTTCCTTCTCTTTCCCTCCCTCTTTCTTTTCCTTCCCCTCTCTCTCTCTAAAACCAATTTTTAAAAATTAAAAAAATGAAAAGAGAGAAAGATCTCAAATGAATAATTTCACTGTCTGCATAAGAAACTGAAAGATAAGAGTAAACTAAACCGGAAGCGAACAGAATAAATAAAACAATAAAGATTAGGGCCAGAATAAATGAAATAAAGAATAGTAAATTAATAGAGAGAGTTAACAAAAACACAAGTTAGTCTGAAATATCAACAAAGTTGACAAATGTTAAATTAGAGTGACAGACCCACATAAGAGAGAAGCCTCAAATCACTAAAATCATGGATGAAAGAGGGCACATTAGCCAACCTAGAAAAGATGATAAAACAGTATTACGAACAATTGTATGCCAACAGATTGGACATCCTAGATAAAATGGGCAAATTCCTAGAAAGACATAAACTACCAAAACTGACTTGAGAAGAAACAGAAAAGATCAAATGATCCTGTAATAAGAACCTGCATTAATGGTGATAATATTGATGATAATAATAATAATAAACAACTGCCCACAAAGAAAAACCCAGGACCCTATGACTTCACTGGTGAATTCTTCCAAATGTTCAAAGAAGAATTAACAGCAATCTTTCACAAACTATTCTTTAAAATAGAAGAGAGGTAATACTCCATGAGTCCCTTCTAACATTATATGAAACATACTGTCTTGTTACCAAAAGCAGACAGAGACATCACATGAAGAGAAAACTAGAGATCAATATCCTTTGTGAACATAGATATGCAAAAGTCCTAAATGAAATACTATTAAACTAAATCCAGCAACATATTAAAAGAATTATACCACATGACAAAGTGGAATTTATCCCAAGAATGCAATTTTGGTTGGTTCGATATAAAAAAATACCCATGTTAGTAGAAATGAAGGGCAATAACCACATGATCATCTCAACAGATGCAGAGCAAGCATTTGACAAAATCCAGCACTCTTTCATGATTAAAAAAAACACTCAGTGAACTTGGAACAGAGCAGAACTTCCTCAACATGATAAAGAACATCTACAAAAACGCCACTGTGAGTGATACTCAGTCATGAGAAGCCGAGTGCCTGCCACCTAAGCGCAGGAACAAGACAAAGACGTCTGCTGTCACCATTTCTCTCCACCATTGAACTGGATGCTCTAAGCTGTCTCTACTCGCAGATGACAAGATCTTGTATGTGGAAAATCCTAAGGAACCCATTAAACAGCTATCATGACTATTAAAGGAATTCAGCAAGGTTTCAGAATACAAGCAAATATATACAAAACTCAATTGTTTTTCTATACACGAGCAATGAACAATCTGAAATTTAAATTAAGAAAAGAATCCCATATATAGTAACACCCAAAACAATAAAAGACTTGGGAACAAATTTAATGAAAGAAACCAAGACCTGTACAGGGAAAACTAAAAAGAAAAAACGTCATTAACAGATTGAAAAACATCCCATGTTCATGGATGAGAAGAGTTAATGTTATTAAGATAGTAATACTCCCCAAACTGATCTACAGACTCAATGTAATCTCTATCAAAATCCAGCTTTTTTTTTTGCAGAGATTGACAAGCTGATCCTAAACTTTATATGGAAATGTAAGGAACCCAGAATAGACCAAACAATCTTGAGAAAGAACAGAATTGGAGGACTCACACTTCCAGATTTTAAAACTCACTGTGAAGATCAAGTGTGTTTTGGAGATTAGGCCAGACATACAGATGAATGGAACACCACTGAGAGTTCGGACATAAACCTGCACGTTCGTAGTCCATTGTTGGTGATAAGGGTGTTAAGACCATGTAATGGGGAAAGAACAGTCTCTTCAACACATGGTACCGGGACGGTTGGATCTCCACATACAAAAGGATAAAGTTGGACCACTCCTTCACACCATGTAAAAAATTAACTTAAAATAGATCATAGACCTAACTGTGAGGGCTAAAACTATGAAAGTCTTAGATGAAAATACATGAGAAAAATCTTCAGGGCCTTGGTTTGGCAACAGTTTCTTAAATATGATGCCAAAAGTACAAGTGAAAAAAGAAAAAAAACAGATAAATTGGACTTCATCAAAATTTGAAACTTTTGTGTTCTAAAGGACACCTTCAAGAAAGTAGAAACACAGCCTAAAATGCGGTGGAATGTTTTTGGGCAATAAAGAGGAATGAAACCCTGATGCATGCTACCCCGTGGGTGAGCCTTCACATCACCATGCTAAGGGAAAGGTGTCTATCACCAAAAGGTCACACCTGGTAAGATACCACTTATATGAAGTGTCCAGAATGGGCAAATCCAGGGAGATAGGAAGTAGATGAACGGTTGTCAGAGGCTTGTCAACATAAGAAACGTCCAAACCTGTACGAATTTTTATCAGTTTATTTGAGCCAAACTGACAGCAATTGCTGGGAAGCAAAACCTCAATGGTTTGAGAAAATGCTCTATAAAATAGCAGTTTTGCACCTTATTTTATACACTACAATCAAAAAAGGTGGTGATAGATTAGGGAGGCAAGAGAAAGCAAAGTGGGGGAAGCTCTGGGACTGGATAGAAAAGTAAAATGATGAACACATACTTCTTTTACGTAGGTGGGTACAAGATAGTTAACAGCCAACAGCTAACAACAAAGCTCTGGCCTGTGTGGCTCAGTGGGTTGGAGCATCCTCCCAACAAAAATGTTGGGGGTTCGATTCCTGGTCAGGCACATGCCTAGGTTTCAGGTTCAGTCCCCAGAAATGGGAGCATATGGGAGGCAACCAATTGATGTTTCTCTCTCTCTCTCTAAAATCAACAAATGTATTTTAGAAAAATTTAAAAAATTAACAAGATAACAGTAACAATGAGGGGATTTGTGGTCTCTGCTCTGGTGGGGTGGTTGGAAAAACACCTTGACATTCCAAAGCTATGTTATCATAGATGCAAAAAGAGAATAGACAGGCTTGGTTAGGGTAAAGATCGACTTTCATCGGGGAAGAGTCTAGCCTAGGACACGACCTCTGCCATAAACTGCTTTCAGTTAAGTTTTCATCTCAGACCACCCTATGTGGTTACTCTGGTCTCTGAGTTTGTGGGGCTGCCATGCAGGTCACCCCTGAGTTTGTCAGGTTTAGTGTGTGGCCCCTTTTTGTCCACAGACTGGGGGAGGGGCTGGGGAGTGGCCACTGAGGTGTATGGTATTTCTTTCTGGGGTGGTTTCTGAAAATGTTATAAAATGATTGTGGTAATAGTTGCACAACTTTGTTCATTTTCTAAAAAACACTGAACTATATGCTTTTGAAGGGTGACTATCATATTGAATTATACCTCACTGAAGTTGTAATTGAATAAGTCTGCTACCATATTAGTTTGTTCATTTTTTAAAACTATGTAACTCACTGACAGTTTTTGGGTATTGTCACTGTAATCCAATTTTACCAGGAGCCCTGTGGATTCTATTGTGTAATTTTGCCTAGGGTAGGATTTTTAGGAACATATATACCACGTTATAACAGAACTAACAGTGTGTAGTAAGTTATTTTGGTTCCATGTTGGTAAGCAGTAGGTTTAGGCTGGCTAAGTGACAGTTGTCCTTGATAGAGAGAAAGGACAAGAGGGGGACCTGCCAGACTGCTTTTAAAGAAAATCTTAGGACTGCAGTCATTTAGTTCAAAGGGAACCTCCTCAGCTGAGCGGCAGCCTGTAACATCACGACTCTCCCCTCTAAGGCCCTGCTTCGAGTGGATGTCTGACACCGCTGCGCAGTCCTGCTGCTCAGTGCCTGGAAGGAGGAGACCAAAGGAAAGTGTCAGAGCAAAAATCTGCAGCACAGGAAGCCGCAGAACCAGAAAAGCTGGGCGACGGTGGGGAGCAGGGGGTGCAGGGAAGGCAGGACCTTGCTTGCTTTGTCCTCTTATCGAGAGCTCGAGGGCAAGTGATGTCAATGGGGAATCATTTATAGGGTGTGAGCACTCCTCCCAGTTTCCCTGGGACTTTGCCACTTTTAAAATTGAAAGTCCCAGCTTCTCAAAAAGTTAAACAGTTACTATATGACCCAAAAGGAATTGACGACATTGATCCACACAAACACTTGTCCGTGAATGTTCATAGTGTTCATAGCAGCATTACTCATAATAGCCTCAAAATGGAAATGACTCAGATGTGCATGAAAGGATGAATGGATACACAAAATGTGGTCCAGTCACACACTGGAATATTACTCAGCCATGAAAAGGAGCAAAGCTCTGACACTCGCTACCTCGTGGATGGACCCTGAAAACATGGTGTTCAGTGAGAGAAGCCAGACACTAAAGACCACAGAGTGTGTGGTTCCATTTATGTGACAAGTCCCAGCCAGGCAAGTCCACAGAGACAGGAAGTGGATCCCTGGTTGCTGGGGCCTGGGGGCGGGGGTGGTCGAGGAAGTGCTTAGTGAGTACAGCAACATGGGGTCTCCTTTGGGATTAGTGTAGATGTTCTAGAGTTAAATAGTAGGGATGGTTGCATAATTTAAATACACTAAAACGGCTGAATTGTACCCTTTAGTATGATAAAATTCATGTTAGGTGAATTGTATCTGAACAATATATTTTTTAAATGTTTCTAAAATCCCTGAAAGTTCCATATCCCAGGCTGGGACCACCTCGGCCCTGAGCAAACCAGATGGTTGGCCACTCCAGCTGATGCGACTGTGAGTCTGGCTGCAGACAGATCGACGTTGCGTCCCAGTGACCCTCGGCTTACCGACAGTCTTACTGACTACAGGCAGGTGCTCCGTGAAGAAAGGGCTCTGAGATGAAATGATGACAGCGCCCGACAGCTTGCTACAGGCCCTGAGAAGTCCTGCAATCAGACAAGGTTATGATCACAGCCTTTGGAACCCTCAACTATAATTTGAGTTTTGGGTCTGCTGCGTGCCAGCTGAATGCTCCTGGGCAAATCACGTAACCCTGTGAATCGTAGTTTCTTCTTCTTTAAAAAAGGTTTCCAGTAAAGGTTGGAAATCCCCCCTGGTTTGCTCAGGGTTGGGGATTAGTTGCAATGAACCCTGTAGTGTGCCTGGGATGCCCCAAGTGCCCAAGAAATGTTACTGCTATTGGTGAGTGAACCTGGTTAAGTCTGTCGAGCTCAGCATTTCCTAAACCTATTTAACCATGTGCCCTATTTCCCTTCATAACACCTATTAACCCCTCTCTCCTGGCCAAAAGCAGTTTTCAGTTCTGGGGCATTGCTGGGAAATGGGTTTCTTTGCCACAGTCACTCCCGTGATAAAGCTACAGGTCTGTACCACCAAGGGCCTGTGAGTGTGGAGCATCAGTGGAGACCTGTGTTTGGGGTCAGACAGCTACAAAGACAGAAGTTCTGATGAAAGGCAGGGGGCACCACGGAGCACTTGGCCTCCCAGGATCACAGTTTGAAGCCCCGGTACCGGATGATTCCAAAGATCAGCTTCTTCTACCTCCAACAGTCCATGACTGAAAATGTCACAATTAAAAGGGGGCACTGAGACAAAATGAAAGACAAAAACCTGGGGGTATCCTAAACTGCCAGCAATAAAAGACCGGTTAAGTGGCATTTGCGTAAACAATGGAATATTATGCAGCAGTAGAAAAGGACCAGATGACTTTGTGGGCAGATGTAGAATGATGGCTATGATCTATGTGGTAAACAATAACAACTAAAGTGTAGAACACTGTGTATACCATTTTCCCATTTGTATTTTTAAGGACATTTGTTTCAAAGGGGGATGAGCCTACAAATATGCTACCCTTCTTAAGTAAATGTGTCAGCATGTACTGATGCTTACTACGTGCAGGCCATTTTCCCATCACTTTGCCAACATTAACTCATCTGACCTTCCTGCTAACTCTTGCAGTATGAGTCGCATTTTACATATGAGGGAGCTGGGTGTATTAGTTATCCACTGCCCTATGACAAATGACTCCCAAGTATAGCAGCTTAAGCAACATTCATCATCTCAGATAGTTTCCATGGGTCAGGAATCCAGGTGCAGCTTAGCTGGGTGGTTCTAGCTTATGGTCTCCCACAGGGTTGTGGGCAAGCTGTCAGCCGGGGCTGCACTCTCGTTTGAAGGCACGCTTCCCCCCTTCCTCCCTCCCTCCCTTCCTTCATCTTCCCTCCCCTTCTTTCCTTCTTTCTTTTTCTCTTTTTAAAATCATGGTAAGAACATTAACACGAGGTGTACTGTTCTAACAAAATCGTGAGTGTGCAGTGCTGTGTTGTGCTGTGTCATGAGTGTGCAGTGCTGTGTCGGAAGCACACTGCTGTGCAGCAGAACTCTAAAACTTTTTCACCTTGAATAACCGAAATGTCAGAGTCACTGGACAGCAACTCTCCCGGCGGGTGGATTCACTTCTAAGCACGTTCACTTCCTGTATGGGCTACTGGTTGGAGACTTTCAGGAGTCACCACATGGACTTTACAACAAGCGGCTCAAGTGTCCTTACAACGTGGCTGCAGGGACCTGGCAGCTGCCTTCCCCTGTGCGCTCTAGTCAGAAGCCACTGACTTTTTATAACCTAATCTCAGTAGAGACGACATTGCATTAATTCAGACATAATTGTTAGAAGCAAGTCAGTAAATTCAGCCCCCACTCAATGAGAGAGGCTTACGTAATATTTACGCACAAGGGCAGGAATAGGAGGAAGTGGGATCATTGGGGGCCACCTTATTGGGGGGCATCTTTGAGGCTGCCAGTGCTTTGGGGGCACAGAAGGTGCCATCACTAGCCCAAGCTCACAAGCTAGCTGATGAATCGAATCGCGGAGCCGGGACTGGAAGCCAGGCTGCTGGGCTCGACACCCCAGCCTCCTGTGTGGCTGACTCCGCCCAGCACTACCTCTCCTCCTTCACCTTTGCAGCATGCTCGTACGTGCGGAAAATACTCCTTGAAAAAACGATAGATAGAAACTAAGAGCATACACCGCAGTGGGAGGGGCTGGGCTCTGTGTGCTGTCTGTGTCTCTGTGAGAGAGTGTTTCTGAGCACAAGTGTTACTTTTCTCATTTTGCGGGGAGAGAGTCAAAAAGCCCCAAAGGCATGATAAAATGAAGGGACATCTTTTGCTAAAATATAAAATAAAAACCGAGAAAGAAATTTTCAACTATGTGTTTATGAGAAAAGAATTAGCCAGTAAAACTGCAGGGCCGCTGAGAATGAGTTGCGAGTACAAGGATGGCCCGGAACACGTCCGCCTGGGAGCCGTCCAGATCCCCCGGGAGGCTCAGCCTCAGTGGTTGTTAAAACCTCTTTTTTCCCCTCCCAGACGGGCTTCTTCCTAATTGACTCTTTTTATTCCACTAATGACTGTTAATTAACCGGAGCTATTAGGATTTTAAAGGCCATTTATGCATTCGTTGGTGGGTGGTTTTAAGAGCCACTTATTTGGCGCAGACCTGAGTGTGAGCATCTGACCCTTTCGAGGGCGGCGTGAAAGGACAATTTCCATAACGACGGGCCTCTGAATGGAGGACTCTGTGTGGAAAGCACCTGTGTGCCGCGAAGACCTTTCTTTCTCTCAGGGCTTTCTTGCCACCCGCAGCCGCATTTCTTCGCAGCACTGAATTATTTCCATAGCAAACCGTCGCAGCTTCCAGCAGCCTTCGAAGGACAGGCTGAATACACGTCCAACACATTTTTTCCTAAGTCCCATTTTGTCAGCCAAGTGTGTTAACCACCTCTAGGCAACCGGGGTGCAGGGGAATAGAATGGCCAAGCCTGTGTTCTGCACTGACTGCAAATGAAAGGAAGAAGGAAAGGAAAGAGGAAAAGGGGAACTGGAAATAAATGAAAGTGAGGCATGCGAAGGAAAGAGGTTGAAAAACAGGAAGCTACTTCAATGACAAAAGCTGTCAAGAATGTTGATTGCCACTTGACAAAAGTGAAGCTGAGAATGTTCGATCCTTGACTTAATTCCAACTGCCGCAGTGGCAATGGTAACACTGCTGACTAGACGGGATTCCATGCGTGAAAACGGCCACTTTTAAGAAATTATAGAAGGATCGGACTGATATTTTGACACAGCAGTCTAACGGGGGAGTGGCGCTTTATAAAGTGGACACTGGTGTCCGTGTTATTCGGGAGATGTCTCCTGTGAATTCTGCCATGTTCATTACTACTTGGAGGAAATTGCAGATAGGAAGGACACCTGCTCTCATGAACAATGAGCATGGGTTTATGGAAAGAGTTAAGTGTGTGGATTCGGTTCCTCTGATTTTTCTCATGGATGTCCTTCCCTTTTTCTCCAGACCACTGCTGATTCAGAATATTCACTGTTTTCCCTCAGGGCAGCCCGCCCTTCCCAGGTGGAGCTGAGAAACAGGGCTCCCTCCTGGCCACCGGGAGTCTAAGAGTCCATCGTAGGGAACTTGCACACGTGCACTGGGCTTTAAACACAGGCAGAATAAAACTCCTGATGCAGTTTAAGTGATGGTGAGTTCTGGTTTCATCTGTCACGTTTACTTTGTGAAGTGGTCACGAAGAGGGGAAAGAAGCTGGTCTTTCCATTCATTTCTGGATTATTTATTTTATCCTGTTAAGAGGACAGGCAATAAGGGTACTAATAAATGTAAAGACATGGATTAAATTGTGCAATTCTGAGTCTTGAAATATTCTAAATTTTAAAAAGACTTCCTTTTGTTACCCTTTAGTGCAGTGCTTCTCAGTCATTCTTGCTGCAGGATGCACAGGTAAAATGATATTTGCACATTGATATAAAATTCCCTTTTAATAAAAAATCTGAGATTTCTTGCATGAATACAACATTTTTATCCTCGCCTGAGGGTATGTTTATTGTTTTTTAGAAAAAGAGGAAAGAAGAGAGAGAAACATTGATGTGAGAGGAACAGCAATCAGAATTATCGATTGGTTACCTTCTGTATGCACCCAACTGGGGATCGAACCTGCAGCCTAGGTATGTGCCCTGACTGGGGATTGAACCTGCAACCTTTTGGTATATAGGACAACACTCCAATCAGCTGAGCCACCCGGCCAGGGCAACTTTTAAAATTAACTTCTTTGCTTATAATCACTATTGATAATTACTGATTGAGAAATTTTGCTAATGATCTCTGAAATTCTTTTTAATGTTATGAAATGTTTATAACCTATTTAATGACATTTTTCTTTTTTATGGAGCTATAACTTACATCAAAGTGAAGAATTTTCAATTTTTTACATATGTGTGACTTTTTCCATGCTTGTGGACTTTTGTCACCAGAGCCTAGGTCAAGGTATAAAGTACTTCCAACCCCACGAAGGGTTCCTTCATAGCCTTTTCCAGTTAATACCCCCACTTATTCATTCCAACTTCTATCACTATATTTATTTTGCTTATTCTTGAACTTCATATTGATAAAATTACACAGAATGTTCTTTTGTGTCTGGTTTCTTTTGTATAATATTACCTCTGTGAGATTCATCCCTATTGTTAACGGGATCAAATGATTCTTTTAAAAAAATTGTTGAGTTGTATCCTATTGCATGAATATGCCACTATTTATCTATTCATTTTCCTGTTGATGGACATTTGGTTTGTTCCCAATTTCCTCATATTCTCCTTTACAACGATCTCTGAACCTTTTATTGGCCTCCTGTGCCCCAAGGGGTGCCCCACTTCTGCTGCCTTTAGTGCCTCAGGACTTTGGCATCATTGACCTGAGACACCACTTTGCTCAGTCCTGTGGGTGGTGGTCTTTTGGGTGGACTGCTCTGAGCAGCTGTTGTCCTGTGTCCCCAAGTTTGCAGTCCTCCCTTTCTTCCAGTAGGTGGCGGTAGGTAGCAGTCTCAGCCCTTGTCTTGACCTTGATGTTCAGGGGGGCCTGGTACTCCTGGGCTTGGCGCTGCCTCTCTGCCTGTGGCTGGGGCAGCTCTGACTCCAGGCACAGAAATTACAAGCAAACAATTTTTGCAAATCACTCAAAATTTACAACTCTTAAAATTATACCTGACAGCTGATAGGAAATTTAAAACCACCTTTGTAAGTCATTCATAATAAGTGAAATTATATCGAAAGACCCCTGTTCTTCCTTTTTCATTCATTGAAAAATACAAACTTGACAAATTCTTCTAATGATGTGCATGGATTTTGAATCCAGTTGAATATTTTTCTTTTTAAACAGATTATTATCTTTTTTATTATTGATTCGAGAGAAACATCAATTTGTTGTTTCACTGTTTGTGCATTCATTGGTTGATTCTTGTGTGTGCCCTGATGCGGGATTGAACCCTCAACCTTGGCATATAGAGATGACACTCCAACCAATGGAGTACCTGGCCAGGGCCCCAGTTGAACATTTTTATACCAGGAATTTCAAATAACGATGGTGTTCTTATTTTCAGGATGTGCTTGCCCTGTTAGAGTAGTCACCCAGCTTCTGATCTTGTCCTTACTAAAGGGCACAGCAAACTGATAACCAGGAAGATGGGGACTTGGGACCTTTCCCTGGAGCTGTTTCCACCCAAAGCCCTCTTCTGTCTACCTGTGTGTTATCTCTCCTTCTTATGAGGATGCCAGTCATTGAAGGTAGGGCCCACCTTCCATGTTCTGGTCTGACTTCATCTTAACATACCCAATCACATGTGCAAAAACCCTATTTCCAAATGAGGTGACATCCTGAGGTTCCAAGTCAGCATGGATATTGGGAGGGACACTATTCAACCCAGCCCAGCATCTTTGCAAACTGTAGAGTGTCATGGAATGTTGGAGGACCAAACAGGACACAGAAGAGAATGCTGATGCTTTGGTACAGCCACGGCAATAGCGGGAACAGTCACCAGACCCGAAGACTGGAGCCTGGGGAACAGGGGGAGCCGAGATGAAGATTCCCAGAGAGGGAAAGAGAAACTGTGAGATCATCCTATATCAGGGGCTGGCAACCTTTCTGTAGAGGGCCTGACAGCAAACATTTGGGGCTTTGCAGGTGATATGGTCTGTTGCAACTACATAGCTCCACTGTTACGGTGCAAAAGCAACCAGAGATGATACATACATGAATGGTGTGGCTGTGTGCCAAGAAAACTTTATTTATAAAAACAGACAGTGGGCCAGATTTGGCCTACAGGCTGTAGTTCTCCACTCCTGTCCTGTAGGGTGGAGTACCTGGGGAAAAACAGCCTACTGGTGGGCCTGTGGCAAACGTTAGGGGAGAAGGTATTAAAGCACACAGGAAATTGTCAGAAATAGTGTCGAGGGATAATGTCTAAAACTGAGGTTAATAGTGGAGAAAATACAGTGTTGATGGTTGGCTACTGGGAAGGATATTTGTGGGATCGGAGGAGGCAGAGGTGGAATAGGGGATTGTTACTTAGCTATAAACCTTTGTGATCATTTTGATACTCAAACAATAATAGTAACAAAAATATATATGTATTACCTTAATAGAAAAGTAAAAACATTATTAAAAAATAGCCAACTAATGTCAGGGCACTCAATTGTTGTTGCCCATGTTGTACCAGATTATGCCGGGCCTGTGGAGAAAGGTGGAAGCTTCCACCAGGGGGCGCTGTGAGAAAAGTTACAGTTTTTCTCTGGGAAAATAAAGTAAGAATTACCCTTACTCTACAGTAGGACTCGCCAGTCTACCACCCAGAGGGCCAGATCCGGCCCTCTGCCTGAATTTGTTTTGTTTGTTTTTTGCTTATTAAGGTATGGTCAACATATTATATTAGTTTCAGGTGTACAACATATTTGCATATATTGCAAAATACCACAGTAAGTCTAGTCACAGAATTTTTTTACTTGTGAAAAGAACTTTTTTCAATTAGAAGAAATTTTAAACTAAGTTTGGTTGGTATATAATCTTATATTGGTTATATTAGTTTCAGTTGCATAATACAGTGTTCAACATTTTGAACACTTACAATGTTGTAATCACCCCGTTAATTCCAGTGATCATCTGTCACCTTGCAAACTTACCACAATATTGTTGACTATATTCCCCTTCCCCTTTTTACCCATCCACCCACCCTCCATTCTGGTAACCATCCCTTTGGTGTCAGGTTCTATGAGTCTACTGTGTTGTGTTTGCTTTTAGATTTCACGTATAAGTGAAACCATATGATACTCGTCTTTCCCTGTGTGACTTACTTCACTGAGCATAATACCCTCCAGGTCCATCCATGCTGTTGCAAACGCTAAGATTTCATTCTCTTTTATCACAGAGTGGTACTCCGTTGTGTGCATGTTCCACTTCTCCTTTATCCTCTCATCTGCCGATGGACTCCTAGGCTGCTTCTAGATTCTGGCTATTGTCAATAATGCTGCAGTGAACACAGGGGCATGCATACCTTTTTGAAATAGGGTTTTGGGTTTTCTTGGGTAAATGCTCAGAAGTGGAGTTGCTGGGTCAAAAGGCAGTTCTGTTTCAACTTCTCGAGGACTCTCCACACTGCTCTCCAGAATGGCTGCATGGGCCTGCATCCCACCAGTGATGCAGGAGGGCCCTTTTCTCCCCGTCTTGCCAGCACATGCTGTTTGCTGACTTACTCACGGCAGCCGTTCTGACGGGTGGGTGTGATGCCCAGTTGTGGTTTTGATTGGCATTTCTCTGATGATCAGTGATGGTGAGCATGTTTTCATGTGTCTTTTGTCCATTTCGATGTCTTCTTTGGAAAAATGTCTATTCGGGTCCTCTGCCCATTTTTAATTGGGTTGTTTCTTTTAAATTTTTATAAACCATATACATGTATAACTTTCATAATATATTTAGAAATTAGTTTAAATATGAACAAGTAATGGTTTAGCCCTATAGAACAGTGAATTATTACACAATACAGGGAAGGGGAAAAAACACATGTATGTTTTGACAAATAAAGAAGTCAAATTGTTCTTCAATGGAGCTGAACCAACTCACTACTACCAATGATATATAAATATTGTGAGTGGGTTTTAAGTTTTATCTTGAGAAACTGGGGGTTAATCACTTAGATAACACATGCCCATTATACACTGTTAGCTTCTAAAGTCAGCCCAGAGTCCTGACTGGTGTGGCTCAGTGGGTTGGGCATTGCCCCACAAAGTGAAAGGTCACTGGTTCAATTCCCAGTCACAGCACATGCCTGGGTCTTGGGTTCAGTTCCTGGTCAGGACACATACGAGAGGCAACTGATCAATGTTTCTCTCTCACATCGATGCTTCTCTCCCTCTCTTTCTCTTTCCTTTCGCCTGTCTAAAAAATAAGTAAAAAATGAAAATGTCAGCCCAGAAATGTCATTTGGAGGTTATAAGTTAGCACTTGACTGCACCTAAAAGAAAACCTAACAAAAGCAGGTTGTAAACTATGGGCTTATTTTTCTCACCAGACGGGGGAGCCGACTGAAGGCGCCTGGAGCAGGGCCGTGTGGCAGGAGGCGATGCGCTCAGGGCTAACATCCGCCCTCCTTTACATCTCAGGTCAAGGGCCTGTCCAGACCTCCCAGCCTAGGTCAGGTCCCTCGGCAACCTCTCTCACACCTGGGGTTTCCCTGCATGATTGTAAGTTTGCACTTGTTTGCACAATTCTGGGTTTTCCTGCTATTCCCTAGATAGACCCATCTGGATTTGCTCATTTCTGTGCCCCCAGCATCTAGCACAATGCCCGACCTGGGGACAGTGGCTCCATACAAACTTCATCAGCACACGCAGAAGTGCAGTGCATGCATGCATGAGTGAGCGAAAAGAAAACTGCCATTCTCCTGCCCAGGAAGTATTTTCTTCCAGGGGTGGGGGCGGGGTGGGGAGGCAGGGACAGCCAGTGATGTCACAAGAGGTGGCTGGGACAGAAGGTTCTGGAAGGTTGAAGGGGGCTAGAAGAGCTTTCAGGGAGGGAAACTGCCCGCCTTCCTGCCTCTGGCCACTCCCACTATCTTGGCTGGACCCAGACAGGGACAAGGGCTGGGAAGAGACAGCACATGTTCTGGTTTCCAGGAGAAGCAACTTGGTTAGCACCTTTGTGGAAGAAGAAAACACCTTGAGTGTCCAGATGCCTCAGCCACCAGTGCCCTGCTGTGGCGGTCAGACCCACACCTCGTGAGGAGTGGCAGGTGCCAGTGGTGCGGGAGAGGGGCACGTGGGGCCCTGTGGGGTTCGGCGTCTGTCATTTAGCACTGTACTTCTCCAGGGTTTGGATTCCCCACAGACACACATTCTGGCCTTGAGTGGGACCCTCAGTATCTTTCCCTATTGAATTTCTTATTGGTTGCTGCCCACATACAAGAAAACTATTGATTTTTGAATATTGATCTTTTCCTTTGTTACCTTACAAAACTCTCACTTTTAATAGCTTCTTAGTTGACAGGATAGTATAGGCACTCAAATTATTTGGAATATGACAATGTTATTTGTTTCCAATCTTTATTCCTCTCATTTCTTTTTCTTATCTTACTGCATTGGCTAAAAACCTTCAGGTTGGTGCTAAATAGTATAGCAGTGAAGCTGATTTATTTGTCTTAATCCTGACTTCATGGGAATTCTTCCAGTGCTTTTGTTGCTGCTAAATATAGTTCCAAAATATTTTCATTACCCCAAAAGAAAACCCCACCCTCTTTAGCAATCACCCCCATCCCCCTGCCCAGCCCCTGGCAAACACTGATACACCTCCTGTCTCTAAGGATTTGCTTGTTCTGGACATTTCACAAAAATGGAGTCATTTGGTACAGCAGTGCACCTTACCTGTGGTTTCATGTGCTACAATCCAAAAATATTAAATGGAAATCTACCCTATTTCATCTCATCACATAGGCATTACATCATCTTATTGAACAGTACTTGGGGTTCTGCTGCCCACCGCCACTGCCCTCTAGGCAAAAATTCCAGAGGCAAAGGTTTGGTGACGATGGAAAGGAGTCTTTATTCAAAAGCCGTTACTGAGGCTATCAAGTCACAGCCAGAATCACTTAAGCCTGTCAATTAAGGCTAAACTCTAACACCGGAGCTCTATCTTTTTTTCCATTAGTTTTTAGTTATCTTGTTTCTATAGGGTTAGTTTGCAAACTAAAAACAATAAAATATACAAAAACTACACAATTTTAGAAGAATGGCAGGCTTCTGCCTCAGAGCCTGTTCCCTCTAGAACATCCAGAGAATAAACCTGCCACCTTCTGCCAGGCCAGCCTGATCCTAGGCTGTGCCCAGAGTTCCTTCCCATCCAAAATACCATCTGTTGGGAAAGGCAGGCAGCTGCAGCACGATCATCCAGGCATCCCTGAGGAAGAGGAGCCTGAGCCTGAGCCTGAGCCAGAGCCAGAGCCAGAGCCAGAGCCTGAGGCAGAGCCTGAGCCAGAGGCTGAGCCAGCTCCGGAGCCAGAGAGCCCGCCCTCTTTATTGCCATTGGCTCCACAGGCATTCAGCTTCGCAGCCAATCCTGTCCTAGACTCCCCACAGTTGCCTTAGCAAACTCCTCTACAGCCCCTCCCTACTTCTCCCCTGCAATCCTAGTTGTCTTAATCAGATCTAGGTCTCTCTGTGTCAATTTCACATCACAAGAAGAAGGGTGAGGGCAGTACAATAAGATATTTTGACAGTGCATTCACGTAACTTTTATTAGAGTATATATTTTAATTATTCTATTTTATTATTATTGTTGATCTCTTGCTGTGCCTAATTTATAAATCAAACTTCATCATAGATGTGTGTGTAGGAAAAAACTGTGCATCGGTTCAGTACGATCTGCAGTTTCAGCCTCCACAGGGGGTCTCAGAAGGTATCCCCGCAAAAATGGGGGGGGGACCAAACTTGTCTTTTTGCCTTCTTTCACTCAACATGATGTTTTCGAGGCTCATCCTGTTACTGATCAGAGCAGGCCCCTGATGGCTGCAGGCTCTTGGGGACTTCATGATACCACACTTGTCGCTCGATCCACCTTCCCCTTCTCAGGGCATCAGCGGTCAGTGCTCGGGTCAGATAGCCTGCATTTTGCGTTGTGATTGAAAAGGAGGTAATGGCTTCCTAGACCATAGACAGACACATTTTTTTCTTGAGTCATGAACATGCATACGTATCCATTGCTTACACCTTCTTTATATGTTGTCCTGAATCTTGATCTTTTGATTTACTATTGTTTGTGTCTTGAGGAACATCCCATTTTAGTGACAATGAACAACTTTTCTGGTGGGGTTTTTTTTTTAAATTGAGGTGAGATTCACATAAGATAAAATTAACCATTTTAAAGTGAACAGCTCGCTGGCATTTAGTACATTCACGATCCTGTGCCACCATCACCTCTATTTAGTTCTGAAACATTTTCATCATTCTCCAGAGGAAACAGTCACTTCCCACTCAGCAGCTGCTGGCAACCACTCACCCACCTCCTGTCTCTGTGGCCGTGCCCGTCCTGGACACTTCACGTGAGCAGGATCACACACTGCACGGCTTCTTGTGTCCGGCTTCTCTCACTGAGCAGCGTGTCCTCAGGTCCATCCACACTGAAGTGACTGTCAGAATCTCCTTCCTTTTCATGGCCAAGTGACGCTCCAGCGTGCGCACGGACCGCGTTCTGTCACTCATTCATCCGTTGATGGGCCTTTGGCTCCGTGAACTGTGCTGCTGCGAATGTGGGTGTGTGTTCCTGGCATTTCCCCAGATCTGGAGCCCCCACTGCAGGAAGGTTCCACAGTGTCTGTCACTAGTCCTCCATTGCTGCATGTCTGCTTTTCCTCCAGTCTTTTCCCCTCCGGACAGTGTGGCAGCGACGGTCCTTTGCGTGTAGTTTAAGCATCTGTCCGGTGAATGATTCTGTGATATTTCCTGTTTACTTTGGTTTGCCCTACTGGGTGCTCTGTTTCCAACTCCAACTCTGTGAAAACAGACACTTTCTGAGTACCCTTTATGGTAGCCACAGTTTATCCTGGTGCCTGGTGAGACGTAGATCTCCCATTACATTTTTATTCTTTGTAATATTTTATCCTAAATTTCACTCTGCAGGGGCTATATGCAATTTTGGTGTATAATAAATACACTTTTTCTCTTTTTTTAGTTTGCCAAGGTAAACCTTCATTTATTCAGCTTTAATCAACTATAGGAAATTTTTCTTTTTAAGCTGATGGAATGCTATCACCATGTAATGTGTCTGTGGAAGAGATGACACTTTTTTAACAACTAATACATAACTGACATATGAACAAGGCCCAGGTTTATATAGGAAATGGGGAGCTATTTGCCAATTAAGTTATTTTCTCCTTACATTTTATCTTTAATAATACCTGAAAACCCAATGCCTTAGCCACAGAATATTTTTGAATTGTTCATTTTAAGATGTATAGTGCACTTTTCCCACACAGAGTTCACTTTGTTGGTGTCCAGTTCCATGAGGTCTGACAAGTGTGTGGAGCCCTGTGACCGCCAGCGCCGCCGGGCACTGAGCTCCATCGCCCCCCAAGTTCCCGCAGGTTCCCCCCCACCCCAGGAGGCGACCCCTCTGTCCTCCTGCCGCCGCCCCCCACCCCTGCCCTCCACAACCTCAGACCTGTTCTCCATCGCGAGTTGCGCCTTTTCCAGGAAGTGACATAAACGCAATCATAAAGCGTGTGGTTTTTCAAATCTGTCTTCTTCCACTCAGTGTAAGGCCTCTGAGACTCGCTGGGCTGGTCATATCAGTAGTTCTTTTCCCTGCATTGCTGAGGTTCCTTCTGCGGAACTGCCCAGGGCGGGGCTGGGAGGTGAGGTGCCTTCTCTGGGGAGGTTCCAAATCGTTCTTACCTGCAGGATCGCTTATAGACTTGACCCCTATATTCCAACGTTTCAGAGACTTTGGGAAACTCACAGATTGATGCTCTCCTGACCCCACAGTCGCTCTGGCATGTGGGCTGCTCTCCTCCCCTCGTAGGCCCAGAGCAGCCAGGGCTGGCGATGACCCGGGGGCTCCACGCAGACACGCCCGAGGGCCAGAGTCGGCCTCCGCCCGCAGCCCCTTCAGCAGTCAGTCCTACTAAGCCCCTCTTTGTGCCTTGCAGCACTGCGAAGAATGGTCTCTGCGGACCCGGAAGGGCGGAAACCCCAGCAGCTCAAGAAAAGGAGGCTGAGGACCTTGAAGGAGAGACATGAGTAAAACAAAAGGCAGGTGGTGGGAGAGAGGAGGGCCCGCCGGCTCGGCCAGGGCTCATCCTCCAGGAGCCTGGTCGGGAGGGTCAGGACACAGCCATTCTGGGCCTGAGGCCCCCAGACAGGGTGGGGAGGGGGCCCTCTACTGCCAAGGAGGAGCGCAGGCTTGGGATTTCAGAGCCTCCTCCGCGCTGTGTGTATCACAGCACCCCGAGAAGGGCACCGCCTGTCAGGGGTTGAGTCCGTGTGGGGGGGACCATATGCACACACATACACATATATGTCCCATGTAATTATATACACAGTGCATCTGTAATATATATATGGTGAATGTATTTATTTATGGCACAGACTTAATAGTATGTATAGTGCAGATGTAATTATGTACATGTATAATGCAGTTATGATAATGCATGTGGCACAGATAAAATTGTGTATATACATATATTCTGCAGATGTAATGTTACACATGTAGTGCAGATATACAGTGTAAATGTAGTACATATAGTGCAGATGCAATGAATACTGTGCAGATGTGGTACATGTAGTGTGGATATAATTAATACTGTGCAGATGTGGTACATGCAGTGCGGATGTAATGAATACTGTGCAGGGGTGGTACATGTAGTGCAGATGTGATATATACACAGTACAGGTGTAATCCGGGGCGGGCTGAGTATTTTTACAGTAGTTCATCGAGCTGTGATCATTACTATTACTCTTTGAACTCAAAAGAGTGTTGCGCTGGCACGTTGCACTTAGGTATACTCTTGTAAGTGCTCTGCTTGCTGGCCCACATCACTTACGGGTTCTCAGAATCTGCCTGCCACTTTCCAGCGGGCTGTGGCACAGCGGGCTTCACTGTCATCGGTCAACCCGCTCTGCCAGCCCTGCATATGCATAGAAGAGGTAACATTATGTATGTACATACATATGGTACAGATGTAATTATATGCACAGTGCAGAATATCATGTGAAGATCAGATGCAGTATGTAGTACAGACACAGCATCGCAGCGGAGATGCAATGCTCACTGTATTTCACACAGCGCCACCTGCAGTGCAGATGCGGTGACAGTGACGTGTTATCACTGTGTTGTAACCGTTTTACTGCCTGAACTATGCAGGGCGCACCACGTGATGGTAAAGCACCTTCACTCTTGCACAGCTGCCCTCTCCACTCGGGTAAAACATTGGTGAGAAAAATGAGTGTCACAGTCATTCTCAAAACTAATAATCTTCAAAATCTCATTTGATTGCTATGTTAGCCCCCTGGACTGCCGTAACAAAGCACTCTGGACCGTGCAGCTGAAACGACAGAAATGTTCGGCTGCCCGGTTCTGGGGCCAGAAGCCCAGAATCCAGGCGTCAGCCGGGTTGGTTCCTCTTGGAGGTAGTGACAAAGCCTCTCTCCCATCCTGCCGGTGGCTGTCGGTGGCTGCCAGTGGCCTTGGCGTCCCTCGGTTACACCATCCAGTCTCCGCTTCTGTCTTCTCCGCGTGGCCTTCTACTCAGTGCATTTCGATGTCCTCTCCTCTTCTTCTGGGACACCAGTCATTGGACAAAGTCCCCTCCCTCCATCCAGGGCGGTGTCCTCGTGAGATCCTCAGTGGATTTCACCTGCAAAGGCTTTATCTCCAAACTAGGTCACATTCTGAGCTTCTGTACATGAACTTGGAGGAAACACTGTTCAACCCACTGCAGTCATTAAAATATCCCCACCCATGTCCAGGTGACCCCCTCCACAGTTTTGTCCAGTTTACAGCTTTTCTCCCAGGTGTCACCCTGGACACCTGGAGCCGCGGGGGCGAGGGAGCGAGGGAGGCCTGACGAGCTGAGCTTCTATTTCCTGGGTGACGTTCTCCCAGCACCCCGGCTCCGCTGGGGGATTTCGTTGTAAGGTGGTGAGAATTCCAGCACCGATCCTCCTTGTGGGGTGGGGGGCTTCTCTGAACAGCCTTCCTTAGATGCAGTTTGTTATGGGTTGAATTGTGTCCCCCCCACTATGGTCTGAATGTTTGTGTCCCCCCCATTAACATGTTGAAACCCACCTGCCCTCCCCCAGGCAATGGTATTAGAAGGCGCTAGGTCACGAGGTGGGAGCCCTCCTGAGTGGGATTGGTGCTGGGGTGACAGAGGCTGCAGGGGGGCTGCAGGGGAGCTGCCTCCACGGCGAGACAAGGTCTATGAACCGGGAGGCAGGGGCACCAGATCTGGTGGAAATGTGATCTTTCGCTTCCCCACCTCCAGAACTATGAGGACTAAGTGTCTGGTGTTTCTAAAGGACCCAGGTCACGGTATTTTGTTATAGCAGCCCAAGATTCATAGATCGCAGTCCCAGCAGTTACTCGGTACTTCGGAATGTGACCTAATTTGTAAATCGGGCCATTGCTGATAGGATGGGTTTTAATCCAGTATGACTGCTGTCCTTATAAAAAGGGGAAATTCGGACACAAGGGGAATGCCCTGTGAAGATGAAGGCGGAGAGGAAGGCTTGTAATGCTTCTGTCACAAGCCTAGGAACTCCAAAGATTACAGGTCCACCACCAGAGGGCAGGTAGGGGAGAGGAGGGAACATATTCTTCCTCACGGCCTCAGGAGGAACCAACTGACCCGCACCTTGACCTCGGGCCGTCTGCCTCCAGAACTGGGAGGGAGGGAGGGACTGTCCGTGGTTCCAGCCCCTCAGTCCAGAGCGCAGGCACGCCCCTTGTCTTTCTGCCTCCGCACTGCACGGGGCAGACACTGCGTCCGTACAAACTGGAGGTTTGTGGCGACCCTGCTTTGACAAGTCTATCAACACTGTTTTTCCAACAGGCTTAGATGATGGTTAGCATTTTCTTTTAGCAATAAAGTATTTTTAAATTAAAGTATGTGCCTTGTTTTTTTTACACATAGTGCCTCTTAATTCCGGACTGTGGACCATTCACGCAGATGGAGAAGTCCTTCTGAGGCTATCAAAACACGGGCCAGGCCACGAGGCTCCGATAACCATCCCAGAATTTTTTCGGGAGTCAGTCAGCCGATTTGGGATTTATCCAGCCCTCGCATCAAAGAACAGCAAAAATTGGGAAGTGCTGAATTTCAAGCAGTACTATGAGGCTTGTCGGAAGGCTGCCAGGGCCTTGATCAAGGTGAATGAGTCGTTCCTCCTTCCTTCCCTCTCTCTCCCTCCCTTCCTCCCTTCCTTCCTTATCACGTATTCAATCATTCATTCAGAATAGGAAATACACACACACACACACACACACACACACACACAGTATAAAACGCACAAGACACCACAAGATACGAAAGGTAATGTGAATATTTTCCCTCCAATTCTCGACTCCTCCCATGTGAAGGCAGCCACCACTGTCAGTGTTTTAAACATCCTTTGGGGGAATAAACTGTGTGTATCTATTATAGAACTTCTCTTTTTGCAAATTTTTGCATAGATGGTAGCCTACTATACTCATGATTCTGCACCTAGTTTTTTCCCTTTAGCATAATATCTCTATGCATTAGTTAGCTACTGCTGCATAACAAATCACCCCCCTAAATTTAGTGACTTAAAATGACAAACATTTATTATCTCGGTTTCTGTGGGTCCCAAGTCCAGGAGAGGCTTAGCTGGGTACTATACTTCTGGTTCCGGGCCTCTCCTCAGGCCTCAGTGAAGCCATCAGTGTGGCCTGCCTCACCTGAAGGACACACTGGCTGGAGGGTTCACTTCTAAGCTGGTTATTGGCAGGATGCCTCACTTCCTTGCTCCCCAGCTTTCCTCGTCGGGTGTCCTTGGAGAATTTTCACCATATGGCAGTCAGCTCCCCCCAGAATGAGTGACCCAAAGAGAGTGGGAACAAGACGGGAGCCAGGATACCTTTTTATGACCTAACCTCAACCATGACACGCTATCACTGCTTCCATATCCTGCTGGCCACACAGACCCACCCGGATGCAGCGAGGGGGGAGAGCACACAAGAGCACAGCTATCAGGGATGAGGGTCACTGAGGGCCATCTCGAAGGCTGCTCCCACAGTCTGAGATCCTTCCATATGGATTTATTTTTTAAAATCCACACTTTGTTTGACAATTGCAACTATGTGTGCAGCGGTATGGACTTACCCAGCCCCTGCCAGTGTGCATTTAAGTTGTTTTCCAGCCTTTTGTACCATACATGGTGCCACCATGAACCTCCTTGGTACCATGGATTCTCATGGTACCAAGGTGCCTCTGTGTGCCCACTCAAGTGGGCAAGAGGCTCTGCTTGCCCATGTTCGTGTCAACATCATATTATCAAAAATGTCCCTCTTGGCCAGTCTGAGAGGACTGTGAGGCAGAATTCAAAGATGGCCCTGAGGTCCCCAGCCCCTGGTATATTCATGCTTATAGTCTCCTCTCCTCGCACGTGGGCAGGACTTGTGACTGTGAAGGATTTTTTCTCCTGTGGTGGCAAAGGTGGAGAGATTTAGATGTCATTAAGGTCTCTAATCAGTTGACTGTGAGTTCATCAAAAGGACAAATGCTCAGGGTGGGCTGGACTTAATCAGGTGAAGCAGTAAAGGGGAGCTTCTCCGACTGACCTCGAGGAGACTAACTGGTGTGGACAGTGGTGTGGACAGGGCCATGGGCAGTGGGTGGCAAGCAGCCTCTAGGGCTGAGACCCATCTTCAGCTGACAGCCAACATGAACACAGGACCTCAGTCATTCAACTGCGAGGAATAAATTCTGCAAACACAGTGTGAGTGCGGGAGAGAATTCCATGTGTCAAAGGAGGCCACAGTCCCCACTGAGGTCTTCACCAAAGCTTTGGGCGACCCTAAGCCGGGGACCCAGTTAGACTGCCCCCTGCCTCCTGACCTTCGGAAACTGAGATAACAAATGTGTGTCCTTTTCAGCTGCTAGATCTGTGGTAATGTGTTATGCAGCAATAGACAGTGAATACAGTAAGTATCTCCCATGGCAGAAAGGTCTCTGCTCAGGGTTTTGATAGACAGGAAATTGGGCCACGTTTTGCCCTCAACCTCAGTCCCTCTCTCCCCTTCCCCGGTGCCCAAGCATCATCGTGGAGAGACTTCGTGAGATGCCATGATCGAGACCCATCTGCTTGGGCTGGGTGTTTTCTCGGCTGCCCAGTGCCATCGTGCTGTGGCTAGGTCACCTCTCCTGAAAGGCGACCCTTGTTAGCTATGTGCCCTTGGCTGTGGAGCTCAAGGACCCTCTGCTCTCCAGACCTCGGGGATCCATCAGAAACACTTCAGTTCATCCACGCGAGTAGAGACGCACTTCCACAGCGAGGACCACCTTTTTGTCGAACCAGAAACACATGGCGTTGTGTGCTGAGCATCCGCAGATGCATTCCAAACACTTGTGTTTCCCCTAACAACAGGGGTCGCTGCCAGCCTTGCCCCATACAAATCAAAGAGCCAACAGGTTTGGAGCTGCCCCAAAGCAAAGAAGTAACTCTAAGGGGGCCACCTGCAAGTCCAGGTCTCCTGGTCCATCCTCGGCCACATCTGGACTAAGGCTGCATCTTTAAAAGTGCAATTTATCACCCCTGTAGGATATCACTCTTTGAGTGCTTTTGTTATTAAAAATATAAATAAATCCACACTCATTAGAATGTCTGTTATTTTAAAAAAGAACAGAAAATAGCAAGTGTTGGTGAGGATGTGGAGAAATCAGAACCTTCAGGCATTGCTGGCAGGGATGGAGAACGGAGCAGCCGCTGTGGGAAACAGTATATGGCAGCTCTTCAAAAACATCAAACATCGAAACGCCAGTGGCCCAGCAGTCCCACTTCTGGGCACAGGCCCCAGAGAATTCAGAGTAAAGACTCAGGCAGAGGTGCGCACACTCCCATTGACAGCAGCTGTCTTCACAACGGCCAAAACTCACACTTGGGAGCAACCCAAGTGTCCGCGGACAGACGACGGACGAGCATAGACTGGTCCGTCACACTCTGCGATGCCACTCAGCTTCGGAAGGAAGGAAGTTCTGGCCCCTGCCACAACATGGGCGACCCGAATACTGCGAGATTCCACCCACAGGAGGCCCCCAGAGGAGTCAGACTCATGGAGACAGGAAGTGGAGGGTGGGGGGCCAGGGCTGGGGGGGGGGCAGAGGGGGAATTAGCGTTTCATGGGGACAGAGTGTCAGTTTGGGAAGGTGAGAAAGTTCTGGAGACGGATGGTGGGGACGTCGCACCACAGGAGTAGACTTAATGCTGCTGAGCGGCAGCCAGTAGCATTGAGCCCATTTAAAATCGGCTAAAAAGGTACACTCATGCTGTAAGTACTTTACCACAATAAAAATCAAACATATAAAAATAAATCGATGGCCTATTACGTAGACGGAGGCAAGCCAGTCTCCCTGGAGTAACGAAAACCTCGTACCCAGATTTCAGCCCGCACACTGGCTTCTCTGCCAGGCCCGTGGGCTGGGAGGGTGCTCTCCCACACCCAGGGAGCGCCGTCCACCAGAAGCAAAGCAACTCCTTGTTTCCGTTTCCTGTTCATCTGTTTGTCTTTGCTTCCCCAGCTGGGCTTGGAGCGGTTCCACGGAGTCGGCATCCTGGGGTTCAACTCCGTGGAGTGGTTCATTGCTTATCTTGGTGCCATCCTAGCAGGGTAAGAGCGTGCGCTGTTCCCTGTCATGTTGGCGAGCTGCCACTCGGGGCCTGGTAGCCCTGGGCTAGTCCCCACTGAGATGTGAGGGGGGTTCAGACCAGCCGCAGGTGGGCAGCTGGGACAGACACACAAACCGATGAGCCTGACCAAAGTTTGGTGTCTCCGGTATGGAAGGAACTTCTAGGGCTCTGGTTGTGAACAGACAAAAGGCTACTCACAAAAGGGCTTGAAAAGGTGCTTGCTTTCATGAGCCGTGAGGGAAGTGCCCGTGGAAACCCCAACGGAGCGGTTGAAAGCAGGAACAAAAGGCTGAGGAAAGGCGAACAGGCGCCGGACGGGGTCCGAATGCCGCCTCCGGCGCTTGCTCTAGGCCGTGGCGCTCTGCAGGTGGCTTCAGCGCCCGGGCTGTCAGTCTCCTGGTCTATAAAGCGGGGTGCTGCGGCCCCGTGATTGGACATCACGAGGACACCACAGGAGTCGCTGCTTCCATCTTCACGACCACGTGTGTCGTGTTTGTCATTGTTAGGTTGTGGGGGGAGCCTGGGCCCGGGCTGCATACTCAGAGCTGCCTGTCGACCCTCCCCCAGCCCCCACCCTCCAGCACACTCTCCCCTCCCCGTGTGCACACGACCAGCACTGGTGCTTTCTTTTCCCAGGGGCCTCTGTGTCGGCATCTATGCCACCAACTCCGCGGAGGCTTGTCAGTATGTCATCGCTCATGCCAAAGTGAACGTCCTGCTGGTGGAGAATGACATACAGCTACAGAAAATTCTCTCGGTAAGCCCCACCCAGCACTGCCTGCCGTCGCCCCGGGGGGCCTCAAGGTTCTGACCAGGTGTCTTTGCGTTCCCGGGCGGAAGCTAGTAATCGGGTGGGGTGGCGGGGCTTGCTGCACGCACAGGTCCAGGAAGAGTTGCCGCTGCTTCAGTATAACTGGCAAAGCAGCACTTGGGGGGAGCCCGGTGCACTGGGGGAGTTTAATTTCCAACTCTTGTTAACTTAGTTTCCTACTCAACCTCCATTTAAAAAAAAATGCATTTATGCATAGTTTTATATACAGTCCACTGCTATTATTCTTTTAGAAGCGTGATTATTGTGAGCCTTGTAATTTTCTTATAACTGTCTGCATTTCTGCAGTGCTTTTGTTTTTCTGGTCTATTTCTTTCCCCAGTTCTTCCACCTCCTGTTTCGCTTCCGCCTGGCGTCTGGCCCTGTCTTCCCTCGTAGGTCTGCTTTGCGTTCCTCCTTCCCAGCTGCACTTACTTCGTTAGGTTTGAACTTGTACGCTGGAATGCTGGGTGGCAATTTTCCTTTGCTTTGAGGTGACTTGGTGAATTTTGGCTTCTCTCTTATTTTCTCTGTTTTTCCTTACAGTGTCTTTGTATGAGTATTGTAGAAACATTCTCAATTCCGTGTGTTTGAATGGGCTGCAGTTTCCCGGACCAACTTTTGGCAGGAAGATGCGAAGGGGAGAGGAGTTTGGGGAGGGCGAGCCTTGGTGGCCAGATTCACCACTCAGCCTCAGGGCCACTGGGGCTGCTGTGCAACATTCCTTTACTCCCGAGTTACACACTGCTCCACTTTTTAACGTCTCTGGAGTCGAGGTGTGTCTTGCCATCGACATCATCTTCCCAGATCATCACTGGCCATGTTTTCCCACATTTTAATGTCTCTGAAATTAGGGCACATTTACCAGGCTCCGTGAACTCCTGGCTGGACTCAGTGACAGAACACGCTGTGCCAGCAGGCCTCCGTCGGTCCTGGCTCAGGAAGGACAGGCTTCTACCTCCAGCCTTGAGCTGCTCTGAAACTGCTTCCTTACACGATGCTTCTGTGGGCCGTGGAGCGCGTGTCCTGCCCTGTCTGTTCACAGCAGCACACACCTCGGGGTGGGCGATAAGCGGGTGATTCTCATTCTCGCCGTGAACGCTGGCTTGCAATTCGGGGTTCTCCACTGTTACAAAATGCACATGTCCCTCTCCCCACGGTGCACCCGCGTCACAGCTATGCCTTCCTGTCCTGCTGCTGGCGCACGTGACTTCGCACGCGTGGAGCAACGCTGGGGTTGCTTCCATCTCATTGTTGGACCGAAGGTGCTGCTCATGGGGGATCTGTGGGTCTGGTTGCTCCCTGTGGCAGAGTTGAAGCCAGGCCCCTGACACGCCCTCCCAAACTGTGTGTTCAGTCCCGCCGGGCGATCTCAGTCTGGGCGATACTCATGGCTCGCAATCCTCCAGCGCTCCAGTGCTCCTTGCCTCCTTAGAAGCAGCCCTGAACTCCTCGTCATGGCCTCCAAGGTGGCCACGAGGCCCTCACCGTCCTCCCCTGCCTCCTCCCCTGTTCCTCTCCCTGCCTCCCCAGCCCACCTTTCTGAGCTTGTCTCTCCCTCACACATCCCGGGCTCCTGCCCGCCCCCTGTGTTTGGATGTCAGTTCTCTCCCTCTGGGAAACTTTTGTCTGGCTGTCAGGAGCACATCTGTCCTGCCAGCGACGTGGCTGTAACTGTGATGAGCACAGTGAGTGTTGGAAGGGGCGGTCTCATTGGACTGGCTGGCAATGCACACTCCTTGTGTGCATGAAGAGGGTACAAGCACCTCACTGGCCTGGCCCCCAAGCCTTACAGTTCCAGGTAAAGGCAGAGAGTTCTGAGCCCGCCCAGTCCCAGCCACCTGCACGGAGGACTTCTGGGGCCTGACTCAGACAGGAGTGTTCACTGGATTTGGCCGCACAGTGCAAGCTGCCTGCCCAGCAGCTCGCGGCTCACGGCAGATTTCAGCTTGAGGCGCGTGGCTGTGTGAGGCTGCTGTCTTCAGCCACCGTTACTTGTTGGGGCTGCTGATACTGCCACAAAGAACCCAGCAGTCCTAAAACCAGTCAAGACAAGGAGCAATGTTACACAGAAAAGAAAAGAGGGGAATAAAAAAAGGCCGGGGTTGTAGCAGGAGAGAGCTCAGGACACCCACCAGCGTCTCTTTTCCCAGGGCTGGGTTGTCCTGAGGCCCACACTGAACTTCCTTTCAGATTCCACAGAGCAGGATGGAGAGCTTAAAAGCGATTATCCAGTACAAGCTGCCAATGAACAAGGGCAATAAAAACAACCTGTACTCTGTAAGTGTGGGAGGGGGCAGGGGGCCAAGGGGAGGGGGGGATGCTCAAAGGAAGTGGGTAGTGAGCTGGGAGAGGGTCAGGCTCCCCAAGGGGAATGGGGGGCCTTTGAGAGGCTTTTTTTTTTGGTATGAAGGGTGCAGCTTAAGCAAAAAGATAATTTGTTGACTCATATAACTATAACTCGGTGTGGATTTCAGGCATGGCTAGAACTAGGGGCTCAAATGTGACCCAAGCTCCATTTTGCTCTCTTGGTTTCTTTTTAAAAAATGTACATATTTCTTATACTTTTTATTATTGATTTTAGAGAGAGAAGGAGAGAGAGAGAGAGAGAGAGAGAGAAAGAGAGAGAGAGAGAGAGACATTGACTTGTTGTTCCACTAATTTATGCATTCATTGGCCAATTCTCATATGTTCCCTGACCAGGGATCGAACCAGCAAACTTGGTATATCAGGAAGATGCTCTAATCAACTGAGCAATCCAGCCAGGCCCCTCTTGGTTTCTCGACTCCACTCTAGCCTTGCTTTCCCTCATAGTCCAGAGATGGTCCAGCAGCTCCTAGGGCTACATTTTTACTCATTCTTGTCCAGATAGTACTAATAGCAAAAGACCCAACTTGCTCTGTAATTGGACCATCCGAGGTCACATACCCCAACCCAATCCAATCAGAGGGCCAATGCAGATGGAACTCTCTGCCTTAAACTAATCAGGGTTGACCCTGCAGTTGGGGTGGAGTTGATCCCATCAATCTGGTCACTGAGAAATTTGGGGCACAGAGTGAAATCTGGGAAAGCAGAGATCAAATAACATGAAATTCCACTGTCTATGCATTTTAAGCATTTTACACATATTCATTTACTACTTAGAACAACCCAAGAAGTTGGGTTCTGATACCATTCCCATCTTACAAACGAGCAGTCTGAGGCACAGGGAGCTTCTGTGGCCTGCGCGGGGTGCAGCAGCCAGCAGCACACACCTGTGCACTGCTGAGCGCCCTCCAGCTGAAACGACAGCTTTGGTAAGAGGACCCAGGACTGGCGACCCTAATAAACCTTTCCTCTCGCTGAAAACCAAGCTTTCGGAGAGGCTGATGGGACGAGCTCTGACTGGGAAGAGGGAATGCCTGGCATTCTGAGGTCACTTCTCACACTCCCTGAGTCCTCCACCCTCTGCTTGTCTTTCCTTTCCACAGTGGGATGAATTCATGGAACTCGGCAATAGCATCACTGATTCCCAGCTGGACCAGATCATAGCGAGCCAGAAGGCCAATCAGTGTGCTGTGCTCATCTACACCTCCGGGACCACGGGCAACCCCAAAGGAGTGATGCTCAGCCATGACAATGTAAGTGCTGTCTCTGCCCACAGTTACCAGCTTGGTAGCATCCAGGAACCCTTCCTTCAGGGACAATGGCCTTCAGGATGTTTTGCTCTTGACCCACAGGGGCAGTGTGGCATTTAGGGGTCTAGCACACAGCCTTTAACAAGCGACGTGCAGAGAGTCACGTGGACACTTACGAGGGGCAGTGGAGGGCAGGGGTTGAGACTAAGGACCCTGGAGCAGATGTGGGCCCACACCTGATTCTGTGATCTCGGGCAAGACATGTGACATCTCCAACCTCAGTTCTTTGGGAAATGGATGTGACATGTAATAGTCCCTGCCTCGTGGGTTGTTCTGAAGATGATATTAGTTAATATCTGCAAAGAGCTAGGAAGTGTGTTTGGTAAGTACGTGAAAGAGCAGCGAATATGTCCTGTGTTTCAGAGATAAGTACAAGTCGAGGTTTTGATTCCTCTTCCTGCGTGTTTCGGGGGAATGCTTACAGACGTCTGGACGGCTGACGGTCATTTAGATGACTGTTTTGAAACAAGAGGATATACATGCTAAAAGAGTCCATGTATAGAAAACCCTAGAAAATTCAAACTTGTCCACAGGGACTGAAAGCAGATTGGGGGTTGCCTGGGGAGGGCCCCGGGAAGGCACCACAGAGGGACACGTGGACATTTGTGGGGGGTGAGGACAATGTTCATATTTTGATGATGGTGACGGTTTCACGGGTGCAGACATGTGTCAGCTTGCGCACTTCAAATGTGCACAATCCGCTGTATGTCAATCACACCTCCATAAGCTGTTTAAAAAAAGAACGAGATGGTAACATCTCACTTATGTAGCATGGTCACTGATGCCAGGCACTGTTTCGAGTTTTACACCTAGTAAAGCCTCACAGCGATTCTACTGATTCTGTCAGGCGGATACTATTTTTACACATGAGAAACTGAAGCCCAGAGAGGTTACAGTACTTGGCCCAGGTCACACAGCAAGCAACACAGCAGAGCTGGGGTTTGCACCCAGGCAAGCGGGCTCCGCAGTCACATTTTTAATCGTGCCGTGGATCGATGTGGCTAACGTGAGGTGTCCAAAGATGCAATGTGGACACATAAGAGGTAGCTGCAGAGAAGTACACAGAGCACAATATGAGTTTTGTTATAAACTGAAAAGGGCAGCAAGTGGTGTGCACACGTGCTGAGTTTGAAAGCAGAAAAGTGTCTGGCAGCACACGCACCCACCTCGCCATGGCCGTCCCCCCGTGAGTCAGAAAGATTGCTAGCCTTTAAATGAAGCTTTGCAGCCTTGTAAGAGCTTTTCCCTCCGACCTGGCTTACTGGTTACCAGCACACACTGGCCTTTGCACTGGCCATTCCCTCCACATATCAGAGAGCTACACACTTGCTCCTTTACCTCCTACTCATCCCTGTTCAAACACCACCTCCTCCACGAAGTGCTCCCTGGTTTCCATGGTTAAAATAGCAAACAATAAACTATTCCATTGATCCCTCATCTCCTCTGGCCACTGTTTTGCTTTTACACTGTCATATTATATAGTCACTTGTTTATCATGAACATCGGCTTCTCGAGGGCAGGGGTTGTCTGTCTTGCTCACTGCTGTGTCTTCAGTGCCTGACACATAGGAGGGCTCAGTCCACTTTTGTGGAATGAATGAGTGAATGAATGAATGAAAGGCATCTGATTAAACTCCCACCTGGCCCTGGCCAGCACTTATACTCCTAGTGGCTTCATATCTGGTGAGATATTTTCCAAGCCTTAAAGTGAGAAGCACAGACCTCCTGGGTTCGAGTGCTGGCTCTCCCACTTCCTAGCGGTGTGGCCCGGGACACTCTCCTTAACTCGTCTGAAACTCCGTTTCCCCACCTGTGAAACAGAGATGAGAATGTTTCTACTCTGAGAGCTGCCACGTGGGTTAAATTATTTCATGTACTGTGTTGTTAGCTACTGCTGCGTAACAAGTCATTCTAGAACTTAGCGACCTAAAACACCAACAGTGTGACTATCTGGATCTGGAATGTGGGCAGGGCCCAGCAGGGTGCTGCTCCTGCCCCACACAGGTCAGCTGGGGTCGTTCAGCCGCATTCAGCTGATGTCGGGCAGGGCAGAAAAGTCCAAGAAGGACTTCACTCCCATGTCCCCTGTGGCCTGCACGTCCTCACAGCACAGCGGCTCAGGGCTGTTGAACTCCCTGACGCGGCGGCTGGCTTCCCCAAGGCGAACACTGCCTTTTGCCGCAGCAGAAGCTACAGTCTACCAAGGCTCAGTGTCAGAAGTGACAGTGTCATTCTGCTCTTCTGTTGGTCAACAAGTCACAGGACCAGTCCTCTGGAAGGAAAGGAAAACAGACTCCAGATGTGCAGACAAGGGCGGCAGAGAATTCGGGGCCGTCTCTAATGCACCGCACATAAACAACGCTCTTAGAGCCATACCTGCCACGCAGTGCGCCATGTCAGCACTAGCTACTGCTATTTTTGAAGTCATCCTCATCATCCTCTTGATACTAAGAAGTTAAAGCTAGCCCAGTGTTCTCAACACATGCCAGCAACTCGAAGCTTCTCTCACGTGTCGGGCATGGACCGTGTGCCCTGCTGAGATGAACACACGTTCACCTCTCACGGAAACCCACGAGGTAAGTTGAGTCATTAATGCCTTCCACAGATGGGGAAACTGAGGCTCAGAGAGGGGAAATGACGTGCTCAAGGTCACAGAACAAAGAAGGTCTGAGCCAGGCTCTGAACCCAGCAGTGTCCGTACCGCTGTACCTCGAGGCCTACACATGCCGAGCCTCTCCCCTCAATAAGTGGGTGCGGGGTGCCCGGGGGCACAGGCTGTGAGTGACAGTGCTGACGGGACAGAAGTAAGACCCTTCCGTCCCATGGCCCAGAGAGGGAAGTGGGACTAGCCCTGAGGGCCTCCTACAGGCCAAGAGCTTTGAATACGTTATTGTCCTTCTATCTTGTCCTTCACTCATTTATTCAACCAAATGTGCTGAGCACGGACTATGTGCTGGGGGTACGCCACTGAACAAACGGACCCCACTGTGGCCCCAGAAAGACAGAGAGGGAATGAACGCATAAAGCCACTTGTTCTCCAAAGATGACAGCCAGATGGCCAACACACACACACACGACAGGATGCTCAGCATCCCTGGTCATCAGGGAGATGCACATCAGAACCACGATGCGACACCACCTCCCCCGTCAGAACGGCCGTCAGTAAACCAACGAAGAGCAAGTGCTGGCGAGGATGTGAGGAAAACGCAACCCTCACGCACTGTTGGGGGGATCGCATATCGGCTCAGCCACCACGGAAAACAGTACGGAGGCTCCTCAAAAAAATTAAAAATAGAACTGTCATATGACCCACAATTCCACTTCTGGGTATTTGCCCAAAGAATCCAAAACACTAATCCTAAAGATAAAGGCACCCCTACGTTCACTGCAGCAGTATTTACAATAGCCAGGATATGGAAGCAGCCTGAGTGTCCATCAATAGACAAGTGGATAAAGAAAATGGGACATATATTTATTTATATATGTAATGGAATGTTACCCCACCACGAAAAATAATGCAATCTTGCCATTTGTGACCATGGTGTTGAGTGAACTAAGTCAGACAGAGAGGGACCCATGACCTCACTTGCGTGTGGACTCGAAGAGCAAACTACGTGAACAAAACAGAAACAGACCCACAGAGAGAACAAGCTGGTGGTGGCCAAAGGAGAGAGGGGTGTAGGGCTGGGAATAAAGAAAACATTTTAAATAAAATAAAACAAAGCCATTCAGGAAATGGTGCGTGGTCTGCAGAGAAGCAGGCAGTGGAAACTTCGGTTCGGTGGGTGTGAGACCCTCTCTGCACCGCGGACGTTTAAGTGGAAACTTGACGTGTGAGGAGTCAGTCGTGGGGAAGGCTGGACAGACAGCAGCCCAGGCAGAGGGGACGGCCAGTGCAAAGGCCTGAGCCAGACCCTGTCTGATGTGCTGGAGGAACGGTGCAGAGGCCCGTGCTGCTGGGTTCATGAAATAACTGCTTACCAGAGACTGACGACAGCAGTGAGAAATACAGACTGCCGAATTGTAGGCACGCTAAAACTTTCCATCGAGGCGTGCGTCGGAGAAAAACATTAATATGCTTATTGTTGGGTGTTTGTGGGGTGGGGTTCTGGACGGCCTCTTTGTTCGTTGGACAACGGTGGTCCCAGAATTTTGTACTGGGCAGGAGTCACCTCTGGGCCCGTTTTACGGATGAGGAACTAGAGGCTGTAAGAGATTGTCAGCAAACAGCCCAGCGTCACTCCGCTAAGCAAACGGCGGAGTCAGGATCTGATTCAGGGACCCTGACTCAGGCCTTCGGATATGTAACCTCCTGCATCGATGGTCTGACTGTAGGATCTGCTGTTGGACCCAAAGCTGTCACTGAATGTCACAGCCCCTTCCAGCCCCAGGCAAGTTGTTACCTCTCTGTGCTTCCGTGTTCTCTCTGTAAAGTAGGGACCACCGAGTTGTGGACCTCCGCATGTTATGATGACAATTTAAGAACTGAAACTTTGTAAAGGACAAGGGTAGTGCCCACCACCTGGTCAATGCTTTTTAAGTGTCTGTGGGACAAGTGCATTTACGTGGCCCTCCGGCCGGGATGAACCACCCTGGACTGTGAGTCCCACTTGTGTTCCAGATCACGTGGTTGGCCGGGATGGTGGCGAGGGACTACTGCCTGTCTTGTGCCCCAGAAAAGCAGGAGGTGGTGGTTAGCTATCTTCCCCTCAGCCACATTGCAGCTCAGATGATGGATGTCTGGGTGCCCATGAAGATCGGGGCTTTCACCTACTTTGCTCAACCGGACGCGCTCAGGGTAAGCCCGGGGCAGGCTGGGCGTGTGGGTGGTTGCACGAGGCCCCAGTTCTAGGGCTTCCTTCTTGTCCTTGTCTCATACGTCACTTAGCAGCATCGGAAACAGCCATGTTCTTGTACTTCCTATCTTTCCCCAAGTCAGGGCGTCTGTGTAGAGTGCACACTGACCCACCCGAGACTAAGATGTGAATGAGACTGAAAGCAGAATGTGTGTGTAGTTTGTTTGTTTTTAAAGTCAGTATTCCCAGCTCCCAAAAGTTCCCCAAACCAAACGCATCTCAAGACCCCTAACTTACTCTTATCTGCAAAGTCCTTTTTGCTGTGAAAGGTAACAGTCACAGGTCCGGGGTGAGGACGTGAATGTCTCTGGGAATGTCCTGATTCTGCTTTCCACACCCTACCAAGCAGGCTGTCTGAGGGCCTTTGTACTTCCTTCTAGAAGGTTCATTCTCCTGTTCTTTGAATGGCTGATGACTCCTTGTCATTTTGTTCTCTGCTTAAATTTCTTCCTGGCCCCTCTCACCTGCCCCAAGCTCAGTGTCTGAGGTGTAGCAGCCACTTTCATTACTCAATACTTTTCAATCGATACTTTCATTTTTTGGCTGAATGCAGAATGTGTATGCACACCCTCACCTCCAGAACCTGGGAAGTCCCCATCCTCCCACCTCCCTATCAACCTGGTAATATTGCCAAAAAAACTTTAAGATAATCAACCTGAAGGGTGAGAAGTGGGTCTGTCCCAGTGTAAGGAACTGCCAGACTTTTCCACAGTGACCACATCACTTTATATTCCTGCCAGAAGTGTGAGTGTTCCGCTGTCTCCTCCTCCTCCTCGCTGACACACCCCCGTGGCCATCGTCATCATTACTGCCCACCTGCTGGGTGTGAAGTGGCATCCCGTCACTTGAATGGCCGTTTCCCTGGCGACTCAGGGCAGTGAACCAGTTTTCATGTGCTTGTTGGCTGTTCATGTATCTTCTCTGGAAAAAAGACTGTTCAGATCTTTGCCCACTTAAAAATGTGGTTGTATATCTTCTTATTGGTGAGTTTTAAGGGTTCTTCATTTGTTCTGGATATAAGTTCTTTCTTAAATATATGATTTGCAAATACTTTCTCCCAGATCTGTGGCTTGTCTTTTTGCTTTGACTCTGAGGTCCAATTTCTTTTTCTTTTTCACACTTTTGGTGTTGTATGTAAGAAATCACTGCCCATGCCTAAGGCACAGAGACCTTCTTCTGTGTGTTCTTCCAGAAGCCTTCTGGTTTCAGGTCTTACATTTCGATCGGTGATCCGTTTTGAGTTTATTTTTCTGTTTGGCGAGAAGTAAGGCTCTAGGCTAAGGTCTTATTTTCATTTTTACTTTTTGGGGGGAGATGTGAATATCCTTTGCACCTTTCAGTTGCCTAAGCACTGTGATTGTCAGTTGATCACAAATGTGAAGACCCATCTCTGGGTTTTCTGTTCTGTCCCAGTGGTCTATACGTCTGTCCTTACACCAAGGCCACATGAACTTGGTTTTTCTGGCTTTGTCATCAAAGCAGGATGACTGCTTTGTCCTATTTGCTCGGGACTTTACTGGTTTCATAATTTTAAATTCCACATTCCAGGAACTGCTTTAGTGCTGGGCAAACCAGGATGGTTCGTGACCCTATTTAATAATAAATTTCAAAATCAGATAGTAAGTCTTTTGATTTTGTTCTTTTCCAAAATTGCTTTGGCTATTCTAGGTCCTCCACATTTCCATATCAATTTTAAGATCAGCTTGTCAATCTGTATGAACAAGCTTGCCTGGGTTTTGGTAAAGATAGCATTGAACCTATAGATCAGTTTAGAGGGACTTTTGCACCCTTTGAAACAGTTGCAATAATATTTCATTGCATGCTTGGGCAACAGATTTTTTACCAGCCTGCCAGTCTCCACTCTAGAGGGAGAAAATCTTTTGGTTACTGACCAGCCAATGGGTTGGCTTGCTCAGCCTGGTCCAATCGGCCAAGAGAAGGTTTTCCTGGGCTGAGTTGAGTAGCTGGGCAGGGATGGACATCTGGGGTCCATGGAAGGTTCAGGCATGGCTAACCGAGCTCTGTCCCATGCAGGGCACCTTGGTCAACACTCTGCAGGAGGTAAAGCCTACTGCCTTCATGGGGGTGCCCCGAATCTGGGAGAAGATACAGGAGAACATAAAGGAAAATGGTACCAAATCCTCAAACTTGAAGAAGAAGGTGTTTTCATGGGCAAGAACTGTTGGCTTAAAGATCAATACAAAAAGGATGTTGGGTTTGGGGTAGGTGGAGCGTCCAGTTGGTTGGGTGGGGAGGGTGATGGGTGAGGGGCTCAGCCTTCTCCAGCTGGGACCCATCAGTCCATTTTGGACCCAAGGCTAAAGAGCTCTCCTTGGCATTATTCACAGGCCACACGACACACCCATGAGCTACCGCATGGCAAAGGCACTCGTGTTCAGCAAAGTCAGGAACACCCTTGGCCTTGATCACTGCCACTCTTTTATCAGTGGGGCTGCGCCCCTCAGCCCCGAGACCTCTGAGTTCTTTCTAAGCCTGGACATACCTATAGGTGAGATGTACGGTATGAGCGAAAGCACAGGACCTCACACCATATCCAATGAAGATAACTACAGGATTCTAAGGTAATGGCCTCTCGGGCAGACCCCAGCCCTCCAACCACACGAGTTGGGGGCGGGAGAGGGAGCTGGGAGGGCGCATGGGCTCTGCACTAGGATGAATTCTGACTTGTCTCCAGAAGGAGCCCTGTTCTCCAGCTCCCAAGCCCCAAATCTTCATGACCATGGGAAGCCCATTTGTCAGAGGGTCCTCTGCCATGGGGAAGGGTGCTCAGAGCGTTCCATGGTCTCCCCCTGACTGCCACTGCTGAGTTCTGCCTCCAGACAGACAGCCCCAGGCTCCTGTGCAAGGACCTCAGGACCCCTCATCTCCAGGACATGCCATCTCAAACACGTCCGCTGCCCCCCTCTGGCCCTCTCCCAAGCTCAGCTCCCCCTGGGCTGCAGGGCTGCACCAGTAATACCGAAACAATGAGAATACCAAAGGCACAGTCCGCTCCCAGGCTGAGAGCCACGTTCCTTCCCAAACCTTCTGGTTGTCTCTCTTCCTTCCCCATTGCAAGTCCAGCTTGTGTCTCATGCTTGGCCAGGTGCCAACTGCCTTTGCACTTAGCAAAAACTAAGTTCAATCTTCCTAATCTGGCAAAATCAACTCTTGCCTTTTACTTTGCCTTGCAGGGGAGATTTGCACCTCAGTATCTCCCCCTCTCCACTCCATAGTCCTATCTGAGGTCTGTTTCTGCAGAACCCAAACGTCCACCAGAGTTTTTCCAAAACTAAAGGGTGGTCCTCCCCTGAAGAGGAATGACACAGCCCCAACCCCAGAGGAAAGATACAACTCCAGCCTCTATCTTTAACTATTTTCTTTGATGGGGAACACACACACACACACACACACACACACACGAAGGCAGAAGGCATGAAATGATAGTGTGAGATGCTCCTCCCCTCCCTCCTCCTCCCATTCACCCTGGGTAAGTTCTTGGGGGCTGCCGTGAACAAGTTCCCCACACTGAAACAACAGAAATCGATTTCCTCACAACCTGGAGACTCAAAGTCCAGGCTCAGGGTGTCAGTAGGGCTGGGCCTTTCTGAGGCCTGTGAGGGAGGATCCGTTCCACACCCTCTCCCAGCCTCGGGGGGTCACTGGCAGCCAGCAGCGTCCTCAGCTTGTAGAAGCATCACCCTCATCTCTGCCTCGTTTCCACACAGCACCCCCCATGAGCTGTCTGTGTCCAAATTTCCCCTTTTGTAGTGAAGACACCAGTCAGGCTGGATTTGGGGGCGTGCTCCTCCAGGATGACCGCATCTTAATTTAACCAATTACACCTACAAAGACCCTGTTTCCAAATAAGCTCACATTCTGAGCTACTGGCAGTTGGGATGCAAAATATGCATGGGGAGACACAATTCAACCCGTGATACCCTCCCGGAGGCAAAATAACCACAACGTATTCTTCTAAATGAACCCGGCACGCGGGTGCATTGGCATATCTCCTTTCAGCCCAAACAGAAGCATTTCCCATGCAAAAATGGACACGAAACCCACCCTTTCTGTGATGAGTTCAGGAACCAAAACAACTCAGATGACACAATATCCCTCACTACCTGGGTTCACAACACGAACCTCCCCTCAGTCTTGACTCACACCGTGGGAGCTCAGGAGCCAGACACTTCTGGTTGGTAAGGCGTCCTTATGGAGAATGTTCCCTGTCAGTGCAGACAGCTGCCACATTTTTAACGACTGTGTAGTAGTCCACCAGGCGGTATACCATAATTTATTTAGTTGGTCCCTTTCTTGGTAGATATTTAGGGCTTTTTATTCCTCCATTATTTGTCACCACAAACAATGCTAAAGTGAGTGCTTTGTATATACACCATATTTTTGCTAAACTGTTGGAGGAAAATGGGATCCCTTCACAACTTTCATTGACATTCCTTGTATTATAAATGAAGTTGAAAAGAATCCTTTCCTACATTTAAAAGCCCTTTGTATTTCCTTTCCTCTGAATTATCTGTCCATGTCATCTGCCTCTTCCTAAAACTAGGTTACCAGTCCCTCTATTATTGGCTTATTGGCACTTGATATATGGGGAACATCAGCCTTTGTTTTTTCATGAGTGGCAAATATTCCACCCTTAGGTTTATTATAGGCATTTTGTTTTAGGTAAGGTGTTTTTTTTTGTTTTTTTGTTTTTTTTTTTGCTGTGCAGATTTCTTTAAATCTTTACATGGTTAAATTTATCAATCTTTTCTTTATGGCTTCTGTGTTTTTCCACATTCTTAGAAAGACTGTCAGTGGGGACACCATAAGGAGGCTCTTAACTAAATTCTGAGCTGCTTGGGTGTGCCTTTCTCTTCTGCTAACTAAGGAAATCCCTACAGTCAGCCCTAAAACCACTGGCCCTCCTGCTGGCGAAAGAGATCTCGGTGTAGCTGTCATACTTTCTTTTCTGCCTTCTACAGTGAAACCACCCTCCCAAGTGTTATCGGCAGGAAGAGAAGTTTACAAGAATCCAGATTTCAGGGGGTGCTATTCTATCTAATGGAAGTAACTTCAGCCTCTGAAGAGATTCTGGTTGGATGTCCTAGTCATTGCGTACAGGCCTATACATCTGTTTTCCAAAAGATGAGGCTGTTTCACTGCTATTCTTAGGCTGGGTGCACTCTGTCCTCCTCCTGTTCATGTGGAGGTTAAAACCGACAACTCTGCTCCGCATCCCGGTTCACCAAGTGCTTGGGAATTTGACTCCCAGGATTGAACACTCCCTTGCCCCTCACTGGGCAAATACCACCTTGCGCCCCTCAGGTCCTGGAGAGGGTGGAAGAAGCAGATCCGCCCCGGGCCTGCTGGGCAGCGTGTGAGGAACCCGGGCTACAGACCAAGGCAGACTTGTGTCGGGGACCTTGTCTCTCTGAGACTCGGTTTCCCCCTCCCATTCATTGGCAGCTGCGGCAAAATCCTAAGTGGGTGTAAAAACATGCTGTACCAGCAGACCAACGACGGCATTGGGGAGATCTGCATCTGGGGCCGGCACGTCTTCATGGGCTACCTGGAAAGGCAGGACGAGACCATGGAGGTCATCGACGAGGAGGGCTGGCTGCACACCGGGGACCTGGGCCGCATGGACAACCAGGGCTTCCTCTACATCACTGGCCGCATCAAAGGTACGGGCACGGCTCTGCAGGGCTCTCCCTCAGGCAGGTCCGCCCCGAACACTGAGGCGCCTGGCGCAGCAGTGCAGCCCAGGCCCGCAGCTCCCACCTCCCACGGGGGCATCGCAGAGCTGTACGGGTCGCCCTGCTCTGCACGCCCCCGCTCTGTCCTTGTGCCCCGCATCTGGCCCTCGGCAGGATGGACCTGGGCAAGGTGCCCACCCCCGCCCTGAAACCTGTTTCCTGCCCTGCAGTTTGAGAATAATGATAATAATCTACAGTTATGACGATTAAATGAGGACTGAATGAAATAATATCGAACAGGGATTGGCCAGCTTTTCCTGTTAAGGGTCCAACTGTAAATATTTTTGGATTTGCGGGACATGTGGTCTCTGCCGTAGCCACACAACTTGGCAGAAGTGTGGCGCGGAGGCAGCCATGGACAACACGTAGACAAATGGATGTGGCTGTGTGCCGGTATGAATGTCATATAATTTTCACATGTCATAAATATTATCCTTCTTTGGATTTCCTTCCAACCATTTAGAAATGTAAAAGCCATTTTTGGCTGGTGGCCACACAAAAGCAGGCGGGAGGCTGGATTCGGCTCTCAGGCTGTAGGTCACCACCTCTGATGGAGACAGGGCATTTGGCACTGAGCCTGACACAGGGAGTAACTTTACTCAGTAAGTGGACTGTGTTAGCATTATTTCCATGGTGAGCAACCGAAAACCCTTCTTAAGCAGGTTTGAGTGAGAAAAAGGGAACTTATTTTAAAAACTGAAAACCCCAAATTTCAGGCATGGCTGGATCCAGGTACCAAAACAAGGGCACAAGGAATCTCTTTATCCTTCTCTTACTGAGCTATCTTCTGTGTTGGGGCCATTCTTGAATAGGCTTTTCCCTATTTGCTTCCAGGATGGCTGCCAACAGACTAGGTTTACCCGAACCCCCAAGGGATAAGGGTCTGTTATTTCCAGTAGTTTCAGCAACAGTTTAGTCCTGCCTCTCACTGGGTACCATCGCAGAATGAATTACCATACAGGACGGGATACGCTCATGGGTCAGACCTGGTCTCACGCTCACCCTGCAGTTCACCTGCCCAAACCACATAAAGATGGAGAATGGTTCCCTCAGGGGAACTTCAGGGGGCATTTACCCCAGGGAGGAGTCACTGGGCAGACAGCACCGCAGATGTCCATTCCGTGATGCTGTTATCACCAATGCTAGAACGACATCCGTAAAGGTGGCTGCGAGACCCTGAAATGAGGTGGGGAGAGCTCGGGTGGCTGGGACAGGAAGCGGCCAGCGTCCCAGGGTGAGAGAACAAGTGAAGCATGCGTCTGGGGCAGGAGGAGGAGCTCTTGGGGAGCTTTAGGGGGAAGAAGTGACACAGTGTTTTTAGACATGCCAAATTTAGGGATGCAACACAAAACCCCGGGGTAAGACTGGATTTAGGTTATTTTGGGGTTGCCAAGTGATGGAAAAATCAGGAGACAGAGAGACAGGGTTGGCCAGAAGCATCTTGGCATCTTCCAAACCAGACATATCAGAGGGCCTGGGCCAGGGTCTGGGGGACTGAGAAGTCGTTGGTGAATCAGTAAGTCGCTGTCCCAGTGGGATGCACGGGATTTGGACGCTTCATGGGAATTTAGAGAAAATAGGGGAGGGGGGCTGCGGCCCGGAGAAGGGCACAGTGGGGGTCCCGGCCAAGGGCCGCGTTCCTCCTCTGCGTCTGGGTTTTCTAGGTGAGTGGCTGCCTGAGCCAATACCTGTGCTCTCAAAGCCTCCAGCGGGCCAGGGTGGGGTTCCATACTGTGGTGGTCGGACCCACCTGGAACCACGTGTTGTTCCAGAAATCCTCATCACGGCTGGCGGCGAGAATGTGGCCCCTGTCCCCATCGAGAACATGGTTAAAGAGCAGATTCCCATCATCAGCAATGCCCTGCTGGTGGGGGATAAGGCCAAGTTTCTAAGCATGCTGCTGACCCTGAAGGTAACGTGGGCACCCTGCAGGGTCTCTGCCCCAGGGTCCGGAGGGCATGCCCCCGTGGGTTCTAGACCACCTTCTTGGACCTGGGGGCTGGCTGGGGAGTGTGTGTCGGGGTTGGGTGTGGTGACAGAAGTGTCCTGGGGCAGTGTGAGGTGGACAAGACAAGTGGAGAGCCTCTGGACAAACTGAGCTGGGAGGCCAAGGACTTCTGCCAGCGCCTGGGCAGCCAAGTGTCCACAGTGAGTGAGATCGTGAAGCTGCAAGACCCCCTGGTCTATGCAGCCATCCAGAAAGGCATAGAGGCTGTGAACCAGAAAGCCACCTCCAATGCACAGAAGATTCAGAAGTGGATCCTCTTGGAGAAAGACTTCTCTATGCAAGGCGGAGAGCTGGGTGAGTGGCCCGGAGAGCTGGTGGCCTTGGCACTTCAAGGCTGGTTCCTGCCGAGTGTCCAAGGCAATACGGGCTCTGAGACATGCCCTATTCTGGGGGTCAAAGGGTCTGTGCGACCAGCTGGGGACAGAAAGAGATGCTGCCACTTCCAAGTGACTGGGGCCCAGCTGCCTGTGACCCCCCCCCACCCACACACACACACAGAGTCCCTTCTCCCTGGGCGGGCAGCCACATCCCGCACTCTGGGAATAAAAGCCCAGTTCTTCACTCAGCTCCGGCTCCGAGTGAGCTGTCTCCTGACCTCTCCTTGTCACTGGCTCCACCCCAGCAATGGCAAAGGCGGTGCACCAGGAAGGGGGTCACCAGCCAGCCCCGGCGATGCGACTCTCTTGTCTGGTCCCGCACGGGGCACGTGGACTTTTATTTTATCTCCATAACTGAACTAGTTTCTCCTTTCTTGACAGGTCCAACAAAAAAGTTGAGGAGACATTTCATCATCCAGAAATACAAAAAGCAAATAGACAACTTCTACCGCTGACTCGGTTGGCAGAGCGGCTCCTGGCCGTCCCGAGGGTGAGATGGGCTTCCCCGGGTTGCGCCTCTGACGAGTGCAGCAGGCGGTCTCCCCGCTGTGTGCAGGCAGGCCCCGTGAGCAGCACTGCAGAGGCCACGTGTGCATGCATGCGCTCAGTTGCTGTGGGTTCTGGGTAGTGTCTGTCCTCAACTCAAGCTCTCTTTGCTAAGGTCACGGCAGGGCACTGTGAACCCCTTCGCGGTCGGCCACCAGCGCTGTTAGTTGCTCGTTGCTCTTCAGGCCTTTTCCACTTGTCTCAAAGATGGAGCAGAGCAACCCTCCCATATTCCCATAGCGTTTTCCATTGAACACCCAAATGTTTCCTGGTGGCTTATCTGGAGAAGGCCTTGCTGGAACCTTTGGTGGGGCAAGTACTGCTTGTCAGGAACCCAAGGAGTCAGTGGTGTTGGCCCATCACAGATGGTCAGGGATGGAGACGTGCACTGCTCCTGCCCACTCCTCTTCCCGTCCTTTCCCTCAAGTCTTGTCCAGAGGAGCCCCCATGACACCACGGGTCTCCAGACGCGCGGTGAGGGCAGAGAGTAGGACGCACAGTCAGCTGTCCTGGGGGCTACCTGGAGCCTTCCGCGGTCAGCTCACTCTCCTCTGGTGCTCCAGCCCACACACGTGTTTTTCCACGAGGGCTGCTCTGACAAAGCACCACAGATGGGTCAGAGCCCGTCAGCACGGATGGGGGCGGGCCCCTATGCCCAACGCAGGTGTGGTGTGCAGCAAGACACGTGCTGGGTTCGGAGGCCCGGCACCAGACAGAGTGTGACATGTCCCATCGATATGTTAAAACATTCACTACATGTCAGAATGGTAATATTTTGGATATGTTGGGTTTCATAAAATACATCACTTAAATCAATTTCATCAGTTTCTTTTTTTGTGGCTATTAGAAATTTTAAAGTGCGTAGGTGGTTCACATAATATTCTTCTTGGACAGTGATGCTCTAAAGTTCATTGCAGAGGGATTCAAAGTTTTCAAATTTATAAACGGGTCCATTCACTTGCGAATGTTTTCATCTTCTGGTAGCTGGGGGGCCTCACAGAATGAACGCATTTTTCAAGGCCCCCACATGGTAACTAGTATTTCTCCTCTCTCCAGCCCCCAGCAGGAAGACTCCGTCCGACACGTGGTGTGCTGCTCCGGGTAGGACTCTCTCCTGTTTTTAAGAAGCCAGGTTCTGCGTGTGTCAGTCTCTCCTTGAGGAGGGACCCCCATGGGCACCTGCCATGCCTTCGAAGTGAGAGGACCTCCCTTGCCATTTGATTTCCAATGGCCCTTCAAGGCATGGCCCCTTCTAAGGGAAGCTTATGGGGAGGTCCACGAAGAACTGCATGTTTTAGAAGCAAGATCTGACCTTTCGGGGTCCAACTGGATTTTTTCCCCCACAGAGGACTGACCGAGACATCAGAGAGAAAAGCATTCACAAGTTTGAAGATCTGGACCCCTGAACTGACTCGCTTTCCGGGCAGCAGCTGGGAAACCCTTCCAGTCAGTTCTGATAATAAAGCACACCAGCATCCCGTGTCCAGACACAAACGTTTTACCCTTTGTTGAGAAGCTCAGACTCTGAAATCCGTTCTGGGTTCAAATTCTGGCTGGCTGTGAGTTGGAGTTTCTGGGTCTTGGGGGTCTTTCTGTCTGTCAGGTCAGACCCCCACCTCACGGGGTGGCTGTGAGGGTCGCTGAGTCAGCAGGCGAAGCGTGGTGTCTGGCGCCCGATACACGTTAACAACAACCATCAAAACACCCAGTTGGTCTTGGCTAATAGCCATGATTGTTTCCATTTAGGCAGAGATCAATTAACTTCATTAACAGCTATGATTCTGGATGAGTCCATCTTTTGGGATGAGCTGTGCTGTTATAAGGTCCAAAATAATGGCAACTCGAAGATAGAAGTGTATTCCTTTCTCATCCAGCAGTCTGCGATGGACCCCCCCAAACACTGGAACCCCCAAACAGCGGAATTATCTCCTAGAGGGTGGGCCCCTGGTAGTGCAGACTTGCCCACTAGGAGAGTGTTCTAGGAGCCCATCTGTATCAGTGTGCCAGCTGGTGGTGTTGTGAGAGGCTGCGCTCAGCACCAGTGAATGTCTTTTTTGAAGACTCTTTCAACACGTTTGCCCACGTCATGATGGGTGACTTATGAGCACATCTGCCCATGCTGTGCTGAGTGTTCGGCAGGTTTTGACTAAAAGCGGCTAAAAATGCCCCACACTCCCTATTCACTCAGAGTAATTTTTTTTTTCTGTTTCCCCGGATGAAAAAAGTACTCAAAGGGAAACATTTTGCTGATGTTGAAGAGGTGAAACAAAAAATGGCAGAAGCACTAAAATGCATCAAAATAGATGAGGTCAAAATTGGTTTTGAGCAGTGGAAAAAAGTCTCGATAGGTGTGTTGCATCACATGGATAGTACTTTGAAGGTGACTGAAGTTTAAACATGTAAGAATAAAAACACCTTTTCATAAATAAATTCCAGGTGTTTGGGGTTCCCCCTCATACGTACAGGCAGACCAAAGCTGATGTGGCATGTCCATGGCCTTAGTCCCGGAAAAAACATTAGTGGGGGAGCAAGGGAGGGGCCATCCCTCAGGCCAGAGAAGAACAGCCCAACAGGACAGAAGAAAGAAAACTCCCGGTGTCCCTTCAAGTCCTAGAGACCCAGATGCAGCCCAGAGCCCTCTTTTTTTTACAATATGAAATCATAAATGGATCAGGAATACAGTAAGCCAGCCCTGGCTGGTGTGGCTCAGTTGGTTGGAGCATTGTCCTGTACACTGAAAGGTCATGAGTTCAATTCCCAGTCAGGACACATACTTAGGTTGCAGGT